>NC_060119.1:344507420-345707420 GCF_021461395.2 Schistocerca americana
GATATTTAGTTGAATTTAGCGGTTTTAGATTAGACTGATTTATCGTGTAACCGAAGTTTAACGAGTTCCTCTTAGCACTCATGTTGATGGGCTCACACTTTTCGTTATTTAGGGTCAACTGCCACTTTTCGCACCATTCAGATATCTTTTCAAAATTGTTTTGCAGTTTGGCGTTTAGGACAACTCAACACCCAGTCCCCGAGCGGAGAAAATCTCCGACCCAGCCAGGAATCGAACCCGATCCCTTAGGATTCAGCACTCAGTTTCAGCAGTGTGGGCAGCAGTATGCGGGCATTGTCGTGCAACAGCACAACACCTTTTGACATCAATCCTCGGCGTTTGCTTGGAATTGCAGGCTTTAGCCCGGCAGTAAGCATCTCACTGTAACGTACACTGTTTATTGTTGTGACCCTTTTCCCATAATGTTCCAGTACTGGACCTCGTGCGTCCCAAAAAACCGTAAGCATCACACTCCCTTGTGGCAAAACACTGTTCCCATACTGTACCGAAAGTCTTCGATGAATTTCGACCCCGGATACCCCTCCCGCCCACAAAAAACGGATCACTGAGCGTTGCTCTTCTTTGGTGCAAATAGACAGCGGAGAAGCCGTAATTAACAGCAAGGCAGCGATAACGAAACTAACCTAGCAGCTTGAAAATCGCAAAGATATAACAACAAATAAACAAAGCATGCGTCATCGACGTAAAACGATCGTCCTACCAAAATAAACAAAAATATAACTAAATTACAGATAATAATTGACTTACCCTCGTATTACACATACGTTGAACTTATTTCACACATATTTGTACACATATTTCATTCTTACCTCTAGCGAGATCGAAAAGGGACTGTCCTATTTGCGATGTCGATTTTCAAGAGGTTCTGACCAATAATGCGAATGATGTGAATGTGATAAACGTTCTCAACCGCAGTATTATTGACTCAACCATATTCTTTGTAAGTCTGTTCTTGAGACCACAGATGTTGGTCAGAGAGATTAGTTTTACCTTGTCGGAGTAGCAGTACTGTGTGTTAGACAGTCTGGCTATGTAGTTGCTTTGAGAAGGATAGAAGCTGGCCTGCCGTGTAGTGGAAGCAGCATTGTTTGGAAAGGATTTTATATTAATTTATTCTGACGAAACAATTTGTGGTACTGAGATGGTATGAATGCAAGAAAATCATAAGGATAGTTTTCTAAGGTAATCCAGTTTTTATGTACATCTGTAATTGTGCAGTCCCTTATTGAAGAACATTGTGCGTGGTTAAAGTTTACTGTAAGGAGTTTTATAGTGAAGCGCACGTATTTGTCTTATAATTGAAATAAGTGTCATGGAAGGACCTGTGCACAGGAAAATTATAAAGAAAGAGTTTTGCTAACTTGTCTAGTTGTGAGAACTTTATGAAAGGGTGTAGTGTTGTTAACGAAGCGTAGTTGTACTTGGCGACTCTGTTCTCATCTATGTCTCGTTAAGTTTAGTTCCCCATTTTTCAGTCTTTATTTTTATCGTTGTGTTTGTATAGTCGCATTGCACTTCGCTAGTTGTGTGCTGCAGAAGCATTTTTGAGAAAATTGTTAAGAGACCGTCTTCCACTGCACATCGCAAGTACGTCAATTGCAATTTGTTTCTACATGTACATCTACATGATTACTCTGCAATTCACATTTAAGTACTTGGCAGAGCGTTCGCCGAACCACAATCATACTATCTCTCTACCATTCCACTCCCGAACAGCGCGCGGGAAAAATGAACACCTAAACCTTTCTGTTCGAGCTCTGATTTCTCTTATTTTATTTTGATGATCATTCCTACCTATGTAGGTTGGGCTCAATAAAATATTTTCGCATTCGGAAGAGAAAGTTGGTGACTGAAATTTCGTAAATAGATCTCGACGCGACGAAAACCGTCTTTGCTGTAATGACTTCCATCCCAATTCGCGTATCATATCTGCCACACTCTCTCCCCTATTACGTGATAATACAAAACGAGCTGCCCTTTTTTGCACCCTTTCGATGTCCTCCGTCAATCCCACCTGGTAAGGATCTCACACCGCGCAGCAATATTCTAACAGAGGACGAACGAGTGTAGTGTAACCTGTCTCTTTAGTGGACTTGTTGCATCTTCTAAGTGTCCTGCCATTGAAACGCAACCTTTGACTCGCCTTCCCCACAATATTATCTATGTGGTCTTTCCAACTGAAGTTGTTCGTAATTTTAACACCCAGGTACTTAGTTGAATTGACAGCCTTGAGAATTGTACTATTTATCGAGTAATCGAATTCCAACGGATTTCTTTTGGAACTCATGTGGATCACCTCACACTTTTCGTTATTTAGCTTTAACTGCCACCTGCCACACCATACAGCAATCTTTTCTAAATCGCTTTGCAACTGATACTGGTCTTCGGATGACCTTACTAGACGGTAAATTACAGCATCATCTGCGAACAACCTAAGAGAACTGCTCAGATTGTCACCCAGGTCATTTATATAGATCAGTAACAGCAGAGGTCCCAGGACGCTTCCCTGGGGAACACCTGATATCACTTCAGTTTTACTCGATGATTTGCCGTCTATTACTACGAACTGCGACCTTCCTGACAGGAAATCACAAATCCAGTCGCACAACTGGGACGATACCCCATAGGCCCGCAGCTTGATTAGAAGTCGCTTGTGAGGAACGGTGTCAAAAGCTTTCCGGAAATCTAGAAATACGGAATCAACTTGAGATCCCCTGTCGATAGCTGCCATTACTTCGTGCGAATAAAGAGCTAGCTGCGTTGCACAAGAACGATGTTTTCTGAAACCATGCTGATTACGTATCAATAGATCGTTCCCTTCGAGGTGATTCATAATGTTTGAATACAGTATATGCTCCAAAACCCTACTGCAAACCGACGTCAATGATATAAGTCTGTAGTTAGATGGATTACTCCTACTACCCTTCTTAAACGCTGGTGCGACCTGCGCAATTTTCCAATCTGTAGGTACAGATCTATCGGTGAGCGAGCGGTTGTATATGAGTGCTAAGTAGGGAGCTATTGTATCAGCGTAATCTGAAAGGAACCTAATCGGTATACAATCTGGAGCTGAAGACTTGCCCGTATCAAGCGATTTGAGTAGCTTCGCAACCCCTAAGGTATCTACTTCTAAGAAACTCATGCTAGCAGCTGTTCGTGTTTCAAATTCTGGAATATTCCATTCATCTTCCCTGGTGAAGGAATTTCGGAAAACTGCGTTCAGTAACTCCGCTTTAGAGGCACAGTCGTCGGTAACAGTACCATCGGCACTGCGCAGCGAAGGTATTGACTTTACATACGACCAGAATTTCTTCGGATTTTCTATCAAATTTCGAGACAATGTTTCGTTGCGGAACCTATTAAAGGCATCTCGCATTGAAGTCCGTGCCAAATTTCGCGCGTCAGTATATTTTAGCCAATCTTCGGGATTTCGCGTTCTTCTGAACTTCGCATGCTTTTTCCGTTGCCTCTGCAAAAGCGTTCGGACCTGTTTTGTGTACCACGGGGGATCAGTTCCATCTCTTACCATTTTATGAGGTATGAATCTCTCAATTGCTGTTGCTGTTGCTACTATATCTTTGAATTTGAGCCACATCTCCTCTACATTTGCATAGTCAGTTCGGAAGGAATGGAGATTGTCTCTTAGGAAGGCTTCTAGTGACACTTTATCCGCTTTTTTAAATAAAATTATTTTGCTTTTGTTTCTGGTGGATTTGGGAGAAACGGTATTGAGCCTAGCTACAACGACCTTGTGATCACTAATCCCTGTATGAGTCATGATGCTCTCTATCAGCTCTCGATTGTTTGTGGCTAAGAGGTCAAGTGTGTTTTCGCAACCATTTACAATGCGCGTGGGTTCGTGGACTAACTACTCGAAATAATTTTTGGAGAAAGCATTTAGGACAATTTCGGAAGATGTTTTCTGCCTACCACCGGTTTTGAACAAGTATTTTTGCCAACATATCGAGGGAAGGTTGAAGTCCCCACCAATTATAACCGTATGAGTGGGGTATTTATTTGTTACGAGACTCAAATTCTCTCTGAACTGTTCCGCAACTATATCATCGGAGTCTGGGGGTCGGTAGAAGGAGCCAATTGTTGACTTAGTTCGGCTGTTAAGTATAACCTCCACCCACACCAATTCGCACGGAGTATCTACATCGACTTCACTACAAGATAAACCACTACTGACAGACACAAACACTCCACCACCAATTCTGCCTAATCTATCTTTCCTGAACACCGTCTGAGACTTCGTAAAAATTTCTGCAGAACTTATTTCAGGCTTTAGCCAGCTTTCTGTACCTTTAACGATTTCAGCTTCTGTGTTTTCTATTAGCGCTTGAAGCTCAGGGACTTTCCCAGCAAAACTACAACAATTTACAACTACAATTCCGACTGTTCCTTGATCGAAGCACGTCCTGTATTTGCCATGCACCCTTTGAGATTGCAGCCCACCCCGTACTTTCCCGAGGCCTTCTAACCTACAAAACCGCCCAGTCGACGCCACACAGCCTCCGCTACTCGTGTAGCCGCCAGCTGAGTGTAGTGAACTCCTGACCTATTCAGCGGAACCCGAAACCCCACCACCCTATGGCGCAAGTCAAGGAATCTGCAGCCAACACGGTCGCAAAACCGTCTGAGCCTCTGATTCAGACCCTCCACCCGGCTCTGCACCAAAGGTCCGCAGTCGGTTCTGTCAACGACGCTGCAGATGGTGAGCTCTGACTTCATCTCATAAGCAAGACCGGCAGCCTTCACGAAATCAGATAGCCGCTGGAATCCAGAGAGAATTTCCTCAGATCCAAAGCGACACACGTCATTAGTGCCGACATGTGCCACCACCTGCAGCTGGCTGCACCCTGTGCTCTTCATGGCATCCGGAAGGACCCTTTCCACATCAGGAATGACTCCACCCGGAATGCACACGGAGTGCACACTGGATTTCTTCCCCTCCTTAGCCGCCATATCCCTAAGGGGCCCCATTACGCGCCTAACATTGGAACTCCCAACTACCAATAAGCACACCCTCTGTGATTGCCCGGACCTTGAAGACTGAGAATCATTGTCTGAAACA
The DNA here is from genome assembly GCF_021461395.2 of Schistocerca americana. Taxonomy (NCBI): domain Eukaryota; kingdom Metazoa; phylum Arthropoda; class Insecta; order Orthoptera; family Acrididae; genus Schistocerca; species Schistocerca americana. The sequence continues at coordinate 344,512,519 of NC_060119.1, forward strand.
GGGCAGGCAGCTGCATCTGGCTCAGCCAGAGACAGTGCCTGAAACCTGTTTGTCAGGCGCACAGGGGAGGCTTTCTGATCAGCCTCCGGGGACGTCTTTCGCTGCCTGCCACGCCTTGGAACGACCTCCCAATCAACCACAGGCGAGGGCTCAGCCCCACTGCGGGCAGCAACCGGGGCAACCACAGCGGCAGACCGATCTGGGGACAGACGGGACGAGGTTGACATCCCCGTGATACCCAAGTCCGGCTCCCCACAGTGGTGCCCATTGGCAACAGCCTCAAGCTGCGTGACCGAAGTCAGCGCCGCTTGCAGCTGTGAGTGAAGGGATGCCAACTCAGCCCTCATCCGAACACAGCAATCACAGTGGACAGTTAGATCAATATTCCTAATAGTAACAGGTTGCAGAACGGATGAGCGTTCCGTGTGCACAGGTAGGCCAACAAAGTTAATTATCATCAAAATTCATGTTAACTGTAAAGTGCAGTGATTGTCGGAATTACTCGTAAAAATATCACGTCATATCAGAGATTTCAAATCAGCAAAAAAATTCAGTCAAGTGTTATCTTGTGAACTTCCAAGTAGTTTTAACACAAAGGCAGATGCGTTAATTTTTGTCCATTTGCTCTACAATTACAGTAACAGTTCTAGTCCAGTGATTGTTTGCAAGGCTTAAGATAAAGACCAACAATACTGAGTGCCAATATTTTAATCTGAGTCATTTGTTTTGAAGTCAAATGCCATATGTAAATTTCATTGAAGCCGGACAACTTTCTCGTAGGTGAATTGTTTGATTTACTGGTTAGCCCGGATTTCAATTCGAGTAGCGTGAGCTTCACATACTTCCGTTCAAAATTTAATTTTAAAATAGTTCTGTTGTCCTGACCGAAGTTTACAAATTTCGATATCAAAATAAGTTTTACCAATTCATCAGATACCAACCTGACGCAAAGACGAGTTTAGAAGTTTGAACATTAAAATTTCACTTGTCGACCTTTCCTGCCATGATCCGTAATTACGTGATTGTCCGCTGATTTTTGCAGACAGATAAAGTTTTGATCTGCAACCACAAATTAAAATTTCAGTTGTAGGTTTTGACTTAGCAATTCCTTTCAGTATTTGGGACTCAACAATTAATGTGATTATACATAGCATACCATTCCAGCAACACAGTTTCTTTGCATTATTTTTACCAGTGAACAATGTAGACAAATTTTCTGGAGAACAGTAAAAGTTTTTTTGAGCAGGTTTAGAGTTTAGTGTATTTTCTGCAGTTCTGAATATCAATTTGTGACAAGTATTTTACAGTGTGTAGTGAAAATAGATTCTTTAATTTTATAAGTTTGTGGTGTTATATTGTGCTTAGAACAACTGATTTTGCTACTGATCTTTGTTGTTTCTAATTATGTGGTCCAATTTGAAAGTGTTCTTTTATACTGAAACTTGATATGTTATATGGTTAGACAGAAAGTGATTTTTTATGGTATATCCTGTCAGTGATAATTTAAATCTTTTTCTGTTTTCATTAACATTTATAGGAAGTTATTTTTAGTAGTTATCTGTGTAGTATTGTCTTCTGTCTGTGACAAGTGTGCCTTTTGTTTGCTGTATTACTTGTATTACTTTAGTTGCATTAAAATGTCAAAAGTTACCGAGCTAGGTCGCTTGCTAGAGCTGCAGCTGATTTAAATTCTGTAGACACAGAAGGGACAGTTCAGCAGGTTTAGTCTCACAACATTGATTTAATTGCAACAAATAGGACAATGACTGACGGGATTGATCAGGATAGTATCAAACAACGAACAAGAAACAGCGTCTGGGGATTTTGCTTTGCAAAATGAGTCTGTAGGATGTAATTTGTCACAACAGTCAGATTCTGTAGATAGATTCACGTTCTGCACCCACAGCTGTTAGTCAAGCTAAGCCAGTCTCTTCTCCTTCCGGTAGCAATGCCAGAGATAAGGACAACGATCTGTTACAGATACTATTGTCAGAGCTTAAAAGCGTTAAGGAAGACAATGAAATTCGTATGTTAGAGATTAAAAGCGTCAAGGAAGATAATAAAGAACGTGACAAAAAACTGGCCAGCAATCTGGAACAGAATTATAAAAGGTTTAGAGAGGAAATTATGTCCGATTTAACTGAGAAAACTAAACAGATTTAGCAAGATGTAAACAATCTAAAGTCTAGAGTACATTGAAATGGCTGCAATTTCACAGTTAAAACAACAGGATAGCCAGTTTGAAAGCCAGATACAAAGTCTTGAAGAGCAGTGCGCATCGCTTAAGGTTAAAAAGACAGAATTTGCTACCAAAGAACAGTTGAATACACTTACCAAACAAGTAGACGAACTTCCTGTAACAGTGATCCAATTGTCTAGCAACGCGGATAAAAGTTTTTATGTTACACAGCCTGTTTCCTCAGCAGAATCGGAAAAGTATCTTTCTCTTCATCGTCTTTAACAGGATCAGATAACCATTAATCAACAGCACAAGTCTGATGTAAGGAAATTGGATAACAGATTATCTCGCATTGAAAGTAAAATCAGTCACAGGCTTGATGATACTGGTTTTCAGACTGTACGCTTTAATACTTCTGACGAATTTTCCGATTTATGCCGAGTAGGTGAACTGATACGCAAACGCAGTGCGTTACGCAGACAAGATAGCGCGGATGCTTCAAACAGCGAGAAAAATAATTTGCACTCTCAGCAGACAGACTGATTCGATTACAAACATTTTCTTACAGTTCGGAAGTTTAAAGTTTTTCGAAATTCTCGCAATGACACGCACTCCAGAGAGTTTATTCACGAAATAAATACAGAGCGGCAACAGGCAAAATTTCCAGTTACAACGAAGGTGGTCGGATTATGGGTATTCTGCAAATCGCAACAAAAGTTATGAACACAGTAATCAATTTTCTAATAGCCGTGTTCACAATCATTCATACAGTTGGTATCCGAGAGAACAGTCTAACAACCGCAGCAATTTCAAAGGCACCTACAGAGATCGTGGTTTTAGGAACCAATGAAATTATGGCAATAATGGTGATTCCAACAGACATCAGTACAACGAAAGAAACAACAGTAATGGGCGTGAAAGACGAAACTTTAATTCAAACCGAGACACTGAGAACACTGATTTCAGGGCACATGACTATCATTACAACCAAATACGAGATGGTTCGCGTGATCGTAGTGGTGATCAAGAACGAAATAATCAGGAGTGGCGCGATCGTGGAAATTTTAGTCCTGAACGACGTGCTGACGTAGTTGAGATTAGACCACCTAATGCTCGTGATAATGTTAGACGTGATGGTTCATCTCAGGGATGACTGATGGCACATGCGGAAAACGACTGGTTTGCCGATACACAGTATTCCGCCACTCGTACCATAAAAATAATTGTTGTGAATCCATTAATAAACAAAATGAACGGTGTGAGCCTTTTATTAATCAAAATGAGGATCAAATGTTACGTGAAACTGGTCATAGTCCTGTTAATATAGAGTCTCTCGAGGAGCAAGCTCTAAACTTAAGGGAAATCATTGTTTTTGACTAGGTAACTAATTACATACGTTGGTCAGATGATGACAGTGAATATGAAACTGATGTACATACGCAAGGTGTAGGGAACATGTCTAATGATATGGAAGTGGATTTTCGTGACACTTTCTTAGGAAAAACACTGTAACATGGACTGAGAGGAGAGACGAATAAAGCTTGTCCAGTTTCACGACATTAGAGACACCTTATTAGAAGAGAAGGTAGGCAATCAGAACACCTTAATCCATCCTACAGTGTCAGTTTTTGTAGGAAAAGGCTCCTTATGAGCGGTATTAGACTCAGGCAGCCCTGTTTCGAGTATCAGTGAGGCAGCTTTCAGTAAATGACAGGAATTAACTATTTGTCCAATATTTCCATTGCAACATACCAAAATTAAAGGCGTGATTTCTGGAAAACAGTAGAAGTTAGAAAACAGACATGTTTAGATGTCATTTGCAAAGGTCATCAATGCTCAACCAACTTCTTAATCATTCCCCTCCTTACTACACAAATGATACTATGTGATTTCTTGACTGAACACAAGGCTATGATAAACTTTAATGATGCTAGGGTGAATGCTGTAGTCGGTGGCAAGTTAGTCTGTTTGCAGTTCGAGGATTGAATCTCAGAGGAAGAAGACATCAGCTGTCTAAAATTTGTATCTTCGTCAAAACTACAAACTTCCACTGCACGTATTCGTCATAATTAATATATTTCTCAGAAGATGCAACAGTCTTTTGACATTTCTGAAATTGTAAGTGGGGAAGTAGGCAGTGTAGATGATGCTTTTGAAGTAGATAGAGTAGGTTGGCGAGAGTTATTCGATATCTTACAGTCACATTCTGAAGGCTTTGTCAACAAATCTGGTACATACTAAATATAGGAAATTTTTGTTCCACCTTATACAATTCCATTGCTATACAGGGAATGAGTAAAGAATGAGATCCAATCCATGTTAGCTGAGAGTGTCATTGAACCAGCTGTGACAGTCCATTTCTTGTTGTTAAGAAATGAAATGGGTCAATAAGTTTGGTGTTAGATTCCAGACTAATCAATACCGTTAGCCTTCCTGAAACAGATCATCCACAGACATTGGAAGAACTTTTACAGGAATTTCATGGTATTAAGGTTTCATCTACTTTAGATCTAAGATAGCTTTTGGCAAATTCAATTGCACCCTACTTTTAAGAAATGTACAGCTTTTCTTTGCTTTGTAGCTGTTACCAGTTTTGTAAATTGCCTTTAGGATTTAACATTTCATCTTCTGCTTTTATTCATGGATTAAACTCTATTCTTCCTGAATACCGAAAGGAAAGAATTATCACCTACGTTGATGAGATCCTAATTGTGGAAAAGGGATGGTCAGATTATAACAGTTATCTTAATTCACTACTACAGGTATTTGCTGAGCCTGGCATCACAGTTAATTTGGAAAAGTCACAGTTTGGCAGATTTCAAATTAAATTTCTTGGTTATATCATATTTAATGAAGGAATTCAACCTGATCCAGAAAAAAGGCCTGTACCTACAACTAAACATCAACACGGAGTATTCTTAGGGCTCATTACTATGAAAAACTTGACTACTTCCAGGTTGTATGAGCTGACTGGTTAGAATATTGTGTGCACTGGGACCAGGTAGCTCAGGATGAATTTCAAAGTTTGAAGGATGCACTTCTTGCATCACCAATATCATACCATCCAGATCTGTCATGTGTCTTTTATATTTCTACCGACAGCTCAAAAATTGAGGAAAATTGCATCATTACCCGAAGGACTATTGCATTTGACAGTCGTATTTTATCAACATCAGAACGGAATTATTCTATGATTGAAATGGAGGCCTGTGCGGCTGGTCCCGGCGGAGGTTCGAGTCCTCCCTCGGGCATTGGTGTGTGTGTGTGTGTGTGTGTGTGTGTGTGTGTGTTTGTCCTTAGGATAATTTAGGTTAAGTAGTGTGTAAGTTTAGGGACTGAGGACCTTAGCAGTTAAGTGCCATAAGGTTTCACACACATTTGAACATTTTTGAAATGGAGGCGATGGCTATGGTTTGGGCTTTTAATTAATTCCGCTATTTCTTGTATGGCAGACTTACCAAGGTATATCCTGATTACCATGCCTTTCAGTTTCAGATGAGTGTTAAGTTGAATCATGATCGTCTTAAGCGTTAGACCTTAATTTCACAAAAGTCCCAGTTTACCATGGTTAACATTCCGGGAGCACAAAATTTAGTAGCTGACTCTTTATCTCGTTCACCTGTTGGTCTTCTCAAAGCAACGGAAAGCGATTATCAGGAAAATAACTTCAATATCTTATAAATTCAGAAGGTTGCATTTGAGAATTACATCTCATTAACTCCTGCTGACACCGCTAAAGAACAAGATAAGGACTCTATATGGAGGGAATGGAGGGAACTCAAAGAGAAATGGAATGACAGGGACAATGTAACTGTGAAACAATTTTATCTGACACAGAACAATATTCTTTTCAAACGTACGAGTCCCCATCATGAATTATTGGTGGTCTGCATTCCTGATGCCCTAGTAAATAAACTTGTGTGGTACGTACACCTTAGTTACGCCCATTTTGGGGCCCGAAAATGTTTTTACAAGTTACGTGACACATATTATTTTCACAATATTGAGAAAAGAAATAGTATAGTGCTATTAAGGTGTAAACTGTCAAAAGGCGAAACCTCCTACTATATTCCACTCTGCTCCATCTTTCCATAATCCCTGCTAAATTAAGGTGGCTCGCAACTGTCAATTTATTTGGTCCATTTCCCAGAACAAACAACGATTACTCCTTTGTTTTTGTGGCAATAGAACAAACGTAGAAATTGGTGTCATTTACACCACTGTGTAGAGCAACAACAAAATCGATATCTGCAGCAATTGTTAAATATTTTTTGAAAGATGTTGGTCATATAGACAAAGTAATATCTGACAACGGAACTCAGTTCCTATCTCAGCATTGGTTGTGTACGTTACGCCATAGGAAAATTAGACCTGTCTTTCCTTGTATCATGCATCTTCAAATCTCTGTGAACGTCTAATGAAAGAACTTGGAAACTCTGCAGATTTTACTGTCACTGCAAACTCAACGCTTGGGATACCTTCATTTGTTTCCGAATGTGCTGAATGAGTTATCAGATAATTCTATATTTTTGCCCCCTCTTTTGATGTTAAAGGATAAGCGGTCACCTGACCGAGTCAGAGAAATTGTATCATTACCCAAACAGAGACGCCTGCGTCATAATTGACTGATTTAGCCTTAGCTAACATTAAGAGAGCTGCTGAAAACAGGACGAACTTGTAACGACGTGTAAATATTAGACAGTTATATATAGGCCAAAAGGACTTTGTGAAATCTCACCGTCTTTCTCAAAAGGGAAAATTATTTATTCATAAGTTCTTTCTTCTATACAATGAACCGCCTCTCATACGTCGCATTGTTCGTGAAATTGCTGTGGAAGTGGAAACATTGAGGACGCGTAAAGTGCGAGGCGTTCATCATGAATCTAATGTCAGGGTATTTAATGAGTGATATGATAGAGGATCCATCTCTCTATGGTGGTTACATCAGCTGGATCATGGTGCACTCGACTTTTTCTACTGTTCTATTTAGTTAATAAGTGTAAATGAATCTCTCCCTCTCTCCTAGTGTATGTATAGTGAAGTAAGTTTTGAGGCTTGTTGATCTTCCACAACAAGAAATTATTTTTCTGAGTACTGATAAATGTAATTTGCTATGAACTTTGGTAATGTGTGAATGATGTTTCAGATGTCTATGATACTGATGCCATTTTGAGATGTTTGAAAATATTTACATGAAGCTAACAGTCGTCAGCTATTGGTTACTGGTAATACAGAGACATGAATTGCCAATGCCAGCTGAATATGTGTATTCTGGACACGGTGTAAAGAATGATAGCGAATGAGTGAAATGTGACATTTATGTAAAAGAAAAAATGCTGAGACTGAAAGGAAAGAGATGATGTGCTGATGATGTGGCTGTATTTGTGTGATGAAATAAGACGATATTTTGTAGTAGTAAAAATTTTCTTATGCTGAAAGTAATGAAGTAATAATATGTATTGAATTATGATGTATATGTGTGCGAAGAGGTGTTTGTAAGAATAAATATTTCAGGGAACTAATGAGTATTAGAAAATGTTATTTCAGTAGTGATGGTGTATGGGATGTTTTGTGGATTGTTATTTCTGGTAGCCAATGAGGGGCAAAGGGAGATTTTTTTGTCTCAGAAATGTACTTTACAGGTACATTGTGTAGCAGTGGAAACAAGAACTAAAATATATTTAACATGAACATTTTCTTTTAGAATTGTGCTCTGTATGTATCTGTTAGGAATTTATTCAACGGATAATAGAGCTACTTTGTGGTTGTCAACTGATCTTTGAATTTTCAAAAACTTGCAGCTTGCTAATGAAAATATAATCAACATGTTATTCTTTTGTCACCAGGAATGGCAACAGTTTTGTAGTCATAATGATACCATGGAATTTGAAAAGTGCTAAGATGGTGTACACCTAAGGTTTATGCTCCATTGGTATAAGATGTTGTCTGACACTGATTGTACATTAATAAGGTTTTCTATTCAAAGAGTGTGAATACAACAATTACCTATTTTGGTTATCACCATACTTGTTCCTGATGTTATTGTACATGAGATATGTGGTAGTTACCATTCTGGCCAAATAGATAAATGTATATAACTTAAGAAACTGGATCCAAGTCTCTTCGTTCATGTAAACTACTTTAAAAATGAAGAAATATATTTAAGAATAACATGTGATACCAGATTGAGGATTAACTATTTACTTGTGTAAGCAACTGTTTTAAATGACATCAGATCTTTATTGATAAGCCTTACATATTATGAGATAACCATTTCTACTGTATGTACATCACATAAGGACTCTTGAATAAGGCACTGTGTGTGGAATGACATGTTTTTCATAACAATTGATTGTGGTATTGATATGCTTAGTAACTAGTTATCGAATTCCTTTGAAAATTTGTTTCATGTATTCAGAACATGTATAGGAGATGAGCTTGGATGACATGCAAACGCAATGCTTAAGGGATAAGGTGTGCTGGGTGGCTTTATGCAATTTACTGTGGGACTAACTTGAGTATCACAATATGCCTCAGGTTATGAAAGCTGGACCGATTGAAACGCTGCTCATAATGGCAGTTCTATAGCAATGATTGTAGTTCCTCAAATTCTGGATTGTCAGTGGAGGTTGCGACAAGATACTTATTGCTCCCTACGTCTGCCTAGATAAGATAAGCTCTTCAGATTCTGGGTTGTCAGTGGGGTTTGTAACAAGACGCTTCATCCTCCCTGAGTCTGCCTGGATAACACTTATTTTGAGCCCTGTGGGTTGACAGTGGAGAAACTGAAGGCAAAGTACTATGCTCCCTGAGTCTGCCCCAGGAATGTACTCATGCCATCATGCTGGCGCAATTGTGATAAACATCTGTGCAACAAAACAGTGATGTGTGTGACATTTTGCTGTGATATTTTTCTCTCACTGCATGATGTTGCCCTCATAGGCTTTCTACATAATTTTGAATAGAAAATTCTACACTTTTGTATCATACTGTAATGTGCGTATCTTTCTTGCTTTATTTGAACTGACAAGAATATTAACTTGTCTTCATAAAATTATCTTAAACATTTGAATAGGCAGTTAGAACTGCTTTGTAAAGTTTTGTACAATGTTGCATGAAACGTGTGTACCTTTCTTACGTCACTGGAATTGACAGGAGAGCTTACTTGTCCTGATAGGTTTCTTTTAAACATTTTTACAGCTAATTGTAATAACTTTGTAATACTTTGTAACTTATTGTAAAAACACTACATGTATTTATGCCACTGCATTTGACTAAACTAGATTACTGTTTTGACAAAGCAAGTATCTTGTTATGCCATCTCTTCTGTTTCATGACAAACGTGTAAACTCATTTATTACTGGAACGTTTGTACACTTGTTTGCATATATGTACTGTTACTTGTATTTTAACTTATGTACCACAATTACATAACTTTGTACCTCTTCACTGATACTTTGTATACATTGTCACCCACCCCAAGTATCTGTAACCACACATATTGTACCATGCTTTTGTGACTTTCTTTTAGAGAATTTTTGAGTGCTTCCTGCAATTCTATCAGCAGAAACCACTCTGCGAAATACCTGTTTCATAGAGGAGGGTTGATGAAAACGGTCTGTTCTGCTTGTAGTGTCGATTTTCAAGAGGTTTTGACAATAAATCTGAATGACGTTTTTGATAAATGTATTCAACTGCTGTGTTACTGATACAACCGTATTCTTTGTAAGTCTGTTCTTGAGACTAGAGATGTTGGTCAGAGAGGTTAGTTTTACCTTGTCGGAGTAGCAGTACTGTGTGTTAGACAGTCTAGCTATGTACTTGCTTTGAGAAGGATAGAAGCTGGCCTGCCGTGTAGTCGAGGCAGCATTATATGTAAAGGATTTTATATTAATTTATTCTGCGAAACAATTTGTGGAGCGGAGGTGATATGAATGCAAGAATATCAGAAGGATAGTTTTCTAAGGTAATCTAGTTTTTACATACATTCGTAATTGTGCAGTTTCTTATTGACGAACATTGTGTATGGTAAAAGTTTATTGTAAGAAGTTTCGTAGTGAAGCTCATGGATTTGACTTATAATTTAAATGTGTGTCCAGGAAAGTAATTGCAGAAAGGAAAACTATTAAGAAAAATTTTTGCTAACTTGTCTAGTTATGAGAAATTTATGAAAGGGTGTGTTTCTCTTATGAAGCATAGTTACAGTTGGGAGTCTTTGTTCTCATCTATTAGTCGTTCAGTTTAGTTCGTCATTTATCACTCTTTATGTTTATTAATGTGTTTGTATATTCTCATTGCACACTGCTAGTTGCGTGCTGCAGAAGCATTTTTGAGAGCATTATTAAGAGACCGTCTGCCACTGCACATCGCAAGTAAGGCAAATGAAATCTGATTTTAGACAGTTAGATCAATATTCCTAATAGTAACAAGTTGCAGAACAGGTGAGCGTTCCTTGTGCACAGGTAGGCCAACAAATTTAATTATCATCAAAATTCATGCCCACTGTAAGGTACAGTGAGTGTCGGAATCTATCTGTAAAAATATCATACCACTTCACGGGTTTCGAATCAGTAATAGATTTCAGATTAAGTATTGTCTTCTAACTTTCAAGCAGTTTTAAAACAAAGTCAGTTGCGTTAAATTTTATGTCCATTTGCTCTATAATTATAATAAAAGTTCTGGTACACCAATTGTGTGCAAAGTTAAAAAGAAAGACTAAAAATATTTAGGGCCAACATTTTAATCTGAGTCATTTGTTTTGCAGTCAAATGGAGTATGTAAACATCATAGAAAACGGATTTCTCTCTCGCAGGCGAAATGTTTGGTGTACTGGCTAGCCTGAATTTCGCATCGTTTGGATTGAGCTTCACATACTTCCTTTCAGGACTTAATTTTAACACAGTTCTTTGGCTCTTCACCGAAGTTTACACACTTCGATATCAAAATAAGTTTTACTAATTTATCAGATACCAAAAAGATGCAAACACGAGTTTAGAAATTTGAACATTAACGTTTCAAGTTCGCCAAGCAGTTTCGTCTGAATTCTGAGAAACTTATTAATTCTGACAGTAACTGATTGTCGATTTGAGAAATGCTTACATCAAAAAAAGTTTTGCCTCACCCCGGTTCCCAGATCTCCTGAAGATAGACGTTGACTACGTATATTGTATCACAGATACAGTCCGTTTGACTGTTCAGAGATGTGAATAAACCCGCCCAAAAATATAAACAAAGACGCATGAGGCTATTAGACGGAGGTTGCCCGACAGTCGGTCAGTTACAGTCATCTACCAGGAAGGAGATACACAGCTCGTGTTGTCTGTAGTTCAACCATACCTAGACGGTCAATACCGCGGTTCGATCGCGTCCGCATTGTTTCTTTGTGCCAGGAAGAGCTCTCAACAAGGGAAGTGTCCAGGCGCCTCGGAGTGAACCAAAGCGATGTTGTTAGGACATGGAGGAGATACAGAGAGACAGGAACTGTCGATGACATGCCTCGCTCAGGCCACCCGAGGGCTACTACTGCAGTGGATGACCGCTACCTAGTCGGAGGAACCGTGGCAGCAACGTCACCATGTTGAATAATGCTTTCCGTGCAGCCACAGTACGTCGTGTTACGACTCAAGCTGTGTGCAATAGGCTGCATGATGCGCTACTTCACTCCCACGTCCATCTTTGCAACGTGGTACAGATGGGCCCAACAACATGCTGAATTTACCGCTCAGGATGGGCATCACGTTCTCTTCACCGATGAGTGTCGCATATGCATTCAACCAGACAATCGTCGGAGACATGTTTAGAGGTAACCTGGTCAGGCTGAACGCTTTAGACACACTGTCGAGCGAGTACAGCAACGTGGAGGTTCCCTGCTGCTTCGGGGTGGCATTATCTGGGGCCGACGTACGCCGCTGGTGGTCATGGAAGGCGCCGTGACGGCTGTACGATATATGAAAGCTGTCCTCCGACCGATAGCGCAACCATATCGGCAGCGTATAGGCCAGGCATTCGTCTTCATGGACGACAATTTGCGCCCCTATCGTGGACATCTTGTGAATGACTTCATTCAGGATAACGACATCGCTCAACTAGAGTAGCCAGCATGTTTTCCAGACATGAATCCTATCAAACATGCCTGGGATAGATTGAAAAGGGCTGTTTATGGATGACGTGACCCACCACCCAATCTGAGGGATCCACGCCGACTCGTCGTTGAGGAGTGGGACAATCTGGTCCAACCCTGCCTTGATGAACTTGTGGATGGTATGCCACCGCGAATATAGCCATGCATCAGTTCCACGTCGAATATATGCGTGCATCAATGCAAAAGGACGTGCTGCTGGGTATTAGAGGTACCGTTGTGTACGGGAATGTAGACCACCATCTCTGAAGGTCTCGCTGAATGGTGGTACAACATGCAATGTGTGGTTTCCATGACCAATGAAAAGACGGAAATAATGTTTATGTTGGTCTGCATTCCAGTTTTCTGTACAGGTTCCGGAACTCTGGGAACCGAGGTGATGTAAAACTTTTCTTGATGTGTGTAGAAGTGCCTCTGGCAAATGTATCATTCTCCGCTGTTGTGGTATTAAACCCGGTGGCATGAGTTTTGGCGCTGAATCTCGATGTGGTGACACACTGAACAACGCAAATTTTGAAGTATTCCATGTCATCTATACACGGAAAGAAATATCGTTAGGGCGTTTTCGGTCAATTATACACCATGTGGTCAAAAGTATCCGGACACCCCCAGAAACGTACGTTTTCCATATCAGCTGCATTGTGCTGCCATCTACTGCCAGGTACTCCGTATCAGCGACCTCAGTAGTCATTGGACATCGTGGGAGAGCAGAATGGGGCGCTCCGCAGAACACAACGGACTTCGAACGTGCTCAGGTGATTGGGTGTCACTTGGGCAGCACAAAAGTGTGCAGGCCGACCTCATCTGTTGACTCACAGAGACCGTCGACAGTTGAAGAGGGTCGTAATGTATAGTAGGCAGACATCTATCTAGATCATTTCACAGGAATTCCACACTGCATCAGGAGCCACTGCAGGTACTATGACAGTTAGGAGGAAGGTGAGGAAACTTGGAGTTCATAGTCCAGCGGCTGCTCATAAACCACACATTATGCCGGTAAATGGCAGACGACGTCTCGCTTGGTGTAAGGAGCGTGAACACTGGTCGACTGGACAGTGGAAAAACGTTGTGTGGTGTGACGAATCATGGTACACAATCTGGCGATTCGATGGCAGGGTGTGGGTACGGTGAATGCCCGGTGAACGTCATCAGTCAGCGTGTTTAGTGCCAACAGTAAAATTCGAAGGCGGTGATGTTATGGAGAGGTCGTGTTTTTCATGGAGGAGGCTTGCACCTCTTGTTGTTTTGCGTGGCACTATCAGAGCACAGGCCTACATTGATGTTTTAAGCACCTGTTGAAGAGCAATTCGCGGATGGTGGTTGGATCTTTCAACACGATCGTGCACCTCTTCGTAATGAACGGCCTGTGGCGGAGTGGTTACACGACAATAACATGCCTGTAATGGACTGGCCTGCGCAGAGTCCTGACCTGAATCCTACCTTTGGAATATTTTGGAACGCGACTTCGTGCCAGGCCTCACCGACCGACAACGATACGTCTCCTCAGTGCAGCACTCCATGAAGAATGGGCTGCCATTCCTCAAGAAACATTCCAGCACCTGACTGAACGTATGCCTGCGAGAGTGGAAGCTGTTATCAACGCTAATGGTGAGCCAACACCATATTAAATTCCAGAATTACCGATGGAGGGTGCCACGAACATTTTTCAGCCAGGTGTCCGGATACTTTTGATCACATAGTGTAGATGTTAGTGCTCTCATCGTCACCCTTAGCTCCTGCAGTAGCAGGAGTTTCTTACTGTCACAAAGTTTTTATGGAACTAATGAATCACGTTCATACCAAATTTGACTGAAATTGCTCCAGGCATTCCTGAGTTATAGTACTGTCTCATCTTGTTTTGACCCTCACGGTCACTAGTATGGGTGGTACTTATCTCTACAGATAACTTTGCGGGCGTGAGCACAACAGGAACGCATACAAGGCGAGCAAAGAAATATTCGTTTTCATGTAATACATTATTCAAGTCATCTACAAAGCATATGGAGTGACACCTATTTATCCAGTGAAGAAGCCGAGAACATGCTGCTGACGAATTTATTACTGTAATTAAACAAATGTAGGCATCCGAAGATGAGCATGAAAACTAGAAACCAATCACGTCATTGAAATGCTTTTTAACAGACTTGCTATTTCTGAATAACGGTGTTCACCGTCAAAAATCATTAGTTGAAAAACAGCCACGAAGTTTAGCAAGATCCAGACTTGATAAAAGAAAATTTAATTTGCAGATGTCTGTAGTCTTATATTGGCTCATTAACTACTCATCGCCGAACGCGACACACTCCCTTGGGTTGTACGATTACCAGCCTCTCCGTGGCGGTTCTGGAGCTTTACCGCTGTGGCCAGTGATTAAGCCTGTCTCCGGCTGACCTTTGTTTAAACATAAATAAAGCACCGCTGCCGCAGCCGGCAGAGCAGTGCGTGGCTCCTGACGGGAGGGTGGGCCCACCCCTTGGCGGCACACTTAGGGCGGTAAGTGCCCCCCGGGGGCGCAGCAATCGCGCTCTACAATGGCGCTGCGGCGCGCATCTGTCACTGCCGACGGTCCACGAGGGCGGCCGATTCACAGCGGACCACCAGAGGACGCTGCTGATGAACAACTGCCCGCTGCGTTTCGCGGCCGCCCATATTCAATCTGCAGCGGAGAGTACACCGCACAGAACTTCAACAACTAGATCTAAATACACTAATGAGGCAAAATATTGTGACCCCTGCCGATAACCAGACTGAATAGCGCCTGTCAGCGTAGTGGGAACTTGAGACGATAGGGAAAGATTTAAGAGGAGCAGACATGAGAGATGAAATCATTATACGCGGGTGAGTCAAATGAAAACCTTAAATACTTTTTAAAATATTATTTATTGTGCAGAAGTGGTACAAAGCTGTATCACTTTTCAACATAATCTCCCCCACGCTCAATGCATGTCCTCCAGCGCTTACAAAGTGCATAAATTCCTTTTGAAAAAAATTCTTTTGGTAGTCCGCACAACCACTCATGCACCGCGTGGTGTACCTCTTCATCAGAACGGAAATTCTTTCCTCCCGTTGCGTCTTTGAGTGGTCCATGTTGTGTACATAGTTCCGCGTAGTCAGCGCGTACGCAACTTTCCCACTAGGGTGTGCCCCGCTAAGCACAACAGCGCAGGCGCAGCGCTCGTCCGTCTCTGCACTACGAGTTGGCACTGCCTTAGAGACGGACCAAATTCTGCTTCCGCCGACCCACGTATTAATATGTAACGCAGCCAATGAGATTGCTGCTAACGTAGAACTTTTCTCCTGGCGGATCACACTAGCGCAGTGATACCTGAATGTTCGAGGTATTATAACGAGTGTACAGTCCTCCGATTACTCAGTCAGCATTTGTCTGCACCACTCTGTACCAGTCTGCATTAGTCTGTACCAGTCTATAGTCAAGTTTCAGTCTGCACCTAAGAAGATTATCATATTCCTGTACATAGCCATGAAGAGAAATGTATAGACACTTTGTCAAGTATCAGAGATATGTGAGAATAAGATTAACGTGCCAAGACAAAAGGAACTGCAGATTGTCAATTGTAAACAGCATCCAGAATCAAGTTACGTAATGTCTATGCTTTTTATTATTTTAATAAATGTGTGTGAAAATTAATTGTTCTATTTAAAGTTGGTCACTTTCAGTCTGCTACTCTAAGCGTGCAAGTGGCATTTCTATCGTCTGACCTAATGGCAGAAGATAAACACGCCACGATAAGACCACGAGACATATTGCTGACACTCGCCTACTTCGTTAGAGCGACAAGTCAAATAATCTGATGGTGTGTGTACCGAAGGTCCTACAGTATGCACACCACAGTCCAAACACATGGAAATCACTTGGGGCAAGGTCTGGTGAGTGTGGTGGATGAGGAAGACACTCAAAATGCAGGTCTGTGATCATTGCAACTGTTGTAAGGGTAGTATGGGGCCTTGTATTGTCGTGTTGAAAAAGGACACCTGCTGACAGCAATCCACGTCGCTTTCATTTGATTGCAGGCCGCAGATGATTTTTTAGGAGATCTGTGTATGATGCACTGGTGACAGTGGGCCCTCTAGGCATGTTATGCTCCAAAATGTCGCCTTTTTCGTCCCAAAAGAGAGTCAGCATAACTTTGCTTGCCGGCCACGGTGGCCGAGTGGTTCTAGGCGCTTCAGTCCGGAACCGCGCGACTGATACGGTCGCAGGTTCGAATCCTGCCTCGGGCATGGATGTGTGTGATGTCGTTAGGTTAGTTAGGTTTAAGTAGTTCTAAATTCTAGGGGACTGATGACCTCAGATGTTAAGTCCCATAGTGCTCAGAGCCAGTTGAACCATAACCTTCCTTACTGATGGTTCTGTTTGAAACTTCTTTGGTTTTGGTCATGAGGAATGGCGCCATTCCTTGCTTGCTCTCTTCGTTCCGGTTGGTGGAAGTGAACCCATGTTTCGTCCCCAGTAACGATTCTTGCAAGGAAGCCATCACCTTCTCGTTCAAAGCGCCGAAGAAGTTCTTCACAAGCATCAACACGTCGTTCTCTCATTTCAGGAGTCACCTGCCGTGGCACCCATCTTGCAGACACTTTGTGAAACTGGAGCACATCATGCACAATGTGGTGTGCAGACCCATGACTAATCTGTAAACATGCTGCAGTGTCATTCAATGTCACTCGGCGGTTTTCCTTCACTATGGCTTCAACTGCTGCAATGTTCTGTGGAGTCACAATTCGTTGTGCGTGACCTGGACGAGGAGCATCTTCCACTGAAGGAATACCATTTGCGAACTTCCTTATCCATTCATAGACTTTCTGCTGTGACAAACATGCATCACCGTACTGAACCTTCATTCGTCGATGAATTTCAATAGGTTTCGCACCTTCACTACGCAAAAACTGAATAACAGAACGCTGTTCTTCCCTGGTACAAGTCGCAAGTGGGGCGGCCATCTTTATACTGATATTGCGACGGTATGTGTGCATCTGCACCATGCTGCCACCTACAGGCCATTCTGCAGGCTGTTTGTAGCACGCTTACCACCTTACAGGATGACAGCGCGAAATTTCGATTTGTTATTACATATTTAAGGTTTTCATCTGACTCACCCTCGTATTAAGTTGTTGCATAAGTTCGTAGCGTTCTTCTGTGAGTTTAATAAACGCAACAGGTACACTTAACAGAGACTTTAGTCATCAATAATATATTTTCCTTCACTGTTTATAAAATCTGCCACCGCTGAGTAATTTTCCGATTCCGCGACTGTAGAAACCATGATGTTTTGAGGCGAAGAGTTCGTCGAGCCATGTTTGGAGCGGAAAGGAGGTTCCTTGAAAGTTGTTCAACAGAGAGCAGAAAATGCGAAAATCCGAGGGCGCAAGATCAAGTGAATAAGGTGGGTGCATACTGACTTCCCAGCCCAACTCCTGTATAGTGTTTTCCGTCGACCTAGCTGAATGCAGGCGGACGTTATTGTCGAGCAGCATCGCTTGATGGACTTTGTTCTTGAAAAGCGTCGGCAAGACATCTTAGTTGTTGACAATAAATGTCAGCACTGGTGGTTACAGCTCTGGGAAGCAATTCGCGGCACACTACACCGATGCTGTTCCATCAGTTGCTTAACGTTATCTTTTGTAGATGCGCACAAGTCTTTGTACGGGGAGCCGCTGCTCCGTGTGAGCTCAGTCATTTTCTTTTCCTTATGTTAGCTTAAAGATACCATTTCTCCCCAGAAGCAACAACAAAGGATACGAATGGTCGGTGTTGTTCACCACTAAATTGATGTGAGCAAGCAGAGATTCACATTTGGCCACCCACTGATTTACGTGATTTTGGTTTAGAATATGCGGTACCTAGATCCGAGTTTCGAACCTTCCCTATTCCATGCAAAAGTCGGACGATCATGGAATGATCATAGTTCTTCACTTTTGCCAGTCCTCAATAATTATGGGTAATGCGTTTAAACTACGCTACTGGCAATTAAAATTGCTACACCACGAAGATGACGTGCTACAGACGCGAAATTTAACCGACGGGAAGAAGATGCTGTGATATGCAAATGATTAGCTTTTTAGAGCATTCACACAAGATTGGCGCCGGAAGCGACAACTACAACGCGCTGACATGAGGAAAGTTTCCAACCGATTTCTCATACACAAACAGCAGTTGACCAGCGTTGCCTGGTGAAACGTTGTTTTGATGCCTCGTGTAAGGAGGAGAAATGCGTACCATCACGTTTCTGACTTTGATAAAGGTCGGATTGTAGCCCATCGCCATTGCGGTTTATCGTATCGCGACATTGCGGCTCTCGTTGGTCGAGAGCCAATGACTGTTAGCAGAATATGAAATCGGTGGGATCAGGAGGGTAATACGGAACGCCGTGCTGGATCCCAACGGCCTCGTATCACTAGCAGTCGAGATGACAGGCATCTTATCCGCATGGCTGTAACGGATGGTGCAGCCACGTCTCGATCCCTGAGTCAACAGATGGGGACGTTTGCAAGACAACAACAATCTGCACGAACAGTTCGACGACGTTTGCAGCAGCATGGACTATCAGCTCGGAGACGATGGCTGCGGTTACCCTTGACGCCGCATCACACACACGAACGCCTGCGATGGTGTACTCGACGACGAACCTGGGTGCACGAATGGCAAAACATCATTTATTCGGATGAATCCAGGTTCTGTTTACAGCATCACGATGGTCGCATCCATGTTGGGCGACATCGCGGTGAACGCACATTGAAAGTGTGTATTCGTCATCGCCATACTGGCGTGTCATCCGGCGTGATGATATGGGGTGCCATTGGTTACACGTCTCGGTCACCTCTTGTTCGCATTGACGGCACTTTGAACAGTGGACGTTACATTTCAGATGTGATACGACCCGTGACTCTACGCTTCATTCGATCCCTGCGAAACCCTACATTTCAGCAGGATAATGCACGACCGCATGTTGCAGGTCCTGTAGGGGCCTTTCTGGATATAGAAAATGTTCGACTGCTGCCCTGGCCAGCACATTCTCTAGATCTCTCACCAATTGAAGACGTCTGGTAAATGGTGGCAGCAATTAAAGACGTCTGGTCAATGGTGGCCGAGCAGCTGGCTCGTCACAATACGCCAGTCACTACTCTTGATGAACTGTGGTATCGTGTTGAAACTGCATGGGCAGCTGTACATGTACACGCCATCCAAGCTCTGTTGACTCAATGCCCAGGCGGATCAAGGCCGTTATTACGGCCAGAGGTGGTTGTTCTAGGTACTGATTGCTCAGGATCTATGCACCCAAATTGCGTGAAAATGTAATCACATGTCAGTTCTACTATATTTGTCCAATGAATACCCGTTTGTCATCTGCATTTCTTCTTGGTGTAGCAATTTTAATGGTCAGTAGTGTATCTTCATGAAATTCCGAAGACCTACCCTAAGGGGTAAAATGATCCTCCTTAAAACGCGAAATCCATTTTCGTGCCCTCCTCTGTCGAATGCCATTATCCGCATACGCGGCGAAAATGTTTCTGGCAGTCTACGCTGCTGTCAGGTCTCTGCTGAACTGAAACTGAACAACGCGTCGAAAATGCGATATTGCAGTACCTTTGTCATTCTGATTACTGTGCAAAGTTCCTTTGGACATGCATGTATGTTCAAAGGAAGTCTACATCGTAATCAGAATAACACAGTCGCTGTAATATCGTATTTATCTGCCGATACCGGGCAAGCGACTTTCACGTACGATGGCTGACCTGCACGGGAATATACATAATGGATGTGCGAGTACAGGCCATAGAAGCGTGGTTGATGACATATGGAAGTTTGGGTCTGGCCGTGAGTCTTGCACTGATAGCCAAATGGTAAGCAGAACGCTCGCGATAAGCAGGAAATCCGGGATCGATTCCCGGTCCGGCACAAATTTTCATGTCCTCATTCTAGTCTACAATTGATGGTTGTCCTTATTCGCAATTACGGATTCATTTAATGTATACGTCTGATGTGTTCCAATTTCTCCACGTGGCACTCTATTTTCTACCGCCCATAGCTCCGCTCACTATCTCCAAGTAACTTCATATTCAATTCATGTATTGTGCGGTGGAAAAGGATTGTACGAACCCTAATCTCTCTCACCTTTTCCTCTCGATCCCTACGTGAGAGCCGGCCGCTGTGGCCGAGTGGTTCTGGGTGTTTCAGTCCGGAACCGCGCTGCTGTTACGGTCGCAGGTTCGAATCATGCCTCGGGCAGGATGTGTGTAATGTCCTTAGGTTAGTTAGGTTTAAGGAGTTCTAAGTCTAGGGACCTGACGACCTCGGATGTTAAGTCCCATAGGGGTTAGAGTCTTTTGATCCATCCGAACTCTACGTGGAATGTACGTTGCTGGCAGCACAATGGTCGCACAGCGTTCATCAAAACTGTGTTCTCTAAATTTATCCAATAGGATTTTGCGAGTACTACGTTATCTTGCTTTCAAAATTTCCAATTGAAGCTTTCCGTGTATTTCTATTACACTTTCGTACGGACTGCAGTACCTTTTTAAGATCTTAAAGTCGCATCTTTGAACTCGTTCAACATCTGTTGTCTTGGCTTCACGGTAAAGACTAGAACCACTGGTAAAATTCTATGGAATAAGTTGCTGTAGCACCTTGTATGTTATTTTCTTGAAAAGAGGATTGCATTTTTCCAGAACCCTTACAACAAATCTAAGTCTTCCACCAGCCTTCGCTGATACTGATTTGACGTAATCGTTCTACATCTACGTCTACATGTATACTCCGTAGATCGCTGTACGGGGTGCGGCAGAGGGAACATGGTGTGACACTGTCAGGTCGCCCTTTCCCTGTTGCAGTCGCGATTCTTCGCTGGAAGGACGACTGTAAACCTCCGTGTGATCTCGTTTCTCTCTCTTGTTTAACGATCATGGTTTTTTTCTCTAAATATGTGTAGGTGGAAGCAATGTGTTGGTTGGCTCATCTAGGGATTTACGCCCTCGGAATTTTAACAGTAAATCACGCCGTGGTGCACAACGCCTCTCTTGCATCGTCTGCCACTGGATTTCGCGCTTACTAAATGAACCTGTAACGAAATGTGTTGGTCTTTTTTTTTTTGGGTATTCTCTATTTCATCTCTCGATCCTATCTGGTACGCATCCCATACGGACGAGCAATATTCAAATATCGGTCGAACGAGGGTATTGTATACTACCTTCTTCGTGGTTGGCTTGCATTTCCTGAACATTCTTCCAACGAATCTCAGTCTGCCACCTCCGTACCCTCGATTAAGTTTATGTTTTCTTTCCAGTTTCAATCGCTTTGTACACACAATCATAGACATTATATGGATGTGAATGCTTCGAGTGATTGTTTTGCCATATATAGCGATACAGCAATGGGTCTCTCTGCCTATTTGTGCCCAACGTGTTACATTTTGTAAGTTATCCTGTTTATGTGTTTGCATGTTGGCAGCGCTATGCAGCGTTACAGACTGTATTAATATCTCTGACAGCGCTGTGCGCCCTCTGTAAGAGACTCTGTGGCTGGTCGCACTCGCAGTTAGAAGTTAATAGGTAGCAATGATGGAGGTTAGAATCTGTGTTAGTGGTGAAACGTCCCCTTAGAAAAATTATGAATTACTGTGCTGGTAAACTTTTACGTAATTTGATTTTCAAACAGCTGAGCAAAACAGAACTTACTCAGACATTTCTCTCTTTACTTATTCTGATCATCACTAAACTGACACACAGTATTTTTTCAGCGCAACACAATCTGACTTTCAATAATCCTTACAAAAGAATGGCCCTGACTAACAATAAGCTACACTTTTCATGAATCACTTACCTCACAAAAATCTTAGTTACTGGAGCAACTGCAATACAGCGAGCGCCAATACTGCCAGCTAAATAAAAGATTCTAACTACTGAAGGCACTAACTACTGATAGGCATAGTTAGCAAATGAAAGATTTTGATAGAGAACAAACAAAGTATTTACCTTAATAATGTACAAAAGTCACCATATATGTATATCTATCAATTCATGGCATCTATCTTTACAAATTTCCTTTTTTTGGCGGACAAACTTCCAGATCGTCCGCTTATAGCAACCTCTCAAAACTCTGCCATCTCTCTCTCCACATCCACCACTGCTGGTGGCTCACCTCCAACTGCGCAACGCTACGCGCCGTTCCCATCCAACTGCCTAACACTACACAAGCGAATATTCCAGCATTGAGTCCAACCAGCCACAGACTGCACACAGCACAGTCAGTGATTTTCATACACAGCACTACGTGGCATTACCAACATAAAAACCTAAACAGCCTACTTACAGCGGGAGTGGACGGTCTGGACGTGCGTCCATCATGGAGATTTAATATTGGTTGGACATGAATTATAAATGTGGATAATGGAATTATTGACGATTACGTAATTTTTGGAACTGCATGTCACAAACGATTATATAATTTTTGAAACTGGGTGTCACATGGTTAGGGTAAAATCCGCTAAATACATTGTTTGCTCTGCAACAGAATCTTTCCTTTGCTAACCACATGCCTATTAATAGTTAGAGCCTACAGTAGTTAGAATCTTTTTATTTAGCTGGCTGTATACCTGCTGTATTTGCCGTAGTTCGTGTCATGAAGATTTTCTGTGAGGTAAGTGACTTATGAAACGTACAGGTTATTGTTAGGATTTCTTCTAATTCAGGACCATTCTTTTGTGTTAATTAATAGTCAGATTGCGTTATCCTTGTATATTGTGGGTTATTAATGAATAGAGTAAGTTTGAGCTGTATTTGTCAGGGAAAATTGTGTAGGTCAGTGTTGAAACGATGAAGATAAGCAAAGTGACAGTATGTTCAGTTGCACTCAGCAGTTTTAGAAGGTTCAGTTACATTAAGCAATTTAAGTAAAAAAAAATTACTTAGAAGTTTCACTTATCGACCCTTAGCCGAGGATACCTCACTGGAATCTTCTGATTTTCTTGTAGTTTGAATAATTAGTGCATGATTAGAACTTAGTGATTGTTTACTGCTAGCACGTAATTGTATATGGAATTTCCTTTGTAGTTGTAGTTTCTTATTGTTGTACTATATTGTAGTGAGCAAAGCAGTATCGTTATGCATGTGGATTTGTACCAAGTATTTCGCAGTCGCTTTTGCAACTAATTAGATATTGATTATTTTCTTTGCTATTTTAGTGTGTCTTCCCTTTTTCGCTTTTCATAGTGTGTTTTTTCTGTGTTATCGTGTGAAATACTGTGATAATCATGGGGTGTGACAACTAGGCTGAAATCAAATTGAGAAATGCCAGTGACGAAGAGCGAAGCTTGTTACCACCTTGTAACGAACTGACAAACGTTCAAGGCAGTAATTTGATAATTGTGCATAGGGACATGGACCAGGTAGTAAATAGCGGTGCAGAAAGTGAAACAATCAGTGAACACGGAAATATTGTCGATCGATCGATCGATCGGTAACTGTTAGGAAAGCATAACAACAGAACAAAATCTTGCAAATACCGTAGATTCAGGTTTTGCGTCATAACATTTCCCCAATTAAGTCAAGACACATTTTCTGCTTTTCAAAATATGAATGTTGCCGACGCAAAGACGCTGACGAAAGACACAATAGAACATGTTTCACTCACTAAAATTGATATTGCTATTAATTCAAAATAAGAAACAAATACTGCAACAAATGAATAATATCAGGAAGGAATACTGCAACAGCTCCAAAAATTTAACACAATTGAACAAGCACTTGAACAAACACGTGAAGATTTAACCGCTGAGACACCCGAAATCGAATCGAAATATCAAAAAGTTTCTAAAGATGTAAAAACAGAAACTTGTGCATATTTACAGCATGTCTTTTCGTGACATGAAGACACAGTACAGAATCATAAAGCTGACATAAAAGAACTGCAGATTATTGTGCATGAAAATCACGACACTTTGCAGGCTAAAACTGACTCAGTTGCATCTACCGATACGGTCACGCAACATGTAAAAAATAGGGAAAACCTTAAGGAAACAGTAGATACGATTACGACACAAAAGTCACACGGCAATAATATATGGTATTTCGGAGATTTTGAAAGGAGTCGGCAAGGTGCAGCGAGCCTTGAGAAGGAACCGCCGACACGACGTATGAATGACAGATTTGCGACTCGGTGACACGAAGTCTTTCAGGAATTCCAGTAATGCTATATATCCACAGGCTGGGCTTTATGAATTTCCTTACTGTTTTCCTCCTAATTGGTCATCAGAGCAAAAATGAAAGAAAAAATTTAACGAAAGATTATACCACAATTCTCGTGTAAAACCGTTTATTGAGAAATAATTTGCTTTCTGACTTAGTCGTTGCTATTAAATTTAAGCGTTGTCACATTTCGCATGCAACGATTTTTTCAAGTCAACTATCTAGTCAACAAACTATGCAACGTATCAAGACAGTAATTTCAGAAGTCCACTTTTATGGGGAACAGTCGACTCAGTCTTATTGTGTGTACATTTTTGCTTGTTAGTTGCACAATTAAGTCACGACTATAAAGTCCACATTCTTGGAACATTTACTGATAATAAGGTTTTGCTGCAACATCTTGGTTTACTTGAAAAGAAATTTTTATATAAAGTACTTTCTGAGAGGCCACGGGTGACAAGAGTATTCGGTTTTCTTTGGCAGCTGCACGATTATAGTACGACGCTACTTAGGAGTGACACAATCTTCATTATTGTTTTTGCGCTGTATCTGTTTCATCTCTGCACCGGTTTTCTACATTCTTCTGGAAAGTAAAATATGTTCCGGTAATGACATTTATGGCATAGCTACAATGAGACAGGTAACACAACAATACGTTACAGTATAGTACTTTCAAGGTCACCCCAATGAACGTAATGAGTACGACATTTATACGCATAGCACTTTACTTTCGTATAGAACATGGTAAGTACATTGATTTTTGGAGAAGTTTGCTTATGAACGACGATAACTACGACACTTGGTACCTTTTTACCGTTAGCCAATGATAGAAATTAACTTATAGCATGAAGCATAGCTTAGCGCTACAGGACACGCGTTTGAGAGATTAATTTTTGTACTTGGAATAATTTTTAGAAATATTTTTGAATTACAATGATACACAGAGGGTTTTCGGCGATACATTTCATTCCGCAGTTTTAATCTGTAACATCTGCGGTATAGTTACATTATCCCTCATGGGGGTACGCCTGCTTTGTGTACTATTCGTGTGGCAAGCGAAGGGAGCCCTAGCTAGTATGGTATTTGCTTATACAATTTTATACATCGGTACCACATTTCTCTAACACAGAATTACACAGCTATCTGCTCATTTAACTGAGGGGAGTAAACTTTTTTACTACGTTTCTGACACACATTTACTTAATTACACAGTTGGATTACTCTGCACTTATGAAATTGTACTTCGTCTTTATTTTGTGAACTGTTCACATATATTTTCGGAACCATTGTGAAACTGCGAGAGCTTTGAGAAGTGTATAGTGTATGGGATCATGAGTTTTTAAGTACGATTGAGGTAGATGACACTACTGAAACGAGGAGAGAGAATTGTTTTGAGGTTTTGAGATTACTGGAGGATGCTACGACGATTTTGAGATTTGTTTGATGTATTATGGTGATGTTATTATGACGACGATATGTATTATGATGTTGAAATATGTTTATGGTCAATAAGGTGATGCTATATGAGGAATGTGATTATGCTACGTGTTTATGCGTATATGAATAATGAGTAGGGGTTAGGGATTCTGGTTTGTGAAGAAAAATGTTGGAAACCAAGAATCGTACTTTAAGAGTTATGAAAAGTGAATATATATGTGAATGTGAGTACCAGAATGCCGACGGAAATTTTTGAACATTGTTATTGATGAGTTTTCGGTTCTACACACTTCTCCTGTAATTTTTCAACCTGTGAAATTTTTTATTTGTATCAAACTTTTATTGTAGCTCAAACTGCTGTCATAAATTTACCGGTAAAGAGTGTGTGTGACCTTGATGAAAAGCTGTGTTGTGCCTGGCTGCGCGCTAGCCACCTGGAAAAACCCATTGTTGTGTTGCCTTTGAAATGAATAGCTGTAGAAAAGAGGGGACATTGTCCTTTCTATTGACATTTCGTTCCAGAATGAACCACAAACACGACGAACTATTACTTGGAAACATATGATTACACTTTGGAGTCTGTACTTTGTGCTACTTACTGAAATGCTTATGAAGGGATGAGAAATATTTTTACAACTACACACCTGATTATGATAAGTGTCTTTCTATGAGAGTTGAGAGAATTTTTACTGACTTATGAAATGCCATATGGCTGGTCAATCATGTTTTCATGCTTTGCTTTGTACATATTTGCTTATTTTATTTGATATCTAGTTTCTAGCTGCCTCACAACATTGGTTTCATAAAATAAAATTCAATACATATGCTAATGTAAACACTTTCTGTCAACAGATTCATTAAATAATAATTATATGAATCACACTCTTAAAAAAAAGAGCACTTGGAAAGGAAAGAACAATAAGAAGGATAAGGGACTAGTAACAGGAATTGCATATATAATTTTCTTTCAAGGACTTGGTAAATTTTTTGGTAAAATAAGTTGTTGTGATGCACCACTCTAGTGTTAAGGTGTGACATAGATATTAAGATGTGAATAGACATTTCCCTTATCTGCATTGCTGTCGTTACTGTAATATTTTTTCTGCTTGTGCTTTCTCATGTTTACGTATAACTTATTAAATTTGCTTCTGCTGTTTGTCACGCACTGTCCTACTGAATTTTACTTTGTATTACTGTGTGAAGCTAGTTTCACCAATGATTTATTTTTCATGTTTGCTGCATGTTGCCTTATATTAATTGCAATGTTACATTTGCTTTGCTAATTTAGATATGCTGCTGCTTGCTTTGCCAATTTGCATTTTTGTAATATTTGTTTGTGTTAATTGTGCTGCATTGCCTCATTCTCTAGTTAATGTATCTCAGATCAGTAGATTTGAGTTAGTTTAAGACAGGGTATGCTATATAAGAAAGTTAGTTGTGATAAGTTGGGAAGAAGTGCATTGAACAGCTATAAGAAAAACGTTTGGCCAAAGAGTAGTGCACAACGAGGAACAATTATTGTGAAAAAACGAAATGAGCAGATAAGTAGAGTATAGTGACAACAGGTTTAGATAGGACTTTTTTTGGAAACAATGTTGAACTAAGGGAGATCTCCGAGAATGAAATTAAGTAGTTTTCGCTGAAAGTTATAGAGGGATCAGCATGAAGGATATTATTGAAAGGAGAAAAATGGAAAAGAGGTATACAATGCTCACTACAAGTACTGCAGTACCAAATGTTACACTGAAAACAGACGCTGTCTTTTCCTTTTGTGATATTCCTCTATGTGTTTATGTGTACTCTTGTGTGTCTGTGTTCTTTCTGTCTCTGTGTGTTTACCTGATAAGATAAATTTGGTAGAATTTTTTCTGCTTTTAATACTAAGCTGCATTCACTATAATAAGGAATACTGTTATCCTCAAATCTAATCTGTTTTTGTAACATGTTCTTTAATTTGGGAAGGTGTTTAGACATTATTTGTTCTGTTATGTTTTCTTTCAGTGCTCATGTGCCAAGTTAATGTTTCTAAGGATATTCTCATTTTTCATTTATTTATTTATGTCATAATTCCTATAATACTCATGTATATGTTTATTTCTATTCTTTTGTAAAGCCTGTATTACTACAAATGTTCGCATTCGGAAGGACGACGGTTCAATCCCGCGTCCGGCCATCCTGATTTAGGTTTTCCGTGATTTCCCTAAATCAGTCCAGGCAAATGCCGGGATGGTTCCTGTGAAAGGGCACGGCCGACTTCCCTCCCCATCCTTCCCTAATCCGATGAGACCGATGACCACGCTGTCTGATCTCCTTCCCCAAACCAACCAACCAACCAACTACAAATGTTATCTGTATTGTCATGTTCTTTACTGTAATGATGTTTTCTTTGCGTTTGTAATTGTATTCTTATGCTGTAAATTTGTAACTGTACAGACACCAGTTCTTCAAGTTAGGTAAATAGTGACTTATGAAGTGTATGGATTATTGTTAGGATTTCTTCTAATTCAGGGTCATTCTTTTGTGTTAATTAATGGACAGATTCTGTTATCCTTGTATATTGTGGGTTACTAATGCATAGAATTAGTCTGAGCTGTATTTGTCAGGGAAAATTCTATAGGTCACTGTTCAAAAGATAAAGACAAGCAATGTGACAGTACGTTCAGCTGCACTCAGCAGTTTTAGAAGGTTCAGTTGCATTGAGCAATTTAAGTAAAACAATTATTTACAAGTTTCAATTTGTCTTTGTTAGGGCTCATCTGCGAATCCCCTGCTACAAGCGTCGATCCTCTTTAAATCTTCCTCCATTTCAGTACAATATTCGGGCTTTGAGAATTCTCTATGCATAACAGCATCATTTGCGAAAAGCCTCATGGAACTTCCAGTGTTACCCACTAGATCATTTACATATATTAGAAAGGTAATGGTCTTATAACACTCCCTTGGGGCATGCCCGAATTTACTTTTACGTCTCACGACTTCTGTCCGTCGAGAATGACATGCTGTGTTGTTTACTAGAAACTTCTCAATCTAGTCGCGCAGTTAGCCTGGTATTCCATACGATAGTAGTTTGGGCGCCTGCACTCCTGCTTTGTAAATCTCAAGGACGAATAGAGCTTTCTGGGTTTCACACGATCGTTTTTTTCGGAATCCATTTTGATTTTTTCAGAGGAGATTCTCTGTTTCCAGAAATATAATAATACGCGAGCTTAAACTTGTTTTGAAATCCTACAACAGACTGACGTCAGAGATATTGGCCTATGATATTTCTCGTCTCTTCGACACCCTTCAAAAACAGGAAACACCTGTGCTTTATTAATCACCAGGAACTCTTCTCCAGCGACCTAAGCTACATTGCTGCTGGAAGAGTTGTTACACATAGTCCCCTCTACGTAAAATCGTATGTTCATCCCATCAGGTGCAATGACCTTCCCGGTGTTGAGAGATTTCAGTTGCTTGTCTATCACATGGTCACTTATTTCGATATCTATTTCGTCCTTCGTGCGCCGATTTCAAGGAGAAATCGCAATACGATTTTCGTTAGTGAAACATTTTAGGAGAAAAACAGTTAATATTTCAGCATTCTCTGTGTCATCTTCCGTTTCGTTGCTATTATGGCCACAGTGTCTGAACAGATGGCTTCGATCCGTTTACTGACTTCAAACCAAAATCTCATAGGACTTTTTGTCAAGTCGGTAGATAGAATTTTACTTTCGAATTCGTTGAGCGCTTAATGCGTTGCTCTCTTTAGGCTAGTTTTGGTTTAGTTAAGATTTAGTTTGTTTGTGAGGCTTTGGCTGAGATGAAACTTTCAGTGAAGGTATCTTTGCTTTCGTAGCAGCTTTCCAGTACGGCTGTCGAACCACGGCGGGCCTTTCGACCGATCCCAACTTGAACTCACACCATTTAACTTTCCTCACTAATGCTCAACAATTCGACGGTTCTGGAGATGGGTTTTTTCATATTGATCACTCAGATAAAATGATATCTGTTTTCTGTCGCTCTTCGAAAACGGAGATAGTTTTCTACCTTTATTTACATTGCTATTCACAGCCGTATTCAGTGGTACACAAACGACCTCAATGATCACTGATTCCCTGTTCTACGCTCAGTAGGTAAGTTCGGGCCTGTTTGGTAACCTCGTGATCTGATGTGTTACCTTCACTGTGGATTCCCTAATTATCTGCTCAAGATAATTTTCGGATAAGGCATTCACAACAATTTCCATGTAGCTTTTAGTGTTACTTCTAGATATCTTTACGATGTAACGTGCTTAACACGTGAACCACTAATCTTGTACTCGGACACTATACGATCTTTTTCTTTGTTACAGACTTTACCTTATATTTATAAACATTTAAAGAGGGCAAACTAAAATTTCGTTATGGGGGCTGGGTTGGGTTGGGTTGTTTGGGGGAAGAGACCAAACTGCGAGGTCATCGATCTCATCGGATTAGAGAAGGATAGGGAAGGAAGTCGGCCTTGCCCTTCCAAAGGAACCATCCCGGCATTTGCTCAAAAAATGGTTCAAATGGCTCTGAGCACTATGGGACTTAACATCTATGGCCATCAGTCCCCTAGAACTTAGAATTACTTAAACCTAACTAACCTAAGGACGACACACAACATCCAGTCATCACGAGGCAGAGAAAATCCCTGACCCCGCCGGGAATCGAACCCGGGAACCCGGGCGCGGGAAGCGAGAACGCTACCGCACGACCACGAGCTGCGGACCCGGCATTTGCCTGGACCGATTTAAGGAAATCACGGAAAACCTAAATCAGGATGGCCAGACGCGGGGTTGAACCGTCGTCCTCCCGAATGCGAGTCCAGTGTGCTAACCACTGCGCCACCTTGCTCGGTATTTCGTTATGGATCGGCGCTCAAACGACAGAACTTCCTTATCGAGGTATGCAATAAAGCCTTCTTGAATTTCGAAAAGTGAGAAAATGTTATTGACTAAAATATTTAGAGCTATCAGTCATAACCCGAGGTTTCTGCTCCAACAGGAAAAGGACCGAAGAAAGACTGTACCTTAAGTCTGTAACAAACATAAGACAACGCTAAACACACACCAAAAGTATGATTTCTTACTTTCCTTTTATGTACAAAATGGTATCTATTATTACTAACAATGCAACCGGTTATTTGTACTTATATTGTTTATATATGATTGTTATTTCGAGAGTGTGCTTCTATTTGTTGTGTCTTTGTTCCCCATCTACGCAGGTAGGATTTGACATGGTTAATTTAAGGCGTGACTGGATGCCCTCCCTGTGCTGATTTACCAACCTTCCCCGTCTCCCCCCCCTCCGCCATCCCGGTAGGGAATGTGTGCACCATGAGTGTCTGTGTGCATGTGAAAGTGTGCAAGGGCTTTCTAAGTGTTTACGAATCGCTTACCTGACCTGGACTTTGGGTACCAGTCCGGTGTTCACCTGGCTGGATGTGAGAAACCGCATAAAAACCACATGCAGGTTGACCGGCAAACCGATCGTTGTCGCTTATGGGCTCCGGCGCACCTGCCCGTTCTGGAAGTGGTGCTTTAACACGCACGGGTATCCGGGTGCGTGTTATAATTCCAAGAATAATATGTACGTACAGTAAGTAATGTTAATATTCGTATGCTAAGTATTATATTAAGTTGCATGTCTTGTAAATAACAGATATAAACTGTATTAACATAACTTACCAAATTTCTTTAAAAAATGATTTCAATAAAACTCGATCGTATTTTCATGTTACCTTAATATTCGCACACTTTTCAGAACTAATTACTTCAAAACAATTTTTTGCGAAAAATATTTTTCAATATCTTGTCGGGGAGCCATTCTGCAGCATCACTTCTTTCAAACGTTACGTCATACTCTAATGATCTTTCTTCAATAGTCAGTACATAGACCGTTCCATTCATCTTTTAATTAACGCTTCAAAAATTTGTTTGTAAGATATTGGTGTTGGCTGAAACGTCTCTGCAGTTCTCCATACACATTCTCAGTAGGAAGGGTTAAAGTCAGGTGATTGAGATGGTAGTCGTAGAACTTTCAAGCAATTGTACAACAAACATTCCTGCACAATGGAGCCTTATGTTTCGGGTCATTGTCCAGACAGAACTTGACCGTGTTAGATATGCCCATTTTTTCATCACTTGTGCATAATTGTTTTTCAGTACATACGAATAGACATGTTTGTCCATAATACTGTCGATGAACACTGATCTGACAGGTCGAAATACGGAAATACAAGCCCAGACAAGAACACTGCAACCTCCATGCTTTGCAGTCGGCATAATATTCGTAACTTTAAATTCTTCAATCTTCTTCCGTCCCGCCACTCTTCGTTCATCCTAACCAAAAACGTTAAATTCACTTTAGTCGGTAAAAACGACGTCGTTATGCCATAAACTCTTTAGCAAAGCGCAATCTCTTCTTTCGCTCTGTTCTCTACTCTTCCATTGTAACCACTATAGTCCAGTGTTCTGCTAATCGTTTGAGGATGCACCTTCTTTCCAGTCTCGGCCAGAAGCTCACTTGCCACCTTGGGTGCACTCCGTGGAGGCTCCTTCTTTATGATACGTATTAGATGTCTCTTGTCACGCGCATCGAACTTCTTATGTCGGCCCTTTCGGGGTGTAGAGTCTATATTGTCCTCATTCTTGAATCATCTGACGATATTTACCACAGTAAATTTACTAATGTTGACCATGGCAGCAGTTTGTTTACATGATTTACCTTTCGTGTTATGAAAAATCACAAGCTGTCATATATCAAAGATGGTATTGCTTTTGCGTGGCATTGAAGCGTCTAGACGGTCGACCTCGGCTGTAAACAAACACTGCCTTCTAACAATAACAGTATATAACTTGGCTCGAACGAACATAACAAGCGCTACACTGACAACTGTCGGTATACTAAATTAACGTGAAAGTCGATCAGTGCTTTACATAAATGGTATTATTTAACAACTGTTATATGTGAGAAAAGTTCATACTATTGTTTACTGGGCATCTATCATAATATAAAACTATAAAACACGATTTTTTTGCGGAGTCTCTGGGACTTCAGGTGAGTAAGAAGTTGTAGTAACTTCTGTATTTGTTGATCAGGCAGCATGCCATACTCATTACTTTCCCATGGTGGGGAGACACGTCGGGTGATGAAGCGGCTGCAGTCTGTTATCAAGGCAAGCGCTGTAAAAACGAGCGTAAGAGTCGCTAGGGATACGTTCGCGAATCCAGAAAATGTTAACGCTGCAGATTCTAACTTTGAGAAAAGTCTACTAAGGCGGACTGAAGAATGTGATGCTACCTGTTCAGATGTAAATGGCGATCCCGAGAGCAACATTACCACCGAAAATGCTATTCCGCGTGATCACGAAACATCAAGTGAACTCTCTGGCGGTGAATCTGATGAAGAAGATGAGATGCAGATTGCTTAAACTGAAGACGAAAATTGTGTGTTCAATGTCTTGTAAGTGTTCAAGACTCCTAAATGTTACCACATTTTGTATGCGTGTTTGACCTGTTGTCAGTATTTTACAAGTTTCCTATAGAACTAAATATATGCTCTTTTGTTATAGTTTAGACGTTACTACACGTATACTCGATAAAATGTTTTTATTTGTCAGTTTTTTTCTTGGAAAATAGATATAACAGAAGGACTATATGTAATATATTTAATATACAGAGTGCTACAAAAAGGTACGGCCAAACTTTCAGGAAACATTCCTCACACACAAATAAAGAAAAGATCTTATGTGGACATGTGTCCGGAAACGCTTAATTTCCATGTTAGAGCTCATTTTAGTTTCGTCAGTATGTACTGTACTTCCTCGATTCACCGCCAGTTGGCCCAATTTAAGGAAGGTAATGTTGACTTCGGTGCTTGTGTTGACATGCGACTCATTGCTCTACCGTACTAGCATCAAGTACATCAGTACGTAGCATCAACAGATTAGCGTTTATCACGAACGTGGTTTTTCAGTCAGTGCAATGTTTACAAATGCGGAGTTGGAAGACGACCATTTGATGTATGGATTAGCTCGGGGCAATAGCCGTGGTGCGGTACGTTTGTATCGAGACAGATTTCCAGAACGAAGGTGTCCCAACAGGAAGACGTTCGAAGCAATTGATAGGCATCTTAGGGAGTACGGAACATTCCAGCCTATGACTCGCGACTGGGGAAGATCTAGAAAGACGAGGACACCTGAAATGGACGAAGCAATTCTTCGTGCAGTTGACGATAACCCTAATGTCAGCGTCAGAGACGTTGCTGCTGTACAAGGTAACGTTGACCACGTCACTGTATGGAGAGTGCTACGGGAGAACCAGTTGTTTCCGTACCATGTACAGCGTGTGCAGGCACTATCAGCAGCTGATTGGCCTCTACGGGTACACTTCTGCGAATGGTTCATCCAACAATGTGTCAATCCTCATTTAAGTGCAAATGTTCTCTTTACGGATGAGGCTTCATTCCAACGTGATAAAATTGTAAATTTTCACAATCAACATGTGTGGGCTGACGAGAATCCGCACGCAATTGTGCAATCACGTCATCAACACAGATTATCTGTGAACGTTTGGGCAGGCATTGTTGGTCATGTCTTGATTGGGCCCCATGTTCTTCCACCTAAGCTCAATGGAGCACGTTATCGTGATTTCATACGGGATACTCTACATGTGCCTACACAAGTACGACACAACATGTGGTTCATGCACGATGGAGCTCCTGCACATTTCAGTCGAAGTGTTCGTACGCTTCTCAACAACAGATTCGGTGACCGAGGGATTGGTAGAGGCGGACCGATTCCATGGCCTCCACGCTCTCCTGGCCTCAACCCTCTTGACTTTCATGTATGGGGGCATTTGAAAGCTTTTGTCTACGCAATCCCGGTACCAAATGTAGAGACTCTTCGTGCTCGTATTGTGGATGGCTGTGATACTATACGCCATTCTCCAGGACTGCATCAGCGCATCAGGGATTCCATGCGACGGAGGGTGGATGCATGTATCCTCGCTAACGGAGGACATTTTGAACATTTCCTGAAACAAAGTGTTTGAAGTCACGCTGGTACGTTCCGTTGCTGTGTGTTTCCATTCCATGATTAATGTGATTTGAAGAGAAGTAATAAAATGAGCTCTAACATGGAAAGTAAGCGTTTCCGGACACATGTCCACGTAACATATTTTCTTTCTTTGTGTGTGAGGCATGTTTCCTGAAAGTTTGGCCGTGCCTTTTTGTAACACCCTGTATATGGTGGTCCATTGATCGTGACCAGGCCAAATATATCACGAAATAAGCATCAAACGAAAAAACTACAAAGAACGAAACTTGTCTAGCTTGAAGGGGGAAACCAGATGGCGCTATGGTTGGCCCGCTAGATGGTGCTGCCATAGGTCAAACGGATATCAACTGCTTTTTGTTAAATAGGAACCCCCATTTTTATTACATATTCGTGTAGTACGTAAAGAAATATGAATGTTTTAGTTGGACCATTTTTTTCGCTTTGTGATAGATGGCGCTGTAATAGTCACAAACGTATAAGTACGTGGTATCACGTAACATTCCGCCAGTGCGGACTGTATTTGTTTCGCGATACATTACCCGTGTTGAAATGGACCGTTTACCATTTGCGGAAAATGTCGATATCGTGTTGACGTATGGCTATTGTGATCAAAATGCCCAATGGGTGTGTACTATGTATGCTGCTCGGTATCCTGGACGACATCATCCAAGTGTCCGGACCGTTCGCCGGATAGTTGCGTTATTTAAGGAAACAGGAAGTTTCCAGCCACATGTGAAACGTCAACCACGACCTGCAACAAATGATGATGCCCAAGTAGGTGTTTTAGCTGCTGTTGCGGCTAATCCGCACATCAGTAGCAGACAAATTGCGGGAGAATCGGGAATCTCAAAAACATCGGTGTTGAGAATGCTACATCTACATCGATTGCACCCGTACCTTATTTCTATGCACCAGGAATTGCATGGCGACGACTTTCAACATCGTGTACAGTTCTGCCACTGGGCACAAGAGAAATTACGGGACGATGACAGATTTTTTGAACGCGGTCTATTTAGCGACGAAGCGTCATTCACCAACAGCGGTAACGAAAACTGGCATAATATGCACTATTGGGCAACGGAAAATCCACGATTTCTGCGACAAGTGGAACATCAGCGACCTTGGCGGGTTAATGTATGGTGCAGCATTATGGGAGGAAGGATAATTGGCCCCCATTTTATCGATGGCAATCCAAATGGTGCAAAATGCGTAATGTTCTACCATTGTACTACAAAATGTTTCACTACATGACAGAATGGAAGCGGTATTGAATAGCATATTTCATGACAGGTGGATTGGTCGTCGTAGCACCATGCCATGGCCCGCACGTTCGCCGGATCTGATGTCCCCGGATTTCATTCTGTGGGGAAAGTTGAAGGATATTTGCTATCGTGATCCACCCACAACGCCTGACAACATGCGTCAGCGCATTGCTAATGCATGTGCGAACATTATGGAAGGCGGACTACGCGCTGTTGAGAGGAATGTTGTTACACGTTCTGCCAAATACATTGAGGTTGACAGACATCATTTTGAGCATTTATTGCATTAATGTGGCATTTACAGGTAATCACGCTGTAACAGCATGCGTTCTCAGAATGATAAGTTCACAAAGGTACATGTATCACATTGGAACAACCGAAATAAAATGTTCAAACGTACCTACGTTCTGTATTTTAATTTAAAAAAACCTACCTGTTACCAACTATCGGTCTAAAATATTGAGCAATATATTTGTGACTATTACAGCGCCATCTATCACAAAGCGAAAAAAGTGGTCCAACTAAAACATTGATATTTCTTTACGTCCTACACGAATATGTAATAAAAAATGGGGTTTTCTATTTACAAAAACGCAGTTGATATCCGTTTGATCTATGGCAGCGCCTTCTAGCGGGCCAACCATAGCGCCATCTGGTTTCCCCCTTCAAGTTCCGTTCTTTGTAGTTTTTTCGTTTGACGCTAATTTCGTGAGATATGTGGCCCAGTCACGAACAATGGACCGTCCTGTATATGTATTATATTTAGTTTCATGTTTTCTGGCTTTAGTTTGTTTCTAAACTTGCTAACAATAAAAGTTCGATTCCTTTATATGTCTTTGATTACGCACACGTCCCGAATTACCAGACACAAGCCACGTTTAGTGTGTGTGTGTGTGTGTGTGTGTGTGTGTGTGTGTCTCCACGATTCCATACTCCATAATGCAGTTAGTGTTAAAATATCCTATCAAACCGGTTAAAAATTAAGGATAACGTTATGGTGCTACAAAGTTTCCATTGTCTCCGTATATTAATGTTGTATGTATTGTATTGTATGTTAAATGGGGACCTAGAAACGACGGAGCGGCTCCGCCCCCGCCGCAGCCGCAGTGGTCCACAACCCCACGACGACTACCGCAGTCCACTTCACCCCTCCGCCGCCCCACACCGAACCCAGGGTTATTGTGCGGTTCGGCCCCCGGTGAACCCCCCAGGGAACGTCTCACACCAGACGAGTGTAACCCCTATGTTGGTGTTGTAGAGTAATGGTGGTGTACGCGTACGTGGAGAACTGTTTGCGTAGCAATCGCTGACATAGTGTAACTGAGGGGGCAATAAGGGGAACCAGCTCGCATTCGCCGAGGCAGATGGAAAACTGCCTAAAAACCATCCACAGACTGGCCGGTTCACTGGACCTCGACACAAATCCGCCGGGCGGATTCGTGCCGGGGACCAGGCGCTCCTTCCCGCTCGGAAAGCCGTACGGTAGACCGCACGGCCAACCGGGCGGGCTATATTAACGTTACTCACTGTATGCTGAATTGCTAATAAACGTTTCCGAGTAGATGTGCGGACCAGTACCTTGCGTAGCTTGTCTCTCGCACCGTGCATTGACAAGACTGCGCCGATTCTGGACGCAGCAACGAGTGTGACACTCCTGTTGTTTTCAACTCTTAGTTTACGGTATCACCACAGTTACGAGGCGCGGATGAAAGAAACGTTTTAGAATGTAAGTACTAGCGATACTCTGAGATGAAGGGGGCAGGCTCACGAGAGGAGGTCGTTGCGGGCTATACTGATGTAGCAAAAACAGAAGCTCCCTGAAATCGTCGTCACAACATTATCGTGCCACTTTCGAAAAAGGTGGTTGTTACGTGTGAACAACGGTGTCCCGGTTGGGAATGATTCTACGGCTAAGGGCGGCTGCGTACTTGGTGGACACGCGTCTCTCTGTCCCTGCGGCCTCGTCAGCTCGCGGTGGGACCGTACTGTACGGCCACCGTGTTACTCTGTAACGGCTGCTCCAGAGCGCCAGGGGAGGCGGTTATTGCCGTCGCTGATGAGCCGCGAGCATTACGGCCGATAAACAGCGAGGCCGCCCGCGGGCCGTGGTGTGAATCACGCGCTCGGCCGGACACCTCATGAATACGCGCAGGCGGCGTGCGCGGCCACACACACACACACACATACACACACACACACACACACACACACACACACACACACACACACACACATCTATACAGGAGCTGTCCGTTATCTCAGCGCGGGATAATGACTGCGCGATGGCCTCCCCGCAATTTTGTCAACTTGTGGATATTGCCACCCCAGAAACGCTGTACGTGGACGGGGTCGCAGAAGGCACGGCACGGTTTCCATCCGGCGGCGTGGGTGTACATTTCCCCGCTTCTGGCCGTTGTGCGATGAAACTCATTTCCAGACCCAACTAAATCATCTTTTCTTATCAAAACACAGCCTAGCCACAGCACAATATCACCGCAGCCCAGTTGCAGAACATCATTTCCTTATCTTTCTCGGTAGTTAGCGAAGATACTCACCCGACCCGCTCGCATAAAGCTTGCGCTTGCGGGTATGGCGATAAATCACCAGACTGCGAAGAGATCTAAACTCGAGTCAGTACAGCGGATTAACGACTACTGCTGTGTACCGCAGTCCAGTCTGGATGTATCTCCTAGTCGAATGAATGTTTCTTCTCTTCTTCGTACAGTATGTATTTTTGTAATTTTCAGTCTTTGCGCTGAGCTGACACGTTTAGAAGTTGCGACATAGATAGAATCGCACAAAATAACCAGACTCGTAGCTGCGCAGACGATGTGGCAGATAGGAAGAGGGGAGCGGGGGGTGGGAGGAGAGAAAGATAACGACGGGGGCTCTCTTATGAAAGACGATGGTGCGTTAGCGGAGTTGTAGTTCAACAGCTGAAGACATCATTAAACCACAATTAGAAAGTCTGTGAACGTTGGTATCAACAGGTAATATATAACAATAATTCGACAGATGTTCTTGTTGTGGTCTTCAGTCCAGCGACTGGTTTGATGCAGCTCTCCATGCTACTCTCTCCTGTGCAAGCTCCTTCATCTCCCAGTACCTACTGCAACCGACATCCTTCTGAATCCGTTTAGTGTATTCATCTCTTGGTCTCCCTCTACGAATTTTACCCTCCACGCTGCCCTCCAATACTAAATTGGTGATCCCTTGATGCCTCAGAATATGCCCTACCAACCGATCCCTTTTTATAGTCAAGTTGTGCCACAAATTTCTCTTCTCTCCAATTCTAATCAATACCTCCTCATTAGTTATGTGATCTACCCATCTAATCTTCAGCATTCTTCTGTAGCACAACAGTTCGAAAGCTTCTATTCCCTTCTTGTCTAAACTATTTATCGTCCATGTTTCACTTCCACACATGGCTACACTACATATATACTTTCAGAAGCCACTTCCTGACACTTAAATCTATACTCGATGTTAACAAATTTCTCTTCTTCAGAAACGCTTTCCTTGCCATTGCCAGTCTACATTTTATACCCGTTGTACATCGACCATTATCATTTGTTTTGCTTCCCAAATAGCAAAACTCATCTACTACTTTAAGCGTAACATTTCCTTTTCTAATTCCTGCAGCATCACCCGATTTAGTTCGACTACATTCCATTATCCTCGTTTTGCTTTTGTTGATCTTCATCTTATATCCTCCTTTCAAGACACTGCCCATTCCGTTCAGTTGCTCTTCCAGGTCCTTTGCTGTCTCTGACAGAATTACAATGTCATCGGCGATATAGGCGTTCAAAGTTTCCTATTAGAGTACCAAAAAAATAAAAGCCGCTTACAAATGGATCAACGAAGGTAAAACAAGTCCAACGAATGAACTGACACAAGGGAATCTCATAAAACAAAAAAGGGACAAAAAATGAAACGTTACAGACAATGTCGCTTATATTACTGCCAAAGTAAAACAAGGAAAATGTGTTACGTTGAAATTACGAGGGACATTCGAAAGGTACTGCAACACATTTTTTCTCTGGCCAATTTCAGTTGAAAAAAAATGCTGAATTTGTTGTGGGAGATCGTGGAACATTCCAGCTTCAGCCGTTATAGTTTCATGACGTTCTGGTATTTGGCGAGACTACATGTAGCCTTAAAAAAAATGGTTCAAATGGCTCGGAGCACTATGGGACTTAACATCTGTGGTCATCAGTCCCGTAGAACTGAGAACTACTTAAACCTAACTAACCTAAGGACATGACACACATCCATGCCCGAGGCAGGATTCGAACCTGCGACCGTAGCGGTCACGCGGTTCCAGACTGAAGCGCCTAGAACCGCACGGCCACACCGGCCGGCCCTTCAAAATGGGGTCGGTAACAGAGGTGCATTCCAAGCAGAGACTGTCATCAAGTTTCTTTTGGCAGCAAACTAAAGCTTCACAGGTAGTTATAGGTGCTTGCAGAATGACTCGAATGTTCAAATGTGTGTGAAATCTTGTGGGACTTAACTGCTAACGTCATCAGTCCCTAAGCTTACACACTAAACCTAAATTATCCTAAGGACAAACACACACACCGATGCCCGAGGGAGGACTCGAACCTCCGCCGGGACCAGCCGCACAGTCCATGACTGCAGCGCCACAGACCGATCGGCTAACCCCGTGAGGCACAGAATGACTGCAGAGACTGGCAGTGAACAATAAGACGATGAGTCTTTGGGCGAGGCGTCCGTCATCATCGCAGAAAGGTCGCGCAGATCTGTCTGATCTACCGTATGCCGGCCGACCGCACACATCTGCGACTTCTGCAGTGTTGGAACGTGTGGACACACTCATTCGAGGTGATCGACGGATCACAAACATCTCGCTGCACAACTGGGCGTCCCTGTTGGGATTGATGACACACTCGTCCACCAGTTGGGGTATTCAAAGGTGTGTGCTCTCTTTGCTCCTCCCTGTCTAGCAGAATACCGCAGAAAGCAATCAGTGCAAACTAATTGCTATTTCTCCATGTCAACTCAAAGTCTTACACAAGTCTGTGCACCCGAGAGCAACTCACAGAACTGCGTTTGACTGTTCTTGCGTATCCACCCTACAGCCAGATATAGCACCTTCCGACTTCCATCTGTTTCTCTCAATGAAGGATACACTCCACAGGAATCAGCACGTGGATGATAGCGACGCTACTGATGCAGCAAGATGTTCCCTCCGACATCCACCAGTCGGGTGGTACCATGAGTGCATAAGGATTCTCCTAGTAGGGGGCATAAGTTCGTCGCAACGAACGGAGAGTATGTTGAAAAATAGTCTTGTAGCGAAAAGAGCGGGGAACAACACGGTAAAAGTAACTTTTTTCTCCTTCTTCCACATCTTTCTGAAATATTGAAGCTTGGGGAAATACTTGTAGCTATGTTTTCCCCGTCGTTCTCCCGACATAATTTTGATGGAACAAAAATGTTCAAATGTGCGTGAAATCCTATGGGACTTAACTGCTAAAGTCATCAGTCCCTAAGCTTACACACAACTTAACCTAAATTATCCTAAGGACAAACACACGCACCCATGCACGCGGGAGGACTCGAACCTCCGCCGGGACCAGGCGCACAGTCCATGACTGCAACGCCCTAGACCGCACGGCTAATCCCGTGCGGCTTTGATGGAACGGCGAATAATCCCATACGCCTGATTATGAAGAAATTTTTCCGCACCTGCATCGTTTTTCCAAGAAGTTCCGAGACTTCTCTGGAGCTGGCGTGTGTGTTGTTTCGACCACGCTCAGAAATTTTACTGGGAAGCCCTTACACATCCTCCACATCCTCCATACAGTCCCGATTTCTCGCCATGGGATTTTCATGTTTTTTGAGCCCTGAATAAAGGCATTTGTCGTCGTCGATTTGTTTCGGACGAAGAGTTACATTGGTAACTGTGTATGTTTTTCTCTGAAGGCACTGACCCTCTTATCTCACAGTGAGATGAATGTGTTAATAGTTATGGCTGTTACTTTTGAAATAATAAATAGTTTACTTATTTTTTTCCATCTGTATCGTTTTCATCTGACTGACCTTTATAATTTAGGGCAAGAACAGCACAGTCTCGTTCGATATTTCTCCAACGTAGCAAAATGCACGAGGACCTGTAGAGGATCGGTGATTGATGCAGCGAGAGGCAATTGACGCTGCACAAAAATAAATGTAACATATTGCGCACAAAAAGACGACGAGATCAATCACTGTTCGAATTTGTTATTTGTGAAAAATCACTGCAAAGAGTAACAACTGTAAAATACCTGGAAGTAACTATCCGTATCGACCTGAAGTGCAATGAATGC
This sequence comes from Schistocerca americana, assembly GCF_021461395.2. Classification (NCBI taxonomy): domain Eukaryota; kingdom Metazoa; phylum Arthropoda; class Insecta; order Orthoptera; family Acrididae; genus Schistocerca; species Schistocerca americana. The sequence goes on from NC_060119.1 coordinate 344,555,125, forward strand.
ATGAAACTAACTGAAGGACAAGCAGATGCTGGGCTCGGATTGGTGAGAAGAATCTTAAGGAAATGTAGTTCATTCTCGAAACAAGTAGCTTACAAAATATTTGTTTGACCGATTCTTGAGTGTTGCTCATCAATATGGGACCCTTGACATGTAGGATTAGCAGAAGAGCTAGAGAAGATACAACGAAGGGCATCACATTTCGTCATGCAATCGTTTAGTAACTGACAGGTCGTTGCGGAAGTGTTCAACAAACTGCAGGAACCCTTGTTGATCCATTATGGACTGTGGGACAACGGATGACATTTATTTCTTGATACAACAATTTACCAACAGCCGTGTATAGCTATTTTACGACTATGACGTGCGGGGCCTGAAGATGGCATCAATGTAATGCCGAAACTGGTTGCATATAAGAAGTTCATGAAATAAATTTCTACTATATATACGGCTGTTGGTAAATTATTGTATCAAGAAATTCCAGGAACAGTCACTACAAGAGATTACAGAGAGGGTACTATTTATATTGGCGTTCCGAAGCGTGCGTTCGTAGAAGAGTCGGGCAACGTAATACTTACTCCTACATGTCCATCGTGAAATGAGCACGACGAGGAGATCAGAGAAACTGGAATTCATGCGAATCGAACATGGGACTGGAGAAATGATAGTAGTACCAAAGTAGCCTCCGCGACTTGCGCAGCGTCGATGTAGACGCTGTTTTGTTTATACATCTTTGCAGAGAAGCTGTATCATAACGTAACGAGCTAGTGCTCCAATGTTCATTCGTTTGTCAACACCTGTCACTGCGCAGCCCACACGCACTTTACACATTATACACACAATGGATTGACAGCAGGACCATGACTATGATATTTGGTTTCCATCATGTATACCACTACTTCCCACTTGCTTGAATGGAAAACTGTGTCAACATCCATCATAATGAACTATATGTTAAGACCAGAAAGAAGATAAGATGTTAGTATTATTCTTTGCAGAGATTTGGTGTAAGGTTTTTCAGATTAAAAAATTATTACGCGAAAATGAGTTGTGAAAGTGCAGAGGTATTTTACTAATATAACTGAGTGTTTGAGTTACATTTTTTACCAAATCCTCACCCGACTTTATCTAAAATATGATTCAGTGAGTAGAGTGTGTTGCCTCACAGGCCGTAGAGCGATCTCGTCGACGGTGCAAGCTTACTAGTCGTTTTTGGCTGGAGTCGCCAGGCGCAGGTACACCTCTGTGTTTGTGTTAAAGTAGGAGATATAATATGTAAAAAACCAAAAATAGAAGTTTTACTTCCCAGTTTGCAGTTGATACATATACTAATAACTAGTTTCGGCAAAGCTAAATAGCCTTCTTCAGATCATTGGATACGTGAATTATAAAGCCCTAACCTGTGGTACATTACCATCTGGCCATTGAAAACATGGAGGTAAACTCACAGAAATGACACTTCCATGCAACACTAAGTGCACTAAATTAAAATCCGTAACAACCACAACTATATCAGCAAGGAACTGAGGTATCAAACACATCAAATTGAGGACATACACGCATGTGAGAGCAGAGTATGTGCTCCCTTTAATGTGTTTGATACCTCAGTTCCTTGCTGGTAAAGTTAATGGCTTTTATTTTAGTGCACTTACTGTTGCACGGAAGTGTCATTTCTGTGAGTTTACCTCCATGTTTTTAATGGGCAGGTGGTAATGCACCACATTTAGCGGCTTTATAATCCATGTATCCGATGACCTGAAGACGCCAATATAACTTTGCCGAAGCTAGCAATCGGGGTATGTACTAACTGCGATCTTGGCAGTAAAACTTCTACTTTGCAAGCTTTTTTACGTTGATATGGAGATCATTCTTCTTCTGACAATGTCAAGTACTGACATTACTATTACTTGTGTTTAACTGTGATCTCGTTGTAAAAGCGGAAATCAATCCCGCTCGAGTAGTAGTGCTCGCTGCCTTACAACAATGGACTTTGATGCTGAGATGTCGAAGTGAGTACTTTACATACATTTCGTCTCAGTCTTGGACACCGTTCATGCAATCACAACCATGGTGGGATGATTTAAAAACTTTACCAAAAGCCTGATATTTGACAATACGGTGACGTGGTGCAACTCATATAAACCCCCATTACATGTACAAATCTGATTGGATGTAATTCTGAATCGGAAGAGATTTGATCTGTTTGTTTTTCGGGACTACAACTATAGGCTGAGGGGCTGCATGACGAGGGTGAACGTTTAAAAAGCTATTCTGATTAAGTCAATACGAACCTACATCAAAACGACAACTTGCAGCGATTCGCATGAAGAATCATCGATTTGATGGTATAACCTACACTGGAGCCAAAGTAATTCACGAGTTGAACAACATTCCAAAGAAAGGCTTTTCTGACAATTTCATATGGTCGTATGAACGTTCCATGCTTTGTATTCAAAGTGTAGAAGACTATATAGGCCACCCGAAGCAATGCATCTAAGTACTATGGGACTTAACATCTGAGGACATCAGTCCCCTAGACCTAGAACTACTTAACCCTAACTAACCTAAAGACATCACACACATCCATGCCCGAGGCAGGATTCGAACCTGCGACAGCAGCAGCAGCGCGGTTCCAGACTGAAGCACCTAGAACCGCTCGGCCACTACGGTGGGGCACGAAAAACAGCTTCATACCGAAGCACCAGCTCATCCATACTTTGCTGTTGGCACTACACATGAGAGGTAACGTTCTCCAGTAATTTGGCGAATCCAAACGCCCCCACTGGATTGCCGCCAGGTGTAGCACGATTCATCATTCTAAATCACTCATTTGCAGTCATCCATTGCCCTTTATGCCACTTAGCGCGTCACTTAGCAGTGACTAATGAAACGTTGACTTATATGAGGAGCTACTTGGGTAGATCAGATGATAGAGCACTAGGCGCTACAGTCTGGAACCGCGTGACCGCTACGGTCGCAGGTTCGAATCCTGCCTCGGGCATGGATGTGTGTGATGTCCTTAGGTTAGTTAGGTTTAAGTAGTTCTAAGTTCTAGGGGACTGATGACCACATATGTTAAGTCCATAGTGCTCATAGTGTATTCATCTCTTGGTCTCCCTCTACGATTTTTACCCTCCACGCTGCCCTCCAATACTAAATTGGTGATCCCTCGATGTCTCAGAACATGTCCTACCAACCGATCCCTTCTTCTAGTCAAGTTGTGCCACAAGCTCCTCTTCTCCCCAATTCTATTCAATACCTCTTATGACATCTGCTGGTCAATTCGGAATTACCAGGTACTTAGTGTGTATGTAGCCTGTTTGTATGTTTGTATGTTGGCAGCGATATGACGCGCTATAGATTGCATTAATATCTCTGACAGCGCTGTGCGCCCTCTGTAAGAGAGTCTGTGGCTGGTTGGACTCGCAGTTAGAAGTTAGTGGAGGAGTTGATGGAGGTTAGAAGCAGTGTTAGCGGGAGCGGACGGTCTGGACGTGTGTCCGTCATGGAGATTTAATATTGGTTGGACACGGATTGTAAAATGTGGGTAATGGAATTATTGACGATTATGTAATTTTTGGAACTGGATGTCACGGACGATTATATAATTTTTGGAACTGGATGTCACATGATTAAGGTAAAATATACTAAATACTGGGTGATGAAAAAGTCAGTATAAATTTGAAAACTTAATAAACCACGGAATAATGTAGATAGAGAGGTAAAAATTGACACACATGCTTGGAATGAACTAAAAAGAACACCCCATATTGCTAGACGCGTGAAAGATCTCTTGCGCGCGTCGTTTGGTGATGATCGTGTGCTCAGTCGCCACTTTCGTCATGCTTGGCCTCCCAGGTCCCCAGACCTCAGTACGTGCGATTATTGGCTTTGGGGTTACCTGAAGCCGTAAGTGTATCGTGATCGACCGACATCTCTAGGGATTCTGAAAGACACCCACCGACGGCAATGCCTCACCATAACTCCGGATATGCTTTACAGTGCTGTACACAACATTATTCCTCGACTACAGCTATTGTTGAGGAATGATGGTGGACATATTGAGCATTTCCTGTCAGGCACATCTCTTTGCTTTGTCTGACTTTGTTAAGCTAATTATTGCTATTCTGATCAGATGAAGCGCCATCTGTCGGACGTTTTTTGAACTTTTGTGTTTTTTTGGTTCTAATAAACCCCGTGTCATTCCAAGCATGTGTGTCAATTTGTAATTCTCTATCTACATTATTCCGTGATTTATTTAGTTTTCAAATTTATACTGACTTTTTGATCACCCGGTACATTATTTACTGTGAAACAAAATCTTTCCTTTGCTAACCACATGCCTATTAGTAGTTAGAGCCTATGGTAGTAGAATCTTTTTATTGAGCTGGCTGTATACTTGCTGTATTAGCTGCAGTTCGTGTCATGAAGATTTTATGTGAGGTAAGTGAATTATGAACTGTATGGGTTATTGTTAGGATTTCTTCAAATTCAGGGCCATTCTTTTATGTTAATTGATAGTGAGATTGCGTTGCGTTTGTATATTGTGGGTCATTAATGAATAGAATAAGTTTGAGCTGTTTTTGTCAGGGAAAATTCTGTATGTCAGTGTTGAAACGATAAAGACAAGCAAAGTGACAGTACGTTAGTTTCATTCAGCAGTTTCAGAATTAAGTAAAGAAGTTTCACCTTCTCAGTTATTTCAGTTTAAGCAAAAAAATTATGTTTAGTAGTTTCAAGTGTACCTCCCAGGGCTGAACATTCCGCGGCCCATGTTCGCCAGTGAGTAGTACGGGCGACTGTTTACACACGGGAGACAGGCGAGGGGGCGGGACCCGCTTCTCGCAGAGCTCGCTTGATGCCCGTCCTCGTACAGCAGAGGGCGCGCCCGTCGGCAGCGGCGGACACACAATTGCAGTAATCGTGGCGCGGCACGGCGACGCGTCTCGCGCTGGATGCGGCGCTGACGAGCGAGTGATTCACGGGCCTCGTTAGGCGGCAAATCGCGTTTCACGCGTCTCTAAAGGCGAGGGGGCGGAGCCGCCCCGGGCTGTCTCTGTCTGTCTGCTGTCTTCTGCACACAACATTCCGCAGCCCGCACACCTGCGTGCCGGCATTCAGATGCGCGCCATTACCGACACCAGCCCTCCAGGACTAACTCCGTTCCAATGCACCTGGAGCATCCCTTACTGCACTCACAAAATGTACACGTGTTGCCAACAAACAGGACGAGAATTTCATCAGTAAGTAATATTTCACCACCGTTAACGGTGTTGTGTTGTGGAACATAACCCCTCTGCGCTATCCTGCTAGGTGCAACGTAGATAGCCTGAGCGTAGGCGTTCACCGTAGTACCCGCAATCCTTTTTCCCATAATCGTTGTCTGCCGTTGAGAACTTAATTTAGACAGTGGATTGCTAATACGTAAATCTCATACCTTGTCCTACTGACGTTTATTTTTCAAGTGACACAGCTCCATCACAGCTCTCCATATTACGAACAACAGGATACAACAGTACTATATCTATATCCGAATCCCGCTCCAGCTACTGCCGGGTCTGGGTGCTGACGACTCCTCTCCATTTGGCTCGGTCCTCCCACCACTTTTCTTCCTCCACTTGCTGCCAGGTCACACCTCTCCTTTCAACAGATATTCTCACTCCCATTTTCCACCGTGTTCTTGGGCGCCCTCTAGGTCTTTTCCCATCCATCTTTAGTTCTTCCATAATTTTGGGGAGTCTCTGCCCATGCATCCTCTTAACATGCCCATACTATCTTAATCTCTTTCTTTCAATTTCTTCTCTCATACTTTTTTTGTTTGAGGTCCTTTCTAATCTCTACATTCCTTACTCTGTCCATTCTTGTTTTTTCCTTAACTGCTCTGAGAAATTTCATTTTCCCTGCTTGCAGTCTGCTCCAGTCCCTTTCTGTCATTGTCCATGTTTCTCCACCATAGGTGACAATAGGGATGTAACAATTCTTATACATAAGGAGTTTTGCTCTTTCTGAAACTTCATTATTCCAAATCAGATGTTTTATTGTTTGGTAGAAATTGCCTCCCTTCTGTAACCTCTTATTAATTTCGTTAGTTATTCTTCCATCACTAGATATTTCACTCCCTAAATAAGTGAAACTTTCTACCACTTTGAGGGGTTCTCCATTCAAGGTAATATTTCCGTTGATTCCTTTCTCCCTTCCAAATACCATTACTTCACTCTTATCTTTATTTATTTTTAATCCACACCTTTTCATTATTTCCTTCCACGCATCAAGCTGTAACTGTACATCTACCTCTTTATCACCCCATATTACCATATCATCTGCAAAAATCATCTTTTTGTCTTTTTCTTTTACTATATCTTTAACTGCCCTATTCATTCCCTCCATCACAACATTAAGAAGCGCAGGAGATAGAATACTTCCTTGCTTAAGTCCTTGTCTTATTTCGAAGTATTCAGAGTTCCCCAATGGTGTTCTAATTCTACAATTATAGACTGTGGCACCACACACAATCATTAACCTGGCTCCAGGGAGGTAGGGTGTCCTTCCCTATTCCTCCACTGGGGTAATTCCCGCCTGGCGCGTCCACGTCGCGGGGGTGGGCATCCTACACTTCAGTAGGCCGGAGTGCTAGGATGGCTGAGTTCAGGCAGGGACCCAATCCTGTGGGGTATAACACGGAACCCATGCCCAGGGTTACGGGTGAAGACCTTAATGGCAGCGACGGCGGAGAAGGAAGACTTCGGAACGGCGTAGCTGGCAGATGAGGCAGCCCTCCTTTCTGGGGATTAAATGAGAAGGGAACCACTGCCTTGTGGTGGAGAAGAAACTCCAAAGGCTAAGGGAGACAACCCCAACAGAAAATCCTTCCTTGCGTTAGGCCTAGCAAGCCAGTAGGAAAGTCTTCATATATTGCTTTCAAAACACAGACGAGCCTCGGAACGAACCACTCAGGATTTGACCCCACTGCTTCTTCAAGTACTGGTGCAAATGATGGGAGACCTGATGATATTCATCAGTACAAGAAGATGAAACCAACTGGACTAAAAAATAACCTAACTATTGTCAAACTTAATATATTAACCCTCAATGGAAAAATGGAAGAAATGACAGATGTACTAACAGAGAGGAAGTTAGATATATTGGGATTAAGCGAAACAAAGTGGAAGGGAAAAGGTGAGAAGAATTTGAGAGGAGGAGGAAAACTGTACTGGAGTGGGAATAACAGGTATGGAAGAAATGGTGTGGCAGTGATGGTGAATAAGAATGTACAAAGCTGTATTGAAAATGTGAGATATATATCAGACAGGATCATAATCTTAAACCTGAGATTCCGAAAAGAAACACTAAAAGTAATCCAGATTTATGCACCTCAAGTGGGATGTAGCGAAGAAGAGAAGAGGAACTTTGAAAATGTGTTAGAAAACCATATAGAGAGTGCTAATATAGTGATGGGAGATTTTAATGCACAGGTAGGCAAAGACAGAAAGGGATTTGAGCAGGTATTGGGATGTTTTGGGTATGGAGGCAGAAATGAAGAAGGGGAAAGACTCCTGGATTTGTGCCAGAGAAATGGAATGAAAATAGCAAACCGCTGGTTTATGAAGAGAGAAAGTCATGTTATCACCAGATACAGTTGGGATGGAAGAACGAAGAGTGTAATTGATTATATTCTAGTAGATAGGGAATGGGGAGAGAAAGTAACAAATGTGAAGGTAATTCCAAGTGTGAGTGCAGACGGAGACCATAGATTACTGGTGGGACAATGGAAAATGAATCAGTGTGTGAAAAATAGAAAACAGAAGAAAGTGATGAGGATACGGGATTGGAAATTGAAGGAGAGTGAATGTGCTGAGAAGCACAGAGAATTAATAACACAAAAATTTCCAAAAGAAGTTTTCTGTGATGTAGAAAAAGAATGGAGTCTATTCAAAGACACTTTAGTCGAAGCAGCACAAAAAGTATGTGGCAGAACATCTGGAAAGGAAAAAATAAGACAGACAAGTTGGCGGGATGATACCACAATCCAAGCAGTTAGAAGAAAAAATGGAGCATGGAGAAAATAGTGGAAAACTAAAAATGACGAAGACCATAAAAGATATATAGAGGAAAAGAAGAAGTGGAAAGAAATAGTGGAAGCAGCAAAGAAAAAGGCATGGGAAGAGTTTACAAAAAAACTTGAAGAAGATGTGAAGAGCAATAAGAAAATGTTCTATAAAATGATGAAAAATAAAAGGAAGGCTTCTGAAGTACCAATAAAGATGGAAACAGAGGACGGTACCATTATTGAAGATCCAGGGAATATAAAAGATCTCTGGAAAGAACATTTTAAGAAGCTGTTAAACGCTGAGGAGCAGGTACATGAGGAAACAACAAATAATGAAGAAATTGAGAGAAGTTGGGATGCAGAATTAGGACAAATTACACGGGAAGAAATGGAAAAAGCTGTGAAGAAGATGAATGGGGGGAAAGCCCCAGGACCTGATGAAGTATCAGTGGACATGATAAGAGCAGCAGGTCCAGTGGGAATGCAGTGGCTGTATAGAGTACTATCAAGCGTGCGGAGAAATAATAAAATACCTGATGACTGGAGAACAGGAGACATTGTTCCCATCTTCAAGAAAGGCAATAAAAGACTTTGTAAAAACTACAGAGGAATAACCCTCATGAGTCATACAGCCAAGATTTTTGAAAGAATTTTACTAAATCGAATAAGTGAAAAGATAGAAAAGGAGCTGAGTGAAGAACAGCATGGGTTTAGGAAAGGAAGGAGCACGATCGACCTGATATTTTCTATCCGTCAACTGATGGAAAAAAGTTGGGAGTGTAACAAAAGGGTGATAATGGTTTTTATAGACATAGAAAAGGCATATGACTCAGTTGACAGGGAAAGACTCTGGGAAGAACTGAAGAAGATAGATATAGAAGATGGATACATTAATGTTATAAAGACAATGTACAGAGGCCATAACAGTACTACGAATTGAAAGCGAGGAAGAATCACAATTAAACTACAGTGAGCATGACAGAAGAAATCAACTTTGTTGCTTCGTCAGCAATAAAATACCGAAGCGCGAATGAATTGCGTGATCTGCCACTGTGGCGTTTATGGCAGAAGGTACTTCCTGTCGAACCATTTATTAGGGCTGCTTCTAAAACCATACCCGCAAGCCACCGCATGGTGTGTGGCGGAGGACACCCTGTACCACTACTATTAGTTTCCTTTTCTGTTCCACTAGCAAACAGAGCGAGGGGAAAACAGTTATCTATAATAGGAGCCGTAACCTCTATGGTCTTATTTTCATTGTCCTTACGTGAAATCAACGCTAATGACAATATAATCTTACAATTCCCTGAGACATTTAAGTCTCCTTCTATTATCCACGCTAATGATCGAAGCATACGAAATGAATTAAAATTTGTGCTACGGCTGAGACTCGAACCCGGGTCGTCTTGCTTTCGAGGTAGAAAAGTTAAACATTACACCACCACCGTACGACAGCCAGTATTGCAGCACGAATTACCTAAGCTGAGAGCCTTCCCCAACACAAACTTCAATTCATTTTTCCCTTACATGTTGTCACTATTGCCAGGGCTCTCTAGTATTGGCAAGCACCCCAGCATTGGGCGTAATGGGACGTCCTTGTACCATTGGTGATCTTATAGGTCTTATAATTAAATGTTTCAGGGAAACATTTAGCCGGCCGGTGTGACCGAGTGGTTCTAGGCGCTTCAGTCTGGAACCGCGCGACCTGTACGGTCGCAGGTTCGAATCCTGCCTCGGACATGGATGTGTGTAATCTCCTTACGTTAGTTAGGTTTAAGTAGTTCTAAGTTCTAGATGACTGATGACCTCAGAAGTTAAGTCCCATAGTGCTCAGAGCCATTTGAACTATTTTGAACCTCATGCGGTACTTTCACTGTACTAACAGCGGAAAAGTGGTAAGGGGTAAATTTTTTTTTTTTCTTTAATCACTTTGTAGGGCTTGTCAGCTTGTCAGCGAGAAAAAATTTCGAAAACCTTGAAACTGTGTGTAAGATTTGTGACGTGTCGCTGAGTGCTCTCATTCCCAAATGCTGGGTGGATAAAGTGTGGGAATTAACGCATCGCGGCTAGACTCCTTTCTCATCCCTACCCATACCCCCTTGATAACTAAGTGATTCCTACTCGCACAGCGACTATCGCCTGACAGTTAAGGTATATGTGTACTAAGCTTCGGTGAAATCGTTGCAGTGACTTAGGAGGAGATATGGAACACACACACACACACACACACACAGACACACACACATACACACACACACACACACACACACACACACACACACACACACACACGCGCGCGCGCGCAAGCACACGTGTCCATTTTTATAATATTGTAATTAGGCTGTTTAGGTTTTTATGTTGGTAATGCCACGTAGTGGTGTGTATGAAAATCGCTGACTGCGCTGTGTGCAGTCTGTGGCTGGTTGGACTCATTGTTGGAATAGTCGCTAGTGTAGTGTTGGGCAGTTGGATGGGAACAGCTCGTAGCGCTGCGCAGTTGGAGGTGAGCCGCCAGCAGTGGTGGACGTGGAGAGAGAGATGCCAGAGTTTTGAGAAGTTACAATAACCGGATGATCTGGACGTGTGTCCACCAGAAAAAGGAAATTTGTGAAGATGGATGTCATGAATTGATAGGTATATATATAATGACTTTTGAACACTAAGGTAAATACATTGTTTGTTTTATATCAAAATCTTTCATTTGCTAACTACGCCTATCAGTAGTTAGAATCTTTTGTTTAGCTGGCAGTATTGGCGCTCACTGTATTGCAGTATTTCGAGTAACGAAGATTTTTGTGAGGTAAGTGATTCATGAAAGGTATAGGTTATTGTCAGTCAGGGCCATTCTTTTGTGGGGATTTTTGAAAGTCAGATTCCGTTGCGCTAAAAATATTGTGTGTCAGTTTAGTGATGATCATGTCAGTTTAGTGATGATCACAATAAGTAAAGAGAAAACTGTTTGAGTAAGTTGAGTTTTGCTCAGCTGTCTGAAAATCAAATAACGTAGAAGTTTACCAGCACAGTCATTCATAATTTTTCTAAGGGGACTTTTCAACATGTATACAGGGTGGTCCAGTGATCGCGACCGGGCCAAATATCTCATGAAATAAGCGTCAAACGAAAAAACTACAAACAATGAAACTTGTCTAACTTGAAGGGGGAAACCAGATGGCTCTGTGGTTGGCCCGCTAGATGGCGCTGCCGTAGGTCAAACGGACATCAACTGCGTTTTTTTAAATAGGAACCCCTATTCTTTATTACATATTCGTGTAGTACGTACAGAAATATGAATGTTTTAGTTGGACCACTGTTTTCGCTTTGTGATAGATCGCGCTGTAATAGTTACAAACATATGGCTCACAATTTTAGACGAACAGTTGGTAACAGGTAGGTTTTTTAAATTAAAATACAGAACGTAGGTACGTTTGAACATTTTATTTAGGTTGCTCCAATGTGATACCTATACCTTGTGAACTTATCATTTGTGAGAATGCATGCTGTTACAGCGTGATTACCTGTAAATACCACATTAATGCAATAAATGCTCAAAATGATGTCCGTCAACCTCAATTCATTTGGCAATACGTGTAACGACATTCCTCTCAACAGCGAGTTGTTCGCCTTTCGTAATGTTCGCACATGCATTGACAAGCGCTGACGCATATTGTCAGGCGTTGTCGGTGGATCACGATGGCAAATATCCTTCAACTTTCCCCACAGAAAGAAATCCGGGCACGTCAGATCCGGTGAACTAGCAGGCCATGGTATGGTGCTTCGACGACCAATCCACCTGTCATGAAAAATGCTATTCAATTCCGCTTCAACCGCACGCGAGCTATGTGCCGGACATCCATCATGTTGGAAGTACATTGCCATTCTGTTATGCACCGAAACATCTTGTTGTAACATCGGTAGAACATTACGTAGGAAATCAGCATACATTGCACCATTTAGATTGCCATCGATGAAATGGGGGCCAATTATCCTTCCTCCCATAATCCCGCACCATACATTAACCTGCCAAGGTCGCTGATGTTCCACTTGTCGCAGCCATCGTGGATTTTCCGTTGCCCAATAGTGCGTATTATGCCCGTTTACGTTACCGCTGCTGGTGAATGACGCTTCGTCGCTAAATAGAACGCGTGCAAAAAATCTGTCATCGTCCTGTAATTTCTCTTGTGCCCAGTGGCAGAACTGTACACGACGTTCAAAGTTGTCGCCATGCAATTCATGGTTCATGGAAATATGGTACGGGTGCTATCGATGTTGATGTAACATTCTCAACACCGATGTTTTTGAGATTCCCGATTCTCGCGCAATTTGTCTGCTACTGATGTGCGGATTAGCCGCGACAGTAGCTAAAACACCTACTTGGGCATCATCATTTGTTACAAGTAGTGGTTGACGTTTCACATGTGGCTGAACACTTCCTGTTTCCTTAAATAACGTAACTATCCGGCGAACGGTCCGGACACCTGGATGATGTCGTCCAGGATATCGAGCAGCATACATAGCACGCGCCCGTTGGGCATTTTGATCACAATAGCCATACATCAACACGATATCTACCTTTTCCGCAATTGGTAAACGGTCCATTTTAACACGGAAAATGTATCACGAAGCAAATACCGTCTGCACTGGAGGAATGTTGCGTGATACCACATACTTACACGTTTGTGAATATTACAGTGCCATCTCTCACAAAGCGAAAAAAGTGGTCCAAGTAAAGCATTCATATTACTATATGTACTACACGAATATGCAATAAAAAATGGGAGTTCCTATTTTAAAAAAAACGCAGTTAATATCCGTTTGACCTATGGCAGTGCCATCTAGAGGACCAACCATAGCGCCATCTGGTTTCCCCCTTCAAGCTAGACGAGTTTCGTCCTTTGTAGTTTTTTCGTTTGATGCTTATTTCGTGAGATATTTGGCCCGGTCACCATCAATGGACCACCCTGTAGATTGAAAAAATCCTATTGTCGTGTGGTGTAGTGTCACACAAGAACTAATAAAGCCATGCCTTATTCAACTGATGGTTTAGTAATATTCACATCTGTCAGCATGTGCATCAAAGGTTAGCTTTATATTTTCGCACTTGGGTCTTTGGGCCCCCGAGTCCTTTTGTATTCCCCTCCTCTGCCTTCCCCACTCCCTGTCGCGTCTGCCCAGCACCCCCCACCCCTCTTATGGGTCCTCATCCTCCAACGGCTCCTTTTCCTCTCCTTGCACCCCTTTTTTATTTTTCCATCATCTGTCCAGTTTCCCCCCACCTGCTCGCGGCTGTGGTGTGTCACATTTGCCAACTTTTTAGTGCAGTGTTCCAGTGAATGTTCAGTGTTGTTCGTCTTTCTAGTGTTGCGAACAGAAACCATGATGTCGCTGGGTGTGAATTTTACGTCTTTTGCGAACAGAAACCAGCCTGTCGCCGTGTTTTTTAATTGTCTGTCTATTATTTTACCTGTCTGCTTCGTATGTATTTTATTAGCATCATCATCCCTTTGTTCTATGTTTTTAAGTTCCACGATTTTTTCGCCATGTTACTATGATAGTCTCCGGTTTTATCGCTTGTTTTTTATTCTCATCTTTTTAAAATAAAGTCTGTAGGCCGAAGAGCGGCAATCGAAATTCAATAAAGAAAATAAAAAGTCTTTGGGCTGGGGACAATATCGCGTATTTGTGATCAAATCTGGTGAGGCTTACGAACTCGCGCAATAATTTGTAACCACTGATTGTCCTAGCAGTGTGTCATTTGCCATAGGATGAAGTTGTGGCCCCCTTTTGCGTCGAGCGCGCCCACAGGCTTCACTGACCACGCGTCTCGCACAAAATGATTTATGTGTTCAATCCCCACCGCCCTCCCGCCCGAGAGTGGAACGCTAGAGAAATAACTTGAAGACGGTTAGAAGAACCCTCTTCCAGACGCTTGATTGTGAATGGGAGAATAGTCAGCTAGCTAGATGTAGGTGCAGGCAGTGTCTAGAGCCTGGAGCGCGCCCCGACTCGCAGCTGCTAGCAGCGAGCGTTCCTGCAGAGCAGGCTGCTGCAGAGGACTCGGTGTCGTGGCCCCCTCAGCTGGCGCGCCCCCACGCGGGGGAGGGACGGAGTACAAAGGGGAGCGCCACCGCGCCCTGACGCCCCCATGAATAAGTAACCAGGTAATGGCACCCCCGAATTACCGCGCACATTTTACACCGCCCGCGGCCTGACTTAATGGCTCTGCAGCCTCGACATCGCGCCCGTTTTCTGCATTCTCACTGGTCACGAAACCAGTGCTACTTTCGCGTTGCTTTGGCACTGTGGAGTCTGCGAGATGCCTCTTACGCCAGCGTACGGAATGCTCTTGTTAAACCGCTAAATATTAAAATATATCCATTACTGTCGTTAACGAAATAGCTGTTCATAAGCTCCAAAGGCCAGTAACCTAGATATGCTGCTGAGATCCTATTATTATTATTGTTATTATTTTTTGTGTTCCCTCATTCTTTGAAATTACGTAAATCAAAGCTACTTCGTGATGGACGAATGAGTACATACATGCACTATGATCTGTCAAGTTCATAACGACGGTAAGTATACAAGTAATGGCTCTGAGCACTATGGGACTCAACTGCTGAGGTCATTAGTCCCCTAGAACTTAGAACTAGTTAAACCTAACTAACCTAAGGACATCACACACATCCATGCCCGAGGCAGGATTCGAACCTGCGACCGTAGCGGTCTCGCGGTTCCAGACTGCAGCGCCAGAACCACGCGGCCACTTCGGCCGGCTTATACAAGTAACACAAATAAACATTGCAGTACGGGTTTGATACATGACAACACAAATGATATACCAGGATCACTCCAAATGAAATGCACACTATTTTTGTAAAAATACAGTTTTCATTCTGCATCTGTGAAAGTTTTAGAGTGTGTAAATACATCCTTCTCACTTGTTTACAAACTTAGTTCAACCTTTCCCGTGAGTGGCGAAGTCACAGCATGTCTTCAAGATGGCTGCTACACTTGACGTTCGTCAGAAGCAACGTGCTGTCATAGAATTTCTGTACTGTGAAAACGAGACGGTGGGAAACATCCACAAGAGGTTGAAAAAGGTGTATGGAGATGCTGCTGTCGATCGCAGAACAGTTAGTCGGTGGGCAAGCACGTTACGTGATGAAAGCGGGCACGGCAATATTGAGGCCTCGTACCGCACACACTCCAGACAATGTGCAGACAGTTAACGATTTGTCAGCTACGTTGGGATAGGGGAAGGAAGTGTTTACAGAATAGTGAAAATGTTGGCTTTAAAAAAGGTTTGTGCCAGTTGGGTTCCCAGGATGTTAACAGTGGCTCACAAAGAAACAAGAAAAACGGTATGCACCGAACTTTTGGAACAGTACGAGATGGTGGAGATGAATTTCTTGGATGAATTGTGACAGGTGATAAAACATGGCTCCATCATTTTTCACCAGAGACGAAGAGGCAATCAATGGAGGGGCATCATGAGAATTAACACGAGAAAAAAAATTGAAAACCACACCTTCTGCTGGAAAAGTTATGGCTACGGTGGTTTTCGATTCCGAAGGACTCTAGCCTGTGGACATCATGCCAAGTGGAACCACCATAAATTCTTATGCATATGTGACGACACTGAAGAAACTTCAAGCTCGACTGAGTCGTGTTTGACCACATCGGCAATAGCAGGATGTTTTGGTGTTGCACAACAATGCACGGCCACATGTCAGTCAAAAAACCATGGAAGCGATCACAAAACTCGGACTGAAACAGCCGCCTTACAGTCCTGACCTGGCTCCATGTGACTATCATCTCTTTGGGAAACTGAAAGACACTCTTCGTGGAACAAGGTTTGAAGATGATGACTCCCTTGTGCACACTGCCAAACAGTGGCTCCAACAGGTTGGTCCAAAATTTTACCGTGATGGTATACAGTCGCTGGTTCCAAGATGGCGTGAGGCAGTTGAGAGGGATGGAAATTATATTGAGAAATGAAAATATTGTTCCCAAAGGATGTGTCCACATACTGTAAAACTTTCAAACATGTAGAATAAAAGATGGATTAAAAAAAATTGTGTGCATTTCTTTTGGAGTGACCCTCGTAGATAATAAAACTGCAAATGGTCTCTGTGATCTCTGACTTCTGAGAATTCCGTGAGGTGTAAAGTGTGGTGTCACCGCCAGACACCACACTTGCTAGGTGGTAGCCTTTAAATCGGCCGCGGTCCGCTAGTACATGTCGGACCCGCGTGTCGCCACTGTCAGTGATTGCAGACCGAGCGCCGCCACACGGCAGGTCTAGAGAGACTTCCTAGCACTCGCCCAGTTGTACAGCCGACTTTGCTAGCGATGGTTCACTGACAAATTGCGCTCTCATTTGCCGAGACGATATTTAGCATAGCCTTCAGCTACGTCATTTGCTACGACCAAGCAAGGCGCCATTATCATTTGCCATTTATCTTGTGATGCATGTGCCGTCAGACCGATGTTCACCAATTACGGATTAAAGTTAAGTATTCCATAAGCTACGTACCTATTTTGCTAGTCCCTATTCCTTTAACTGTTCCAGACCTCACACCAGCCTGCGTGAGCTTAAACGCGTGCCTTTCGGCTTCCTCTCATAGTGGCTTGGCTGTCTTGCCAAGTCACAACATAAAGTCCCTACATGCTGATACCAGTCGGTAAAACTTGTCGTTTTGTACAAAGAACGGCCTGTGTAAGATGCTTACGAAGCATCGGAACCAAAGCAATACTTCATCTTTCAATACATCCTATCTTCGAGTGGTCTATCTTCGACCAACACTGAAAATCTTTTACGATGTATGTTAAAAAACTTTACTTGTCGATCCAAAATGCGTCGATTTTGGTACGCTTGCTTCCAAGCAAGATCAACCATGCCACACATCCATGTTATCCGTAATTGCGGTTATCCATACGGAACCTCTCGGTAGCTCTACGGGAGAGAATTCATGGCTTCAATCATCCAACCGGTTGAACGAAAAAAATCATGCCGTAACTCTAGAATAAAAGGCAGGCGCAACACGTGTTTACGAGAAACGAATAAGACAAGAAACCGCTTCACTTCACTACTTCACATAAAGAACTGTCGAAACGTCGTCCCTACCAGACGAGAATACGGGGCATGGCGTCGTGATGGTGTGCGGCCCGGACGATCCCATTTCAAGGTGCGACAGGCAGTGACATTTTCCCAAAGTAACCTGCAAAATTTATGGAGGACCAACCACAAGATCGATGAAAACATCTGACTTTTTGGAACCGCGAACATCTCGTAGGACAAAATATCACACTGCCAATAAACAAAATAAAGTAAATTGCATTGTGGTTGGAAGCTGTGAACTTGTGTACTCTGAGTGAAAGAATTTTTGGTCAGTTAATGAATCACACGCGAAGTGTTTCAATGAATTATCTGTAAATGAACTACATGCTAAGATTTTAAGCCGTAAAATATGCATTTTGAAGCGTATTCATATTCTTTTGATGATTTTTGCTTTAGTGCTCATGTATCCGTGAAATATACACGTGAACTTTTACAGCATGATTTGGTGATGACAATAATAAATAGTGATGATTACGATAGAACAGCTGAATTCATTGCTATATTGATGTATACCTTATACAATATTTCAACAAGTCAGGTGGTAAGAAAAGATACATTTGTCTTACCGAAGAGCTAAATGCACTTAAAAGTACTTCCTTGCATATGTTAGCACCTGCTTTAATAAATTCTGGATGATGTAACTTCTAGTAAAACAACAAGTTTGTGAATTCTGGAATCCAGAAGTGTGCTCTACGTGGAGTGGTTGTTATGGACGATCCATACTTTGACACTGGTTCAGTGGAGACATTGTATAGAGTAAGTAAGTGAACTATTCACTAATCACTTATGTATTACGTGGGCTCACGTTTTTCATTTGAAAACTCACATTTAATTTCACAACTATTAAAAATTCAGCCACAAATTTACAAATCTATCGGTTTGAGGTCAGGAATCTGTTTGTGGCTAGGAGAAGTTACTTTTTAGTCAATTTAGAAACGTAACATATTAAAAATTAATCTTTATTCAAACAGTTATTTTCTACTTTTTAGTCTTGTGTGTGCGAAATTTTCTAACGGACTTTAAACATATTTGTGAGGTTGTAAGAGCGACATTTTTAAAATGACATTGTACGTTTTAACTACGAGTCTGTTTTGAGTTTTTAATTAAATAATGGGGTCTGATATATCAGATGAATAATGTCAATCACCAACAGTAACTGAAAATCCAAGGAAATGTGTATGCAGACCGGAAAAGTGGGAGAAAAATGTCGCAAAACAAATTCAGCATGCACAAAAGCTAGTGTTAGGCCTCCAATTTGTTGAGAACGTGACAGTGGCTTCTGCAGTGCTGCACCTATATTACCAACTGAAATTCAAGAGTTCATGACAGTTTCTATGAGAACAAAGATACTGATTTACCAAAGAAGGTCATTTCTGCATACACTTATGTAATTTCACCGGTGAGGTGCAGACCCAATCAGGGAAGTGGTAAAGGTGTCAAGAAGACAATTTCCGCAAAATATAAAGTAAAATCTCATACTGCTGTGGTAAATGTATGTCGAGATACATTTCTAAGTGTACTGAACACTGGTAGGCGAGTGAGTGAAAATGCTGCAATGGCAAAACAGGGGCAGGTGTTATTGATCCAGAGAAGAGATGTGTGTCTAGATCGACAGCTTTAATGACTGCTCTTCAAGAAAAGATTTCTTCCCATATTCAGTCATTCAAATGCAGAGAAAAGCTATACATCCGAGGTGTTGCACAAGGGAGAACGTATCATCCTGTAGACCTGAATATTCGAAATATGTGGATGTTATTTTGTGAACAACGTGGAACTTCTGGTGTGTCTACGTACTGCACTTACACTTTGCATTACGAGGTAATTTGTTGTCTTCTCTCATTTAATATTACTTAAACTCTACTTTGTTGTAAATTTAAGGTTACGAAGACATAGTAATTTCGATTATTGTTCATATCATATATTTTGGTTGAAATCTCAAAAAATTTTGCAATGAGCTTTATAAGAAAGCTTACTGTCATATTCATTATCACACAAAGGTGTTTCCGTACTGGGAGTGCTTATGATTCTTTGCAATTTTTAACTAAATGTAAATATTTAATCGCTACAACAGGCTTTTTTGCAGATATTTGTTACCAAATTCAATCTAGGGTTCGGAAGCGTGAAGTAGGACACTTGCAGTTAATGTCTGAAATGTAGTGTGCAATTGAAATCAGCTGCATCTACCAATGAGAAGAGGGGGATAGCTGCTCAAGGGTAAGGGTATTTTCCAGAACCTCAACTAGTTGCTTGACAATTCACTGACTGTAAATTCTGATTTGATGCAAAACCAGCCTCTGCCTAAGACTACCATTGGGCAGGCCTATTACCCAAGACAGCTGTTGTTACATCTGCCACAGACGGCCCCTGCCAGGCAGACTACACTCAAGACACCCCTGTGTACCATATAACATACACAAACATTTGCAGGCGTAACCAAGAGGAAAACAGTTCTTCAAAACAAACAGAACTTGCTAGAGACTAATGCGAACCTTTTTCTGCTGAGGTCTCCTCACAGATACAGGGAAAGTTGGAGTACTCCGCCGGCCTCCGCCAGCTTTATAAGGCCAGCGCAGCAGCAGTACAGCCAGTTCCTCACTGAGCTAGGACCAGCTCCGACGGACCTCACCAACGTTCTTGATGAATGGTCGTCTACAAGTTATTTGTTTTTGTGTGTATATAGTGATTGTTCGAGAAGTGTAGTTCAGTTTCAATAAACGACATTATACTGAATGTTTTACAATACTGAGTATTGTCCAGCTGTGCCATTGCGTTCACTGTATTGTGATTGTGGAAGAAGGTAAAACTATTAATGGGAATACGACACACTTCCAGAGATCGTTACAGAATGAGGGGCGTAGGGACCCATTAAATAACTTCCTGTCTATGGGACATTTTCTTAAAAATAAGCAGCAGAACAGGTCGAATCACCAAATGGACATACAAATTTGCAGTCTGGGCGCGTGGGATAACAACGAGAGTTCTCCTGCTGTCATCCGAAATCGCACCCCAGATCATAACTCGAGGTGTAGGTCCAGAGTGCCTAGCATGCGGACAGGTTGGTTTAAGGTCCTCAACTGGCCTCCTTCTAACCAATACAGGGCTATCACAGGCACCGAGGCAGAACCAGTTTTCATCAGAAAAAACAACAGACCTCTACCCTGTCTTCAAACGAGCTCTTGCTCGCTTGAAGTTACAAATGGCTGTAGTTTCGGGCCAGTAGAATGCACACCACCGGGCTGTCCTTGAAGTAACAGATTTGAAGCATTCGTTGTGTCGCTTTGGTGCCAGCTGTTGCTCATATTGCTGCTGCCAGTGCAGTACGATGCGCAAGAGCCACACACCCAACACGATGGTCTTCCCTCACGTTAGCGACAAATGGCCGTCCGGAGACCGGTCTTCTTGCGATCGTAAATTCTCCTGACCACCTCTGCCAGCAATCACGTACAATGGCTACATTCCTGCCCAGTCTTTCTACAATATCGTAGAAAGCATATCCAGCGTCTAGCAGCCCTGTTCCACGACCTTGTTCAAACTCAGTGAGCTGTTGAGAATGACATCTTTGTCGCCTTACTGGCATTCTTGACCAACATCAACTCACCAAGTCCAATTTCAAATGTAGCTAACACTCGCGTTACAGCGTGTATTTAAAGGAAACCTGATTTGCGTCCTCACAGTGGAGCTAGTACCGCCACTGTTACGTGACTGGCGCGACATCTCAATAGGCATCATCTTCCAGATGTAGAAACATGCCTACCAGATTTCGTGTAAGTCTCACAACTCCTTCTTGGTGCTGCGATTTTTCTCTCCCTCAGTTTATTTGCACCAAACTGTTCTTTGAAATGAATGTGGCTTCGATGTCGCAGTTACTAGGACGAAAATACAAGTGTGGGACAATTTTGTGAGCTGTGCGACAGTTTACAATTATTGTGTTTAACTGGCCGATTAGAGTTCAGTACCTGAAGTGTCAGCGATGTTTATGGAATTCTTTCACACGAAATATTCATTAGACGCCAACAGTCCAAGTTCCAATATCTTGCTAATTTGCATGTTCAACTAAAATTGGTCAACACTGGAAAGGCAACTTGATCGACTGAGGTACTGAGGAGGGTCATACGACAGATGCACATATTTATCAGCCCATATCTCTGAAGTCAGTCTGTCGTAGGATTTTGGAACATATTTTGTGGTTACGCGCCACGGCAGTTTTGGAGAAGGGAAGTATACTGGATAAAAATTAACATGCCTCCTGTAAACACAGATCTAGCGAAACTGAGCTGTTCTGACCGTCCATATATCCACAGCACTGTAAACACTTGCAATGTGGTTGATGCCGTGTTGCTATATTCCGAAAGGTTTCGCAATGTCTTTTAGTGGCCTAATTATGAGCATCTCGAGTATCGGACCACACTTATGGTTGTACAGAGGATTTTCTTGCAGGGAGAGCTTAACTAACAGAAGAAAATCGTCAAACGGACAGATAATTTCGAGAGTACCCCAGGGGAATATTATACGGCTGCTACTGTTGAAAATGTATATTAATGACCTAGTGAATAATGCTGGTGGCCCAGCAAGGCTATTTACGGACGATGGTGTCGAAATGACGATAGAAACGTCAGAAGACTGTAGCGAGATGCAGCAAGATCTGCAGTGGATCAACTATTGGCGCAAACAGTACAGTGACAATTGACTCTGAACGTAAACGAACTGTGCGTGAAAAAGCGTACATATCTATTCTAAGTAGCCTGCTTATATGTTTGTGTGTTGGCAGCGCTACGCAACGCTATAGACTACATCAATATCTCTGCGAGCGCTGTGCGCGCTCTGTAAGACAGTCTGTGGCTGGTCGGACTCACAGTTAGAGCTTGGTCTGGACGTGTGTCCGTCATGAAGATTTAATATTGGTTGGACATGGATTGCGAAATGTGGGTAATGGAATTATTGATGATCATATAATTTTTGGAACTGGATGTCACGGACGATTATATAATTTTTGGAACTGGATGTCTCATGACATCTGCTAAATACATTGTTTGCTCAGTGAAAAAAATATTTCCTTTGCTAATTACATGCCTATTAGTAGTTAGAGCCAACAGTAGTTACACTCTTTTTATTTAGCTGGCTGTATACTTAACTGTATTTGCTGTAGTTCGTGTCATGAAGATTTTCTGTGAGGTAAGTGATTTAAGAAATGTACGGGTATTTGTTATGGTTTCTTGTAATACAGGGCCATTCTTTTGTGTTAATTAATAGTCAAATTGCGTTATCCACGTATATTGTGGGCCATAAATGAATTGAATAAGCTTCAGCTGTATTTGTCAGGGAAAATTCTGTAGGTCGGCGATTAAATGATAAAGACAAACAAAGTGACAGTACGTCAGTTTCACTCAGCTGTTTTAGAAGGTTCAGTTGCATTAAGCAATTTAAGTAAATATGTAGCAGTTTCACATTCTCAATTATTTCAGTTTAAGTAAAAAATAAATAAAGAAGTTTCACCTGTGGACCCTTAGCCGAGAATTCTTCACTGGAATCTTCTGATTTTCTTGTAGTTTGAATAATTAGTGCATGATTAGAAATTAGTTATTTTTTACTGCTTGTGCGTAACAGTATATGGAATTTCCTTTGTAGCTGTAGTTTCTTATTGTTGTACTATTTTGTAATGAGCAAAGCAGTTGTGGTATCCCCGTGTATTTGCACTGGGTATGTCGTAGTCGCTTTTGCAGCTAATTAGATGTTGATTATTTTCAGTGCTATTTTAGTGTGTCTTCCTATTTTTGTTTTTCATTTTTTTCTGTGTTATCGTGTGAAATAGTGTGACATCATGACGTGTGAAAAGCGCAATACTAGGCTGCAAAGTAAATTGAGAAATGACAATGAAGACGAGCGTAGCGTGTTAGCACCACATTGTAATGAATTGACAAATGTTCAAAACAAAAATTTGGTAATTGTGCATAGGGACATGGATCAAGCAGTAAATAATGGTGTGGAAATGAAAACAATCAGAAAACAGAGAAGTATTGTCGATCGATAGGTCGGTAACAGTTCGCTTCTGGAATGCGAAATAACAGAACAAAACCTTTCAAATACCGTAGATTTAGGTTTAGCGTCATTACACTTTTCTCAGTTTAGTCAAGACACGCTTTCTGCTTTTCGGTAAACGAGTATTGCCGGTGCGAGTGCACTGCCGAAACACACAATGGGACATGTTTCAGTCACTCATGCGTTGTTATTGCATTTAATTCAAAATCTTCAAAAGCTAGACTCAATGGAACAAAATCAGAAACAAACACAGCAAGAGCTTCAAAAGCTAGACATAATTCAACAAAAGACCATTGTACACAAAAATCATGACACCTTGCAGGCTAAAAGTGACTCTGTTGCATTTACCGATACAATTGCGCAACTTGTAAAAGCTCAGGAAAACTTAAAGAGCACAGTAGATACTCTAAAATTTGGTTCAGAAAAACACACGCAGGAAATTAACTCATTATCGGAAAAAGTAGGCGAACTTTCGGATCAGTTAACAAATTTATCTACGAAGGTAGATGACGATTTGAATGATACAAGACTGGTAGCTTTTACTAATACAGAGGAGTACGAGGACATCAGGAACTTTAAACAGAGTCAGAAACAAATCAATACGCAACACAAAAGATAAATGCGGGAAGTACATGATTAGTTGGCACAGGTGATAAAAGAGTTACATATTTCAGAGGATACTAGCGTTCTGACACGGGAAGAGATGTTTAGAAGTACGGAAAGGTTACAAAGCAGTAATACATGGTATTTCGGAGATCTTGAAAGCAGCCGGCAGGGTGCATCGTACATTGAGATAGAACCGCCAACACGACGTAAGAATGACCGATTTGCGACTCGGCGTCATGATGACTTTCACTATATCGCTACACTTAAACTCAAAACATTCAAGAATGCCAGTAGTCATATACATCCACAAGCTTGGCTTCATCAGATTTCATATTGCCTTCCTCCTAATTGGTCATTAATGTACAAAAAAAGAATGTAACAAGATCACATTTCTCGTGTAAAATCGTTTATTGAGAAATAATTTACTTTCTGGCTTAGACTTTGTCATTAAATTTGTCACTTGAAGTTACTATCACGTTTGTCACATTTAACATACCGCGATGTTTTGAAATCAACTGTCTAATCAACTGGAACTTATTAAGACAGTAATTTTACGAGTTCACTTTTATAGGGAACAGACGACACAGTCTCATTGTGTGTACATTTTGCTTGTTAGTTGTGCGATTACGTGACGACTATAAGGTTCATATTCTTGGAACATATACTGCTAACGATGTTTTATTGGAACATTTTGTTTACTTGAAAAATTTTTTTATTTAAAGTACTTTCTGTGAGGTCACAGATGACAGAGTATTCGGCTTTTTTGACAGCTGCACGATTATAGTACGACGCTACTTAGGTGTGATACAATCTTCATTATTGCTTTTGCGCTTTAGCTGTTTCAAGTCTGCACAGTTTTTCTACTTTATCTGGAAAGTAATGACTTTTGTGGCATAGCTACAATGAGACAGTTATTTTCATAACACAACAATACATTATAATATAGTACTTTCAAGGTCACAGCAATGCACGTAATTAACTACGACATTTATACGCATAGCACTTTCATTTTGTGCATGACAAAGGTAAGTACATTGATTTTTGGAGAACTTTGCTTATGAATGACGATAATTACGGCACTTAGTACATTTTTACCATAGCTAATGACAGAAATTATCTTACAGCAAGAAGTATAGTTTAGCGCTACATTACACGCAGTTGAATGATTAATTTTTGTACTTGGAACATTTTTAGAAAATATTTATGAATTACAGTGATACAGAGAAGGTTTTCGTTGATACATTTCATTCCTCAGCTTTAATCTGTAACATCTGAGGTATAATTACATTTTCCCTCGTGGGGGAACGCCTACTTTGTGTACTATGTGTGTGTCCAGCGCAAGGAGCCCTAGCTAATATGGTATTTGCTTATACAATTTTATACATCGGTGCCATATTTCTCTAACACAGTATTACACAGCTATCTGGTCATTTAAGTCAGAGAAATAAATGGTTTTTTACTACATGTTTGACACATATTTACGTAATTACACTGTTCGATTACTTTGCTCCTGCATATTGTGATCTGTTCACATATATTTTGGGAAGCATTGTGATACTGTGAGAGATCTGAGTGATGTATACAGTAAGGGATCACGATTTTTGAAGTACGTTTGAGGTAGATGACACTATTGAAACGACCGAGCATTTTTTAGAGGTTTTGAAATTATTGAAGGAAGCTTCGACGATTTTGAGATTTGATTGATCTATTATGATGATGCTATAAAGACGCTATGTATATTATGATGTTGAGATATGTTTATGTTCAATAAGGTAATGCTATATGAAGAATGTGATTTTGCTACATATTTATGATGATGAAGTATTGAAGAAGTATTGAATGAGGCAATGATTAAAGAGTAGGGGTTAGGGACTCTGGTTTGTAGAAAAGAATGTTGGAAACCAAGAATTGTACTTTAAGAGTTATGAAATGTGAATATATATGTGAATGTGAGTACCACAATGCCGACGGAAATTTTTTGACACTGTTATTGATGAGATGTGGTTTCTACACACTTCTGTATTTTTTCGATCTGTGAAATTTTTTATTTGTATCGAAGTGTCATTGTATCTGTCGTACATGTTTTGGAAAGGAGTACTTGTGACCTCTATGTAATACTCTGCTGCGCCCAGCTGCGAGCTAGCAGTCTGGAAAAACCCATTGTGGTGTTGCCTTCCAACTTTAAATGACATCGCTTAAGCCGCTGTGAAGCACGCCACACTCCCATAACTGCGTGCACATCTGTAGAAAAGAGAGGCCATGGACCTCGCTGTCGACATTTCTTTGCAGAACGCACCATAAACACAACACACAATTACTTCGAAATATATGATTATACTTTGAAGCTTGTAGTTTATGCTACTTACTGAAATGCTTATGAAGTGATGACAAATATTCTTACCTCTACACATCTGATTATGACAAGTGTCTTTCTGCTAGAGTTGAGAGAATTTTTACTGACTTATGAAATGCCATATGCACGTGAATGACGTTTTTATGCTTTGTTTTGTGCATATTTGCTTATTTTATTTGAAATCTAGATTCTAGCGGCCCTGCAGCAATGGTTTTATAAAATAAATTTCAATACATATGCTAATGTAAACATTTTCTGTCTACAGATCCATTAAATACTAATTATGTGATCCACCTTATTAAAAAGAAGAGCACTTGTAAAGGAAAGAACAATAAGAAAAAGGGGCTAGTAACAGGAATTGAATACATAATTTTCTTTTCAAGGACTTGGTAATTTTTTGGTGGAATAAGTTGTTGTGGTGCACCACTCTAGTGTTAAGATGTGACATAGATATTAAGATGTAAATAGACATTTCCCTTATCTGCATTGATGTTTTTAGTGTAATACTTTTTCTGTGTGTGATTTCGCATGTTTAGGTATAAGTTATTACATTTGCTGCTGCTATTTGTCATGCATTGTCCTACTGAATTTTACTTTGCATTACTGTGATAAGCCAGTTTTACCACTGATTTATTTTTCTTATCTGCTGCATATTGCCTTATATTAGTCGTAATGTTGCATTATTTTTTGCTAATTTAGATTTGCTGCTGCTTGCTTTGCCAATTTGGATTTTTGTCATTATGGTTTGCATTAATTGTTTTGTGCTGCTGCATTGCCTCATTCTCTAGTTTATATTTAAGTTAGTTTAAGAGGGGGTATGCTATATAAGAAAATGAGTTGTGATGAGTAGGGAAGAAATGCATTGAGAAGCTATAAGAAAAAAGTTTGGACAATAAGGAACAATTACTTTGAAAAAGGAAATGAACAGATGAGTAGGGTATAGTGGCAACAGGTTTAGGTAGGATTTTCTTGGAAACAAATGACGAAGTAAGAAATATATGAAAGTATAAATACAGATAAATAGGGTTTTTTTGTGGAACAATTATTGAAATAAGAAGAAAGATCTGTGGGAATTAAATGAAATTTTGTTTGGAAAGGAAGTACCACAAGTACTGCAGTACCAAATGCTACACTGAAAACAGACCCTGTCCTTTGCTTTTGTGTTATTCCGCTATGTGCTTACGTGTACCCTTGTGTGTCTGCGTTCTTCCTGTCTCTGTGTGTTTACCTGATAAGATAAATTTGCTAGATTTTTTTTTTTTTTGCTTCTAATACCAGGCTGCATTCACTATGATGAGGAATATTGTTATCCTGAAATCTAATCTGCTTTTGTACCATATTCTTTACTTTGGAAAGATGTCCAGACATTATTTATTCTGTTATATTTTATCTTAATGAGCATGCATCAAGTTCATGTTTCTAAAGATATTCACATTTTTCATTTACTTACTTATGTCATAATTCCTATAATACTCATGTATATGTTTATTTCTATTCTTTTCGTAAAGCCTGTATTACTACAAATGTTATCTGTATTATCATATTCTTTACTGTAAAGATGTTTTCTTTACCTTTGTAATTGTATTCTTATGCTGTAAAATTGTTACTGTATACACATCAGTTCTCCAAGTTAGGTAAACAGTAGGGATTCATTTTGCTGCACACATTTGTCTATTTTTAATACTATATATATATGAAATCTCAGAAGTTGTATGACTTTGTTAGTGATTGCACGTATGTTGATAATTCAGCAAGGGACTGGATAACATCACTGCTGATTTTAAGGATATTGCAAAAAGTTTGTGAGTGCACAAGTCGCCACCCAGTGTGGCCGTGCGGTTCTGGGTGCTTCAGTCCGGAACCGTGCTGCTGCTACAGTCGCAGGTTGGAATCCTGCCTCGGGCATGGGTGTGTGTGATGTCCTTAGGTTAGTTAGGTTTAAGTAGTTCTAAGTCTAGGAGACTGATGACCTCAGATGTTAAGTCCCATAGTATTTAGAGCCATTTGAACCATTACGGCAGCAACGGGTTGTGGCATTGTCTACATCTACATACAATCTCAGCAGGCCACTGTATGCTTCATGGCGGTAGATACCTTGTACCACTGTTTGTCACTTTTTTCCTGTTCCACATGAAAATGGAGTGAGGGAGAAATTACAGTCTACTCGTAGTTCTAAGTTCTAGGGGACTGATAACCTCAGATGTTAAGTCCCATAGTGCTCAGAGCCATTTCTGCGTGCACCAACAGTATGTTACTAATTGTGTGCATCTGATCTATTTGATATTGTTAATATAAAAAAAATCTTTACGAAATTAGTTTTGGCCACTGCCCTAAACACTGTGTAAAATGTCTTGAAAGGATCAAGGGGGCCTATGTATGTGGCCTGTTTATACGTTTCTATGCTGGCAGTGCTATGCAGCGCTATAGACTGCATTAACATCTCTGACAACACTGTGTACCCTCTGTTAGAGACTCTGTGGCTGGTCGGACTCGAAGTTAGAAGTTAATAGTTAGTAGTGATGAAGGCCAGAAGCAATGTTAGCGGGAGTAGACGGTCTGGACGTGTGTCCGTCATGGAGATTTAATATTGGTTGGACATGGATTATAAACTGTGAGTAATGGAATTATTGACGATTATACAATTTTTGGAACTGGTTGTCACGGACGATTATATAATTTTTGGAACTGGATGTCACATGATTAAGGTAATATCTGATAAATACATTGTTTGCTCTACAACAAAATCATTCCTTTGCTGACCACATGCCTATTAGTGCTTAGAGCCTACAGTAGTTATACTCTTTTTATTTAGCTGGCTGTATACCTGCTGTGTTTGCTGTAGTTCGTGTCATGAAGAATTTCTGTGAGGTAAGTGACTTTTGAAGTGTATGGGTAATTGTTGGGATTTCTTCTAATTCAGGGCCATTCTTTTGTGTTATTTAATAGTCAGATTGCGTTATCCTTGTATATTGTGCGTCATAAATGAATAGAATCAGTTTGAGATATATTTGTCAGGGAAAATTTTGTAGGTCAGAGTTGGAATGACAAAGACAAAGTGACAACACGTTCAGTTTCACTCCTCAGGTTTAGAAGATTCAGTTGGATTAAGCAATTTGTGTAAAAATATAGAAGTTTGACATTCTCAGTTCTTCCAGTTTAAATAAAAAATATATTAATAAGTTTCAGTATTACTGATCGATTACGCTATAGGTGACAAATGACTGGAAACAATATCGACTCTGAAGTACCTAGCAGTAACCACCCTGAGCGTCATAAATTGGAATATCCACATAAAACGCAAATATTTAAATAAAATAATTTTTTGATGGAACAGTTTTAGATCTGACTAAAGCGTGTAAAATAATTTATTTCTCACCCATACTGAGAGTCTTGAAAATTTGTAATTGTGAATTTTTAATAGCTATGACAAAAGTTGCAAATTTGTAACGAAAAACATTAGTACATTCAATACACAACTGATGTATGAGCACTTCCTAACTGTTATCTACCGCACATACCCCATGTTTTTCGTAATCAATCTTAGAAATATTGCCATAGCTGTTAAACATTCACAAGCTAAAAGTTTCAGGCTATCTGTATGGTCTTAAAAATCTGTATCGTGTTAGGTGATACAGTGTTATTTACCTTTTAATCTGCTTAAAAAAGTGCTATGTTGAAAACTTATTTTTTTCAAAATATATGTTTTCTGTTTTGTTATTCTTGTGTGTGTGAAGTTACTCAATAGAATTTGACATTTTGATGGGATCATATTTTTTATTTAACTGATTATTTGTACATACACTAGCTTCTAATCTTCAGCTTTGCCCATTTATGTGTGGGTCACCTGTATAACACTCATCTCTTCGTCCTTTCTCTTTGTCCATCTCCTCTTCCTCCCTTTCTCTGCTCAGTCACTGCCAACCACTCGCATTCCGCCAGGAACGAGTCTGATACAACTCACACAGGGTGCCAGTGCCAGTCCTGCAGGGCAGCCAACATGTCAGGGGTTACCAAACCTTATCACATCGATCCCCACTAGCACCGATCAGACTGACAAGAGAGCGAGTTAATATCTGATTATCATCCAGTTCTGAGCTATGCCTAAAATTTCAAGTCTAGCACATTGGGCAGCTAATTTAAAATTAATAACAAAATTTGGGCCAAACAGTCAGACACACAAGAAAGCAATCTTATAAAAACGTGTCAAAATAGTAGATACAGCAGATGCCAGTTTGAGATTCATCGGTATAATCTTAACGAAATGTAATTACCTAGGAAATAAGCGGCTTCTTTTCATTTTTAAAATGATTTTCACCAGTCTAGGACTTGAACCAAGTAGGATTAATAAAAGAGATAAAGGAGATCAACGAAGAGCGTTGCTTTTCGTCTCGGAATCGCTGACTCAGCGTGAGAACGTTACAAGAGGTGCTCGAAAGACCAGTGGCAGAATAGAGGTATACTGTCGCAATTTCAAGAGCATACTTTCCAAGTGGAGTGGGGCGACATATCGCTTCCTCCCACATACGTGCCCCGAATGATAACGATGAGAATAACAGCCAAATTATATGTTGTACGGAGCTTTACTGACAATCAATCTGTCCACGTGTCATTCGCGAAAGCGACAGGAGGGAGGCGAAGAAAGTGATATCAGAAGTAGCCTCTGCCACACACCATAAGTTGCCTAGCGGAATATACACTACTGGCCATTAAAATTGCTACACCAAGAAGAAATGCAGATGATAAACGGGTATTCGTTGGACAACATATTATACTACAACTGACATGTGATTAAATTTTCACGCAATTTGGGTGCGTAGATCCTGAGAAATCAGTACCCAGAACAACCACCTCTGGCCGTAATAACGGCCTTGATACGCCTGGGCATTGAGTGAAACAGAGCTTGGATGGCGTGTACAGGTACAGCTGCCCATGCAGCTTCAACACGATACCACAGTTCATCAAGAGTAGTGACTGGCGTATTGTGACGAGCCAGTTGCCCGGCCACCATTGACCAGACGCATCCAGTTGGTGAGAGATCTGGAGAATGTGCTGGCCAGGGCAGCAGTCGAACACTTTCTGTATCCAGAGAGGCCCGACAGCACTGCAACATGCTGTCGTGCATTATCCTGCTGAAATGTAGGGTTTCGCAGGGATTGAATGAAGGACAGAGCCACAGGTCGTAACACATCTGAAATGTAACGTCCACTGTTCAAAGTGCCGTCAATGCGAGCAAGAGGTGACCGAGACGTGTTCCGAGTGGCACCCCATACCATCAGCCGGGCGATACACCAGTATGGCGATGACGAACACACGCTTCCAATGTGCGTTCACCGCGATGTCGCCAATCACGGATGCGACCATCATGATGCTGTACACAGAACCTGGATTCATCCGAAAAAATTTCGTCGTTGAGTACACCATCGCAGGCGCTCCTGTCTGTGATGCAGCGTCAAAGGTAACCGCAGCCATGGTCTCCGAGCTGATAGTCCATGCTGCTGCAAACGTCGTCGAACTGTTCGTGCGGATGCTTGTTGCCTTGCAAACGTCCACATCTGTTGACTCAGGGATCGAGACGTGGCTGCACGATCCGTTACAGCCATGCGGATAAGATTCCTGTCATCTCGACTGCTAGTGATACGAGGCCGTTGGGATCCAGCACGGCGTTCCGTATTATCCTCCCGAATCCACCGATTTCATATTCTGTTAACAGTCATTGGATCGCGACCAACGTGAGCAGCAATGTCGTGATACGATAAACCGCAATCGCGATAGGCTACAATCCGACCTTTATCAAAGTCAGAAACGTGATGGTACGCATTTCTCCTCGTTACACGAGGCATCACAACAGCGTTTCACTAGGCAATGCCGGTCAACTGCTGTTTGTGTATGAGAAATCGGTTGGTAACTTTCCTCATGTCAGCACGTTGTAGGTGTCACCACCGGCGCCAGCCTTGTGTGAATGCTCTGAAAAGCTAATCATTTGCATATCACAGCATGTTCTTCCTGTCGATTAAATTTCGCGTCTGTAGCACGTCATCTTCATGGTGTAGCAATTTTAAAGGCCGGTAGTGTATATGTAAAAGTGGATCACTTTTTAAAGAGAGGAGTGCAGCTGCAGCCTATCGCACCGGTTCTGGAAAAGAGGCCCTGCAAGGTCTAGTCCAGCTTGATGATGTTGAAAAAGTATCGACAGCATGGTCTCCACGTGCCGGCGAGCAAACAGAGGGAGCCAAGCGGGGGAGTAATTTCCGCGGTCTGCTGCTCTGCTACTGCTGATACATGGCGGCAGTGGCGAGAGGTGGCCGATTGATTCCAGAGAGGGGGAGGCACACACTCATGTCCCCCTCCCCTCGGGAATCGCCCTCCCCCTACCGGGGTACGAGTAGGCACGCGTACCAGGGCGGCGCGATTGATATGGGCGGCCAGGCCAGATATGAGCCGCAGGCAACGTATGTAACAACTGGCCCCAGCCAGCAAATACTGGCACATCCGTCGGCAGTCCCACCAACCTATTGTGTGCTGCTGTAGGCTCGAGCCATCCCTAGTCCATATAATCTGCAACTACGTTTACATGGCACACAACTTACGGAAAACGAAAACCGAAATTCAGAAACCATTCTTCACTCTGTTGTTTACATGTTAAGGCCTTAAAAGGTTTTAATACACCGTGCAAATACGCCATATGGAAATTAACTGCTTCCACTTCTGATTTACATATACATCTACCTGGTTACTCTAGTATTCAAACTTAATCGCGTGGCAGCGTGGATAAAACCCTCTTCAAGCTATTTCGCTACCGTTTCAGTCTCGAACGGAGCATGGGAAAAACGAGCACTTAAATCTTTCTGTACGCGCTCTGACTCTCTCTTATTTTATCTTGATAATAATTTCTCAAAAAAAAAAAAAATGGTTCAAATGGCTCTGAGCACTATGGGACTTAACATCTGTGGTCATTAGTCCCCTAGAACTTAGAACTACTTAAACCTAACTAACCTAAGGACGTCACACACATCCATGCCCGAGGCAGGATTCGAACCTGCGACCGGAGCGGTCACGCGGTTCCAGACTGGAGCGCCTAGAGCGCACGGCCACACCGGCCGGCAATAATTTCTCCCTATGTATCGGGACGCCAACAGAATATTTTCGCAATTGGAGGAGGAAGTCGGTGATTGAAAGGTCATGAGAAGATCCTGCCGCAACGAAAAACGCCTTTGTTTTAATGATCCCCACCCTAATTTACGTGTCATGTCCGCGGAACTCTCGTTCCTATTTCGCGGTAATATAAAACGAGCTGCCCTCCTCTGAACATCAGTTCGGTTTGATACGGATCTTACACCGCACAGCAACACTCCAGAAGATGGTGGGCAAGCATGGTGTAAGTAGTCCCTTTAGAACAACTGTTGCACTTTCTAAGTGTTCTGCTTTCCCCACAATACTATCTTCGAGCCGGTTCCAGTTTAAGTAACTGCAATCCGCAACTATTCAGTTGAATTTACAGCCTATAGATTTTTGCGATTTAACGTGTAACCGAAATTTAACGGATTTCTTTTAGTAAAGTAAAGTGCCGCGCGAGGTAGCCGCGCGGTCCAAGGTGCCTTGTTGCGGTCCGTGCGGCTGCCCCCAACGGAGGTTCGAGTCCTCCCTCGGGTATGGGTGTGTGTGTTGTCCACAGCGTAAGTCAGTTTAAGTTACATTAAGTAGTGTGTAGGCTTAGGGACCGATGGCCTCGGCAGTTTGGTCCCATAAGACCTTACCAGAAATTTCCTTTTACTCAAGTGAATGGGATCACGCTTTTCACGATTTGGATTCGATTGGCACTTTTCGCACCGTACAGATATTTTGTCAAAATCGTTTTGCAAATTGTTTTATCTGATGACTTTGCAAGACATTCGATGACAGCATCATCAACCATCAATCTAAGAGACCTGCTCAGATTGTCTCCTAAATCGTTTATGTACATCAGGAACAACAGTCGGTCTATAAAACTTTCTTTGGGAACGCCAGGTATTACTTCAATTTCACTCAATGACTTTTTGCCAATCAGTGCGACTGTGACATGGCTGAAAGGACCCACGAATCCAGTCGCACAACGGAGGCGATGCCCCATAGGCACGCAGTTTGATTAGAAGTCGCTTGTAACGAACGGTGTCAAAATCCTTATGAACTCTAAAACCATGGAATCAATTTGAGACCCCTGTCGATAGCACTCATTACTTCGTGAGAATAAACAACTACACTACTGGCCATTAAAATTGCTTCACCACGAAGATGACGAGCTACAGACGCGAAATTTAACCGACAGAAAGAAGATGCTGTGATATGGAAATGATTAGCTTTTCAGAGCATTCGCACAAGTTTGGCGCCAGTGGCTACACCTACAACGTGCTGACATGAGGAAAGTTTCCAACCAATTTCACATACACAAACAGCAGGTGACGGGCGTTGCCTGGTAAAACGTTGTTGTGATACCTCGTGTAAGCAGGAGAAATGCAAGACAACAATCATCTGCACGGACAGTTCGACGACGTTTGCAGCAATATGGACTATCAGCTCGGAGACCATGGTTGTGGTTACCCTTGACGCTGCATCACAGTCAGGAGCGCCTGCGCTGGTGTACTCAACGACGAACATTGGTACACGAATGGCAAAACGTCATTTTTTCGGATGAATCCAGGTTCTGTTTACAGCATCATGATGGTCACACCCGTGTTTGGCGACATCGCGGTGAACGCCCACTTGAGGGTGTATTCGTCATCGCCATACTGATCACTCGGCGTAATGGTATGGGGTGCCATTGATTACGCGTCTCGGCCACGTCTTCTTCGCATTGACGGCACTTTGAACAGTGAACGTTACATTTCAGATGTGTTACGACCCGTGACTCTACCCTTCATTCGATCCCTGCGAAACCCTACATTTCAGCAGGATAATGCACGACAGCATGTTCCAGGTCCTGTACGGACTTTTCTGGATACAGAAAATGTTCGACTGCTGCCCTGCCCAGCGCATTCTCCAGATCTCTCACGGAATGAAAACGTCTGGTCAATGGTGGCCGAGCGACTGGCTCGTCATTGCTCTTGATGAACTGTGGTATCGTGCTGAAGCTGCATGGGCAGCTGTACCTGTACACGCCATCCAATCTCTATTTGACTCAATGCCTAGGCGTATCAAGGCCGTTATTACGGGCAGAGGTGGTTGTTCTGCGTATTGATTTCTCAGGATCTATGCACCCAAATTGCGTGAAAATGTAATGACATGTCAGTTGTAGTATAATATGTTTGTCCAATGAATACCCCTTTATCATCTGAATTTCTTCTTGGTGTAGCAGTTTTAATGGCCAGTAGTGTAGTTGTGTTTAAGAAAACGATATTTTCTGAATTCGTGCCGACTATTTGTCAGTAAATCGTTTTTTCTTCGAGGTAATTCATAATGTTCGAACACTGTATATGTTAAAAAATCCTACTGCAAATCGACGTTAATGACATGGATCTGTAATTAAGTGGATTACCCCTACTCCTTTATTGGGGACTGGTGTGACCTGAGCAACTTTCCAGTCTTGAGGTACGGATTTTTCGACGAGCGAGCGGTTGTATATGATTTAGTCAGCACTAGCGCTGTTTCTCTTCAGTTGAATATTAAAAGAACACAACTTTATGCTCAGTATAGTATTTCTACTTATTCTTCACTGCGCGAAAAGTCACTCTGTCCAGGAAGGCCAATAATTAAAGAAAAGAAGGCATAACCTTGCAACCAAAGCACGTATAAACAATGGCTGTGCGTTTAAAAGAGAACGAAAGTCGATGATGAAAGCGGAAATCCGGCAATATTCGATACTGGAGTGTAAACATGACCAATTGGTGTACGGAAATCGGTTTACGAAATCTGGTTTTCGGAGCCTCATTTAAACGTAATGTATGGATAATAGGACACGCAGCATGGTTGTGTATGTTACTGTCATGACAGAAACATCTTTTTTTTGTTTGCTAACTAAATTTCCACTATTTTCTTTCTGTGGATTGCGTTTGAAGCTGTAACATTACACGATTCCCAAAACAGCGTCTGTTTGTGTTGCTGGAATTAACACTTCGATAAGTAATATAAGTGTGCGAGTCTGACGCTACCTGACACTGTGGGAACAAGGTGTCAGCACTGCTGCTGACTGATGCATTAGGCGCTCTAGAGAGGCGACGCGTACGTCGCAGCTCAAAGGACGAGGCTATTACCAAGTGAGAGAAATGTTGTCGGCTATTTTGGTTGCCATGCGCCTTGTCTGTCATACTTTGAAAACAATGTTTCCAGTTCTGAGAGATGAATTTACACTTATTTTTCAGTTAGGGTTGTGCGTCGGTGTGAATGTTCAATGATATGGTAAATAGACTTCTTCTTCTTCTTCGTTTTCATTTCGTGGAGTAAGCTTATAGCCTGTTCCGCCTTCTCTGAAACCATCTGTTTCTCGATGATCGTACATCCCTCCTTCCTACTGGTTTATAACTGACTACTCGTTCAACCAATCTCTTCTCACCATTTTGTTAGTATGTTGTTTCCATTTCTTGCAACGTTTATTCATCTTTTCATTTGTACAGTGTATGTTGCGATCTCTTATAATACTCATCTTGGGGTTGAAGCTCTTTTCTTCCGTGTTTGCTTACCAATATGTTTGTTTTTGGATAGGGTCTTCCTTTAGCAAAACACATTTTTTGTTTTTTAAAACAAGGAAAACGTAAGTGAAACATTATGTAAATAGACACACACATAGAAATAAATAATTTCAGACACAGAAATAACAAATTTTCAAATCGTAATTTTGGCTTAAACAATTTGTCTACTTTAAGGTATAAGTGGCTGCAGATGACAAACTGTGCAAAAAAACGGTCACTGCAGAAACACAACACATCAGAAAAGCCACGCCATGTGGTAAAAAGGTATGAAATCGTAATTTATGTGTTTTTTTCAAATATCTGTAATTACGATTTAAAAACTAATAGCTACATGTATACAAACAGCAAATAACACTCTTTATCTTTAACAGATGGAAAATAAAAGCCCACTGAAGATGCTGCAACTACAGTGAAACATGTCTGGGTAAAAAACAAGAAATATGTTTTGCTAAAGGCGGACCCTATCCAAAAAACATACATACTCTTCTGTTTTATCTTGGAGGTAACAACTTTTAACTTTCCTCAATTATTCCATTTAATCAGGCAATATTATTGTCTTTCATAGTTAATTTCCATGATTCGCTTCCATATATTAGACTAGGATTTTCCATTACTTTGGAAAACTTTCACTTTGTATCCTTTCTTACTTGTTGCCGAGTCCTCGATGTATTGTGTAACATTTCGTTTTAAACTTATTTAATTAATTAGTGACGTCATGTTCTTATTTGCAGCTAACATCACAGGGTAATAGCAGGAAATGTGTCAGCTGGTCTATAGGTTGCTCAGTACTGTATTAAAGCCTACTGAAAATTTTCCTTTCAAGGCCAACAATTCCTTTTCTTTTCTTTTGTGGAGCCGTATCGCCCCCGCAATTTTCCACGATTCGGATACCATCCTCAGCTTCGGCATTCACTTAAGAGCTATATGAGCCTAAGTAGTAACATTTATCCTACGTATTTATAGAGTTCTATGTTGCTTACATTAGGGCCTACAACTTTTCCTGCTTTCATCTCTCTCAGAAATGCTTGTAATTTATCTAGTGTATCCCCGAACACAAGTTTGTCCCCTTCATTTAGTGAAGTTGTTACTTCCTCCTCCTCGTCATCTTCTTGACTCATTAGCAAATGGTAGTGTTTTATTTAAGGTCCTTTATCTATGAAATTTATTCTTTCTGCGTCTCCTTCTTGCTTGTTAAGTTGCTTCATGAGTTTATAGGCCACTCCTTGTCTACGACACTCGTCATTTCCTGTAGTTCACATAAATCTATGCCACTGTTCTTCATCAAATTCCCTTACTGCTCTTGTGGCCAAGTTGCACTTTTCTACCTGTATCGTTCGAATCACTTCTGTAAAATATGTAAATAAACGAGGTAACCGAAATTATTCTCCTACGAGAATTTCTTTTTCTCCCTGTATTGTCCATTGCTACTCTGTTAGTGCATGATTTGATGTTTCCCCTTTGTCTGTGTACATTGCTCTGAGTGATTTCGATCTGTATATATTGTTCGGGTCCTTGAGAGTACAGAGCCTTTACAATGTTTTGTTGTAACAGATATGCTTTCAATTCTTCTACTTTGGTGTTGTATAATTTGTTTATTTGTTTCTCTCATCTAGCCGACAGGTCTATCTCCGCTATAACAAGATTGTGGTCCGATTGCAGGTTGCTTCCTCTGTGAAATATTGTATCTTGGTCAAGTAATCTAAGTTTTTCTATTTACTATAAAGTAATCGATAAGAGACCGTTCGCCTCTGACACTCCATATCTCTTTTACTAACGTTTTGGTAATTTTCATATCCTCGAATGTTGCGGAATGTGTTCATCCTTGTCCATTATTATTTGTTATGTGCTCTTCTTATGCTTCTAACGCCCTGTGTTGGGATGGAAGTATGTGAGCCTGCCATAGCCTTCAGACAAGAAAAGAATACAATAATAAGCAAAAATCGTGCAGTCTGATAACCGAGTCTGGACTCTTTGATAATGAACAGTTCACTGTTGTACTCATAGTTTATATCATCTTTATTTCGAATTCCATTAATTTCCAGTGGCGGTTTAACTCTTCAACAAAAATTCCGAGAGATAAGAGACATTGGTACAATTACCCCTGATACACCGAGCAAGCGAAATATTGATCCGGATTTCGGCTGCTGTCATTTTGAGAGAAGTTCTTAATTTATTCAAAATGTCAGCAAGCTTTAAAAACTCTTCGAGTTTCAAACTTTTCCTTCTTTTCCCATGTGGGGCCGCAGGAACACAGTGAGGATTGAAATTACAGTGAAATCCAGACATTTAGCTGCTTACAGGCGTTGATAAATATCAACGGGGACAGTTGAAAATGTGTGCCTCGGCCGGAACTCGAACCCGGGATCTCGTGCTTACATGGCAGACGCTCTACCCTACTGAGCCACTGAGACAGGGCGACTGCAGGGTCTTATCTCTGGCACGCTCCCTGTGAGACCCACGTTTCCAACTGTTCACACTGTAATTGTACTGTCATATCGCTGGTTTAGTTGTGGAGTATCTTTGCGGGCAGCCGCGTCTAGACAGTGGAGCACGGGGCACGGAACGGTTATGCTGTGTAGTGTGTAGCTCTGCATGTGAGAGGAATTGTTAGTACGTAAGTTGAAGTGTTGCTACAAGTGCTATTAGGAGTGCTATTACAGTAAAATGATGAAATATGGAAGTAATTCAGAGGAAAGTGCGTCAAGATGTAATTAAAAATGAGCAGTGCCGCCGATAACGTATTTATGCATCCTCTCGTTGCGTGTCGCACAGTATCAATCATCCGCGCCGTGTTCGGTCTCCCACAATAAACTTATGTGATTCAGTAGAAATTAGTTACCATAAAAGAGTGCAGTCAAGTGCCAGTGTGTTGTAGCGAGCGTGAGAACGTGCGTTCGGTCATCGCGTTCCGCATCATCAACAATCAGCCGCGCCGCGACGGTTACGCGCGCACTCGTACAAGTGAGAACTGAGAACTGAAAAATTAACTTTGTGAACAGTGTTAAAATGTCATTACTAGTGTCGAGGAGGACTGGTGCCAAATATCTGTGAATGCATGACGAGCGTAAGTACTTTCGTGCGCACATTCGGCTTTCGCATCATCAACAATCATCCGCGCCGTGTTCGGTTACGCGTACGCTCGTCCTAGTGATTTTTTGTGGACAGATAATCATCCATTAATTGGGATAAGCACTTATGAATTAGAATGTAAACAGTGCAACCTGCGATTTTCTTTTATCGTCTCAGAATATAGTTGTTCATACCAAACGTAGAACAGTGTTGTGTTTTAACGTTGAGTGGCTCCCCTAAACCCGCCTGTATATTTCGATATATAATTTCAGGCAAGCCAGCAGCAGTGTGGAGCAGAACAGTACGGCCGCCGCGGGATTATCAGGTACGATGTGTCGACAGCGCTCACGGTCTAGAAAAGTAGAAGCGACTACCAGTTTAAAAGGACCACACCCATTCGTACTCTCGGGCGTGTTACAACACACTGCATTTGTAGGACTTCTCTCACATTTGTAGTGTGTGGACAGTACGTTGGAAATGTGGGTCTCACGGGGAGTGTGCCAGAGATAAGTCCCTGCAGTCGCATTATACTCTGTGCCCTCGATGGCTCCGTCGGATAGACCGCCTGACATGTAAGTAGTAGATCACCGGGTTCGAGTCCCAGTAGTGGTACACATTTTCAACTGTCCCAGTTGATATTTATCAACGCCTGGAAGCAGCAAAGGAGCTAGACTTCATTGTAATTTCATTTTTTGAGAGCTACAAGATCCGAAAGAACAGATGCCATCTTCATACAGTGAGGATTGTTTTTCGAAGGTTGGTACTAAGCTATAATGTGAAACATCTTTCGACAAGAGATGTAGTCCCCTATTTCACAGCAGGTAGGTTTTCCCCAATACCCCTCCAGCCTTTTGGGGTCGGAAGCTCACTTGGATGTAACATATCTGGAATCACGAAAGGTCGGACTGCAGGCGCTTCGGTCCCGACAATTTTTAGCTTCGATGCCGAGCAACAGATGCAGATCTATATCTACCGCGGTCCCGTTTTACTGTAGACACTTGCCGCCTCGCATTTCTGAACAGGTGAACTTGGACAGAACTCCGCATTGTTGTTCGCGTACGTGCGCCGTCTCGTTCGCACGGCGGGTCGACCACCTTACGCTAAGGCCACAGAGCAACGCGGCAAGAGCATACCGCGACCGCCCCTTTGTCACCTGGTTCAGTAGTCTCCCTCTGGGTTAAATGAATTCCATCCAACATTGACCATCTGGCACAACACCGCCCTTGTATAGTTAAAAAAAATTTGCACCTAGTTGTGTAGTTTCAGTGCACTATAGCTGAGTTTCCCAGATTTAACTTTTCTTTAGTAATGCTTTACATTAGTTTAGGGTGTTTTCCACTGAACATTGTTAACCTATAATTTCTGAACGCTTTCATTTGTTTTGTGATAAAGCGGCTATCGATTGTTAACCTATAATTTCTGAACGCTTTCATTTGTTTTGTGATAAAGCGGCTATCGATTTTTTTGAGTTGTGACCTGTCTCCCCAATCTTCTGCGTCCATACTAACGAAGGCCCCGTGCAGTAGGAACTTGCTGGTGCCTTACAGGGTCGGAGAAACAATAGATGATCAGTATCAGAATTTCGGTGACCAGTTGATCTGCAAACTGGGGCAAGCTACTTTAACGTTAGGCACCTGGGGTGCCAGCTCTTTTAACAGACGGTGAGAGAGGACAGCACGTCCACCAATGTCTCAAGGTATTAATATGTTTACCAGACGTGCTTCCGGCCCCCAATTATCATCAATTGATCGTACTTACTTTTGCCTACGAATTTTTTGTAATCCTCCATAAAACAATTCCGTCTTTTTTTAACGTTAAGCAAGGAAAAATGACTAAATCAAAAGCGAAGGTACAAGGATGAGAGTATCAAATGGTCCAAATAGCTCTAAACACTATGGGACTTAACATCTGAGGTCATCAGTCTGCTAGAGTTAGAACTACTTAAACCTAACTAACCTAAGAACATCACACACATCCGTGCCCGAGGCAGGATTCGAACCTGCTACCGTAGCAGCATCGCGGTTCTGGACTGAAGCCCCTAGAACCGCTCGGTCACAGATGCCGGCGGCGAGAGTATCCAACGAACATTTGCAATCCATTACTGAATTACTGAAGTAACAAGAAGGATGATCGGACAGTTGGAAACGCAAGACTTCGCAGTCATTTCTTGAGATATATGCGAAACTGCACTGATATTGCATGAAACAAGTGCCGTTAGTGAACTTTCCACGGCGTTTCAGTTGCCTTATTCAGCTGTTCGAGGAGGCAGACCTAATATTCTCTGATTATACTACAGTCCTAAGGCAGGCACAACAGTATTCAGTCTTTGTTCCAGATTACGGACGTTGTGAGCTTTCTGGCTGATTTATGGGAGCGGAACTTCTTCGGTAGCGGGATGCCATACGCTTGTCGGTTCCTTTATTCAGGAATCATAGCTATGGAGCCACGTTCCATAATCATTAAAATAACCAAAACATTCATTGTGACATCAAAATTGCCAGAAACACCTCTGGATGTCTCAACTAATTCTGTTCACTTGTCAAATATTTCGACACTCGATACGATATCGCAGTGCCTGCGTTATTGAGAAAAACGACGCAATGTTCCTTCAGACATGCATGCATGGTCGTAGGAACAGGCAATGCCGCGTACAGCCGTTGCGAAGTGCATGAAATGTATCCGCAGTTGCGATAAGAACAACCATCAGCTATATGAGGAAATGCCGACAGTGAAAATGAAACATTGCATCGTTCTTCTTGGCAAAAGGGGCTCTACAATATTGTACTTATCCACCGATACCAACGAGCGACTTTCAATTAAAGTGTCCTCACCTGTACAGGAATTACACTACTGGCCATTAAAATTGCTACACCACGAAGATGACGTGCTACAGACGCCAAATTTAACCGACAGGAAGAACATGCTGCGATACGCAAATGATTAGCTTTTCAGAGCATTCACAAAAGGTTGGCGCCGGTGGCGACACATACAACGTGCTGACGTCAGGAAAGATACCAACCGATTTCTCATACACAAACAGCAGTTGACTAGCGTTGCCTGGTGAAACGTTGTTGAGATGCCTCGTGTAAGGAGGAGAAATGCGTACCATCACGTTTCCGACTTTGATAAAGTTGGATTGTAACTTATCGCGATTGCGGTTTATCGTATCGCGACATTGCTGCTCGCGTTGGTCGAGATCCAATGACTGTCAGCAGAATATGAAATCGGTGGGTTCAGGAGGGTAATACGGAACACCGTGCTGGATCCCAACGGCCTCGTATCAGTAGCAGTCGAGATGACAGGCATCTTATCCACATGGCTGTAACGTATTGTGCAGCCAAGTCTCGATCCCCGGG
Organism: Schistocerca americana; assembly: GCF_021461395.2. Classification (NCBI taxonomy): domain Eukaryota; kingdom Metazoa; phylum Arthropoda; class Insecta; order Orthoptera; family Acrididae; genus Schistocerca; species Schistocerca americana. The sequence goes on from NC_060119.1 coordinate 344,598,365, forward strand.
GCAACAGATGGGGACGTTTCCAAGACAACAACCATCTGCACGAACAGTTCGACGACGTTTGCAGCAGCATGGACTATCAGCTCGGAGACCATGGCTGGGGTTACTCTTGACGCTGCATCACAGACAGGAGGGCCTGCGATGGTGTACTCAACGACGAACTTGGGTGCACGAATGGCAAAACGTCATTTTTTAGGATGAATCCAGGCTCTGTTTACAGCATCATGGTGGTCGCACCCGTGTTTGGCGACATCGCGGTGAACGCAGAATGGAAGCGTGTATTCGTCATCGACCTACTGGCGTATCACCCGGCGTGATGGTATGGGGTGTCATTAGTTACACGTCTCGGTCACCTCTTGTTCGCATTGACGGCACTTTGAACAGTAGACGTTACATTTCAGTTGTGTTACGACCTGTGGCTAAAAATGGCTCTGAGCAGTATGGGACTTAACATCTGTGGTCATCAGTCCCCTAGAACTTAGAACTACTTAAACCTAACTAACCTAAGGACATCACACACATCCATGCCCGAGGCAGGATTCGAACCTGCGACCGTAGCTATCGCGCGGTTCAGACCTGTGGCTCTACCCTTCATTCGATCCGTGTGAAACCTTACATTTCAGCAGGATAATGCACGACCGCATGTTGCAGATCCTGTACGGGCCTTGCTGGATACAGAAAATGTTCGACTGCAGCCCTGGCCAGCACATTCTCCAGATCTTTCACCAACTGAAAACGTCTGGTCAATGGTGGTCGAGCAACTGGCTCGTCACAATACGCCAGTCACTACTCTTGATGAACTGTGGTATCGTGCTGAAGCTGCATGGGCAGCTGTACCTGTACACACCATCCAAGCTCTGTTTAACTCAATGCCCAGGCGTATCAAGGCCGTTATTACGGCTAGACGTTGTTTTCTGGTAGCGATTTCTCAAGATCTATGGACCTAAATTGCGTGAAAATGTAATCACATGTCAGTTCTAGTATAATATATTTGTCCAATGAATAACCGTTTATCATCTGCATGGTGTAGCAATTTTAATGGCCAGTAGTGTACACAATATGTGTACGAGCACAGGCTGTGACGCAGAAAGGACAAAATATGAAAGTTTGGGTATGGCTATGAGATATGCAAAGAGGTTAAGGCGAGGGCACGTGCCAGGCGGAAAATCCGGGTTCGAGTATCCAACCGACAAAAAATTTCATTTTCGTCATTCCCTGCAGCAGCTGATGGTTGTTCGTATTCGAAACTGATAAAAAATTTCATGTATTTCGGCACCCATTTCGTTCAAAGCTTTCCCATGTTTCCAGGAGATATCCTCTATATCTTTATATTTCTGGATGATATTCGCTGGTCATCAAGAATCGTCGTTTGGGCAGCATCGCTCGTTCTATTGACGTTGTAGGCAGCCAACAGCGTAGCTCATTTTCTCAGTGGTGAAAGGCCCATTCTTGAAACAAAACACTCAGGTTTTGATAGGGTTGTAGGAAGAATTTTTCTTCCGTACCGTTTGTAACATATCACTGTGAATGTCCTTGGCAAACTTTCCCTGCAAAAACAAAAATTTCATTACGCACAGTAACTACACAGACGAAAAACTTCTTGTGCTTCTTCCATTCCTACCTGAAATTATAAAGATTATAAAAATAGGAAACATGAGATCTTGCCACGGTTGCATAAAAAGATAGCAAACTATGTTTTTTGGTGCTTGTGTGCGAGAGGGGAGGCGAGAGGGTAGGAGCAATTATTCTTCTGTCTGGTGTGATACGGCCCGCCATGAATTCCCCTCTTGTGCCGACCTCTTCATCTCATAGTAGGACATCCTCGATTATGTGTTGGATATATTGTTCCCTTACAATATTTACCCTCTACAGCTCCCTCTAACACCATACGACGTTATTCCCTGGTGTCCTAACACATGAACTATCATGCTATCCCTTCCTCTTGTCACTGTTTTCTATACTTTCCTTTCTTCGTGGATTCTGTTGAGAACCTCCTCATTACGAAACTTATCCGCATTTTCCGAATCCAGATTGACGTCAGAATTTGTACCGGACTGGAATTTCCCGCTTATCATGAATGGTCATCCTAATCACAACGGCTATCCACGTACGCATCCAATAACGATCTTTGTGTCACGAAATCCGTAACCAGTACGCATCCATTATTCGTGATTCCCGCACAGCGAGAGACAAACATTGTATCATAGTTTTAGCCCGTCGAGACATAGATACATCATTTCTGGTTACAATGCCTGTGACTTTGTAATATTAAGATAGAAACACTGTACAATCACAGACATTGTAATCCTCCAACCACCACATTCTTCATCTTATCAGTCCACCTAATTTTTAGTATCCTTCTGTGACAAAAAATGGTTCAAATGGCTCTGAGCACTATGGGACTTAACTTCTAAAGTCATCAGTCCCCTAGAACTTAGAACTACTTAAACCTAAGGACATCACAAACATCCATGCCCGAGGCAGGATTCGAACCTGCGACCGTAGCGATCGCGCGGTTCCAGACTGTAGCGCCTTTAACCGCTTGGCCACCCCGGCCGGGCTTCTGTAACACCACATTTCAAACTTCTGTTATCTTCCTTTATGGTTGTCTCGCAGTCTATGATACACTACCATACAATTCTGTGCTCTGAACGTACATTCTCAGAAATTTCTTCCTCAGACTAAGCCTGATGTTTGACACTAGCACACCACTCTTGGCCAGAATTGCCATCTTGCCTATGCTAATCCGTTTTTTGTGCCCTCCTTGTGACGTCCAATGTGTTGTGTTTTTCTTCCAAGGTAGCAGAAATCCTGCACTTCATCTACTTCGCGGTCTCCAATTTGGATCTTAAGTTTCTCGTTGTTCTCGTTTCTGCTACTCCTCGTTACATTCGTCCTTGCTCGGTTTACTCTCAGTCCACTTACTGTGCTTATGACGTTGTTCATTCCATTCAACAGGTCCTGTAATACCCCTTCACATTCTCTTATGATAGCAATGTCATTAGCGAATCTTGTCATCGATATCCTTTCATTCTCAATTTTAATTCCGCTCTTGTAACTTTTCTTTTATTTCAGTCACTGCTTCCTCGATCTATAGACTGAACGGCAGGGACGAAAGATTGCACCCTTGCCTTAAACACCTTTTAATCTTAGCGCTTCGTTCTTGGTCTTCCATTGTTATTGTTCCCCTTTGGTGCTTGTACAAATTGTATGTTATACGTCTTTCCTTATGCTTACTCCTATTTTTCTCAGAGTTTGGAATATCTTGCGCTTTTTTATATTGACGAACCCTTTTACCAGGTCGACAAAACCTATGAAAGTGTTTTGGTTTTTCTTAAATCTTGCTTCTATTATTAATCGCAATATCAGAACTGCCTCTCTGGTGCCCTTACCTCTGCAAAAGGCAAACTGATCGTCGTGTAAAAGATCCTCAAATTTCTTTTCCATTCTTGTGTATATTAGTCTTATCGGACGCTTGGATGCATGAGCCGCTAAGCTGACTCTGCGATAGATCTCGCACTTACCTGCTCTTTTTTCTTCTGGATTGTGTAGATGAAATTTTTAAGAAAGACTGATGGATTGTCTCGGAATTTTAGGGTCTAAAATCTTAAATTAGGTACCTAAAATAGGTTCTATCACTTAGAAAAATAGGCCATAAAAATCAGAAAATAGGTGGCCATAATCTGACATTTTGTTGTCTAGAGAGATAAATAGATTGACAAAAATCCATGTTATGTTATTGCCCATGTCCTTAATTACAGGCACAGTAAACAACTAACACTTTCTCCAGATTTTCCGTTGAGAAACTGCATCTCTCGCCTGTTAACTGCATCTTATAGCTGAGAATGAACGTCCCACATCAATAGATGTCACCGGAGCATATTTAAATGACGGTACCAGGCGCGGTGGGACCACACACTCATGTTCTGTTGATTTACCTGACAAGATGTCAGCCACTGTGCAGACGGTGGTCAGTCCTGGGTCTTTCTTGTAGCACTGTCTTTAGTTCCTCACTAACTTTCATACCAATAGAACTTGGCACCAAGTTGATTTTTTCTGTCACTTCTTTTGTCAATCGCAGTTGTGTGTAGACTAGTTTCCCTGAACACTCTAGAGCTTTAATAATAGGGGCTAAAAATGTATAATGAGATTTTATGTATGCAGTATCGTTGGAAATTGTTGGATCCTTTAGAAGATCCGTAGCTAAAGTAATACTCACTGCCTCTTCCCGCAATTTAAGGACAATATATTTCATGTCTTCCAAATGCTCGCTGTAATATTCCACGGACTCTAGCCACTTTCCCCAGCGAGCAAGTATGGGTTCTGGTGGAAGTGGTGCGTTGGGAAGTTCCTCTCGAAATAACTGGACTCTTGTAGATGCTTTAATAAAAACTTTTTGATGCTTGAAACTAGCTTATTTACATATGGAAATTCGAGACGTATCGTTTCAGCTACACGATTCATGGCACGGGAAAGACATGTGATATGGAGCAAGGATGGGTAAAATACTTTCAACAATTTAACAGTAGCAATCATGTGTGCGGGTGCATCAGTGTAGATTACAAGTACTGGATTTTCATCTAGACTGTTGAGGAAAAGTAATTTCAGGGTTTTATTACTAAGCTTTCCTGGTTAGTCTTTTTTAGCTCCTTGCTGCAGATCACATGAGGTACAGAGCTAGTGTCAGGATCTAACATTCCAGCAATCAATTTAGCCACATATCGACCTTGTTTGTCAGTTGTCTCATCGACAGAGATCCACATTTATGAATCGCCTATATCTTTCCTTATACTGCTCAAAGTACTTTCATATAAGGTATCTAAATAGTTCTTTCTAAGTGTGGATTCTGATGGAATACTGCGGTGACAGTATTTCTCTTGAAACTTTTGAACTGGCTATTTTCAGCTTCATTGAATGGTATGTTTGCTGCCACAACGGCTAGACACAAGTCAAGATGATATCCGTTTTTGTTCGTTGCATTTGGTTTAGTTACAAACGCCGGCCAGTGTGGCTGAGCGGTTCTAGGCGCTACAGTCTGGAACCGCGCGACCGCTACGGTCGCATGTTCGAATCCTGCCTCGGGCATGGATTGTTTGATGTCCTTAGGTTAGTTAGGTTTAAGTAGTTCTAAGTTCTAGGGGACTGATGACCTCAGATGTTAAGTCCCATAGTGCTCAGAGCCATTTTTAGTTACAAACGTTTGTTTCAAGTTTGATTTATTTTTTAAATTTGTCTGGTGTTTAATCCTTGCAACATGCTGAGTTAAATGTGACATCTGTTCATAACGTATCTAAAACAAAAAGAAATGAGAAATACTTTGTGGAAGAATTTACGTACCAGATCTACTTAGCAAAATTAAGCTATATTAAGGGTTTAGAAACAATATTTTTGCAATCACATGTGTCTGGTACAAGTTAACTTGGGGGAAAATAGTGACATCACTGTTCTCTAAGTGAGCGTAGTAGATAAAAGGTTAACATTTTACTTACGTCTTTGTTGCACACATTGCAGTGAATAACCCTTCCGTCTGTAGAGAAATCAGGAAATTCTTGTAGCCACTGACGAATCAGAGATGATTTGGAGCTGATTACTTTCGGCAAGCTTGACTTATCACAAATACACTGATTGAAAATATATGATTTTTGCCTTACTTGTAGCGTTATATGTCAGCTTCGTGATGAAGTGCCCATCAACTCGCTAATGACCATTCTTATTGTGATGTACACATTTTAGTAAGACACTACGCAAAGCTCAAAAAGTTTGCAACGAAAATTAGGGGTCGCTATGATTTTGCGTTTGGTGCGTATTACACCATATGTTGCTGCATATGAAATTTAGCTAACATGCTAAATTTTTGTGTAGATTTTGGAGGAGGTCTCTATCTGCCTCCGATCTCGAGAAAATGGATCCCATCTAGCGTGCTCACTTCTGATCTCACGCCCGCGAGAATGAAATACTCGCAACATCTCTCATGTCTCCTAAACGGCTCGAGACATCGAAAGTTCGGCGAATGATAGCACACAAGGAGGAAAGTGTTTTGTAGATTCTTAAATACATGGAACTTTCTTATCTATGGCGATATATCAGTACTTGTACTTCCCTTTTTATTTATTTCACTCCAGTGACTGTAATTTCTTAAGAGTTATCGACAGCTAGCGAAACAAGAGATTCATAGTATGACAATAAACATGAAATTTCTTCTTTTATGTTACTGCAAACCGACACTATGAGGTTTTTAGTAGGCTATTCAGCTCTGTTATTGCCAGTTACTTGTTTAATGAGGCACTCCGTTTCGGAATTCTGTCTGAATAGCTGCTATGAGATGAGTTTGGCAAATTACACTGTGACGCAGGAAGTACAATTAAACCAGTCACCAAGAGAAATGGGGCCGTTACTCACAAAGGGTGATGCTTCTTCGAATGAGAAAAGATTAACAACTCACACAAAAATAGATTGCCAATTCCGTCGGAATTTTGGTGGAATCCACGTAAACCATGGTATTTTTAACACTGAGCGACTGGAAAGGAAACTTACCAAAGGATTTTATTCCTTCTCTTGATCTGAGCAGTAGTGAAATAATGACGAGCGTTCCTTCAGGCGGAATGATAGGCACATGCCAGATACTGGTTACTCACCTACGGCTTAACAAACTGGCAATGTGTGATCGCAAATAAAATAGTTATTGAGAAAAATAAACAACTGATCTGTCGCACAACACAATGGTCAGTTTATTGTCAGCAGCGGAGGACAATGCGCGCGACAGGAATGCACAAGCTAGCCATTTGTGCCTTGTGAGCTGGAGTTCGAAAAACATTGTCATGAAAGTAGATCTGCCTTTGTCAGCAGTACATATCAACAAATTAAATATATCTAATCATAACACTCTTTTAGGATATTCCTACTTTCGTAATAATTCCGACCATTTTCTTCATTTGTGTAGCCTGTTGAATAATTAGTTTATTAATGCTGATAATGTGCATGCAACAAAAGAAATGCTTTTTCTCATCACGGTGAACCAACTAAAACATTATTATTTGTGACTGCTTTTCGACTGTTTCTAACTTGCAGTGGAAATGTGATGTTCACATGCATGTAGTACAGTGTATCGTATTACATTATTACATCCATATCAGAGTAATCACAGTGAGACTTCTATACTTCAGATCTTCGACGCTTTTTACCAGGAGCACGAAGGGATCACACCTGTGGAGATTATCCCTTCCTAAATTTTTGTAACAGATCGTACAGATACGCCAACATACTAGGCAGCGAGAAGCTAGCCTAACGAATGGCGTTCACGCATGCAAACTAACCAGTTACCATTCAATTACTGTTTTCTAAGGAGCCGGGAAGTCCAGAAGTGTAGTTTTAGTCACACAAATTTTATTTGACTGGATTTTTAAAAATGAGGTACAATCAGGTTCTAACATGAAATTAGGTGTTTTAGGCACTATAAAATTACAATTTATAAAATATTTGCGTAATTCTTAACTGCAAAGACTACGAGAGAATGTTAGTCGCAAACAGTTTTATTTAATTGGATTTTTAAAAGGTACAATCAAGTATTAACCTGAAATTAGGTACTTTTAAGTGCTATAAAACTTGCGTTTTCGATCATAAATTGGCGTAATTCGTGTATGTACAAATTTTATTTTCTTTATTTAATGAGGGACAAATTAGGTATTTACCTAAACTCCAAGGTCTACTCATGACTCACAGATTTTGCACACCCACGTGAGTAGTCGTTTTGTTGTCACGTCCCCCAATGGTTTCAGAAATTCTGTAGGAAAGTTAACTATCCTTTCGGTCTTATTTGACAGCAGATCTCACTGATTATAGTACTGGACTCTCTACGTCTTCGATTAGGCCTCCCATTTCTTCTTCAGTCACGTCAGACAAGTCCTCCTCCTGCTCGTAGAGCCCTTTAATATACTGTGTCCACCCATCCGCTCTCTTCCCTTTGTCTGAACAGTGAAATCTCCTTGCACTGTTAATGTTAACTCCTCTGCTTTTAGTTTCGCTGAAGGTTGTTTTGTTGTAGCAGTTCTTCTGAAGACCATTTATTTTCCAATTTCTTTACATTTTTCCTGGATCCATTTCACCTTAGCTTCCTTGCACTTCCTAGTTACATCATTCCTAAGAGACATACATTTCTGCATTCCTGAATTTACCTGAACATTTTCGTACTTCCTTATTTGGTCGATCAGTTACAAAGTATTTCTTCCGGTTCTCAAGGTTTTCCCGTAGCCATCTTCCTTTTACCTATGTTCTTCTTACAAACTTCTGTGATTTCCCTATTTAGAGATGTCAATTATTCTTCAACTGAACTGCCTAGTGAGGTATTCATTACAGCAATATAACGCTTTAGAGAATTTTAAGCGCATTTTATTATTCTTTACTGCTTCAGTATTCCAATCTTCTGTACATTGATTCCTGCGGATCAGTCTCTTAAACTTCAGCCTACTCTTCATTATTACTAAATTGCTATCTGAGTCCTTATCTGCTCATAAGTACGCCGTGCAATCCAATATATGATTTCGGAATCTCTGTGTGTCGATGTTGTAATCCAGCTGGAGTCTTCCCGTATCTGCAGTCCTTTTCCAAATATACCTCCTCCTCTTGTGATTTATTAAAAAGATATTTCTATCACTAACTGAAATTTATTGCAGAACTCAGTTAATCTTTCTGCTCTCTCATTCCTATTACAAATCCCATAGTCTCCCGTAACTCTTTCTTCCATTCCTTCCCCTACCAGGGGTTTCAATGTCCCATGATTATTAGTTTATCATCTCCTTGTACATGCTGAATAATCCGTTCAGTCCACTCACACGCTTTCTCTATCTTTTCATCCCCTGTTTGTTACATACGACATATAGCTGAATTATTGCTGTTGGCATTGGTCTGCTGTTGATTCTGCTGAGAACAACGCTGTCATTGAACTTTTCGCAGTACCTCACGGTCTGGCCTACATTCCCATTCCTATTCATAACGAATCCTGTTCGCGTTACACCACTTTCTGGTGCTGTTGGTAATGCCCTATACTCGTCTGGACAGATATCCTTCTTCTTACCATTTGGCTTCAGTGACCCCCACGATCAATAGAGATAGCCCCCCAGGTTGGCCGAGCGGTTCTAGGCGCTAGATTCTGGAACCGGGCGACCGCTACGGTCGCAGGTTCGAAGCCTGCCTCGGGAATGGATGTGTGTGATGTCCTTATGTTAGGTTTAAGTAGTTCTAATCTCTAGGGAACTGATGACCTCAGAAGTTAAGTTCCTTAGTGCTCAGAGCCATTTTTTTTATCACTAGAGATAGCTTTTGGCCTTTCAGGTTTTCTAGCTTCCCTATTGCATTCAAACCTCTAATATTCCACCCTCCGACTCGTAGTATTTTACCCTTTCGTTGGTTTTTCAATCTGTTTGTCATGGCTACCTCATTCTTGGCAGGCCTTTCCCGGAGATCCGAATGCTGAACTAATCTGGAATCTGGCAATGGAGAGACCATCATGACATTTTTAAAATTATTCTTACATTGTAGCATAACTATTTTTCAATTACGACTGTAAGGAGTCACTGTCAGGAAATTTGTAGACCCTCTTGTATTGTTGTGAGAGTTTGTGTTTTAGTAATCATACACTATCAGTCAAAAGCTTTCGATCACTCATGATAAAAACTATACGCTTTATTTTAGTGTATTAACACATCGCACAAACTGAATAGAACAATAAAATAATTATTTTGTCTCTCTGTAATTAAGTATATTGTTCAGACTTAAGCCTCTTCAAAGTATTCCATCATTTGCCCAAACTCTTAGCACCGTGGAACAAAGATTCTGTGCTGTTTTTGCAGATATTGCAGTTCAACACATCTGTTAATTATTCCATAGATATTCAGCCTCTGTTTTCTAATCTCCCTTTCAAATTCATGCCATAAGAGTTCAATGGAATTTAAGTCAGGTGAGTCACTCGGCCAAACGATTTTCTTCCGTTCCCCGCATTGCTCTTTTCTATCGACATACCTTCTGCTCAGTTTAGAAGCATGTTTGGGATCACTGTTCTGCTCGAGAACATACCCTCGACGATTAAGCCTGTTGCCAAATAGAACTGCATTGTAGATCAGTATCCTGTGATGTCCTTCTTTCTATAATGTTCCATTAATTCTCACTAGATCACCGACTTTATCACCCACAAGACATCCCCACACCACTACAGGCCCTCCACCACGCTTCACCCTTGGCGTCACACACTGACTCTTCATATACGTTCTCCACGAAGTCGACGGACAAACAGTCGACGATTGCTCCCAAATCTTTCGTACTTAGGTACATCCGTGGAAAACGCTTTGAGCCATTGTTTCCCGTTCCAACTTGGTTGCTGTGCCAATTATATTTTCATCTTACTTTTGTTTTCGTAATAAAGGTTTTTCGGCCGCTATGCACCCGTTTAAACCTCGTTCACTGTGTTACGCTGTGGGGACAGCGTTTGGAGCAGCCCGCATGTTGTTTACTTCCTCGCGAATTTCAGGTGCTGTACGAGTCCCCTGAAGTTTATTCTGTAAACACATTAACCGGCCTTCCCTGAATGACGTTACCCGGGTCCTCCTAGATCGCGAAACGCATTCGCACCAGTTTGCTTGAAGTGCTACAATGTATACACCGCTATAGAGAGGGCTACGCCAGGTTTCTTTTTTTTCTATTGTCCGACTAGAATAGCCTTCCGGATACAGAGCTACAACTACATCACGTTTTTCAATTCCGGTGGCTGATCCCGGCGGAGGTTCGAGTCCTCCCTCGGGCATGGGTGTGTGTGTGTTTGTCCTTAGGGTAATTTAGGTTAAGTAGTGTGTAAGCGTAGGGACTGATGACCTTAGCAGTTAAGTCTCATAAGATTTCACACACATTTGAACATTTTTTTCTCCTCCTTCCCTCCCATTATGAGATACTATGGCACGAAGCTGATCACCTACACAAACACACTACTGTAACACTGAGGTGAGAAAAGTCATGGGATACATCCGAACGTCGTGTCGGTCCTTTTGCCGAGCATAGTGCAACAAGGATGTAGAGGCTTGTCTCACTAGGGGTAAGATAGATACTGCCTACAGGAAAATTAAAGAGGCCTTTGGAGAGAAGAGAACCACTTGTATGAATATCAAGAGCTCAGATGGCAACCCAGTTCTAAGCAAAGAAAGGAAGGCAGAAAGGTGGAAGGAGTATATAGAGGGTTTATACAAGGGCGATGTACTTGAGGACAACATTATGGAAATGGAAGAGGATGTAGATGAAGATGAAATGGGAGATAAGATACTGCGTGAAGAGTTTGACAGAGCACTGAAAGACCTGAGTCGAAACAAGGCCCCGGGAGTAGACAACATTCCATTAGAACTACTGATGGCCTTGGGAGAGCCAGTCATGACAAAACTCTGCCATCTGGTGAGCAAGATGTATGAGACAGGCGAAATACCCACAGACTTCAAGAAGGATATAATAATTCCAAACCCAAAGAAAGCAGGTGTTGACAGATGTGAAAATTACAGAACTATCAGTTTAATAAGTCACAGCTGCAAAATACTAACGCGAATTCTTCACAGTCGAATGGAAAAACTGGTAGAAGCGGACCTCGGGGATGATCAGTTTGGATTCCGTAGAAATGTTGGAACACGTGAGGCAATACTAACCTGACGACTTATCTTAGAAAAAAGATTAAGAAAGGGCAAACCTACGTTTCTAGCATTTGTAGACTTAGAGAAAGCTTTCGACAATGTTGACTGGAATACTCTCTTTCAAATTCTGAAGGTGGCAGGGGTAAAATACAGGGAGCGAAAGGCTATTTACAATTTGTACAGAAACCAGATGGCAGTTATAAGAGTCGAGGGGCATGAAAGGGAAGCAGTGGTTGGGAAAGGAGTGAGACAGGGTTGTAGCCTCTCCCCGATGTTATTCAATCTGTATATTGAGCAAGCAGTAAAGGAAACAAAAGAAAAATTCGGAGTAGGTATTAAAATTCATGGAGAAGAAGTAAAAACTTTGAGGTTTGCCGATGACATTGTAACTCTGTCAGAGACAGCAAAGGACTTGGAAGAGCAGTTGAACGGAATGGACAGTGTCTTGAAAGGAGGATATAAGATGAACATCAACAAAAGCACAACGAGGATAATGGAATGTAGTCAAATTAAATCGGGTGATGCTGAGGGGATTAGATTAGGAAATGAGACACTTAAAGTAGTAAAGGAGTTTTGCTATTTAGGGAGTAAAATGACTGATGATGGTCGAAGTAGAGAGGATATAAAATGTAGACTGGCAATGGCAAGGAAAGTGTTTCTGAAGAAGAGAAATTTGTTAACATCGAGTATAGATTTAAGTGTCAGGAAGTCGTTTCTGAAAGTATTTGTATGGAGTGTAGCCATGTATGGAAGTGAAACATGGACGATAACCAGTTTGGACAAGAAGAGAATAGAAGGTTTCGAAATGTGGTGCTACAGAAGAATGCTGAAGATAAAGTGGGTAGATCACGTAACTAATGAGGAGGTATTGAATAGGATTGGGGAGAAGAGAAGTTTGTGGCACAACTTGACTAGAAGAAGGGATCGGTTGGTAGGACATGTTTTGAGGCATCAAGGGATCACATATTTAGCATTGGAGGGCAGCGTGGAGGGTAAAAATCTTAGAGGGAGACCAAGAGATCAATACACTAAGCAGATTCAGAAGGATGTAGGTTTCAGTAGGTACTGGGAGATGAAGAAGCTTGCACAGGATAGAGTAGCATGGAGAGCTGCATCAAACCAGTCTCAGGACTGAAGACCACAACAACACAACAACAGTGCAACAACTCGACGTGGCATGCACTCAGTTAGTCGTTGGGAGTCCTCTCCAGAAACACTGAGCCACACTGTCTCTACAGCGTCCATATCTGTGAAAGTGTTGCCGGTGCGGAATTTTGTGCACCAACTGACCTCTGGATTATGACCCATAAATGTCGATGGGATTCAAGTTGGGTCACCTGAATGGGCAAACAATTGGCTCGAACTGCCCGAAATGTTTTCAGACCAATCGCGAATAACTGTGGCCCGATAACGTGGCGCATTTTTATCCATGAAAATCCCATTGTTGTATGGGAACACGAAGTCCACGAATGTCTGCAAATTGTTTTCAAGTAGCCGAACATAACCATTTCCAGTCAATGATCGGTTCAGTTGGACCAGAGGGCCTAGTCCACTTCTGTAAACACAACCAACGTCATTATGTAGCTACCGCCAGCTTGCAGAGTGCCTTGATGACGACTTGGGTCCGTGGCTTCGTGGGATCTGTGCCACATTCGAACCCTACCATCAGCTGAAATGGCGACTCATCCGACTGGGTCACGGTTTTCCAGTCGTCTGGGGCACAACCGACATTGTCAGGAGGCTAAGAGAGACGCTGCAGGCGATGCCGTACTGTTAACAAAGGTACTCGCATCAGTCGTTTGCTGCCATAGCCCATTAACGACGAATTTCGCCGCACCGTCCAAACGGAAACGTTCGCCGCACGTCCCACACTGATTTTTGCGATGATTTCTTGTTTGTCTACGTAAACACCGCTGCGCTGGGTCGTTAAGTGAAGGCCGTCAGCCTCTGAGTTGTTCGTGATGCGAAATAACGCTTGAAATTTAGTATTCGCAGCACACTCTTGACACTGTGGATCTCGGAATAGTGACTTCTCTAACAATTTCCGAAACAGAATGTCCCATGGTTCTAGCTCGATCTATCACTCAGGGTTCAAAGTCTGTTAATTGCCATCGGAAACCTTTTCACTTCAATCACCTGAGTACAAATGACCGATTCGCCAATGCACTGCCCTTTGGTACCTGTGTACGTGATACTACCGTCATCTTTGTGTGTGCATATTGCTTTCCCATGAGTTTCGTGGCCTTAGTGTAATGTGAACTGGTTGCTACACAGCTGAAGGCATGGATCCTATTCGAATGTAATCGTCTTAGCTAAAGGCACGTCAATATTCTTGCACACACTCATCAGCGCAGCTCTACGTGAAAAACCAGTCAAATACACAACAGAGACACTTAGTCTTCACTTGTTTGTACCTGTTTTGTTATCAAAAAGGGGATGTGATAGAACATCCAAAACGAAATTCCTGTTTAACCATAAATCCATAGTTGCGACAAGTGATCGGAAACTTTAGTCCGGTAGTGTACGTTAATAAACATAACAAAAATATGGGTATGTGGATCCGCCTTGATGGAAAACATTTTTGTTTTTTATTTATTTATTTATTTATTCCCGAAGCAGTTTCAGCGACAATATCGCCATCATCATTGGGTTCTTCAACTCTAAAACTTACAGAAAAATTGGTTATTTATGAGCACTGTACAACATTCTTATATGTGTACTGTTTGATTCCAAAATATTGTGTTCCGTGAGTAGTTTCATAGTACTATATTTACTTTGTGTCACAGCATGGTTTTTCCGTTTGTTGCCGCTGTGTCCGTCAAAGCCGGTCGGAGTGGCCGTGCGGTTCTAGGCGCTACAGTCTGGAACCTCGCGGCCGCTACGGTCGCAGGTTCGAATCCTGCCTCGGGCATGGATGTGTGTGATGTCCTTAGGTTACTTAGGTTTAAGTAGTTCTAAGTTCTAGGGGACTGATGAACTCAGAAGTTTAGTCCCATAGTGCTCAGAGCCATTTGAACCATTTGTCAGGAAGTAAATAATGTATTATGAAAGTATTGAAATAATAATGTTTTACAACGTTTATAAAAGTATGCTATTCTTTGCTTGTCTTGGGTTTAAAGAACCCACTGATGATCGTGATATCGTCGCCGAAACTAGTTTGGGAATAAATAAATAAAAAACAAAAGTATTTTGCATCAAGGCGGATCTACAATCCCCTATTGTTGTTTTTACGCGAACACGAACCAATGGAGGAGTTCAAGATAAAAGATTGTTTATAAACGTAGTTTACCATTCCACTGTATCATGTCTGTCTGAAACTGTAAAGCAATTGCGAAAGAGAATCTCTAGGTGCTGAATTTTTTCGTCGTCTGCGCCTGGCGCATTTTTGCGCTCATTTTAAGCATTCCAGGTTTTTGTGTGTGAAATGCAGGCGAAAAGTGGAATTGCTACTGGAGGCGGCGCCTGATGCATTAAACAGGAGCCATTCGCGCATCAGCAGAGCTGCGTGGAGAGAGGGCTCTATTGTGCGCGGGAGAAAGGCGAGGCGGCCTGAGAAGGAGCCGAAAGGTTTGTGTCGGGACCCCAGATAGCGCACACGCACGCGCATGACAAACGGCTTCCCGCTAATGTGTTTCCCGGTCTCGTTATGGTCTGCGCCCGGTTAAGGGGTGGCGCGGCGACGTGTTTTGGACATCGGCGGGAGCTCGCGACGACTATTAAAGTAGAAACGCCCCTGATTTATGCGCAGTTATTTATTTTCTCCGAGCAGCCCGAATATGTTCGTCGGCGTCTGTTCCGGGCGGTCCTTTGTGTAGTTATTTAATTTCCCGGAAACGACGTATTGAGAGGGGTGCAGGGCACCCGCAGCGCCGCGTGCCGGCCGGATGCAGAAACTGCGAGCAGACACGCGACGAGGCGAGGGCGCAGTCGCTGGGGTGGCGCTGTGGGGATGTTGTGGCGGCGGGATGGGATGTTCCGTGGGCTCTGGGACAGTTCGCAGGGTTGCTCTGTATGTGATATCGAGCCTTCAAGGGCCCTACGGGTATCCATACAAAAAATGTAAATTTTCGTTACTTCAAAATCGTTCATCTCCAAAAGTTGTTGCCCAGTTGCTTCGAAATTTTGTCATGAAGTTGAATTGTTTTTAGGAACCTACCTCTTTATATTCTACTGGCCATTAAAATTGCTACACCACGAAGATGACGTTCTACAGACGCGAAATTTATCCGACAGAAGGAAGATGCTGTGATATGCAAATGATTAGCATTTCAGAGCATTCACACAAGGTTGGCACCGGTGGCGACACCTACAACGTGCTGACATGAGGAAAGTTTCCAACCGATTTCTCATACACAAGCAGCAGTTGACCAGCGTTGCCTGGTGAAAAGTTGTTGTGATGTCTCGTGTAAGGAGGAGAAATGCGTACCATCACGTTTCCGACTTTGATAAAGGTCGGAGTGTAGCCTATCGCTATTGCGGTTTATAGTATCGCGACATTGCTGCTCGCGTTGGTCGAGATCCAATGACTGTTAGCAGAATATGGAATCGGAGGGTTCAGGAGGGTAATACGGAACGCCGTGCTGGATCCCAGCGGCCTCGTATAACTAGCAGTCGAGATGACAGGCATCTTATCCGCATGGCTGTAACGGATCGCGCAGCCACGTCTCGATCCCTGAGTTAACAGATGGGGACGTTTGCGAGACAACAACCATCTGCACGAACAATTCGACGGCGTTTGCAGCAGCATGGACTATCAGCTCGGAGACCATGGCTCGGGCTACCCTTGTCGCTGCATCACAGACAGGAGCGCCTGCGATGGTGTACTCAACGACGAACCTGGGTGCACGAATGGCAAAACATAATTTTTTCGGATGAATCCAGGTTCTGTTTACAGCATCATGATGGTCGCATCTGCGTGTGGCGACATCGCGGTGAACGCACATTGGAAGCGTGTATTCGTCATCGCCATACTGGGGTATCAGCCGGCGTGATGGAATGGGGTACCATTGGTTACACGTCTCGGTCACCTCTTGTTCGCATTGACTGCACTTTCAACAGTGGACATTACATTTCAGATGTGTTACGACCTGTGGCTCTACCCTTCATTCGATCAGTGTGAAACTACATTTCAGCAGGATAATGCACGACCGCATGTTGCAGGTCCCGTACGGGCCTTCCTGGATACAGAAAATGTTGGACTGCTGCCCTGGCCAGCGCATTCTCCAGATCTCTCACCAATTGAAAACGTCTGGTCAATGGTGGTCGAGCAACTGGCTCGTCACAATACGCCAGTCACTACCCTTGATGAAGTGTGGCATCGTGCTGAAGCTGCATGGGCAGCTGTACATGTACACGCCATCCAAGATCTCTTAGACTCAATGCCCGGGCGTATCAAGGCCGTTATTACGGTGGTTGTTCTGGGTACTGATTTCTCAGGATCTATGCATCCAAACTGCGTGAAAATGTAATCACATGTCAGTTCTAGTATAATATATTTGTCCAATGAATACCCGTTTATCATCTGCATTTCTTCTTGGTGTAGCAATTTTAATGGCCAGTAGTGTATGTAAAGGGAAACAGTGTTACCAAAATCTCAAAATTTACCTTTCCGATTTATTTGAAATTTTTTCACGCACTTGTAAGAAACGCTTAGACACATAATGGCTACAGCCTTTAAAATATATAAATAGAAAGTGTGAAATTGTGAAACGTTCGTAGCAAACAGGAAAGTTGTATTTATTGGTTATTGGTTTATGATTGGGACACAAACACAGGACATGAATTTACAATAATAATAAACAAGGTTTAAGGTTAGAGAGAAGTTTTAAAAAAGATGGGAAGAAGGTGAGAGGAAATGCACGCAGAAAACGGGAAGGAGGAGGTGGACGGAGAGAGGGGCGAGGAGAAGATGCACAGAGAAAGGAGGGGAGGAGGTGATGGGGTGAGAAAGAGTGGCAGGGGGCAGGAGGAGATGGAGAGAGAGATGAGAGAGAAGGGAACAAGGAGGAGATGAGCTGAGAAAGACGGAAAGAGGGGAGCAGGAGGAGAAGGAGAGAGAGATGAGAGAGGAGGAAATGGACAGGGGGATGGGGAAGGAGGAGGAATGGATAAAGAAAGGGGGTGGGGGATGTGGACAGAGGCAGAGGAGAAGGAGATTAGGACTTATATCCAATTCACACACGTGTCAGAAACGTGTGCTTTCTCGTTTATTTCTTTTCCTTTGAAACAGCAAAGAGTGGTGTATATTTTTCTCATGCTGCAAATTTGCAATTGATACAATAACTTAGCGAGTTGTAGGGACTGAGAGGTGGACATTCACCCAAATTCATTACAGAAGTCCGTATTACTTAGGCTAATATACTCAACTTCCCCTTTAACTACCAACCCTATCATGCAATATACAATTTATGGGGGAAATTAGGGAAATGTGCCCCTGTTTGTATGCAGTTTAAGAGCTGCACCTTCGAAATAATTCTATTTATGATAGCTTATGAGCTGATCACTTTCAGCTGGCAAATGGCCCTGATAATAAATATGAACTTCAATCACTAAATAATACAAAGATTTTGGTATCACAAAGTGATTTATTGCGAAAACTCCTAAACTATTTCAAGACACAAACATTGCATGGAATATAAATCAGAACAATGTAACTTGGGTAATGACATGTTGGCTGAACCCGCGTATAGGAGTTGGATCAACTACCGCGTTATAGACACCTACAAACTTAGTGAGTGAGGGTATGACTTAACACGTTACCCCTGACTACTACGAACAATATCGATCGGGAATGAGAGCCCTTGATACAGATCACACATGCAAGCCGTGGCTGTGTATGGCGACATGGTGACAGCATAAGCTGGGAGAGGTCAGATTAATTAAACTACTGCGCTGGTGCTGTGAATACATTACCACCTGCTACAGTGGCCATGCGCCAACAACTCGGATCGCAGGGATGATATTGCAGCTGCTCTCTGTGGCAGTCCGTGCACGTGGATAAAGACCCGACTGAAGTAGTGTAAGCGCGAAATGAGAAACAGTACCGAGTGTTCTCACCAAGTGGTAACAGACAGGCTCTGCCCGGACAACCACGACAGAAATACTGCTGACTCTTGCGGTCATCTTCACTCTGGTTGACCAGAACTGAAGAACTCTAACGGTTCTCCGGCCGTCCATAAGCGAATACCTTCAGCTGCTCACTTCGCCTTCACACCAAAAGATTAGCGCCCTGTCCCCACCACACAAGAAAATCTTCAACAGTGCAACCGTCCGGCGCCATCTGGTAAGTGTGCGGCTGGCCCAGTGCACTTAAATGATTTGCGAGACAGCATCCCCGACGCTGGCCATGTCCCAGACACCCTGCTCGCCTCGCTACAAAAGATAAAACACCGGACACCCCGTGCAGTGCAACGAGCGGGCCATACTCTGCTCTTGTCACTCTGGGAGCTATACCCCCTCACATGGTCCCACTCCTAATGAACTGCGCCAGCCCCATCAGCCGGTAACTGTCTAGGAAAAATCAAAGCTCTCATTCTAGATTTCATTTCTCCAGTGACCTTAACTGGCTGTCTCAACTCGGGGACTTAACGAGAAAAAGTTGAATCAAGGCAAAAAAATGGAAGAGGACAATCCACGTGAGCTTGGCGTCTTTCAACTTCCATTATCGTAACCGGTTTTTAACATACAACAATATACTCCACAGCAATGTGTTTAGGAGTCAAGCTCCCATCGTCTGTCTGGCTTTCTGCTTTCAAATCCTTTATGCACCCGTACTTCAAAAACATGACTCGCTCTCTGAGGATTCTGCACAAATGTGATTCTGTATATAGAAAGTTCATTCATCCTGCGAGTCTGACCTCGACAGTTTTTGTCCGTTATCGATACTTATACTGGCAAGATACTGGTCCACGTAATGTTTTAATTTTAAGTTTCAAGTCGGATAACAAATGACAAAAGATTTATATCATGTAATATAATTAAAAATGAACAATTTTCTGATTTTTTATTCATTTATTTGCACTGTGAAACCTTGCTTTTTGCCAAGCTTCGTGATTCCAGGTCAATGGGAAGTACCCTATAGCTTTTGACAAAAGATTTATATTATGTGAGATAATTAAAAATTAACAATTTTCTGATTTTTTGCATAAAAAGTTCTCGGTTTACTTGCCGCGTCAAATTTGGATAAAATCCCAAGCTTTCGATGACTACCTCCGTCATCTTCGTCAGGGGGAAAAACTGACTGTCGTGGACCGGTGAGGCTTCCGCTTTTATAAGCAGCGGACGGCTTCTCATTGGCTGGATGACGTCACGGTGAAACCGATGCGTACTGAGGTGGCGGCCTCTATATCCATAGATTTTGTTTGCGCGCTTTATCCAGCGTTGCTTGCAGCGCCATCCATCGCAACAGGCGGAGAACTGCGAGGAATGTAAGAAGTCTCCCTCAGTGCTCTTTCTATATCAATTGCGCGCTTCCATGCATTGCTGAGTGCATAACCGGAATCTCTGTTGAAATTATTTTCACAGAGTCTAATTTCAACTGCTTCCCTGATGACAGAGTCCCAATAGTTTGAAGCGTGAGCAAGTAGTCTTGTTTCATCGAATAAAATCTTATGTTTATTTAACAAACTGTGCTCAGCCACCGATGATTTTTCTAGATACGGTGGCTGAGCACAGTTTGTTAAATAAACATAAGATTTTATTCGATGAAACAAGACTACTTGCTCACGCTTCAAACTATTGGGACTCTGTCATCAGGGAAGCAGTTGAAATTAGACTCTGTGAAAATAATTTCAACAGAGATTCCGGTTATGCACTCAGCAATGCATGGAAGCGCGCAATTGATATAGAAAGAGCACTGAGGGAGACTTCTTACATTCCTCGCAGTTCTCCGCCTGTTGCGATGGATGGCGCTGCAAGCAACGCTGGATAAAGCGCGCAAACAAAATCTATGGATATAGAGGCCGCCACCTCAGTACGCATCGGTTTCACCGTGACGTCATCCAGCCAATGAGAAGCCGTCCACTGCTTATAAAAGCGGAAGCCTCACCGGTCCACGACAGTCAGTTTTTCCCCCTGACGAAGATGACGGAGGTAGTCATCGAAAGCTTGGGATTTTATCCAAATTTGACGCGGCAAGTAAACCGAGAACTTTTTATGCAAGGACTCCGTCGCGAAAGACTTCGTAGTTCTGATTTTTTATTCATTTACTTGCACTGTGAAACCTTGCTTTTTGCCAAATTTAGTGATTCCAGGCAATGGGAAGTATCCTACAGCTTTTTATGAGTATCAAAATACGTGACATATATGATCGTATCTACTGTTTGCATTGACTTAGAAGCTTAATACTTTTATATACCAAGGGAACATAGACCTTTTTCTCAGGAAAAGGTGTTTTAATAGCTGGATGGACAGACAGTGGGACAACAAACGCGAAAAAACTGTGTGATATAATTAAAAACACACAGCTTTCGAATTTTTTCGTTTCCTTGTACTGCGAAACCTAGTGTCTTACCCAGTTTCATGATTCCAGGCCAATGGGAAGTACCTTATAGGTTGTGATGGGTGAATTTCCGAGATTGAGAATATGTGACATAAATGGCCGTATCTTTTGATTTCATTGATTTCGAAATTTACATTTGTTACAGCAACAAGGGACCATGAACTTTAGTATGTAACGTAAATTTCAACTTGCAAAGTCTACCCGTTATTGAGAAAAAGGGGTCTTAACAGACGGACGGACAGACAGACTGACAGTTAGAAATCATGTCTCAAAAAGAAAATCGTGTGATATTATTACAAATTAACAATTTTAGGATTTTTCCCTTTAATTGTAGTGTGAAACTCTCCTTCTTGCCAAATTTCATGATTCTAGGTCAATGGGAAGAACCCTGTAAGTTTTGACAAGTTTTCGAGTAAAAAAAAATACGTGAAATAAATGGCCTTATCTTTTAACTGCACCGACATAGAAGCTTCAATTTTTTACACCGGTAAGGTACCGTAGACCTTAATATGTGACATAAATGTCAACTTGATACATCAACCCGTTTACCAGAGAAAGGGTTTTTAACGGTCTGGCAGATAGACAGCTACACGGATAACGAAGTGACCCTATAAAGGTTCGGTTTTTACCGATTGAGGTACGGAAACCTAAAAAACATAAAATATTCATGAAATGAAATAAAATAAAAATATTCAGACATAAAGTCCTCTAACTCTAAATTGGAAATACCCGATCCTCTATTTTGCTTCTTCATAAGGTACTATTGCCCAATCACCGAAGTGCTTCTTTGCCATGGTGATAATTCTCTCGCATGTGCTTCATGTCACACCAGCTGCATTCCCGTACACTTCCTAGTTCTATAAATGAGTACACGGCTTCAGCTGGCTGCACTGCGCGATGGACTGTTCCACTGCATTCCAGAGATGTTAAAGGGGCATGATGAAACAACGTACTGCTAGCTATCTATGTCAAAATGTTCACATATATCGTATTACCGCTAAGCTCAAATAGATGTATGAACCCGTTGTGGAATGGGTTAACGCTCTCTCTCGCTTGTACATTAAACGCAGAAGATGATATAAATAGGGGCAAGTTGGTCGTAAGACGAATGAGGTCAATATTTTGAAGCAACAAAATAACAAAAGACCTAAACTAGGAATGTATCGTTCAATTGATAAAATTATCGATACGTACAGAGGAGAAACATAGTAAACAAGCGTCAAAGGAACAAGTTGCTGGCCTAGAGACTGACCACTCAGACTGACTACTGGCATCTCTAGTATGGACTATGCACCATATATGGCCATAAGAGAGCCAATGAGTGTGAATAATTCATTAGTAATCACAGGCACCATAAAGATGAAGCGTCTAGAATGATATGAACAAATATGAGGGATGGAAAATAACCGATGGCCAAAGAAAGTGTGCTACTGTGTGTCATTTATGTCACATCTCTACCTATATTTATTACATGTTTATTGATATGTTTTAATGCACAGTATAGGAATATTTGGTACGGGAGGCTAGCGAGTACTTAGGTTCGCAAGATAGACTCATCCAATGACGCGCCAGGTGGTCACATATCGTGGGAACGGCCGGGCGAGCAAGGGCCCTATCGTACTGGAACAGAGGCAGTTTGAATTCACTTACCACGCTGGTCGGTAAGAAGCGAATCTATTATTACTTATTTTACTGTTTAAATATTAATATATAGCTCCATCAGTACTGATGCCGTTAGTTGCACTTGTTAATAATAATTTCAATATCACTCAATTAATCAGCAAATTACACAAATTTTAGTTATTGTCAGTGCTTATCGATGGAAAGGATGGACTAATCATAAGTGCACCCTGAGAGAGCAGGCGTTAAACTTTCAAGATAGCTCAAGACTAGTTTCTGAGCGTTTCTGGATGAGACAATACCTGGAATCGCGTGTAAAACGTGATCTCGTGTTAAGACAGAGTAATTTTTTTTAGAGTTGCCTTAGATGATACTCTTGTGCCAGCTTGTGTTAAACTCGTGTGAGTTATAAGATCGTGTGTCTTTTGTAGTGCTCTGGAAATGATTATCATCCGGAAATTTTGCCATGAGTAATGAAGACTGGCTCTCAGAATTTTTTTCTTCACTTTTTGCTTCAGAGTTTACACTGGACCTTAGAGGAAAGAAGAGAGCGTGGGCGACCAAGGGACCTAGAAGGAGACGGGGTTAAGATGTCCGGGGTGCGATGGATCCCAAAGGACTACAAGAAGGAGACTGGCATGATCAGAAAAAGTGAAATACGGAAAACAAGAAGTGGCGCCAGCCGTAGGATAGTCGCAAGATGATTATGATAATGATGATGATGAAACTTATCTTGGTGAATAGATAGTTCTTCAAGTAGATCAAACTTTTTTTCTTTTCTTTGCTGCATATATCTCTTCTGTTTGCCTACTACAGGTTTACCGTACTTGCTTAGACTGAAGGCGTCTATGTGTTCTTTGTGCTTAGTCGAAAGTGTTCTTCCTATCTGTCCTATATACATCGCGTTACATTATGCATACCGTATTTTATATATTTCCACTTGCTCTAATTTACTTTTTCAGCTCCCAACGTCATTCCTTAAGCTATATCAGACTAAATTTGAATGCCAAATGGACACTGTAAATAACTCGCCAATTTCTCTGATATTTTCCCAACGTAAGACACAGTAACTTTAAATGCGAACATTTTTGGTTAGGTTTTACCGTGACTGTCACTGACATTAAATGAAACAACACGTTTACTGTTACCAGTTCATTTATCTCCACGACGCGTTTCAAAGATTTAAACCACCATCATCAGGTGGATTTACATTTGTTAGTATGAGATGCGTCTGTTTGTTGTGTTACAATTTTGTGGAGGAAACTTGTGGCACTGTCTAGTGGGAGAAACAGAACAGTATTTCAGAACACGGTTTTGGACTTCTTTGACAAAAAACTAAACGTATATCTAACGGTAAAAATTAAATAAGTAAAATAGAGTATCTCCAGTGGTCACAGGTTCCTTCCATTGTCGTAATACATCACATGTATACTGTCGTATTTTGTAAACAAATATGGCGTCGGGAAACTATCAGGTGCAAGGATCATATAGCAGAAGAAAAACATGATCACAAAGTACAAAGAGTATACATCGTAACAACATTATTTCAATATAAATTTTAAAGGATTTTGCAGAATAAATGTTAAAGAATTTTGAAGACCTTTATTTTGAAGTGTTGAATACATGATGTTATAAATATTTCAGGTGGTATATGAGTCCGATTTTGCCAAGTTAATATAGCTTAAACTTTATACTCATTTATACAACAAGGTGACATATTGCAACCTTTAAGTACAACAATTATGTTGAATATGGTGGTAAAATTATACGTAAATAACAATTTTGGTTGGGATGCACAAACAGAAATGGAGGCAGGATGCAGAGCGAGAGGAAGAGAAAAAGAAAGTGAGAGGGAGAGAGAGGGTCGGAGGAGTGATTGGCTGAGCGCAAATTTGCAAAGCAGGGGTTCTTAGGATTATGTATGTTACATGTAATAACTGCCTAAAGGCTGTGGTAATACATTGGTTACTGCTGTAATTGTTCAAATGGATGTACAGTTTGTGTCATTAGTTGATGTACATATAGTTTGAAGCTGACAGAGGGTACAAGCTGTTGATGTGATGATATATTTGTAAATGAGGTTAATCCCTTGTACATTGGGGGATGTCATGGTAATGTAACTAAATATTTATGGTAAATATTAAGGTGTGTGTGTGTGTGTGTGTGTGTGTGTGTGTGTGCATCTGTGTTATTGTGTTTATGTGTGTGTGTACATTGCAAATTTAATAATGTTGGCAGTCGCTGAAAACAGAGACGATACTTTTGTTAATATTTTCATTTAAGATGGATTCAGGATGCTTTGTTTGGTGTTTGTATATTTGGAGTGTTTAGAGAATGTCTAGTTTATTGTCTTTAGGTTGGATGTTTAGGATGCTTGTACTTGTGCTGTTAACTTGGTGTTTTCTTTTGATGTGAGGTATTTTTTTGTTTTTTAATGTTGCCATGTATTCTTTGAATCTACTCTCAGATGATATGCTTGTCTGGCCAATGTAGAAGCACTCACAGTCCAAACATTCAATTTTGTACACACCTGTGTGTTGAAGTGGATTTCATGTGCTGATGTTTTGGGGTAATTCCTGTCCAATCTTGTTTTCTGTGTAAAGGATATGATTATGTTTCTCCTTTGTAGACATTGGCAATCTGATATGAAATGTTACCTAGGGAGGGGATTGTATGGAAGATGTATTTTTGTTTTGTTTTTTGTGATGTGATTGCTTTGCCACTATTGAGTGTTTTAGGGTATCTACTATGGGGTTGTTATAAGCATTTGCAATAGCTGTTTGTTTTGTTATTCCAATTTCTTGTTCATATTTGTCTTCAAAGAGAGGTAGTTGGATAGCTTGACAGATCATGTACTGGAATGTTACCATTTTGTGGATTGTAGTATGTGTTGTCTTAGGCTTCCAATAGATTTCAGACTGATGTCTTTTATTTTGTTATACTGTCATCTGCTTGGTGTCGAACAGTGAATTTTATGTGTTCATGGAAACTGATGAATGACTGGTTCAACTCATTGATTTCATCTTTTGTGCCATATTTGCAGTAGTAGATAATTTTTTTGAGGAGGTAGTGGTTGGAATTCAGGATTTTGTCTTCTAAATTACTTATAAAAAATTCAGCTAACAATCCAGAAAGGTCTGAGTCCGTTGTCAGGCCATCTGTTTGTTTGTACATTTTATTGTTAAATTTAAAGTAGTTGTGTGAAAATGTGAATTCGAGTAGGTCAATTAGTTCAGTAATGTGAGCTGCAGGGATTTTTTTGTGCTTTTGTAGGTTGGCATTAATTATCTGTAGTGTGGGATCTATTGACGTAAAGGAATAAAGATTTTGCATGTCAAATGAGGCAAGTGTGGCTCCATCGCGAACTTCTGTGTTTTTGACATGTTGTCTAAATTCTGCTGTGTTTTTAAATGTTCTCTCAGTTTTGAATATGTATGCTTCTTTGAGAGTTTTGAAGGGCATTTTGTTAAGTTTGGGTTCATGCAGAAAATAAATTAACCACATGGAGATCACCCAGTCTTAGACAGGGTGAATACCAAATAGACCATGTCGCAATTTCCAAAGAAAACATAAAAGAAATTCAAAACATCAGAGCCCGCAAAGGTGTCTGAATCAGATCATCATCTTCTCCAAATAAAAACAAAATTCCAACCCAACAGAATGCTAAAAAGGCCACCCAAAAGTACCAAACCAGATCCGGAATATCTGCAACTGAAGAAAGAAAAAATCATCATGCAAATTAATCAGGAAAAATCAACAGACTGGAAGAAACTAACAGAGAAAATTCAGGAACCCCTCAAATTAGGACAACCCCCTCGCAACAGGAAACATCGCTGGTGGAATGCAACCTGTGATGAGGCAGTTGACAACCGAATAACTGCATGGAAAAAATTTAGCAGTCACAAAACTGAAGAAAACTGGGAGAACTTTCTTAAAACCCAAAAACAGACCTCAAAAATAATTAGAAAAGAAAAACGGGGATATGACAACAAAAGACTCTCTGAAATCCAGCAGGATTTCATCAAAAATAATACAAGAAATTTTTATAAGACTTTCAGAGAAAACTTACAGGGATACCAAGCGCCTAGCGTGTGCTTCAAGAAACCCGATGGCTCTTTGGAAACCAACACGAAAAATAACTGCAAAATCTTAGCCCAATATTTCAGTTCCCTCCTCAACTGCGATCCACCCCAAGAAAAACTTGTCTTCTCTTCTCCAGTATTCACACACCCAGACTCACATGCCCCGGATCTTGAAGAAATTATGGAGATAGTCAAGCAGTTGAAAAATAACAAAGCACCAGGAGAAGATGGGATCATTGCTGAGTTCTGGAAACTAAACGATCCTATACTTATGCAGAAATTACACCGTATACTATCAGACATATGGATAACGGAGCAGATACCAGAGGACTGGAAATGCGCTCTAATTCACCCGCTACACAAAAAGGGCGACAAGACAGACATGAACAATTACAGAGGAATTTCCCTGCTCCCAGTCGCTAACAAAATCCTTTCCAAAGCGCTTTTAAACAGGATAGAATCCCAAGCAGATACACTAATTGGTGAATACCAGGCCGGATTCAGAAAAGGACGGTCATGTGCGGAACAGATCTGGTGCTTAAAGACAATATTACAAATGAGGAAATGCAGAAACACAGTAGTTACATTCATCGACTTCAGGAAAGCATATGATTCAGTGGACCGTGGAACCCTGTTTAAAATCATGGGAGAATTTGGGATCGACCGAAAGACACGCAAAATCACAGAACAGACACTTACAGGAACAACGGCCAAAGTGAAATTCATGGGCGAAGTATCTGAACCCTTCGAAATCAAATCTGGAGTCCGACAGGGGGACAGACCATCCCCAATCCTTTTCAATATTGTTCTAGAAAAGATAATCAGGGAATGGGAACCTCACGTAAAGGGTATCCAAATTGGTATCAAGAAAGAGAACCGAATTAAAGTCAAGTGCCTTGCTTTCGCTGACGATATTGCAATTATCACCAATAACAGAACAGAAGCGATTCACGCAGTGGAAAAACTACATGAAATTTCACAAAAAACCGGACTACAGATATCTTATGAAAAAACCCAATATATGGAAAGGCAACCAGAAAATAAATCCTCTTTAATAACAAAATATGGTAAACTTGCACAAGTCTGCCATTTTAAATACCTCGGTGAAACTATACAGTCCTCAGGATTAAACCGAATTGTCAATGAACAAAGAATCACCAAGCTCCAGAAAGCCTACATGCTAACATGGACGCATTACAACAAGAAGTGCATTTCGACAGACGCAAAATTAAGGCACTATACAACAGTGATTCTTCCAGAAGCAATCTATGCAGCTGAAACAATGGTGATTGATGGTCATTCTAAAATTAAGGAAATAGAAAAGCAGGAAAGAAAAATTCTCAGGAAGATTTACTGTCCAATCAACAAAAATGGCATTTGGATGAAGAGACCACAAAACGAGCTCTATAGAAAGATCAACATAGTAACAGGTGAAATCAGAAAGCGCCGAGCCAAATTTTATACACACATCTACAGGATGGAAGACTCCAGAACAGCAAAGAAATTATTCAGTATTACAACAAGGAGTAAATGTGGCACGGAATGGCTGAAAGAAGTCCAGAGGGATCTACAGCAGATCAACATAAAAAATCTCGAAGATCGCACCGAGTGCCGGCATAAAATCACAAGTGTGAAGTTTGGGGAAAGAACATCGCGTCAGCCTGGTAAAAAATGGACAGAGGAACGGAAGAAGGAGCATTCTGAGAGGATGAGGAGGTTTTGGGAAGCAAAGAAGAAAAACATCCGAAGATGAAATTATGAATTCAAGTTCAATCGCTCTCCTAAAGGGGAACAATCGTTATAATAATAATAATATAATTATTGTTGCTACTTTGTACTTAGTAAAATCATTCTTCAAACTGATCAAAGGCAAGAGTTTCCTGTTAGTATCGACAGAAGCAAAAATTGTTTATGAATAACAGAAGCACGTTTTATATAATCTCAACGAAGTACTGAAGCGATGTTTGACATAATTTTGTTTTGAGTTTTTTAAATTTTGTCTTTCTTTTGAGGTAATTGTGTTTTTTAGCGCAATATTACAAATCCCTATTATTTTTATTTTTACTACTACATCTCTGCGTTTCACGACACAAATCAACAATTTTCGGGTAAAACCTGAATTAAACATCGATAGTTCCAGTTTGTTACAATACCCTTTTTTAAATATCATCCTTTTTTTACATATCACAACAAACTACTGGCTTGTTTTATAGAAACAATAAACGGACCCTCGACTGTACTACTGTTCTAAACATACCTATTTCTTCATCTATATCTAGATCTTAATGATTTCTCTGCTATTCACAATAAAGTGCCTGGTAGAGGGTTCAATGAACCACCTTCAAACTGTCTCTCTAGCGTTCCACTCTCGAACGACGCGCAGGTAAAACGAGCACTTAAATTTTTATGTGTGAGCCTTGATATCTCTTATTTTATCGTGATGATCATTTCTCCCTATGTAGGTGGGTGCCAACAGAATGTTTTCGCAATCGGAGGAGAAAACTAGTGACTGAAATTTCGTGAGAAGATCCCGTCGCAACAGAAAATGCATTAGTTTTAATGATTGCCACCCCAATTCGCGTATCATGTCTGTGGCATTATCTCTTCTGTTTCGCGAAAATACAAAACGAGCCGCCCTTCTTTGTACTTTTTCGAAGTAATCCGTCAGTCTCACCTGATGCGGATCCCACACCGCATAGCAATACTCCAGAATAGGGCGGACAAGCGTGGTGTAAGCAGTCTCTTAGTAGACCTGTTGCACCTCCTAAGTGTTCTGTCAGTGAAGCGCGGTCTTTGGTTTTCTCTACCCACAACATTATATATGTGATCATTCCAGTTTGGGTTAATTGTAATTGTAATCTCTAAGTATGTAGTTGAATTTACAGCCTTCATATTTGAGTGACTTATCGCGTAATAGAAATTTCGTGGATTTCTTTTAGTACTCATGTGAAGAACTTCACACTTTTCTTCATTCAGGGTCAATTGCCACTTTTCGCACTATACAGATATCTTACCTAAATCATTTTTCAAATCCTTTTGGTCATCTGATGACTTTACCAGACGGTAAATGACAGCATCATCCGCAAATAATCTAAGACGGCTACTAAGATTAATATAGATCAGGAACAATAGAGGGCCTGTAACACTTCCTTGGGGAGCGCTGGATATTACTTCTGTTTTACTCGATGACTTTCCGTCTATTACAACGAACTGTCACCTTCTGACAGTGAATCACGAATCTAGTCACACAACTGAGGCGATATTCCATACGTATGCATATTGGTTAAAGACGCTTGTGAGGAACAGTGTCAAAAGCCTTCTGGAAACCTAAAAATATGGAATCAATTGGAAATCCCCTGTCGACAGCACTCATTGCTTCATGAGTATAAAGAGCTAATTGTGTTTCGCAAGAACGATATTTTCTGAATTCGTGCTAGCTATGTGTCAATAAATCGTTTTCTTCGAGTTACTTCATAGTGTTCGAATACAGTATATGTTCCAAAACCCTTCTGCAAATCGACGTTAGTGTATGGACCTGTAATTCAACGGATTACTCCTACTTCCATTTTTGGTTATTGGTGTGACATGAGCAATTTTCGTGTCTCTAGGTACGGATCTTTCTGTGAGCTAGCGGTTGTATATAATTGAAAAATATGGAGCTATTGTATCAGCATACTCTGAGAGGAACCTGACTTGTATACAATCTGGACCAGATGCCTTGCCTTTATTAAGTGATTTAAGCTGCTTTGCGACACCGAGGATATCTACTCCTATGTTTCTCATCTTGGTAGTTGTTCTTGATTGGAATTCAGGAATATTTACTTCGTCTTATTTGGTGAGTGAGTTTCGGAAAACCGTCTTTAATAACTCTGCTTTAGTGGCACTGTCATCAGTGACTTCACCGTTGTTATCGCGCAGAGAAGGTATTGATTGCGTCTTGCCACTGGTGTGCTTTATGTATGACCAGAATCTCTTTGGGTTTTCTGCCAGATTTCGAGACAGAGTCTCGTTATGGAAATTATTAAAAGCATCTCGCATTGAAGTACGCGCTTCATTTCGAACTTCTATAAAACTTCGCCAGTCTTGGGGAATTTGCCTTCTTTTAAATTTGCGTGTTTTTTTCGTTGCTTCTGCAGCAGCGATCTGACCCGTTTTGTGTACCATGGGGGATCAGTACCATCACTTATTGATTTATGTGGTATATATCTCTCAATTGCTGTCGATACTATCTCTTTGAAATCATTCCACAAAATTTCTACGCTTTCATTATCAGATCGAACGGAGTGCAGACTGTCTCTTAAAACGGTATTAAGAGCATTTTTTATCAGCTTTTTTAAATAGATATACTTTGCGTTTCTTTTTGATGGTTGTAGGTGTTACGGCATTCAGCCTATCAGCAACTGCCTTGTGGTTGCTAATCCCTGTATTCGTCACGATACTTACTATTTTTCCAGGATTATTTGTTGCTAAGAGGTCAAGTATGCTTTCGCAACCATTTACGCTTCGAGTGGGCTCATGAACTAATTGTTCAAAATAATTTTCTGATAAAGCATTCTGTACAGTTTCGGATGACGTTTTATGCCTGCCGCCGGCTTTAAACGAATAATTTTTCCAGCATATCGAGGGTAGATTGAAGTCACCATCGACTATAATAGTATGATTGGGGCACCTGTTTGAAATGAGACTCAAGTTTTCATTGAATTGTTCAGCAACTGTATGTTCTGAGTCTGGGGATCAGTAAAACGATGCAGTTAATAGTTTGGTCCGATTGTCAAGTATAACCATAAACGATACTATTTCGCAGGAACTATCTACTGCCGGCAAGATGGCACACCTCCGCACATTGCAAATCCAGTTAAGCAGTTACTGAAGGGCGATTTCGGAAATGCTAGATTTGTCAGCCGCTATTTCCCTATAATCTGGCCGTTCCGATCAGCTGATCTTAATCCGTGTGACTTCTGGCTGTGGGGCTGTCTGAAAGATGTTTGCTGAGTGTTCCGCTTTCAAACTTAGCTGCATTGGAGGCACGCACTGCGCAACACATTCTGAACGTGACCCCGGAAACACTTCGATCAGTTGTGGAACATGCTGTTTCTCGATTTCAATTTGTTGCAGAAAACGGTGGACAGCATACTGAAAATGTTTTGCACCAGTCACACGGAATTTAATAATCCGATTTGATTTTGATTGATGCTTTTATACGGTTTTTGTCCTCGTGACAATTAAAAACCGATGTTAGTGATGCTTTTAATGCGGTTTTTGGCCTGAGGACAATTAAAAACCGATTTTTCTCCTCCGATGCGAATGACCTTGCCGTGGTGGATGGGTTTACGTAACTAACAGTATCACACATGTACACCCATGTACACTGAGTAGTACAGTGTGTTTAACGTTAAACGTGCACCTTAGGCATTGTGTGATTCTTTTGTCGTTTGTAGTCAACCACTATTAAATTATGATGCTTACAGCGCCATCTACCGCTACATTTTGTAACTACTTATTTTTCTGCTGCCTTACGTTTTCCTCCTTCTTCGATAATATTCCGTGCCAGGCGCGCGATACTGAATCTTTATACTGTCGTTAGTGGCGCGAGACCTTCACGACCTTATAGCCACCGCTATAGTTCCGCATTATTCTGTTACACTAGGGGTGGGTTCACGTATGGAAAGAGAGAGAATGTAAGAATAACGGACTCATTTATTAAACAGTTGAGAATCGAACAATAATACAACCGAATGGGGGTGGGGGGAAGAAAGATTCGATTTCAGCAACCTGCTCCAACATACGCTCGTAACAAGCCACGATAGCAGGAGAAAAGGAATTTTAGTAACGACCGCCGTATTATCAAGTACAATCCCATTTAGTAAAGGAAGGGGTTGCAGGCGTGCAACGACCACCACCATGAAACATCCAAACGCCAAGAAAGATGCTACTGTGCGTGAATCGCTAGGTAGCCTCCCGTACTGAAGGAATAAAACCCGCAAGATGCGAAACTATTCACAATGACCTATCAGGTTCCCTCTGGGCCGCAGGGCGCGAATCTACATTGCACGGCTGCGCTCATGCTTACCGAACTTCATCTCCTGGAAGCGGCACCTCCGGTCTCCGGCACGGTCACACTAGAACTGAGCTATTGCCCCTTTGTCCACTATCCACCCGCTGAAGGCGGTTGGCGCCTATCGGCGAAAAACGGGCGCGCACCTGAACTGGCCAATCAGAGAGCCGGAATCTCACAGGGAGGCGACCTCGCGACGTTAAAATCGAGCAGAACTAGCGGTTACAAGGTTGGTAAGGCAGGTTGGGGAACTGAGAACAGGAGAAACTTTGGCCACTACTAAATGTTGAAATGACACCACGTGCTACCCTGGCGACCGGAAAAGGGATGGGAAACGGGAAGCCATCATGGCTGCTAGGAAGACTGCTGCCATCGCCCATAAATAAAGAAAATTCCTGGCGCCAAGCTCCTCTCACAGATCAGTGTGAGACAACTGTAAAAATCGTCTAATAAATCAGGCAACCCATAGAAATGATTAATATTACCTGAATTATTATTTTACCGAATACCAGAATGCTGGGATTAGAAATATGAAATACGAGCACTGAATGGTGAATGGAGTGCATGTCTTTCAACGTGGTTGAGTGCATTGGCACTCGGGGCCCAGCATGGCCCACTAGCCGTATTCTTGGCCACTCCTGGTCAAGAGTGTGCCGAAAATACCACATTTCAGACATTAACTCTCACCACGGACAACACAGTGGCCGATGACTTTCACTTAACGACCGGGAGCAGCGGCGTTTGCGTAGAGTTGTCAGTGCTAACAGACAAGCAACACTGCGTGAAATAACCGAAGAAATCAATTGGGACGTACGTCGAACGTATTCGTTAGGACAGTGCTGCGAAATTTGGCGTTAATGGGCTATGGAAGGAGACGACCCACATGAGTGCCTTTGCTAAAAGCACGACATCGCCTGCAGCGCCTCTCCTGGGCTAGTCACCATATCAATTGGATCCTAGACGAATGGAAGACGGTGGCCTTGTCAGATGAGTCCCGGCTCCAGTTATTAAGAGCTGATGGTAGGGTTCGAGTGTGGCGAAGACTCTACGAAACCATGGACTCAAGTTGTCGACAAGGCACTGTGCAAGATGGTGGTGGCTCCATAATGGTGTGGGCTGGGTTCATATGGAATGGACTGGGTGCTCTGGTCCAACTGAACCGATCATTGACTGAAACCGGTTACGTTCAGTTACTTGGAGACAATTCACTGCCATTCACGGACTTCATGTTCCCAGACAACGATGGAATTCTCATGGGGCCATAATTGTTTGCGGTTGATTTGAAGAACGTTCTGGACAGTTCGAGCGAATGTTTTGGCTAGCCAGATCGCCAGACATGAATCCCATCGAATATTTACGGGACATAAGTGAGAGGTCAGTTCGTGTACAAAATCCAGCACTGGCATCACTTCGGCAGTTATGGACGGCCATAAAGACAGCATGGCTCAGTATTTCTGTAGAGGGCTTCCAATGGCTTGTTCGTGCATGACACGTCGAGCTGGTGCTCTGAACGGGACAAAAGGATCCCACAACACAATACTAGGAGATACCCCACGACTTCTATCATTTCAGTGGACTACACCCTTGTGTTTCTAGCATTTGTAGACTTAGAGAAAGCTTTCGACAATGTTGACTGGAATACTCTCTTTCAAATTATGAAAAATTCAAATGGTTCAAATGGCTCTGAGCACTATGGGACTTAACATCTGAGGTCATCAGTCCCCTAGAACTTAGAACTACGTAAACCTAACTAACCTAAGGACATCACACACATCCAAGCCCGAGGCAGGATTCGAACCTGCGACCGTAGCGGTCACGCGGTCCCTGACTGAAGCGCCTAGAACCGCTCGGCCACACCGACCGGCCTCAAATTATGAAGGTGGCTGGTGTAAAATACAGGGAGCGAAAGGCTATTTGCAATTTGTACAGAAACCAGATGGCAGTTATAAGAGTCGAGGGACATGAAAGGGAAGCAGTGGTTGGAAAGGGAGTGAGACAGGGTTGTAGCCTCTCCCCGATGTTGTTCAATCTGTATATTGAGCAAGCAGTAAAAGAAACAAAAGAAAAATTCGGCGTAGGTATTAAAATCCATGGAGAAGAAATAAAAACTTTGAGGTTCGCCGATGACATTGTAATTCTGTCAGAGACAGCAAAGGACTTGGAAGAGCAGTTGAACGGAATGGACAGTGTCTTGAAAGGAGGATGTAAGATGAACATCAACAAAAGCAAAACGATGATAATGGAATGTAGTCGAATTAATTGGGGTGATGCTGAGGGAATTAGATTGGGAAATGAGACACTTAAAGTAGTAAAGGAGTTTTGTTATTTGGTGAGCAAAGTACTGATGATGGTCGAAGTAGAGAGGATATAAAATGTAGACTGGCAATGGCAAGAAAAGAGTTTCTGAAGAAGAGAAATTTGTTAACATCGAGTATTGATTTAAGTGTCAGGAAGTCGTTTCTGAAAGTGTTTGTATGGAGTGTAGCCATGTATGGAAGTGAAACATGGACGATAACCAGTTTGGACAAGAAGAGAATAGAAGCTTTCGAAATGTGGTGCTACTGAAGAATGCTGAAGATTAGATGGGTAGATCACATAACTAATGATGGAGTATTGAATAGAATTGGGGAGAAGAGGAGTTTGTGGCACAACTTGACTAGAAGAAGGGATCGGTTGGTAGGACATGTTCTGAGGCATCAAGAGATCACCAGTTTAGTATTGGAGGGCAGAGTGGAGGGTAAAAATCGTAGAAGGAGACAAAGAGATGAATACACTAAGCAGATTCAGAAGGATGTAGGCTGCAGTATGTACTGGGAGATGAAGAAGCTTGCACAGGATAGAGTAGCATGGAGAGCTGCATCAAACCAGTCTCAGGACTGAAGACCACAACAACAACACCCTTGAGCCACCAAACACAGTCTTTCTGGGTGTTGGGATTTTTTTTTCCGGCAATGCATAAGTGATTGACATATGAACCAACGTGCGGTTATTGTTGTAGTTTGTCCCTTTGGTGACAAGACGAAGCTTTTCAGCCGAGCTGAGCTTCTGTAAAGAGGCATGTCTGCTGTCTGGGATGAGTAATACCAGCGCGGTGACTGGCACGGGAAACATTAGACTCTCCGGCGTTCCCCGGTTCTCATTAATGTGGGGAGCGGGGGTGAACGGCTTGTCGGTTCACCAGCAGGGTGACGAGGCGCCCGCAGCCTGCCCTCCCCCCCCCCCACAGAATTACGGCCCATTACTCTCGAGTGGCCCTCCTAGCTGCTCGTCAGCGCGTCTTCCTGTTTCACGCGTGTTTACGCTCCATCACTGCTAAAACTACATCACAATACCTGTTAGCCGCATCACCGGAGCGGCGGGTCGGTGAACAGTAACTGTGGGACGGCCTCGGTGCTTATAGACTGAGGCGCGGTCAGCGACTGACCTAGTTGGCTGCCGGCCCCTTCATGCTGTTCCATACAGAACTCTGACAGACGCTCAGGCTGGCTGACAAAATCTACTGAGTGTCCATTCAGGGACATCGAGCATTATTTTCCCTGCGTTTGCTAATTGCTTTCTCTTTTTAATTGTGGTAGCAGTGTAGTCACGGAGTCAGCCGCCGGTCGGTGTGGCCGTGCGGTTCTACGCGCTTCAGTCTGGAACCGAGTGACCGCTACGGTAGCAGGTTCGAATCTTGCCTCGAGCATGGATGTGTGTGATGTCCTTAGGTTAGTTAGGTTTAAGTAGTTCTAAGTTCTAAGTTCTAGGGGACTGATGACCTCAAATGTTAAGTCCCATAGTGCTCAGAGCCATTTGAACCATATTGAACGGAGTCACTCTTCGAATAGTCATTGATGAATGCAAGTGATATCGAAATGGTAAGAAGAAACAGGTTCCTTCAAGTTTACTTCTGTAGTTTAATATGTGACTACTGGACGTTAGTGGACGGAGAAATCTTCATTGTTTACCTATTCATTTGCTCCGCTACTGCATGAATAAAATCATCAACTACTATCATTTGAAAAATATGAAAAGGTTTTAGCTCGCCTGGAAGTGGTACAAGTAACGAAGACTTTCTTTTACAGTAAATGATGCGGTTTCTGGGGGGTAGGTGACCACAGTTTGATACAATTCCACCCCCACCTCTCTTTTCCCAAATCTACCTGTATTTCAGAACTGCTTTTAACATGCCACAGACGCCTATGCTAAAAACAATAATAATAATAATAATAATAAAAATCTAGAAATATCTAATATATAAATATAGGAATAGATAATACAAATATTAAAGAAGAACTAAAAGAACAATGTAGACGAAGACTAACAAAAATACTGAAAACAGAATTGACAGCAAGAAACAAGACAAAAGCTATAAATACATATGCCATACCAATATTGACCTACTCATTTGGAGTAGTGAAATGGAGTAACACAGACCT
The DNA here is from genome assembly GCF_021461395.2 of Schistocerca americana. Taxonomy (NCBI): domain Eukaryota; kingdom Metazoa; phylum Arthropoda; class Insecta; order Orthoptera; family Acrididae; genus Schistocerca; species Schistocerca americana. The sequence goes on from NC_060119.1 coordinate 344,635,693, forward strand.
AGAAGCACTCAATACACTTACACGATCAGAACGCCACAAATATAGAATACATCACATACATTCAGCAACAGAAAGATTCACATTAAGCAGAAAGGAGGGAGGAAGGGGATTTATCGACATAAAAAACCTACATTATGGACAGGTAGACAATTTAAGAAAATTCTTTATAGAACGAGCAGAACCTAGCATAATACACAAAGCAATCACGCATATAAATACATCGGCTACACCACTGCAATTTAATAACCACTTCTACAACCCTTTAGATCACATAACATCAACAGATACGAAGAAAATAAATTGGAAAAAGAAAACACTACATGGCAAGCACCTGTATCATCTAACACAGCCACACATCGATCAAGACGCATCCAACACATGGCTAAGAAATGGCAATATACACAGTGAGACGGAAGGATTCATGATTGCAATACAGCATCAAACAATAAACACCAGATATTACAGCAAGCATATTATTGGCCGGCCGTGGTGGCCGAGCGGTTCTAGGCGCTACAGTCTGGAATCGCGTGACGGCTACGGTCGCAGGTTCGAATCCTGCCTCGGGCATGGATGTGTGTGATGTCCTTAGGTTAGTTAGGTTTAAGTAGTTCTAAGTTCTAGGGGACTGATGACCTCAGAAGTTAAGTCCCATAGTGCTCAGAGCCATTTTTGAAGCATATTATTAAAGGTCCCAATACCACAACAGACAAATGCAGACTTCGCAAACAACAAATAGAAACAGTAGATCACATTACAAGCGGATGTACAATACTAGCAAATACAGAATACCCCAGAAGATACGACAATGTAGCAAAAATAATACATCAACAACTTGCCATACAACATATACTAATAAAACAACACGTTCCCACATACAAGTATGCACCACAAAATGTACTGGAGAATGATGAATACAAATTATACTATAACATAACGATTATAACAGATAAAACAACACCACATAACAAACCTGACATCATACTCACCAATAAAAAGAAGAAATTAACACAACTAATCGAAATATCCATACCCAATACAACAAATATACAGAAGAAAACAGGAGAAAAAATTGAAAAATACATCCAACTGGCTGAGGAAGTCAAGGACATGTGGCATCAGGATAAAGTTGACATTATACCAATTATACTATCAACTACAGGAATCATACCACACAATATCCACCAGTACATCAACGCAATACAGTTGCATCCAAACTTATATATACAGCTACAGAAATCTGTAATTATTGATACATGTTAAATTACCCGAAAGTCCCTAAATGCAATGTAACATATACCGTACAGTTAAAAGGAACTCACGCTTGATCAAGGTCCGCGTCACTTTCCATTTTTAACCAGACATAACGTCTGAGAAAGGAAAGAATAATAATAATAATAAAAAGTTACAAAATATTTCAATCTACGAGTAACTTGTTTACATCAATGAATACATCACAGCATAACTTATAAGAAATTTCGTTTCAGAGGATTACAGCCGCGCGGGATTAGCCGAGCGGTCTCGGACGCTACAGTCATGGACTGTGCGGCTGGTCCCGGCGGAGGTCCGAGTCCTCCCTCGGGCATGAGTGTGTGTATTTGTCCTTAGGATAATTTAGGTTAAGTAGTGTGTAAGCTTAGGGACTGATGACCTTAGCAGTTAAGTCCCGTAAGATTTCACACAAATTTAAACTATTTTTTGAACATTTTGATTACAGGATATCAGAAGCCTTCATTGAAAAATGCTAGAAAAATACATCTCACACAACTGATTTAAGAACTATAGCAGAAACAAGCTCTTTCAGTTTTGAGAACATCAAAATTTACTCAGTATACAATCAGTGTCCATTCAGCATTATCAGTATTTCACTTAGAACTAGTAAGTAGGCTGAGCTTCTTCTGAGACAGCAAAGGACGCAAGGGATAGGGCCAATTGCTTCCCCTACCACTATGGCATCATCAATGACGTTATCAACGAGTCATCGGTTTTCCTCATCCCTCTCCCTACCACTCATCTGACAAAGACCATTTACCATATGCATAAAATTACGAGAAATTCAATAATTTTTCGAAAGTTTAAAAAATAGCCAGGGTCCCCCACACCCTTGTGATATAGAAGTGATGTCCTAAGTATTAATTGGTGGGAAATTAAAACATCGAAGCTGGAGCATTGTCATGTTGGAGAAAGTAAATCACTTGTGGAGGAGGAGATTACTGTTTAACGTCCCGTCGACAACGAGGTCATTAGAGACGGAGCGCAAGCTCGGGGTGAGGGAAGGATGGGGAAGGAAATCGGCCGTGCCCTTTCAAAGGAACCATCCCGGCATTTGCCTGAAAATCACTTGTGCTTAATACAAAATTCAAGATCGCCACTGAGGTTTTCACTGACGTCACTGCCAAAGTAAGCCACATGTCGCTAAGTATAGAATCCAAGATGACCGACTGGGATACTGGCACAGTTTCTGTGACATCAGAATCCAAGATACTAGAACAAAGTAAAGTAACTAGTCTACAGACCTACTTAACATGTTTTCCCCAAGCTGTTATTTACAGCAGTCAGGTCACTTAGACAATTCTGAAACAGCAGGGAGCATGGGAGTAGAGGTGCAGTGCTGTTTGTTAGTGACTAAGGTTCCTTTGAGCTGACACAAAATTATTTTTCAAAATGTTTTTTATCTTTTACTTTCTTAAGTTTCATCAACAGTTTCCGGGATGCAGAGTTGCTTGTGTGAGCCAAGTGCCAGATGTGAGATCCCATACCGGCTGGACCAGATCGTCGCCAGTGGCAACGCCGGTGCGCGCCCCATCGCCAGCCAAGAGAGCAAGACGCACAGAAAGTGGAACACTCTTGCTCTGCAACAGGGATCTGAATAAGCCACTAGATCTCGCTCCAAGCAACACCAGCACTATCCGCTGACATTTAAAAGCAGATTCAAGAAATATTCAGGCAAGCATTACTGTAAAACTAAATAAAAAACATTAATAAAATACTCATCATCATCATCAGCGTTCTGCCATAGGGCAGGTCATCACATGCTGCTCTCCATGCACTCTTGTCATTTGCTCATAATTGTTTCCTATCGTTGTACTCTCCACCATCTGGTATCTCCTGCGTCCTCTTCTTCTCCTGCGAATCACCGTTCATTCCATAGCATCCATCAGTAAACAATCTCTTGTCACCCAATGTCCAAAGCAATTGTGTTCCCTCTTCCTGATCACCTTTAAAATTTCTCTCTTCCCCCTCTCCTCTCAGCACCTCCTCATTTCTCACTTTGTCCACCCATTTTAAACATTCCATTATCCACCAAATCCACATCCCAAATGCTTCTATTCTCCTCCGTTCCTCTTTCCTCAGTGTCCATGTCTCAGCTCCGTATGACGCCACACTCCATATAAAGCATTTCACCAGTCTCTTCCTGAGAACACTGTCCATGCACCCACATAGAAGCCGCCTCTTCTTATTAGAAGCCTTTTTGGCAAATGCTTTACATTTTTTCATTTGCTTATTGCATCTCATGTCGTTTGTAATTGTGCTTCCCAAATATCTAAAAGCACTAACTTGTTCTATACTGTTGTCCAAAATTTAAGCAACAAACTGCTATTTCCCCGTCCAGTGTCTAATGGACAATATAATCATACAAGCTGTCAACCAGATGTCGTTACGATGGTGTTCTGCGTGGAAGATGGCATTCCGATCAATGGACAACCACGCCAGAGCACCTATCAAGCGGGGTAGTGTTTGCAGGGTAGTCCCACATCAACTTTCGCTGTGTACAAAGACACAGACTGCCTTGTATGGCATAGAGAAGACGCCTACAGATTCTCTGCTGTGCTGGGCCATAGGAAGAATGACAGCAGGAGAGTCGCAAACTGATGTGAACCGATGGCTTGATGTGAATTGTTCTATTGTTTCTCGGATGAAGAGACACTTTATAGAAACCGGAACTATATCCCGGAGACCAGGATATGATCGACCACGTGTGACTTCGGAAAGAGTGGACCATTATTTGGCTGTGAGGGCACGACGGTAGCGCATTATTACTGCAATGCAAGTGGCATCTGACTTCGCAGTATCCCCTCGACGTGTTGTATAGAGGCAAACGGTGTACAGAAGGCTTCAGCAAAGTGGCCTTTATTGTTGGAGACCTGCTGTCTGCTTACCTCTGGCGTGTCTCCACAAAAGGGAACGTCTAGGATGGAACCATCAACATGCCACCTGGACGTCGATCAGTGGGACAATGTTCTTTCACAGTTGAGTTATGATTTGATCTGGAGAGTGATTCTCGACGGATTCGCATCTGAAGGGCACATGGATCACAACGTCGGGACCCAAGCCTTGTGGAAAGAGACCGGTATCGTGGAGGATCCCTAACGGTGTGGGCAGGGGAGCGTTTTGGGCTCAACATGAGATTGACGACATCATTCACAGCATGTCCCATCGTTGTCCGGCCTGTATTGTTGCTAGAGGTGGTCACACCCCATACTGAGCACATTGATCAGTTGTCAGAACGTGTGTGCAAATCCGTTAAGTTGAAAAAGCAAAGAAAATTTTTGTCTACCGTTATACGTGTTGCAGTAGATTACGTTCTGTGTCCTTTACATTGTTTCGACTTTGTTATCACCTGTTTCTACTGTTTTGTGGCAAAATACACACAAATTTGCTAAATTTCCGTTTTTTGCCTTAATTTTGGACACCAGTGTATATCCTCCTGTGCTAAATTTGTAGTTCTTACTTTTACTGCACTTATCATCCTACATTTAGTCTTTTTCAAATTAATTTTCATTCCAAATTCCTCACAGATCTTATTTAATGATTTTAACATTCCAGTCATGGTTTTTTCGTTCTCTGTCAATAACGCCGTATTATCTACAATTGGAATACATTCTATACGTCTACCACAAATCTGCACTACTCTTTCTTGTTTCACACATTTTGGAATAATATGTTCCAAATATATCTTAAACCGTATTGGGGAGAAACAATAGTTTTGTCTCACTCCCCTTCTTATTATACTTTCCCCTGTCATCTCATTCCAATTCTGAACACGTGTTGTAGGTATATGTTCTTAATTGGCCTTCTCTTACCAATAATTCTCAGCAGTCTCATTGCATCTCTTGTACTAACCACAATAAATAATAAACATGAAAACCAGAAGCACAATAGGTAAGAATCGAGCATTCATTTTCAAGGAGTTACACAGCTGACATTTCTCCACACGTTCAGTTAGTAATAAAAGTTAGTAGACATTAATGTACAAAGTATGGGCTGGTCTAAGGTACACCCGAAGATACGTAAACTAGAGCGCTAACAGTTTGTTGATTTAAATTAGCTTGGCATCACTTACTACTGTCCCAATAGTCCCTTATGACAAATTATGACCACACTGGTCGGAACTAGCCGTAGTTTAAAGTAGATGTTAAGGTTAAAATGGGGACCTACCCCCATTATAACTCGATAGGCGCTAGCCTGACGAACAGTAAAAGCAGCCATGCAGCGGTAGCCATAACAACAAGTAGCGCCTTAGCGTAATTAATCACTGCAGTATGAGAACAGTTCTCGGTGTTGGCCTCTATGGGTGAAACATTAAGACTCCCACTGAGAAACGTGGACCACAGCGGCGCGAATGTAATGGGAAGAAGCGTTAATAACTGGTAGAATAGTAAGTAGCCCTGCAGGATGCTGTCCATAGGGGTTGTAGGGTATAGGTATACACACATCAAAAAAAGTATTGCATCACCCCAGTTCCTACAACTGCTGAAGATAGACGTCGACACAGTCCCTTTGACTGTTCAGAGATGTCACTAAACCCGCCCAAAGATGTAAGCAACCATGCATGGGCAGCGCCTATTAGACGGAGGTGGTCCGACAGCCAATCAGTTCCAGTCATTCCATCAGGAAGGAGATACACGCCTCGTGTTGTCTGTAGTTCAACCATGCCTACACGGTCAATACCGCGGTTCGATCGCGTCCGCATTGTTGTTTTGTGCTAGGAAGGGACCTCAACAAGGTAAGTATCCAGGCGTTTCGGAGCAATTCAAAGCGATGTTGTTCGGACATGGAGGAGATACATAGAGACAGGAACTGTCGATGACATGCCTCGCTCAGGCCGCTCAATGTCTAGTACTGCAATGGATGAACGCTACCTAAGGATTATGGCTCGGAGGAACCCTGACAGCAACGTCACCATGTTGAATAATGCCTTTTGTGCAGCCACAGGACGTCGTATTACGACTCAAACTGTGAGCAATAGGCTGTATGATGCGCAACTTCACTCTCGACGTCCATCCGAGGTCCATCTTTGCAACCACGACACCATACAGCGCGGTACATATGGGCCCAACAATAGGCCGAATGGATAGCTCACGACTGGCATCACGGTCTCTTCATCGATGGGCGTCGCATATGCCTTCTACCAGACAATCGTCGGAGACGTGCTTGGAGTCAACCCGGTCAAGCTGAACGCCTTAGACGCACTGTCCAGCGAGTGCAGCAAGGTAGAGGCTCTCTGCTGTTTTGGGGTGGCAGTGTTTGGGGTCGACGTACGCCGCTGATCGTCATGGAAGGCGCCATAACGGCTGTACCAACGTGAATGCCATCCTCCGACCGATAGTGCAGCCATATTGGCCACATATAGGCCAGGCATTCGTCTTCATGGACGAAAATTCGCACCCCTATCGTCCTCATCTTGTGAATGACTTCCTTCAGGATAACGACATCGCTCGATTAGAGTGGCCAGCATGTTCTCCAGACATGAACCCTACCAAACATGCCTGGGGATAGATCGATAAGGGCTGATCCAACAACCACCCTGAGTGTTCTACGCCGAATCGCCGTTGAGCAGTGGGACAATTTGGACCAACAGTGCCTTGAAGAGCTTAGGGATAGTATGCCACGACAAATACAGGCATGCAAGAGGACGTGCTACTGGGTATTACAGGTACCGGTGTATACAGCAATCTGGACTACCACCTCTGAAGGTCTCGCTGTATCGTGGTACAAGATGCAATGTGTGATTTTCATGAGCAATAAAAAGGACGGAAATGATGTTTATGTTGATTTTTATTCCAGTTTTCTGTACAGGTTACGGAGCTCTCGGAACCGAGGTGATGCAAAAGTTTTTTTGATGTGTGTAGCTGTACAAAGATGGATTAGAGAGTGATGGAAAACTTAGAGGGATGTGCTGCGGAAACTTTTAGTGGCTTATTGTTGTTGCTGTTGTGGCCTTCAGTCCTGAGACTGGTTTGATGCAGCTCTCCATGCTACTCTATCCTGTGCAAGCTTCTTCATCTCCCAGTACGTACTGCAGCTTACATCCTTCTGAATCTGCTTAGTGTATTCATCTCTTGGTCTCCTTCTACGATTTTTACCCTCCACGCTGCCCTCCAATACTAAATTGGTGATCCCTCGATGTCTCAGAACATGTCCTACCAACCGATCCCTTCTTCTAGTCAAGTTGTGCCACAAACTCCTCTTCTCCCCAATTCTGTTCAAGATCTCCTCATTAGTTATGTGATCTACCCATCTAATCTTCAGCATTCTTCTGTAGCACCACATTTCGAAAGCTTCTATTCTCCTCTTGTCTAAACTATTTATCGTCCACGTTTCACTTCCATACATGGCTACACTCCATACAAATACTTTCAGAAACGACTTCCTGACATTTAAATCTATACTCGATGTTAACAAACTTTTCTTCTTCAGAAACGCTTTCCTTGCCATTGCCAGTCTACATTTTATATCCTCTCTACTTCGACCATCGTCAGTTATTTTGCTCCCCAAATAGCAAAAGTCCTTTACTACTTTAACTGTCTCATTTCCTAACGTAATTCTCTCAGCATCACCCGACTTAATTAGACTACATTCCATATCCCCGTTTTCCTTTTTGTTGATGTTCATCTTATATCCTCCTTTGAAGACACTGTCCATTCCGTTCAACTGTTCTTCCAAGTCCTCTGCTGGCTCTGACAGAATTACAATGTCATCGGCGAACCTTAAAGTTTTTATTTCTTCTCCATGGATTTTAATACCTACTCCGAATATTTCTTTTGCTTCCTTTACTGCTTGCTCAATATACAGATTGAATAACATCGGGGAGAGGCTACAACCCTGTCTCACTCACTTCTCAACCAGTGCTTCCCTTTTCTCTCCCTGTATTTTACCCCTGTCACCTTCAGAATTTGAAAGAGAGTATTCCAATCAACATTGTCAAAAGCTTTCTCTAAGTCTCCAAATGCAAGAAACGTAGATTTGCCTTTCCTTAATCTTTCTTCTGAGATAAGTCGTAGGGTCAGTATTGTCTCACGTGTTCCAACATTTCTACTATATCCAAACTGATCTTCCCCGAGTTCGGCTTCTATCAGTTTTTCCTTTCGTCTGTAAAGAATTCGCGTTAGTAATTTGCAGCCGTGACTTATTAAACTGATAGTTCGGTAATTTTCACATCTGTCGACACCTGCTTTCTTTGGGATTGGAATTATTATATTCTTCTCGAAGTCTGAGGGAATTTCGCCTGTCTCATACATCTTGCTCACCAGATGGTAGAATTTTGTCTGGGCTGACTCTCCCAAGGCTGTCAGTAGTTCTAATGGAATGTTGTCTACTCCGGGGGCCTTGTTTCAACTCAGGTCTTTCAGTGCTCTGTCAAACTCTTCACGCAGTTTCATATCTCCCATTTCATCTTCATCTACATCCTCTTCCATTTCCATAATATTGTCCTCAAGTACATTGCCCTTTTATAGATCCTCTATATACTCCTTTAGTGGCTTATACAGTTCTAAAAACAGTACGAGTTAATACGAGATAGCGGACGGGATTATTGGTTCGTGGTAACTGCCCGCATTCATCCCATCGCTAAACGAGTGTCACACAATGTACGCACAAGACCAGGGCCGGCCACAGCATGCCAAACCGCAGGCGAGCGCATATGGGGGAGGAAGCTCGGCCTCTCTCGGCCTTGCTCAGTCCTTCTCGGAAGTACTCCGTAACGCGCGGCACTTCATTTAGAAGTGCGATGCGGCACTGTTTCTTCCGGCATATAGCGCGGTATTGTTCGAAGTACCAGTGCTTTGTATTCCTCGCTGTTTGTTTGCGCTTTAAAGGCCGTGTAAAAGAGCAGTGGCTGGTGCAGTGACACACACAGTCAAAAAGATGAAGTCTAGCGACGTATTATCACGAGCATTTAAATAAGAGTGGGAATTACTGTACTCCTTCGAAGAGAAGGGTAGAAATTCTGAGTGTCTATTACGCAGTTGTGTAATCACCGAGTACAACAGATATGTTCTAGAACGGCATTACACCAAAATTCACAAGCAGTTTAAAGATTTACCGTCCAATGAAATTGAAAAAAGTCGGCGAACCTAAAAATGTGTAATGCTGCATATCGCGCTGGTCTCAACGTAACCCATGAAGATTATTGTGTTTGTGTTTTTTGTATTTGTACGTGTTGAAAGGTCTCTGGTGGATTCCTTTCATGTTAATTTTTTAAAACTGTTGTCATTTACGGCATACATTCCACTTCTAAATTTACTGTGGTGTTTCTGACTATCTGGGAAGAGACTGAGCAGTGAAACGTGTTACTTTTACACATAATCAAGAACGATCTGTTACACTTCTACACTTTAAAACACAGTTTATATGTAATTCATGTCACACAGTCTCATACGGAACCTACATCCGCTTTCTTTTATATACTGTATATCATAAGATACTGTCATCCCCCTTCCCTTCTGTGTGAAAGGATGGATGAACAAATGTATTTCTAGTTGCATGCTTGATGGTAGCAGACAAGCCTGTCTGCTAGAGAACAGTAGGACCAACGTCGGAACAGGTAGCTACGCTTTCTAGAAGCAGAGTTTTCTATTCTTAGTATGGTCCTGTCTGTCCCATGTCATGGTGGTATAGGAAGCTGCCTCTCTTGTCACTTCTGTTTGTATCTGTTAAGCACCCTCGGTAGGGGCCCAGGCCAGTCGGTCCGCGGCGAGCGTCTGAAGTGGTAAGATCTCTGGCTAAGCGCATGTCTGCTAAGTCTGTAGGACAATGATTTTCTTAAGTTCAGCCTAACTGAAAATTTAATCATCTATATTTCAGGTTTTGACTTAAAATATCTAATGTTATCTTAAATTGCAACGCAGTGTGATTCGAGTGTGAAGTTCAGAATATCTTTCAGTAGTTGCTTTGTCACTACTTTGTGAGTAAAGTGGAACCACGTGTGGATGATCCCTAACTCTAACTAAGATCATCAATCTTAAATGCGAATGTGCGTGAGATTATAATGTCTCGCCTTGACAATATTTTTTAATATAGCAACTTTTCTTTATGTTCAACCGACGTGGGGTGTACTTTGTGAGACCAGTACCATGTGCGTATACAGTTGTTTGACCCATCAGGTTAATAGCAATACGATAGTAACCAGTTCGAGGTTTTTCTTTTGTAATTTGTGTTTCGATGTAATTTATTTTAATTATCAAAATTATTGTGGAGTTACACTCTTTGCGTAAACCAAGTTGACCACGTGAAGCATGTAGTGTAATCATCAAAGTAGCCCTCAGCTATTCTTTTCGGGAAGATTTCACAGAGAGTTAGTATGAATTTAGTATACCAGTATGTTGTAATTTCATGACGGACAGGATTGCGCTATGAACGTAACTTCTTTGGGTGAAAATTGAATCGGTTGGTTGTGGTTAATTTCCTCTTACATATATTTCAATGTTCTTCATGTGTTATTTTATGAATGCAGTGTTGTATGCAGTCTGCCAATCTTGGCTCCATATTTGATGTGTTCCATAAGATTACAAACTCACATTTTCACAATTCTAAATAAGGCACCAGTTTAGTTATGAATCAAGTTTAATATGCTGAAATTTTAACGGAACAATGATCAATATTAAAATAAATGTCCAAATATAAATTGATTTATTTCTTTTTATTTAAATTGTATATATATATATATATATATATATATATATATATATATGAAATTTTAATGGAGCAATGATCAATATTAAAATAAATGTCCAAATATAAACTGATTTATTTCTTTTTATTTAAATTGTATATATATATATATATACATATATATATATATATAAGATTATAATTAATGTTAGTCTGGTTTGGAATTTGGTAAGCTAGATCGGATACCTGGTGAAACAGTTGTTCAGTAATGCAAGGTTAACTTCCCCAGATAGCTCACAGCTTTTAACCTGCTTTTATTGTCTTGAATATCAGCACCGCTGTCAGAACAAATTAATGCATCAACATTACAGTGTTTACTTGTAGCAGTCTAATGTGTTTTCAATCCTTTCTTTTTGTTCTTATTTTTATCGGGCAACCAACTATAGCGGCCCGTCATTAGAAGCAAGCAAAAAAATTAGGCTCAAAATTGCGGGAAGTACGTAATAAACCTCTCACTGATGGTAATTCGTTCAAAGAGCACATTGTTGAGGCAGTGGTGCTCATGACGCCAGAGGAGGTACAGAAGTTTTCTGAAATTAGTCTTTCGATAAAAAAAAAGCTCGCCGCAGAGATGCCACGTCAGCTGACGTATACAGGCAGTTAACTGACAATGCCAGCAAGTCCATTGCATTTTTCATTGCCTTGGGCGAGTCGGCCGACATTTCGAGCCGTGCGCAACTTACAAAAACACAGCCTGCCGGTGTGCCTGAGCGGTTCTAGGCGCTACAGTCTGGAGCCGAGCGACCGCTACGGTCGCAGGTTCGAATCCTGCCTCGGGCATGGATGTGTGTGATGTCCTAAGGTTAGTTAGATTTAAGCAGTTCTACATTCTAGGGGACTGATGACATCAGATGTTAAGTTCCATAGTGCTCAGAGCCATTTGGACCAATCATTTGGACGAAAACACACAATAATTTTCACGTGACGGAAGAACTGTTAGATTTGGTGCTAATGAAAGACAGAACGAGAGGGACCGACTTGCTGAAAACTGTTGAAGAGGCAATCGAAACGGTTGGCCGAATTCGAACATGTTGGTCTCAGTTATTGCCGAAGGAGCACCAAGGATGCGATGGGCACAAAATGGGCTTGTAGCTTTGTTGCACAAAAAAGCTGCAACGATCAACAGACAATTTGTACAGAATTCAGTGCTTCGTGCGTCAAGAAGCACTTTGTAGTAAATTTGCGTGGGTGGGGCACCTCATGAGACTAGTAGCCCAGACAGAAAGTTATCTAAAGACACACAGGTTGTTACAACGGCAGTTTCAACAATTTTTGATGGTATTGCAGGAAGAGAATGGAGCCGGGAGCCGTGAATTACTACTACGAAACGAAGTCGAGAGACAAACCTGGAACGATTTTTGAAGTTATGACCTGCTATTTTAGTATTTATGAAGGAAAAAGGAAAGCAGGAACCAACATTAGAAGATCCAGAATAGATTGCAGACCTCACATTTTTAGTTTACTTGACTGCACACCTGAACACACTCAATAAGAAATTGCAAGGTGAGAAGCAATTAATCTGGTTTAATGGAAAGGATAGAAGCCGTTTAAATGAAAATCACATTATAGAAGGGAAAACTTCTGATAGAGAATACCACTTATTTCCCTAAGCTCCTTGGGCAATCCGTTTCAGTGTTGGAAGAAATACAGGAACAATTTCCAAATCGCTTTTAGGTCACTGCCACCCTCACATCCGGTTTTGAGACGTTTTCAAGACCGTTTACTGCATCAGTTGGAAGCAGATCCGAGGATTTACAGATGGAACTAATGGATCTGCAGTGAAATGGATCATTAAATTGCAAATTATATTACATTAAAACTATCCAGGTGATCTACGAAGTTTCTCCTCGCGAAGAGTTTCCAAGTTCAGGGCAGGAAACACCACTAACGCAGTGTAAGCCCTGTGACTTACATGCTGCATTATTAGCGGAGGAACGGGGCCACTGCTGCATTTTGTTTGTGCCTCCCCCTCCCCTTCCAGGACCCCTGTATTACTTTTGATATCAAAAAACTTGGTGGGAAAATAGCTAAATTGTGGTACCTCCACTCTTAAATTTTGGCGGGTACTGGTTCAGTTAGGTCAAAATACTTTAGTGCCTTGATCCCACTACCCCTCGGTTCGCCTCCTCTTTTGTTATACTGGCACACTTTTGATTGATAGACTCAACTGGATTGATTGCTATAGCTCATTCGTATTTTTATAGGAAACATCTTATGAAACTGAATGACTATTTCGCAGCGAAAAAAGCTTGCTTAAGACACTCACCACCACTAAAACTATGTGTCGAAAAAACAAAAAACATACTTGCGTCGGTGCGTGCACTGTCTGCTGACTGCAGGGACGCCAGGAACAGCAGCCATGCTGGCTGAGAAAAATGGTTCAAATGGCTCTGAGCACTATGGGACTTAACATCTGAGGTCATCAGTCCCCTAGAACTTAGAACTACTTAAACCTAACTAACCTAAGGACATCACACACACCCATGCCCGATGCAGGATTCGAATCTGCGACCGTAGCGGTCGCGCGGTTCCAGACTGCAGCGCCTAAATCCGCTCGGCCACTGCGGCCGGCTGCTGGCTGAGAGAGGCCCACAGACTCTTACCCATCACCCCTTGGCTCTGTGTACCACCACCGCTCTCTGGGAGAGGTTTGAAACTGGCGGGAACACAGCGTTCCTCCCTCATCCATTTCACAGGAAGATGTTGCAGAGTATCAATGGAAAAAAGTCACTTACCACTCAAACCCAAACTAACAATTACCCCGCAGCCCTCATGCCTCAAACACACACAGGTCATGGTTCAATACACACAAACAAAAGTGATATAAAATGCATCACTGCTCTAATTATACATCGACATGGTTGTCACAAAAAGAACTACCACTCACAGACATCATAATCCAACACACACATGAGAAGCACACATAAATTTTGCAAATCATGTCATTAAATTTCGAAAAAAAAATCTACCAATAGCGCTAAATATACCCAGTTTTGTATCCACCAAGGTTTGAAAACACAAGCTCCCTCAGTGCTATGAGCGAGTTTACAGCAGTATAACATCAACACCCTGCCACACCGCAGTAATTCATTTATTTGCATGTGTGATATTTGGATAGTTTCTAGATACAATGACTGAGCTCAGTGGCTATGTGTAACTGTTGGATGGTATAAACAGAAATAGCAAGCCACATCTGGTAAGCAATAAGTGTATACACTTATGGATGTATATTGAAAGTATGGCGAATCATCACAAAACCAGTAAAACTCTGTTGTGACATGTTCTTGCTGCATTTATACTAACAGGAAATGCCTCAGTTTACAGAATAACTGTTTTAAATTTTACCAGTAGTGCTGCATGTGTAGGTCTGTGAACAAAGTCGTTTCCATAGGCCCATCAAAGATTTGTGTAAAGTTTTGTCATCTGTAATGGAGAAAATTCAAGTCAGTACAAGGGCCCTTGTAGTGGCGGAGGAGCTGAGAGTTGTAATGACGGATGCTGTGTTTTCAAAACAATTTATTGCAGATTGGATGTATTTTGATAGAAATTCTGAAGCGGTTTTGGAGCGTTTTGTCACAATGTCAACCTCCCACACACTCAAGACTGAGAAAAGCTTATAAATTATGCTCTGTCTGCATTGAGTTTCAATTATCCACCTGTAAACTACGTGAGGATTCGAAATACCGACTCCAACAAAGACGATATAATTATTACTCATTAGCCCTTTATTAAAGCAGGCAAACGATGTTTTCCCCAACCGAAGACAGTGTTCTCCAACATAGTATCGGATATAGATATTAGCGAATTGGGGCTCGTTTTCGCAAACAATTATTTTTCCCCACCATTATTAAAGAGAGTAACCGTTCCCTATTAAGGAAATTACTCCTACAAGTACAATTAATTTCATATGTGTACAACAAGAAAACTAGAACTACATGACATCAAAGTCATGAAACGAGAACTAGGGTGTATGGCGAAGACAGCTCTGACTGGAGAAAGAAGAACCAATTGCAGATGAGGAAGCTGGTTTTACAGTGGTTTTAAACATCGTGTATCGGGAAATCTGGCTACGACGGGAGACTATTATCATTTACAGTAAGCAGTAATGGAAACTGGGCGTGTGTTAGAATATTGGTCAAAATCAATACAAGTACATGTTCTGGGAGGGAGAATGGACTGAGTATGCATATACATCTTCATAGTGGAAGGAGAGTGCAGTGTAACGATGTCGTGTCAAATTGAAACTACCATATCCCCCTATGCATGAGCACTACTACCTAACACCAGGCCATGACTGCTGTGACTCCAACTGCTCGCCCTACATGCAGTAATCCATTATAAGCTACAGAAATGAATGCGCCTTGGAAGACTCAGAGTGCTGCGATATACTGACTGGGTCCAAAGATTCTGAGGTCAAAACACTCAACTTATGATTGTCCTGCGTGACATTTAAGTGCCAGATCCTTCCAGGAGCGCCACTGACGTCGCCGCTACACGTTTGCAAGCATAAGCACGTTTAGGATGAGGTCTGATTTTCCGGTATACATACACCTTCAGTAACACATGCATACATAATGTTTCGACATATAGCAGTTTGCCTGAGAGATAATGCCTGTTGTATTAGTCAGTCAATGTTACACACACACACACACACACACACACACACACACACACACACGCCACAGACACACATTAATGACGGAGGGGTGTTTAGCAGTGATAAAGAACTTGAGAACCTTGCTGCCATGCGATTGGCTGAGAGCATCACAGGATCGAGGTGATGAGACGTTTTCTTGAAGTGACAAGTTGTCGAATGTGGTGCTTTAGAACTTGAGTAATTCGGTAAAATGCGTTCAAATTATGGAAAAAGCTGGCGAAATTGACAAAAATACGTAAAAATGAGGAAAATACAACAAAAATGAGCGTACTTACATGTTCGCCTTGGTGTGCGAAAATAATTCCATTCCTCCACTGACGTGACTGGCAACTGATTATGGATACCATCCATGCTCTATGGGGTTAAGTATTGCAGAATACCGTCCTTATTCTACATGTGATTACGCATTTTCAGCCATAAAAATTCTAGTAAAAGGGGTTGAAATTACGGAAAACCTGGTAAAATGGAGAAAACTGACGGAAAATGTGTAAATAATAGAAAAAATTCGAAAAAAGAGGGTACTTACATGCCAAGCTGGGTGCGTGGAATCATTCCATTGCTCTACTGGTGTGACTGGCAACTGATGCTACATACTATCTGTGCTCTATGGGTTTAAGTCCTGGAGAATATACCATGTTCCACATGTGGTTAGGTATTATAAGCCATAAAAATGAAAGATGCAGTGTCCAAAGGTAAAGAGGTCAGGATGACCAACACCTAGGATACCGAGATAGTGATCATGTACCTGGGTGCAACACGAGGAATCAATGCTCTTGGTCCCTTCAAAAATGGAGCACTAAGACATCTGATACCCTGTCGCTGGGTAACATGAGATTAAATGTAGAGGCCAACACCGTCAGACAGCAGTTTAAAACGCTTCACAATGGTGCAAACTCTTCCAGTTTCCATATACTGCGATCAATAAGAAGCACCCCCTCTTTTATTTCCGACACTGTGTGCATTGTGGGAGCAGCACATCCTGGGATGTCCAGCTTTCTGTGACGGGCAATGGACTGAAATGTGCTAATGTCAGTTTAACGCCTGACATAGATCTCAAAGTCGTAGTATGAAAAGAGGATGAACGGTGGTGTACAAAGCTGTAGTCATACATTGCATCAATGTGTTAGAGTATAAAAGAAAAAAAAAAGAGAAACGTGTGAAACTGTTTCCAAAACAACATAGGAGCCCTGTATCACAGACTGAGTTTGTAGTTCTACTCAGTTGGATGTTACCAAAAAACGAGAACGGGTCGGGAACGCGAATTGTAACTTGCCTTCAGGTGTAAGAAAAAGCGACTATTTTCTTTCCTGGGATGCAAATAGATTGCGTGAAAGCTGGTGTTCTGTACTGATATTTGTGTTCTGAAATGTATGTAATACACACATGAATTACTATTTATTTACTACCTTTGAGAGTTGAGAAGCTAAGAAAGCAGCCAGGAGGCTGGCGGAAGTGGCTGGTGGCAGTGGGTGCAGGGGGCATTTGACATCAGTTTATAGAATAGTGATCGCCTGCAGTGATTACCCTCCTGAACACACCGATTCCATATTCTGCTAACAGTCATTGGATCTCGACCGATGCGAGCAGCAATGTCGCGATACGATAAACCGCAATCGCGATAGGCTACAATCCGACCTTCATCAAAGTCGGAAACGTGATGGTACGCATTTCTCCTCCTTACACGAGGCATCACAACAACGTTTCACCAGGCAACGCCGGTCAACTGCTGTTTGTGTATGAGAAATCGGTCGGAAACTTTCCTCCTGTCAGCACATTCTAAGTGTCACCACCGGCGCCAACCATGTGTGAATGTTCTGAAAAGCTAATCATTTGCGTATCACAGTATCTTCTTCATGTCTGTTAAATTTCGCGTCTGTAGCACGTCATCTTCGTCGTGTAGCAATTTTAATGGCCAGTGGTGTAATATTGACGGGTGCATATAGCTTTCAGTATTATGTTGCTGATGCCGTCACATTAAACCTTGCCTTCGAAGAGCTCTATGCAGTTCCCGAACTTATCATTCCATCCACCGAATGGATCACCAGTTTCGTTTTGGGAGTCATCAGTCCCCTGAATGGTTGATGAGATCCGCCATGTATTTCTCTCTGTATCTCAGAGTAGCACTTGCAGCCTCAGTCCACAATTATTTGTTGGATATATTGCAGCCGCTATCTTGCCCTACAGTTCTTACCCTCTAAAGCTCCCTCTAGTACCATAGAAATTATTCCCTGATGTCGTCATCACCGTGTTCCTTTTTGTTGTCAGCATTTTCCATGTGCTGCTCTTTTTCTGTGGAAAACCTCCTCACCCTTACGATACAGCCATGCTGTCATAACCATACACCGTTTCGTAAGTGATCGCATTTATGGCTCTGCAAAATGGTTTAAAATTTGGCTTTGCATATTGAAATAAAGTCTGAGAGTCAGGAACGTTACACAACACCTTCTCTTCACTTTCCGGCCAAATGTTCCGTACCAGTAGGACATTAGCCGTCCATTTCCAAACCGTGAGTCACCACACTTGCGTCAAGAACAGCATAATAAATATATTTTGAGTATTCTGTACCAGCTTTGCTTTACTTCGCCCTTCATCGCTATAGCTGTTGCGGCATTCTCTTTTATAATTAATATTTGGCACTGAATGTCGTTTTCCATGAACGTTACTTCAATTTCATTACGTCGGTCTGGATTTAGAATGAGCTTTATAACGGCGAAAACTTCAAGAGAATTCAAAGAATATCTCTTACGTATCCCCAAATTCACGATGTAAATTATTTCCTGAATTAATTTAATTTGTGGAGAGAAAATAGTTTAGTAGTTCAAATGGCTCTGAGCACTAGCCCCCTAGAACTTAGAACTACTTAAACCTAACTAACCTAAGGACATCACACACATCCATGCCTGAGGATAGATTCGAACCTACGTGGTTCCAGACTGTAGCGCCTAGAACCGCTCGGCCACCCTGGCCGGCATAGTTTAGTGAAATTGTCGCAGAAACCACTGCATTTAAAATCTCTGAAATATTCATGACAGTACGACGCAGCCTATCCGAATGACATATGGTAAGCGTAAGATATATTTTGCTGCAAGACAGACCTTCTAACGCGGGTTTTTTACACACACCCCCTCATGATATGTTTGAAGGTTTTGCAGCTGCATCCCAAAACCAATTTTACTCAATACTTCGCAGCTTCATACCATCAACATCCTCAGATGCGAAACTCGATTGCTGGGACGCCTGAGACATCAGCCTTATATAGATCACAGAACACCACAGAGCGTGCGCCTGAAGCCGCTAATGGTGGTGTGTACCTCCTAGTAAAACGGGTTTCCACGTCTTGCCCCAAGAAGTTAGTGGCGCAATTGGCAACGGCCTTAGAGACAGTTTTTCGAATGCGATATATCACTTTTCTATCTTTCACCAACAGACACGCTGCTTGTGTACTAGGCTACAAGCAACCAAAATTACAGTACAAATGCCGTTCCTATGGGCCAACAGTTCAAATATGATACGAACTTAAACGTCAGGCAACGCTAAAGGTCAGTCTATTACCACAACTATGATTTGACACTCACAGTCGTTGACTTAGCCAACTCGCAAACAAACTACACTACTAGCCATTAATACTGCTACACCACGAAATGACGTGCTGCAGACGCGAAATTTAACCGACATGAAGAAGATGTTGTGATATGCAAATGATTAGCTTTTCAGAGCATTCACACAAGGTTGGCGCCGGTGGCGACACCTACAACGTGCTGACATGAGGAAAGTTTCCAACCTATTTCTCATACACAAACTGCAGTTGACCGGCGTTGCCTGGTGAAACGTTGTTGTGATGCATCGTGTAAGGAGGAGAAATGCGTCCCATCACGTTTCCAACTTTGATAAAGGTCGGACTGTAGCATATCGCGATTGCGGTTTACAGTATCGCGAGACTGCTGCTCGAGTTGGTCGAGATCCAATGACTGTTAGCAGAATATGGAATCGGTGGGTTCAGGAGGGTAATACGGAACGCCGTGCTGGATCCCAACGGCCTCGTATCACTAGCCGTCGAGATGACAGGCATCTTATCCGCACGGCTGTAACGGATCGTGTCAGCCACGTCTCGATCTCGTTGGCAACAGATGGGGACGTCTGCAAGACAACAACCGTCTGCAAGAACAGTTCGACGACGTTTGCAGCAGCATGGACTATCAGCTCGTAGACCATGGCTGCGGTTACCCTTGACGCTTCATCACAGACAAGAGCGCCTGCGATGGTGTACTCAACGACGAACCTGGGTGCATGAATTGCAAAACGTCATTTTTTCGGATGAATCTAGGTTCTGTTTACAACATCATGATGCTCGCATCCGTGTTTAGTGACATCGCGGTGAACGCACATTGGAAGCGTGTATACGTCATCGCCATACTGGCGTATCACCCGGCGTGATGGTATGAGGTGCCCGCGTCTCGGTCACCTCTTGTTCCCATTGACGGCACTTTGAACAGTGGACGTTACATTTCAGATGTGTTACGACCCGTGGCTCTACCCTTCATTCGATCCCTGCGAAACCCTACATTTCAGCAGGATAATGTACGACAGCATGTCGCAGGTCCTGTACGGGCCTTTCTGGATACAGAAAATGTTCGACTGCTGCCCTGGCCAGCACATTCTCCAGATCTCTCACCAATTGGATACGTCTGGTCAATGGTGGCCGGGCAACTGGCTCGTCACAATACGCCAGTCACTACTCTTGATGAACTGTGGTATCGTGTTGAAGCTGCATGGGCAGCTGTACCTGTACACGCCATCCAAGCTCTGTTTGAGTCAATGTACGACAGCATGTCGCAGGTCCTGTACGGGCCTTTCTGGATACAGAAAATGTTCGACTGCTGCCCTGGCCAGCACATTCTCCAGATCTCTCACCAATTGGATACGTCTGGTCAATGGTGGCCGGGCAACTGGCTCGTCACAATACGCCAGTCACTACTCTTGATGAACTGTGGTATCGTGTTGAAGCTGCATGGGCAGCTGTACCTGTACACGCCATCCAAGCTCTGTTTGAGTCAATGCCCAGGCGTATCAAGGCCGTTATTACTGCCAGAGGTGGTTGTCCTGTGGTACTGATTTCTCAGGATCTAAGCACCCAAACTGCGTGAAAATGTAATCACATATCAGTTCTAACATAATATATTTGTCCAGTGAAAACCCGTTTTCATCTGCATTTCTTCTTGGTGTAGCATTTTTAATGGCCAGTAGTGTACTTCTTTGGAGCTACATTTTTAAATTAGTGTAAATGGCTGATGTATTTTTAATTAGCATGTTTACGTTGGCTGGAGAAATTGGTTGATGTTGGTGCCGGTAGATCAGTGAGAGTAAATATCAACTAGCTATGTACATGCGGTCCATGAGCAATGCCAAGGGACAGAAACGTTTCAACACTCTACAACATTTGCAGTCTTTTGGTGCACAGACAAAAGAAATGTTGTGCCTGGAAGGCTTTGGCTTGCAGTCATCGTGGAAGAACGTAAATTATGATTACGTAAGAGATGAAGTAGAATGTGAAATACAATAAAACAGAAGTGTTGATCTCGATAAAACGTATGATAACATTCAGTGGGAAAAACTCTTCTAAGATGTGAAGAATATACGCTGAGATTCGAAGAAAAGCAGAGTGCTATTAAACTTATACATGCATCAAACACCAACGATTGAAAGTTATGCAAGCATAAGCAAAGCAAAAATCAGGAGAGGCGAACGGTAAGGTTGTTCTTGATCGCTGTACATTTTCAGATTCATTTAAGTGCAATACAAACCTCTGAATCACGAAGAAGGGTAAATATAACCAATCTACAGTGCATCCTTAAGAAATTTACCTCTGATTCCAATCTGTCACTGTCATAGTTACGAAAGGCACGCGTAGGCAGAGTGTTCAGCGCTACTTGCTTCTGGAGCTGGAAGTTGGCGTTTGTTGGCTTTCCATACATCTTTGCTTCGTAGAGTACTGACAGATCTATAGACCAACATCTGTAGGAATGGGAAACCAACGTCAATCTGTACACCTGAGGTGAAACTGATTTTCAGATTAACGTCATGTAAGAAAGGGTGGAATTCATGAAACTCCTGTTTACTGTGTAACCGTATAACAAGCAAACGTGTTATTCACGTAGCAGAGCTAATAAGGTGTTGGTGGCGCTCTGTAAACTGCGTGTTTTTCAGAATGTTCTATAAAAATGTCAGCTGCTCTTGGCGACAGAGGTAAACCCATAGCAACACCGACAAACTCTCCTTTCTATTTAAAACAGCTCCATCAAAACATATAATGCATGCATAGGCGCAACTGGAATGAGAGTAAAAGCATACATTTGACAGGGCCAACGCCACGTACTGTTAAAAAATCCGCGGTTGCGGAATTTCACGAGAATTGCTGCCAAGATATAGATTTCAAAAACGTATGTATGCTGGCCAAGGAACGCAACATTTATAGATGGAAAGTCCGAGAACAGGTAGAGAGTTGTCAGAACAAATGTAATTTCAATAAAGATGAGATAGGCGTCCAGGTTCGTGGATTTCGCCATTAAGGAAGTAAATATGCAATTGAGACTTCTAAGAACGAAAGCATTTTTAAAACTAGAACATCAAAGAGGAGAAAAAGTTGCATAAAGTTTGCAACTTGATTTTTATCGCAAGAATTCAGAATTTATTCTTTATGCCTTAGTTAACTTCAATTATTAGATCTCAAATAGTAAATATGCCAAATTATGTTCAAAATGTCCTGTTTTATACACTTCTGCAACCTTAAATTTACGCGATTTAGTAATCAATTGTTAATAGAGATGACAGCAATAGGCTGGCAGTTTCGTTGTTTCCCGCCAACAAGGAAGGAAATACGCGGAAACGGTACGTGGGGAATGCGCAATAGTAGGAGGAGGCCGTGTATTTGGTATTTTGATAACATTCCCCCTCTCTTGCACACCTGTATCGTTATCTGTCTATTGGCAAAGGACTTTTAATAGTAGCCCGAAAAAATTCACCCAATAGTCCCGTTTATTAAGACAACTCGCAAGAAAACTCCCCTTTTATAACAGAAAGCGAGACTGGTCTTGAATAATATCTTAAGACAGGGGTAGAAATTGAAGAATTGGCCTAAAGAAATAATGTTTGGAAACCTAAATCTAGAGTAGGATACTGTGCAGCTACCAAAGCTGAAAACTGTTAACAGATGATGCAAAACGTCTGGAAGTCAAGAAAATTTGTTTCTGGAGGAGGAAACCAAAATTTCACCTCCAAATCACCGGAGGGAGAAAATTGTCCTTTTTTGGGCACATTCTAAGGCATAGCAGCAAATTTAAATATTTTCGATGATAGGATTCTTGGAAAGAAAGGAAGAAGAAAACCGAAAAAGAATATGAAACATGAACTGATGTTCGGCATGGGGCACTGAAGTTACGAAAAAAGTACAGAAAGAGATGTGAATAGTGACAGTGACAAGGTATAGCCTTCAGTAAAACGAAAACATTTATGTTACCATGAATACGTCAACTGTTCAATTACAGTAACTTCTGAAATGTTCCTGAACAATATATGAACGAATATTAAACAGGTTTTCAAATCTTTGTCTAAATGTTATTGTAAAATACAATGAAACATTCGCTTTAGATGTGCTGCTTCAATACTATTACCACTTAAACACACACACACACACACACACACACACACACACACACACACACACACACAAACACACACACACACACACACACACAGACAGAGAGAGAGAGATACTATTGAATACGCCAGGTCGACGTTCCGTGTCATAGACGTGACTATATGGGAGAGAGTACTAGCGGACTATTGAGGAGTATGACGCCTAAGTCAGTAGAAAGAAATGGTCGACGGCCCATTGACTGAATTCGACATACAGGATGATACACGGTATGTAACCGATGTTGACTTTCCGGATGACTTCCACCAGTAACATGTACACGTGTTTCGGTTTCTTAAGAGTAAAATACACAAAATTCGGAGAAATACAAATGCAGCAACATCTCACAATACTGTGACAACCCTCCTACTCAAGAGGTCTTAATAATTCCAGGGATAAAATCACACCATTTGTTCCCTGTTCCATCTACAGCACATCCTCGCGTAATCTGTCTTCTGGCAACCGTTTACCCTAAGAGAGGCAGTAAATGGAAAATTCAGACTCAAATGTCACTGAATTTTCTCTTATCCAGTCGCTCTACAATTACCTCAACACGCACGAGAAACACTTAATCTCAAGGACTGACATCTAATAAGAGTACTTTGTATAACACGATGATGTAAAATTAAAATTTAAAATATGCATGTATTTTCATTCGTATTGTAGTTTTGGGCTCAATTTCCGTACTTGCGGGAAGTAATAATGAATTAAAGATGGATACGCCTTTCTGAAAGTACACAAAATATGTTTTTTTACACAAAAATATGTTTTACGACAATTGTGGCATCCTCAGTGGATTTTTTCTTTTATTTTTCTGAAATGCATACATACAGATTACGTTTAGGTTAAGAAATACGTTACATAGATTTTGCTGTTATTTACATTCATCTTGTTTTTTCCACTCTAGGCTTGTCCCGTAATTATGCAACTAAGACGTAAAATCGGATAAAACTGTGGAATTTGCTGTGTTTCATATATCATATAAAGTCTAGCATTCCCGTGCTGTCATCTAAAAATAGAACTTACTCTAAAATAAACGTGTCATAAATGAAACAAAATAATTCGTCCTGGACAGGTTTACTGAAACTGGTAGAAATATATTTCAGAGAGAGAGGCGGAATGTGTAAATCAAAAGCCACCATAATCTCTTAATTTTAGGCTTATGTGTCGAAAAAAGGCTCAAAGAAGTTTCAGTTAAAATATGTATATCTCCAAAGTTCAAAGGCTGTGAACTAATGGAAATAAAGAGTTACAGATGTATTTACATTCCTTGTAGGATCCCGTAGACGTTTTGAATGCGGTTTTCGTATGGTGTGACTTCCATGCGGTTTCTGAAGATAATTCGAATTGCCTTCCAGTTGAGACCATTACGTAAGCAGAGAGGTAACGATGAGGCTGGGTGCGTCGGCCACAGATTTCGCGAAGTCTTCATACTTGCAGCAGTAAGAGTAGCCCATCGTTCGGTTATTGGCCTCCCATTCTATCCAGGTGATATTGGGGCATACGTTTTCGCAAATGTAGTAGTCAGAGCCAGGTTTCTCGATGTGCGGGTTGTTTATACCCAGGAACACTACAGCTGCCTTAGTAATCGCCTTATACACGATCTTCCAAAAGAGCTTCGGCACTGGGATGTAGTTGCCGCCGTCAATACAAAGAAACAAATCCGTCTGGTAATTCGTCTTGCTGGGCAGCGTTGTGACGCCGTGCGTACCCGTGTAGATTTCCAGCTCGGTTCCGTTACTCGCAGCATAGGAACGTACATTCTCCTCCATGGTCCCCCAGTTGCCACCGTTGAATGTTTGCCACTGCGGCGCAAAGTTCATGTAGAAGAACGTGACGTACCTCTGCGCGATGAGACTGAAATCAGCGTTAGCAGTGAGGTGTCCTCTGGAAAGGAAGTAGTCGGAGTTTTGAGAAATGTACTTTGACCCGAGCTTAGGGTCCCCCAGCAGCCTGCCGACCGTGTTGACTTGGGTGGTTTTATTGTAATAATACTCCATGTCAATGTTGCTGAAGAAGGTGCCACGTAACCATTTTTTCGGCCTGCTGGAATAGTTCTGTTTGCCCCCTATTTCGGCGACCATCGTGAAGTGGTCGTACACCGTGCTGTAGGAGCGATTGTCGAAGCAGGCGTCGATGAGCGTGTAGAAGTCGGAGCCGACCTGGAAGCCCAGCTGGACCACCTGGTACTGTCCTCTGCTCCCGCACGATTGGGCCGGAATCCGCTCCGACGGCTTCGGCTTGGACTTGCATGCGAGATCAGTGAAGTTGTACGACTTCCCATTGATGGAAAAAGTGGAGCCGGAGACACAGGCGGCTGTCGCTTGCGGCTGTTTCGTGGCCTGGATGACGCTGTCGGGACACGCGACGATGATCTGCTGGTTCTGGCTGAGCGATATCACCCCCGAGGAGTCCGGCGTGACGAAGCCGTGCACGTCTTTGCTTCCGCCGGGCTTCAGCAGCAGCGGCTGCGGGGAGGGCATCTTGGATCTGTTCACGTCCACCGAGCAGCCTGAAATTTGAATAGAAATGTCATTCTGACTGCACTGATAACTTAGATTCACAACACACTGCAAAAAGATTACAGTACAGAATACTGTGAAAGTAGTTCACTGTTTCAAATTCATTTACTTCAGATTTGTACCAAAGTCAGAGCAAGTGTTTGCTGTTGTTTCATCTAAAATCACAAAACAGGTTAACCTACGCAAGAGAGAATCAAGTACACTAAGATGTCAAAAAGAATGTAAGACACAGCTGGCCACCAAAGTTGTAAACCAGGAAGGATATCAAATATCGAAGTTGTACTTTAGTAGGACGACTATACGATGAAACTGCTTTGTTAGTTTCGTAATCGTAATTCGAAATTGCAGCGACGTTCAGTCACTTGTGACACGCACGCTGGTGGCCACGTTCACCGACTCACAGCGCCAGCAGTCCAGTATGAGGGAGATTCGAACCCCATAGAGTAAGCGCCAGAGGCGCCTTCTGCACACACGCAGGGGATAGCTCGGTGGATGCCCTAGCCTCGCTTAAGAAAGGGCGCATTGTGAAGTACCTGGCAGAAAATTCAAAACGCGCTGATAATTGAGAGGATCCTGCAGACACTCGGATGGAGCGCAGATACAAAGCGCTAAGGATTCGCAGATGGAGGCGTGTGAAATTAAAGAACAGCAGATTCTTAGACGAAGCACGAACATGAGGCTATCCAGACCTCATGCAGATATAGCCGTTACAAAGAAGTGTTGTGTGGCAACTAAGGAATAGAGACAAACATCGGAACAACATGTGACCAACGCTGGGAACAGTCAGACAGTGAAAAAGTGAGATTGATTTCAATTCCTGTGTCACACATCACTTCACATCGGATACAAAATTCCGAACCTGCATTGGAAGCGTGGTCATGGAACAGCGTTTAGTCATTGGGAGGCAGTAGAGATTTAGTCTTCCAATGAGAGGAAGAAAAATTCAAGGTGTCGGTGAGCTTAGAGAGTGATGAGAAGGGTAGAGGACAATATCGGTGGCAGCGCGGGGAAGCAAGATGACGCGGTGCTCCCCCACCCATTGTTTAGATCTGCCTCCCGTCACCGCGAACCTGTGTTCCGGCTACGGCAACACACAGCGACAACGCGGATACCGTACCCAAGCGTGGGCAGCCGACTCGACGCCGCCACTGCCGCTACGAGGCGACGCGCCGGGACGACGCACCGCATCTGCTGCCGACGTCACCACACGACGAGCGACCTTTCTGGCTTACAAGGGTTCAGCCGAAAATACAAGTCTGCTGTACTACACTACTGGCCGTTAAAATTTCTAGACCACGAAGACGACGTGCTACAGACGCGAAATTTAACCGACAGGAAGAAGATGCTTTGATATGCAAATGATTAGCTTTTCAGAGAATTCACACAAGGTTGGCGCCGGTGACGCCACCTACAACGTGCCGACATGAGGAAAGTTTCAACCGATTTCTCATACACAAACAGCAGTTGACCGACGTTGCCTGGTGAAACGTTGTTGTGATGCCTCGTGTACGGAGGAGAAATGCGTACCATCACGTTTCCGACTTTGATAAAGGTCGGATTGTAGCCTATCGCGATTGCGGTTTATCGTATCGCGACATTGCTGCTCGCGTTGGTCGAGATCCAATGACTGTTAGCAGAATATGGAATCGGTGGGTTCAGGAGGGTAATACGGAACGCCGTGTTGGATCCAACGGCCTCGTATCACTAGCAGTCGAGATAACAGGCATGTTATCGGCATGGCTGTAACGGATCGTGCAGCCACGTCTCGATCCCTGAGTCAACAGATGGGGACGTCTGCAAGACAACAACCATCTGCACGAAAAGTTCGACGACGTCTGCAGCAGCAATGACTATCAGCTCGGAGACCATGGCTGTGGTTACCCTTGACGCTGCATCAGAGACAGAAGCGCATGTGATGGTGTACTGAACTACTAATCTGGGTGCACGAATGGCAAAACGGATGAATCCAGGTTCTGTTTACAGCATCATGATGGTCGCATCCGTGTTTGGCGACATCGCGGTGAACGCACATTGGAAGCGTGTATTCGTCATCGCCATTCTTGCATATCACTCAGCGTGATGGTATGGGGTGCCATTGGTTACACGTGTCGGTCACCTCTTGTTCGCATTGACGGCACTTTAAACAGTGGACGCTACATTTCAGAAGTGTTACGACCAGTGGCTCTACCCTTCATTCGATCCCTGCGAATCCCCACATTTCAGCAGGATAATGCACTACCGCATCTTGCAGGTCCTGTACGGGCCTTTTGGATACAGAAAATGTTCGACTGCTGCCCTGGTCAGCACATTCTCCAGATCTCTCACCAATTGAAAACGTCTGGTCAAAGGTGGCCGACCAACTGTCTCGTCACAATACGCCAGTCACTACTCTTGATGAACTGTGGTATCGTGTTGAAGCTACATAGGCAGCTGTACCTGTACACCCCATCCAAGCTCTCTCTGTTTGACTCAATACCCAGGCGTATCAAGGCCCTTACTGGGTACTGATTTCTCAGAATCGATGCACCCAAATTGCGTGTAAATGTAATCACATGTCAGTTCTAGTATAATATATTTGTCCAATGAATACCCGGTTATCATCTGCATTTCTTCTTCGTGTAGCAATTTTTATTTGGCCAGTAGTGTACTTTATACAGCACTAACTTATTGTTGTCATTATATAAACAATTATGCTCTTTGTATTCATATTTTTTTTATAATCTAGTGCGCTGAATCATTTTGCCACGCTTCTCTGCATATTGTATCCCAGTGGCTGGCACTGACGTCAGGCGGGGGAGTGGGGGCCAGAGTCTCCTCTGCTTAGCTCCTAGCTTCCTGACGCTGACAGCACTTGACATCCATGTCTCGCACATGCGGTTCCAGCACCTGGTATCATTTCTTCAGCGCGTATGAAATCTGAAGTATGTACTGCCGAGGCGAATGGTCGATTACCGTCAGTACCAATGGAGGTCAGTATAGCACAGGCAACTTATGGTCTTGCATTATCTTGTTGAAAGATAATGTCACGGAGACCTCGGAATTAGAGTAGAGCCATAATCTTTAATACGTCAGAAATGTAATACCTGCTATTCATATGACTGGTTATGCGGACCAGAGGTGACCGTGATGTGCTCGTAATGGAACCCCAATACCGTTACGCCAGGAGTTAAAATAGTAAGATGATAAGAAATGTTATCTGGCAACATTGGTTCTTCTGGGAGCACCTACAAACGAATACATCCTTGGTGATACGGTACGTAGAACCGGAGATGACGTTGAGCTACTTCTGTGATGATTACCGTCGCTGGACAAGAGACGTGACGTGGCAGTACGATACTGCACAGCCGGGCAAAAGTTATATGTCTGTCCTCTCTGGCTCTAGTCGCACGGGACTATAGATTATGCATGGTATTGACTGTGGCACTCTTGAATACATTGATTCCCTACTCGTATGGCAGTCGCTGGATCCTGATCAGTGCGAGCAGCGACATCGCAGAACAATAAAACCTCATACATGAAAGGTGACTTCCGTGCCACAGTGCAGTTCTCATAACTGCTAGTACATATGTCTCTTTACGTGAGGCATAACGCGACCTCACTAAAGTAAACAGCATTCAAAAGCGAGTTCTGACTGAGAAACCCACTGTCTAATATTTTAATTTTATAAAGAGTGTAGTTGCGTACCTAATGTCTACTTTCTGCAATTGAGCTGAGATTCTGACTATTTACATACCAGTTGCAAGACCGCGTTATTGGAAGTGGCCTGGTTTATGTGGCCTACAGAGATAAGCGAAACTTAGAAGCACTATAAAACAGTGACTAATATTTGATATCCTTCTGTGTATAATGAACACCCATTAAATTTATTCAGCAGTTTATGACATTCAAGTTCCAAAAAATCGGTTTCAACCTAATAGATAAGTAAAGTGATGCTACGATTTCATAAACGCGTACTTTCAACACTTCCAATAGTTAAATGATCAGTAACGTATTTTGTTTTATTTTGTAAACGATTTGTTCACAATCGTTAAGAAACCTTCAGCGATCAGCTGTTGTTATTGGCAATCGCGTAAAAGCAACGATCAGTGAACGCATCTTTGTAGCGTTGCTACACATGCGTAAACATCACTTGAAACATTGCTACTGGAAGCATTGTTTTCATGTTATTTTATGTGAATTTTGCGTTGTGCTGCACAGAGACCTAGTAATTTCCTTACTTAGTTTTATGTATGTGAGAGTCAGAATCATTAAACACCGAACACTCCCATATAGGTCCCAAATCCACAAGCAACAGTAAATATAGATCCAGAGATACAGAAATCCAAGCACTATACATGAAAAACTTTTGAACGTTATCGCGATCGACTAGCGAAACATTTCGACCCATCCACTAAATACGTTATGCTTGGCGTGTTTCGTAACTATGAATATCAGAATTGTTACCATAACTGAGTAGCAAATCATTTACACACATTCTAGCTTCCATGGCAATGTTGTGTTGACAGTGAATTTCATCTTCATTACAGGAATCACAAGCCTTTTTCATAGCGAACTCGTAATTACCAAGCCCGATTGTAAATTTTGGCACTAATATTTCGGAATTCTGTTCAGATTACTGAATTCTGTAACCGATAGGAAAGGACCACGTTGTACAGTGGCCGACCAGGACCAATCGGCAGGCCGTTGTAGTATTGTGGACAGAGTTGCGCACAGCGTCCATAGGATGGGGTAAACATCAACATGTACTTCGTGGACACTCAGACTGTAATCAACACCGACTTCCACGATGAGTACATCACTCAGTACCCACCGTTTAGCAGCGATTTTCTGTGGACACCGGTGCTGCCAGAGCTGTCTCTTCATAAATTTTAAATTTGGAAATATTTGAAGTAAAATTTTACAAGTTACAATTGGACTGGACACATCCGAAGGATAAACATCTGTGTATAATGACTGGAATTACGAGAGGAACTTTCGTAAAGAAATGTCAGTTAGACAATGGTATGAATTAAAGAGCGTCCAGTCACGTCCATAATCGGTTTGAAGTAGGGATGCCGGTGCTACTCGTCGTATTCACACAGTATCAGGGACAGAACGTCAGGAAGCAGAAGTTTCACGGACACCATTCACTTGTTTATTACTGAACTGGATGAGTAAACTGCATTGTTTGGATAGTAATTAAGGACATGCACAACTGATCGCGACTCTCACAAAATCCTCCACATGAACCAGTGATTTAAGTACTGTTACATATACACTGAGGGGACAATGTCATCGAGTTGCGGCACGAACATATGCTGAAGACGGTAGTATCGCTTACACGAGGAATAAAAGAACAGTGTATTCGGGGAGTTTCACACGTACACACATGATTCACGTGAAAAGGGTTCCGACGTGAGTATGGCTTTACAGCGGGAATTAACAGACACCGATCGTCGGATGGTAGTTGGAGCTAGATGCACGGGAAATGTCCCATTTCGGAAATCGTTAAGGAATTAAATATTACGAGATCCACAGTGTCAAGAGTGTGCCGAGAAACCAGACTTCAGGCATTACCTCTCATCATGGACAACGCAATAGCCGACGGCCTTCACTTAGTAACCGAGAGCAGCGGCGTTTGCAGAGAGTTGTCAGTGCTAAAAGACAAGCAACACTGTCTGAAATAACCGCATAGATCAATGTGGAACGTCAGAAGAACGTAACCGCTAGGACTGTGTGGCAGCATTTGGCGCTAATAGGTTGTGGCAGCAGACGACCGACGCGAGTGCTTTTGCTAACAGCACGACATCTTCTGCATCACCTCTCCTTGTTCGTGACTATATCGATTGGACCCTAGACCAATGGAAACCGTGATCTGATCAGATGAGCCCAGATTTCAGTTGGTAAGGCTGATGGTTGGGTTTGACTGTACCGCAGACCCCACTAAGCCATGGACCCAAGTTTTCAAGAACGCACTGTGCAAGCAGGTGATGGCTCCATGATGGTGTGGGCTGCGTTCGCATGGAATACGCTGGGTCCTCTGGTCCAACTGAACTGATCATTGACTCTAAATTCTAGAGACTACTTGGAGACCATTTACAGCCATTCATAGACTTCACGTTCCCAAAGAACTATGCAATTTTTATCGATGACAAGGCCCTATGTCACGTGCCACTATTATTCGCGACTTGTTTGAATAACATTCTGGACAATTCGAGCGAATGATTTGGCTACCCATACCTCTCGAAATGAATCCCATCGAAAATTTATGGGACATAATCGAGAGTTTAGTTCGTGCACAAAATTCTGCAGCGGTAACACTTTCGCAATTTTTGCCGGCTATAGAGGAAGCATGGATCAGTATTTCTGCAGGGGACTTCCGGCGACTTCTTGAGTCCACGTCAACGTCGAGTTGCTGCACTACGGCGGGCAAAAGGGAGTCCGACACGAGGTTAGGAGGTGTCCCGTGACTTGTTTACATTATACTGAACGAGTATACATTAATTCTGAACGAGTACCCCATCAAACAGTCGCACAAAAACATTTACGTCTTTTCAAATGTGACATGTCTTTTTACGGTGTTGCCTTGACTCCTCTCGCGCATGCTACCATTCCTCATAATTCCGTCTGAGTAAGAACGTCAGTGATGCGACTAGTTAGAGAGAGCAAGCATTACCTGGAAGACTAGTAGACAAAACGTCCTGGATACACGTTAAGTCTAACTCACCAGTCGATATTTCTACAAAACTGCCACTTTTAAGGCCAGCGTCAATAATTAAATGTATGAAGTGAGACATGGTTTCTGTTCCAAAATAATAAAAAAAGCATGTAAAAATAATCGAATAATAGGGATTCTGAGGATGTGACGTTCTGTAGTCACTTTATAACGGAAACTGATTATAGCCAATTATTGGACAGTGTATTCATAGATAAGCATGGAAAGAAACAGACTCATGACATGTTGTTGTTGTGGTCTTCAATCCTGAGACTGGTTTGATGCAGCTCTCCATACAACTCTATCCTGTGCAAGCTTCTTCATCTCCCAGTACCTACTGCAAACTACATCCTTCTGAATCTACTTAGTGTATTCGTCTCTTGGTCTCCCTCTACGATTTTTGCCCTCCACACTTCCCTCCAATACTAAACTGGTGATCCCCTGATGCCTCAGAACATGTCCTACCAACCGATCCCTTCTTCTAGTCAAGTTGTGCGACAAACGTCTCTTCTCCCCAATCCTATTCAACACTTCCTCATTTGTTATGTGATCTACCCATCGAATCTTCATCATTCTTCTGTAGCACCACATTTCGAAAGCTTCTAATCTCTTCTTGTCCAAACTAGTTATCGTCCATGTTTCACTTCCATACATGGCTACAATCCATACAAATGCTTTCAGAAACGAATTCCTGACATTTAAATCTATACTCGATGTTGACAGATTTCTCTTCTTCAGAAACGATTTCCTTGCCATTGCCAGTCTACATTTTATATCCTCTCTACTTCGACCATCATCAGTTATTTTACTCCCTAAATAGCAAAACTCCTTTAGTACTTTAAGTGTCTCATTTCCTAATCTAATCCCCTCAGCATCACCCCAATTAATTCGACTACATTCCATTATCCTCGTTTTGCTTTTGTTGATGTTCATCTTACATCCTCCTTTCAAGACACTGTCCATTCCGTTCAACTGCTCTTCCAAGTCCTTTGCTGTCTCTGACAGAATTACAATGTCATCGGCGAACCTCAAAGTTTTTATTCCTTCTCCATGGATTTTAATACCTACTCCGATTTTTTCTTTTGTTTCCTTCAATGCTTGCTCAGTATACAGATTGAATAACATCGTGGAGAGGCTACAACTCTGTCTCACTCCCTTCCCAACCACTGCTTCCCTTTCTTGCCCCTCGACTCTTATAACTGCCATCTGGTTTCTGTACAAATTGTAAATAGCCTTTCGCTCCCTGTATCTTACCCCTGCCACCTTTACAATTTGTAAGAGAGTATCACAGTCAACATTGTCAAAAGCTTTCTCTAAGTCTACAAATGCTAGAAACGTAGGTTTGCTTTGCCTTAATCTAGCTTCTAAGATAAATCGTAGGGTCAGTATTGCCTCACGTGTTCCGATATTTCTACGGAATCCAAACTGATCTTCCCCGAGGTCGGCTTCTACTAGTTTTACCATTCGTCTGTAAAGAATTCGCGTTAGTATTTTGCAGCCGTGACTTATTAAACTGATGGTTCGGTAATTTTCACATCTGTCAACACCTGCTTTCTTTGGGATTGGAATTATTATATTCTTCTTGAAGTCTGAGGGTATTTCGCCTGTCTCATACAGCTCTCCCAAGGCTGTCAGTAGTTCTAATGGAATGTTGTCTACTCCCGGGGCTTTGTTTCGACTCAGGTCTTTCAGTGCTCTATCGACCTCTTCACGTACTATCATATCTCCCATTTCATCTTCATCTACATCCTCTTCCATTTCCAAAATATTGATCTCAAGTACGTCGCCCTTGTATAGATCCTCTATATACTCCTTCCAAATTTCTGCTTTCCCTTCTTTGCTTAGAACTGGGTTTCCATCTGAGCTCTTGATATTCATACAAGTGGTTCTCTTTCCTCCCACGGTCTCTTTAATTTTCTTGTAGGCAGTATCTATCTGACCAATAGTGAGATAAGCCTCTACATCCTTATATTTGTCCTCTAGCCATCCCTGCTTAGCCATTTTGCACTTCCTGTCGATCTCATTTTTGAGACGTTTGTATTCCTTTTTGCCGGCTTCATTTACTGCATTTTATATTTTCTCCTTTCATCAATTAAATTCAATATTTATTCTGTTACCTAAGGATTTCTACTAGCCCTCTGTTACCCAAGGATTTCTACTAGCCCTCGTCTTTTTTCCTACTGGATCCTCTTCTGCCTTCACTACGTCATCCCTCAAAGCTACCTATTCTTCTTCTACTGTATTTCTTTCCCCCATTCTTGTCAATTGTTCCCTTATGCTCTCCTTGAAACTCTCTACAACTTCTGGTTCTTTCAGTATATCCAGGTCCCATCTCCTTAAATTTCCAACTTTTTGCAGTTTCTTCAGTTTTAATCTATAGTTCATAACCAATAGATTGTGGTCAGAATCCACATCTGCCCCTGCAAATGTCTTACAATTTAAAACCTGGTTCCTAAATCTCTGTCTTACCACTATATAATCTATCTGAAACCTGTCAATATCTCCAGGCTTCTTCCATGTATACAATCTTCTTTTATGATTCTTGAACCAAGTGTTAGCTATGATTAAGTTGTGCTCTGCGCAAAATTCTACCAGGCGGCTTCCTCTTTCGTTTCTTACCCACAATCTGTATTCACCTACTACGTTTCCTTCTCTCCCTTTTCCTACTGACGAATTCCAGTCACCCATGACTATTAAATTTTCGTCTCCCTTCACTATCTGAATAATTTCTTTTATTTCATCATACATTTCTTCAATTTCTTCGTCATCTGCAGAGCTAGTTGGCATATAAACTTGTACTACTGTGGTAGGCGTGGGCTTCGTATCTATCTTGGCCACAATAATCCGTTCACTATGCTGTTTGTAGTAGCTTACCCGCATTCCTATTTTCCTATTCATTATTAAACCTACTCCTGCATTACCCCTATTTGATTTTGTGTTTATAACCCTGTATTCACCTGACCAGAATTCTTGTTCCTCCTGCCACCGAACTTCACTAATTCCCACTATATCTAACTTTAAGCTATCCATTTCCCTTTTTAAATTTTCTAACCTACCTGCCCGATTAAGGGATCTGACATTCCACGGTCCGATCCGTAGAACGCCAGTTTTCTTTCTCCTGATAACGACATCCTCTTGAGTAGTCCCCGCCCGGAGATCCGAATGGGGGACTATTTTACCTGCAGAATATGTTACCCAAGAGGACGCCATCATCATTTAACCATACAGTAAAGCTGCATGCCCCCGGGAAAAATAACGGCTGTAGTTTCCCCTTGCTTTCAGCCGTTCGCAGTACCAGCACAGCAAGGCCGTTTTGGTTAGTGTTACAAGGCCATATCAGTCAATCATCCAGACTGTTGCCCCTGCAACTACTGAAAAGGCTGCTGCCCCTCTTCAGGAACCACACGTTTGTCTGGCCTCTCATCAGATACCCCTCCGTTGTGGTTGCACCTACGGTACGGCTATCTGTATCACTGAGGCACGCAAGCCTCCCCACCAACGGCAAGGTCCATGGTTCATGGGGGGTCTCATGACATAGTAGATAAAATATGACAATTTGTTAAGAACTGGGAAGTGTACGAGATCAAACTAAGCGACAAGTTGAGTGTATTAGAAAATGAAGGAAATACGAACATAGCGGAATGGGGTAATTATCTAATCTAAAACATCAAATACGTAGCAGATACTAAACATGTAAACGAATATATTAATAAAGATATCATATGCTTAAAATTAAATGTCCCCATGAATAAGAGAACATAAAATAAGAAATTAGAAAGAGAAATAATTTAAGGCAACATGAAGTGTGAAGAAATGTATCAGAACCTTAAGCTAGTTCTTAGAGATAGAACATTTCACCAGTTAAAGCGGCGGAGGCAATAATATGAGCACTCCAAGATTGCTTTAATTGTTCATAAAATTAAGATATGAGTTTGACACTCGGGTAACTACTAATGAAATCGATAACATTCCAGAAGTAGTGGCAGATGAGTTGTATAAAAACGATCGATCTACGAAGGAAGGTCTTCTACAGGTCCAACCCATCGTCCAAGTCGTGGGAGATGGACAACGGCAAGAAGCAGGGGATTGCCTGTGGGGTCCAAGTGCTGCGGGGTCTGCGTTTGTTCCGAGACCGTAGCTGTGGAGATCCTACAGGAGCACAGAAAGATAGAGCCATTGTGACTACGATGAATCTACGGTAGGCTCAGCCATTCATTAGTGTGCAATCCATTTGCTTTGAACAAGTAAACGAACCTCGGATCAAAACCAATACCGCAAGTGACAAAGCCTTTGACAAGATCTTCCAGTTATGACGGCCAACATGGTTCCCATGAAAGACAGATTTGTCCAAAAAATATGGAAAAATTGGGACTGCCAATATTGTATCCTTATAAAAGGATGCAAGACTTCTGGAAATCACACAGATAATTACAGAAGGGAACGCACTGATAATGGTACTAAGTGAAGTAAGAAAAAGAAGTGATTAGGAAGAGACAAAAGAAGAAATGATGTCGCAATAATAGCAGCTACAGACCTGGAGAAAGGGGTACTTAAAGTGGAAGGGATAGAATAATTGAACTTAAGATAATTATAGAAGGAAATGTTCTTGATGTAGACCAGGTTTATCCTCCTCTGATAAAATATGAAAGAGACGAGAAGGGTGAGTTTTTCACTAAACTGGAATATTCACTAAAATATAACACGACTGTGGTTGTAGAAGTTCAAAAAATGGTTCAAATAGCTCTGACCACAATGGGACTTAACATCTGTGGTCATCAGTCCACTAGAACTTAGAACTACTTAAACCTAACTAACCTAAGGACATCACACACATCCATGCCCGAGGCAGGATTCGACCTGCGACCGTAGCAGTCGCGCGGTTCCGGACTGCGCGCCTAGAACCGCTAGACCACCGTGGCCGGCGACGGGAGTTAGCTGGACTTGTTACTATTACAGGTCGTCCAGATCGTTGTTTGTGTACATCTTTAACGCAGCCTTCGGCTTCAAATTTTCCTCGAATGCGACGAATCGTTAAGCGTGTCGGCGGCTCTGTTTGATACTCATTTCGCCATTGCCGTTGAACCTCATTAATGTTTTGTACTTAAAATACCACTTCAAAGCTGACTACCTTTCATCGAATGTGAGCCTTGCGCCAGCCATGTTTACTCGAGTAACTAGGTGCAACTAAGAACAAAACACTAACTATGTGGTGACTGTCATCTGACAAAACAAAACAACGCAATACAACGCTTGTGTGGCGATTGCTGGAACTACAAAGTATTACGCTACCAAAGATGAGACAACTCCGTCAATTAGTTTGCCAGTTATGGACTTTTAAACAGTGGATACTTTTTTGGACCCCTCTGTAGTTTGGCCATGAGAAAGGAGTGGGTCAAGAAAGACTTCCAGGAGAGCCCTAGAACGGACAGAATCTGGACGAAGCCCAATTGGAAGACCACGAACAACATGGAGAGACAAGGTGAGGAATGAGGTGAATCGGAGAGCAGTGCAGAGCGAGGAAATGCTGAATCATGAACTGTGGGAGAAAAGAGAAGCTCGGAAGAGACTCTGTGAACGACCTGCATAAGCAGAATCGTTTCAGGAAGAGGAAGAAGAAGAAGTCTATGAAGGGAAGGAAAATAGTGTGAAATCATAGTGCTTGAACAGAAATGATTAAAGCTGAGCAGAAAATTGACACCGAAATAACATGCAAGACTTGGTGGATATCTGCGGAGTAAGACATTTCCTTGCAGCGTGA
The DNA here is from genome assembly GCF_021461395.2 of Schistocerca americana. NCBI lineage: Eukaryota > Metazoa > Arthropoda > Insecta > Orthoptera > Acrididae > Schistocerca > Schistocerca americana. The sequence continues at coordinate 344,673,964 of NC_060119.1, forward strand.
ACAATATTCTTCTATCTCTCAAGGGAGGAAGAGGCAAGAAATAAGATAGCGGCATCCGTTACGTAATTGGGAAAGAATATGTGTAGTCACTACATAGAAGATAAAACAGTACAAATTAAAAAGGTAGTCACACAACCAGTTTATAATAATTTTCCATTTCGGATTGTTGAAAGTAGTGGTCAAAATAAACTATGTCTTCAAAACTAAGCTTCCGATAAGTTGAAATGTAAAGTCTACAACGAATGTGTGTCACTACTTTTGATCTATATTAGTACATAATAAGTGAGGAAATAGGTATCTATTATCTACTCTAATTATTATGTGAAGATATCGGCCTCCTTTGCAAGACAAGTTTCACAATTTCTGTTATATCTAGGTAGTTTATTTAATGCGAACTAAAATTTCAGTCTTGCCTGAAGGAAAGCTAAAAAGCAGTAAATAAACGATATTCATTTTACTGTTAGAATAAATACAATTACGGTGAAATCATGTCATACGAAATCATGCCATTGCGATACAATCTTATTGAGTGAGATCAGTGAGCACTTACAATGGAATGGTCCTATAAGACATATCGAAACCCACACCGAAAATTTTTACACAGGAAGAAGTCAACGAAAGAAATTCACCGCTAGAATTTTGGCTGCTAAGAGGCACTGCAAGTATTTTATAAAAATGTTAAGTTAGCTTGTAACAGCGGTTTGTACAGACCTGCCCGCCAAGCGCGCGACTCGAACCACTCACACAGACAGCAGTTTTAAGCACGTAGGGCCTAGTTCACAATGGAGTGAATGGAAGCGAACACATGCGAATGAGCTTAGCCAAAAATTCACTAACATTCCCTTTTATATGGATAGAATCGTTTATACTAGAGGGAACAGAAGCCAACATGAGGTAGCGAACGTTACCTATGAATGCTGTGTTATTAGTTTTTAGTTTTTGGAGCTAATATTCGGTATACAGGATACAACTCTATCTTGTTGGAGCCACAGTGCGAAATTTTGGTATTTAGTGAGGATTATTTTGCGTGGAGAGCGCGCTGTTCTTGACGGAGTATGCAAAAGGCGCAGGGAAGGAAGAATTCAAGTGTCTTAATTTGTATGTAAGCGTGACACGCGTGGAGATCGTGCACTTTAAACGGAGTAACAAAAATTTGTTGGGATCTGTAACTAGCAATAATACATATAACTTTAATGCTTGGTAAGTGTTTGAGTGTGTTCACCGTCAGCCCTAAGCTCAGCAATTCCTTTCGCCAGGCAATGTTCGATAACTGTCAATTGGATGACCCGTGTGAAACTTTCTCACTATTGTAGTTTTAAAGAACAACAATATTTGGAATAAGTTTAGGCGTTGGCGTAACGGTAGCTGTGAGAATGAGCAGAAAACATTTTAAAAAATGAACCGAACAATGTGAAGTGATAATCATGAATTTATGATACATCCTCGCATAATTATACATTTCCATATACATAATTTTCAACAAAGCTCCTAACAGAGCCTTGCAATATCACGGTCTAAATGACGTGCAGTCTTCGTGTACCTGTTCTTCTTCGTTTTTTTACGGAGTATAGAATTGTTAGGTGATGTATGTATCCTTGAAAAGACTATGTACAGTTGTCTATAAGTATAGATGTGATTTGGTAAATACATCAGGCCTCTTTGGAGCGTTTGTCCCTGCGACTCGTTTACAGTGATCGTAAATGCAATTTCAATAGGCAACTGTCTTCTTGTCAATTCAAAACGATGGCACAGATCAGTTTATCAGTGGCATTCAACATGACAACAGTGTTTTCTTTTAAAATAACCTTATGGGACGGTAACCCCGTCGGACCTAATGACTACACAAATTCTTCAAGATACATCTGGTTGTCAGTTCTTTCGTCGTACAGTACAGTGTCACAACTGTAGTAAACGCGAAGTGTATAGTGTATAATATCGCGCTCGCTTCTTACTTGGTCCATCACCTCTAACTGTATCCTAGGATTTTAATTGTGCTTCATTCTTGATGTAAGACATTAGGCCCTAGTAGCAACAAGTGAATCACAACTCAAGGCGGCAATGGCAAATATGTTTTTTTCGTTCCCGTAGGTACATTCGTTTAGAAAAGATAACTTTTCCGACGGGAAAAGATAATGGACTACCGCAGAAGTCACGAATGTTATCAGTGTACAAATTATGTAGTTAATAAGTACTTTAAAACAAATAATTTTTTGCTGTGTTTTTTACTGTCCACTGCTATAAGTGTGAACCCTCAATCTTCCTGGTCATGCTGACAAAGTTTTATGAATTTATTTGTGAAACTATAGACAGTGGAAATTAAAATGTCCTGTGATGCCTCTCCTGCTTCAAGTCGGACCATTTGAGATCCTACCATCCTTAAATGGAATGACGAGTAGCTATTAAAGGAGGAGGAGAGAATAGAGCGAGAATACAATAATAGGAACTCCACGCCATATACCGAATTAAACAGAATTTCTCAGAAACGTCTCCGTCAGACAGAGAAAGTTTTGCATCACCGCGGTTCCTCAAACTCCTGAAGATAGATGTTGACTGTGGATATTGTATCAGTCCATTTGTCTGTTCAGAGATGTCACTAAACCCACCCAAAGATGTAAACAAGCATGCATGTGCAGCGCCTATTAGACGGAGAGCCGATCAGTTCCAGTCATTCCACCAGGAAGGACGTACACAGCTCGTGTTGTCTGTAGTTCAACCATGCTTACACGGTCAATCCGCCTTAGACACACTGTTTAACGAGACCAGTAAGGTGGAGGTTTCCTGCTGTTTTAGGGTGGCATTATGTGGGGCCGACGTACGCCGCTGGTGGTCATGGGAGGCTGTACGATACATGAATGCCATCCTCCGTCCGTTAGTGCAACCATATCGGCAGCATATTGGCGAGGCATTCGTCTTCATGGACGACAATTCGCGCCCCCATCGTGCACAACTTGTGAATGACTTCCTTCAGGATAACGACATCGCTCTACTAGAGTCGCCAGCATGTTCTCCAGACATGAAACCTATCGTAAATGCCTGGGATAGACTTAAAAGGGCTGTTTATGGACGACGTGACCTACCAACCGCTCTGAGGGATCTACGCCGAATCGCCGTTGAGAAGTGGGACAATGTGGACCAACAGTGCTTTGAGAATCTTGTGGATAGCATGCCACGACAAATACAGGCATGCATCCACGCAAGTGGACGTGCTACTGGGTATTAGAGGTACCAGTGTGTACAGCAATGTGGACCTCTGGAGGTCTCGCGGTATGGTGGTACAATATGCAATGTCTGGTTTTCATGAGTAATAAAAAGTGCGGAACTGTTATTTATGTTTATCTATATTCCAATTTTCTGTACAGGTACAGAGGTGATGCAAAACTTTTTTTGATGTGTGTAATTGAAAACAATATGAAGCATGAAGACAGTGCGAAATACGATATGAATAAAATAAGACCCCGCGTTTCATCATTTTAGATAACATGGAAAGAGTATTACAGTAGTGCTTTAAACGCTTCCGACGTCCAAGAGATGAATTACATATACAGCTAAATATAAATGAGTATAATGACATTCCGGAAGTAGCGGCAGATGATGTGTATAAAGCCGTTCAGTCTATGAAGGAAAGGAAGGCAGTGAGAAATGACAGTATTTGAACAAAAATGTTCATAGCTGAAGGCAACTGATGCAGAAAGAACATGCAAAAATAGATACTGAGTATCTGCGAGGAGAGATATTCCGCTACAGTGAGAACAATATTCTGTCTGTCAAGACAGGAAACAGGCAAGATATAACAATAAGGCGTCGCCATCCGTTACATAAGCGGGAAAGGTTATGTATAACCACTACATGGAAGAGAAAATAGTCGAAATTAAAAATGTTGTCATAGAACCAGTGTATAAGATTTTGTATTTACGGTAGTTGGAAACAGTGGATGTACGAAAAATTTCGATGAAAAAATAATTTTTTGTGACTAAAATTCCAATAAGTGTTAAGCGGGAGGCCTAAAATGTTATAGAATTATGGAACATTTTTTTCCTCAAGAATTATGACATTCTTGGAGAAGGAAAATCTCATCTATAAGAACGAGCTGGTTTCCGCAAACAGAGGCCTGTTCCTCTATGAGATCCACAGTGGCGTACACAATGGCGCTCAGGTTGATGCCGCACCACATTGGCGTTTAGTGAAGAAAGGAACAAAAAAAAATACGACCTTACCGCGTATCGGAGTGGATTTGCGAGTGGATTCAAAACTTCTTTGCAGACAGAACTCAACACGTCGCTCTTAACGGAACAAAATTGACAGATGTAAAGGTAATTTTCGGAGTAAACCAAGGAAGCGTGTTAGGACCGTTATATTTGTAATATAAGTTGACCCTGAGCGTAAATATTGTGCATACACAGGAAAAGAAATCCACTACTGTATAGCTACACTATTGATGACAAACCGCTGGAAACAGTATCTATCGTAAAATATCTAGAAGTAACTACCCACAGCGACCGTAAGTGGAACGACCACATAACACAAACAGGGGGAAAACCAGATGCCAGACTCAGATTCATAGGAAGAATATTAAGGAAATGTAACTCATCCACGAAGGAAGTGGCTTATAAGGCGCTTGTTGAAAAGATTCTTGATTATTTTGCATCTTGGAATACCTACCAGACAGGAGTGATAGGAGAAAGAGAGGGAGAGAGAGAGAGAAGATCCAACGAAGAGCGGCACGTTTCGTCACTGGATTGTTTAGTAGGTACAAGAGCGTTGCAGAGATGCTCAACTAACTCCATTGGCAGACGTTACAAGAGAGGCGTTATGCACCACGGAGAGATTTTCTATTGCTATTTCGAGAGAGCACTGTCCGGGAAGAGTTGGACAACATATTACTTTCCCCCACATACGTCTCGCGTGATGACTGTGAGGAGAAAATCCGAGAAATTAGAGCCGATACGGAGCCTTACCGTCAATCATTCTTCCCATGCGCTACTGGTGAGTGGAACATGATTCGAGGGCCCAGTTAGCGGTAAAAACGTACCCTCCACCACACCCACCAGTGGAGAGCTACCAGTTATGAATTACAGGAAAAACGAGAAACAAACAAACACACTACCGAAAAGTCTGAATGGAAGAGATAATTGTGGATCTACGACTTTCTTTGCTATATTCCAGTAGATAAGAAGAAAAGAGAGAGAGACAGCGGTCTCGTGTGAAGTGAGGAGATGACATTACAAAAGTTACAGAAGCAACATCCGAGAAGATCGTGAGGTCTTTTACCATCTGTGGTTACGAAATAGCTAATGATAATAATGACGATGATGACGGGGATAAGATTAAAACAAAATTGGTAAACAGCATCAAATCACTCAGATTAGGACTTATATGGTGCTGTTCTATACAAGGAAGGTATATCTTATCTATATAAACGATTTTGGAGACAATCTGAACAGCCGTCTTCGATTGTTTGCAGGTGACGCTGACGTTTATCGACTAATAGAATCATCAGAAGATAAAAAAAAACTGCAAAACGATTTAGAACAGATATCTGTTGAATGCCGTCAAGCGGGTAACTAACAGCGATGGAGAGCCTAAGGCAGCAGACGATTATAATAGTGGGGAAATTGATGATCTAACATGGAATGAAGTGGAAGAAGCCATAAAGAGGATGAAAGGGGGCAAGGCACCAGGTTGGGACGACGTAACAGTGGATATGATACGAGCAGCAGGAGAAGTAGGAACCCAGTGGCTATACAGAGTGCTGAGGGTGGTGTGGAAGGAGAACAGAATTCCTGAGGATTGGAAGAAAGGAATTATAGTCCCGATCTTCAAGAAAGGGGATAAAAGGAGATGTGAGAACTACAGAGGAATCACCCTGCTATGCCACTGTGGAAAAATCTATGAAAAGATCCTGGAGAAGAGAATAAGAAGCAGTATTGAAAGTAGACTGCAAGAGGAGCAGTATGGTTTCAGACCGGGAAGATAAACAACGGACCTCATATTTGCGGTAAGGCAACTGCAGGAAAGGCACTATGAGTACGGGAAGGACTTAATCATGGCCTTTTTAGATATTGAGAAGGGGTATGACAGTATCTATAGGGACAAGCTCTGGGATGTGCTGAACGCAAAAGGGATAGATGAAGAGATAACACGAGAAGTCAGAAAAATGTATGAGGGAAGTGAGAGTTGTGTGAAAGTGGGGAGGGAACGTACTGCATGGTTCAAGCTGGAAAATGGGCTGCGACAGGGAAGTGCACTTTCGCCTTTATTGTTTATTATTGTTATGGATGAAATCCTACAGCAAGTATCAGACGCAATTGGAGATCATAAAATGAAAGCAGTGCTTTTTGCCGATGACCTGATGTTATGGGGAAATTGCGAGAAGGAGGTGCAAGAGCAGTTAGATGTATGGGAGGCAACGGCAGCACAATATGGAATGCATTTCTCAGCAAAGAAAAGTGAAATAATTGTCACAACAAGGAAGAAGATTAGGCCAAATGTGGATATAACTTGTGGAGGGGAAAAACTACAAGTGGTAGAGAACTTCAAGTACCTGGGAAGCATGATTGAAAGTAAGGGGGGAAACGCAATGGAAATAAACGAAAGGTGCAGAAAAGCAGGGCAGTTCTTTAAATGCATTAGGGGGCTTATTTGGAGCAAGGAGGTGCCACAGAAATCCAAGGGAATGATATACCGAACCTACTTTGTCCCCATATTGTCATACGGAAGTGAGACACGGGTAATGCACAAAACCGACAAAAGTAGAATACAAGCTAGTGAAATGAAATTCCAGAGGAGCAGGTTGAGTGTAACAAGACGAGACAGATTGCGAAATGTGTATGTGAGGGAAAGACTAAAGGAGGAACCAGTACAGGACAGGATAGAAAAATCAAGACTGCAGTGGTATGGACACATGAAGAGAATGGATGAGGGAAGAATTCCAAAGAGGATGTTTGATCTGCAACTGGAGGGGAAGAGGCCCAGGGGAAGACCAAGAGATAGATGGGTGAAGGGAGTGAAGGAATGTGTGACGAGAAGAGGAGAGAACTGGACGAAGGTGGAAGAGGGAGAATGGTGGAAAGACAGAACACGATGGAGAGGCTTGTGTTCCCGACAGACCCAGCCAGTGGCTGGAAACTGTCCAAGATGATGATGATGATCTGAATGTGGCGAAAATTGGCAATGTACCCTAAGTAATGAAAAGTGTGAGGTCATCCACATGAGTGCTAAAAGGTAGTGGTTAAACTTCGGTTACACGAAAATCAGTCTAATCTAAAAGCCGTAAATTCAACTAAATACCTAGGTATTACAATTACGAACAACTTAAATTGGAAGGAACACATAGAAAATGTTGTGGGGAAGACTAACCAAAGACTGCAATTTATTGGCAGGACACTTAGAAAATGTAACAGACCTACTAAATAGACTGCCTACAGTACGCTTATCCGACCTCTTTTAGAATACTGCTGCGCGGTGTGGGGTCCTTACCAGGTAGGACTGACGCAGTACATCGAAAAAGTTCAAAGAAAGGGAGCATGTTTTGTCTTATCGCGAAATTTGGGAGAGAGTGTCACAGAAATGATACAGGATTTGGGCTGGAAATCATTAAAAGAAAAGCGTTTTTCGTAGCGACGGCATCTTCTCACGAAATTTCAATTACCAACCTTCTCCTCCGAATGCGGAAATATTTTGTTGACACCGACTAAAATAGGGCGGAACGATCACCACGATAAAACAAGGGAAATCAGAGCTCGTACGGAAAGGTATAGGTGTTCATTCTTTCCACGCGCTATACGAGATTGGAATAATAGAGAATTGTGAAGGTGGTTCGATGAACTCTATGCCAGGCACTTGAATGTGATTTGCAGAGTATCCATGTAGATGTAGATGTAGATGGAGGCAAGCTTAGGACACTGTAGCGAAATGCAAGAAGCCTTGCATAGGATTGGCAGTTGAGCTTCAATATAATCAAATGTAACCTACTGTGCACAAATACGCACAATGACCGCAATTATATGGTTACAAGATTGCTGAAACCCAGTGAAAGCAGTCACATTCGGTCGGTATCTGGAAGTGTGTACACAAAGCAATTCAATGTGGAACAACTACATGAAACTAATCCTAGGAAAGACAGATACTATAGCCTTATTGGGATAAATCTGAGTAAGTGTAGTCCCGCCAGGTAGGAGGCAACTTACGAAATCCTTTCTGAGGTGACACTTAAATATTGTAGAGGACTGATAGTGGAAATAGAGGATATCCACAGAAGAGCAGTGTGTTTCGTCACAGGTTAGTATAACAATCGCCCAAGTTTAGCGGAGGTATTCATCTCCAGCGGATATGGCTACAACAAAGGCTTGCCAAACACAGTGCGGCTTACTGTTAAAATTTGGTGAGCGCACTTTGCTGGAAGAGTCAGCAAACGTATTGCTTCTTCCTACTCATATGTCCGCTCCTGGTAGCTGAGCGGTTAGCGCTACGGAATGTCATACCTAGAGGCCATGGTTCGATTCCCGGCTGGGTCGGAGATTTTCTCCTCTCAGGGACTGGGTATTGTGTTGTCCTTATCATCATCATTTCATCCCCATCGACACACAAGTCGTTCAAGTGGCGTCAACCCGAAAGACTTGCACCAGGCGAGAGGTCTACGCGACGGGAGGTCCTAGCCGCACGGCATCTCCTACATATATCACACGAAAAGGCCATGAAGATAAAATTAGAGGGTTACCAATAATAATTGTTCTTCCCGCTTACTATTTGCGACTGCAGTAGGAAAGGATTAAAGGACAGTGGTACATAAAGTACCATCCACGTACACCATACGTTCGCTTGTGGGGTACAGATGCAAATTTAGATGTACACTCCTGGAAATGGAAAAAAGAACACATTGACACCGGTGTGTCAGACCCACCATACTTGCTTCGGACACTGCGAGAGGGCTGTACAAGCAATGATCACACGCACGGCACAGCGGACACACCAGGAACCGCGGTGTTGGCCGTCGAATGGCGCTAGCTGCGCAGCATTTGTGCACCGCCGCCGTCAGTGTCAGCCAGTTTGCCGTGGCATACGGAGCTCCATCGCAGTCTTTAACACTGGTAGCACGCCGCGACAGCGTGGACGTGAACCGTATGTGCAGTTGACGGACTTTGAGCGAGGGCGTATAGTGGGCATGCGGGAGGCCGGGTGGACGTACCGCCGAATTGCTCAACACGTGGGGCGTGAGGTCTCCACAGTACATCGATGTTGTCGCCGGTGGTCGGCGGAAGGTGCACGTGCCCGTCGACCTGGGACCGGACCGCAGGGACGCACGGATGCACACCAAGACCGTAGGATCCTACGCAGTGCCGTAGGGGACCGCACCGCCACTTCCCAGCAAATTAGGGACACTGTTGCTCCTGGGGTATCGGCGAGGACCATTCGCAACCGTCTCCATGAAGCTGGGCTACGGTCCTGCACACCGTTAGGCCGTCTTCCGCTCACGCCCCAACATCGTGCAGCCCGCCTCCAGTGGTGTCGCGACAGGCGTGAATGGAGGGACGAATGGAGACGTGTCGTCTTCAGCGATGAGAGTCGCTTCTGCCTTGGTGCCAATGATGGTCGTATGCGTGTTTGGCGCCGTGCAGGTGAGCGCCACAATCAGGACTGCATACGACCGAGGCACACAGGGCCAACAAAATGGCTCTGAGCACTATGGGACTCAACTGCTGAGGTTATTAGTCCCCTAGAACTTAGAACTAGTTAAACCTAACTAACCTAAGGACATCACAAACATCCATGCCCGAGGCAGGATTCGAACCTGCGACCGTAGCGGTCTTGCGGTTCCAGACTGCAGCGCAGGGCCAACACCCGGCATCATGGTGTGGGGAGCGATCTCCTACACTTGCTGTACACCACTGGTGATCGTCGAGGGGACACTGAATAGTGCACGGTACATCCAAACCGTCATCGAACCCATAGTTCTACCATTCCTAGACCGGCAAGGGAACTTGCTGTCCAACAGGACAATGCACGTCCGCATGTATCCCGTGCCACCCAACGTGCTCTAGAAGGTGTAAGTCAACTACCCTGGCCAGCAAGATCTCCGGATCTGTCCCCCATTGAGCATGTTTGGGACTGGATGAAGCGTCGTCTCACGTGGTCTGCACGTCCAGCACGAACGCTGGTCCAACTGAGGCGCCAGGTGGATATGGCATGGCAAGCCGTTCCACAGGACTACATCCAGCATCTCTACGATCGTCTCCATGGGAGAATAGCAGCCTGCATTGCTGCGAAAGGTGGATATACACTGTACTAGTGCCGACATTGTGCATGCTCTGTTGCCTGTGTCTATGTGCCTGTGGTTCTGTCAGTGTGATCATGTGATGTATCTGACCCCAGGAATGTGTCAATAAAGTTTCCCCTTCCTGGGACAATGAAATCACGGTGTTCTTATTTCAATTTCCAGGAGTGTAGAAAACGAGTGGAGCTACAAGTAAAAAAAAATCGATTAAGCCAAGCCGGGCATTCAAATGCAAGTGTACAATGAGCGTGTGCTATCAGTTTGCACTTACGGCAAAGATACGTGGACGTCTAACAGAAAATAGAAATGTGTGATTTGTGGTACATGTAGGGGAGGCACCGTACCTGCACGAGGCAGCGAGGAGGCGTGGCCAGCTGCGGCGAGCAGCAGTGCCAGCAGCAGAGTCGTCTGTGGGGCCATCGTGGAGTTCGCACTGAGGGATCTGCGGTCGCCGCCCGCTTATATTGCGTGCGCCGATACTGTGACTCTTATCTGCCAGCCAATGGAAGCTCGTTAGTAGCGTCACGTGTCTTGAGGAGCACCGAGGTAGGACAACGTGGGGCGATAGGTTCAACTACCTGTAACGTGTATGTCACTTAGGTAAAAGCTCTTACATCATAACGTCAGGCGCTGTGGTGGGGTTTTCAAATACGCAAGTTAGAATTTACCGTCTCAGCGACGTAGACTTCGGTTGACTGAAGGCGGGCTTCTATAGTCCGATAGCTGGCGTTCTGCCACTGACGGGCTGGCCTGCTCTCGCCACCAACTCACCTGTGTGGGATCTCAAGCGCCTTCTCGGCCACCACTGAGCTGCCAATTCCCGTGCGTAATGCATTGTGCTTGCCGCTTCTCAGGGAGCCGTTGCAGAAGGATATTCGTGGAACGTTTGGTATCGCGTCCCTCACAATCTACAATAAAAATAGTTGAAAGAGGGGCATAAAAGAGACACTGCAGCGATCTATGAGATACAGACTTTGCACTTAATATTTGTTATATTGGCAAAATTGCACAAAAGCACCATCGTAGACGTTTATACATATTAAATGCAATGCGATTCACTCCTTTGAAAAGACACATTGCCAAATAGGGTATTTTTGCAATCAAGAATAAAAAGTACGCTTGTAAGTAGGCTGTTTAGGTTTTTATGTTCGTAACGTCACATAGCGCTCTGTATGAAAATCACTGACTGTGATGTGTGCAGTCTGTGGATGGTTGGCATTTTTGGAATATTCGCTATTGTAGTGTTGGGAAGCTGGATGTGAACAGCGCGTAGCGTTGCGCAGTTGGAGGTGAGCCGCCAGCAGTGGTGGATGTGGGGAGAGAGATGGCGGAGTTTTGAGAGCGGACGATCTGGACGTGTGTCCGTCAGAAAAAGGAAATTTGTAAGACTGTATGTCATGAACTGATATATATATATATATATATATATAACTTTTGGGGACTATTAGGTAAATACATTGTTGGTTCTCCATCAAAATCTTTCATTTGCTAACTATGCCTTCAGTAGCTAGAATCTTTCACTTAGCTGGCAGTATTGGCGCTCGCTGTATTGCAGTAGTTCGAGTAACGAAGATTTTTGTGAGGTAAGTGATTCATGAAAGGTATAGGTTATTGATAGTCAGGGCCATTCTTTTGTAGGGATTATTGAAAATCAGACTGCGTTGCGCTAAAAAATATTGTGTGTCAGTTTAGTGTTGATCAGAATAAGTAAGCAGAGAAATGTCTGAGTACGTTCAGTTTTGCTCAGCCGTTTGAAAATCAAATAACGTGGAGGTTTATCAGCACAGTAATTCATAAATTTTTCTAAGGCGATGTTTCACACTGATAGGAAAGAAATCGCAGAGCCAATAATGAGTTGTGGGACATAAACAAAAGTCTGTGTTTCTACATCTGAAAGATCATGTCTATTCAAATTTCATGCCAATGGCATAAGAGTGGCGCTATTAGAGCCACTATGAGGAGACAAAATTGGGTTTGTTTTCAATACACGCTGTAACGGTCGTGAGCGGTAGTTACCTTTGAGATTGGACTTTGTTAGTTAATGTTAGTCAAGAATATCTTTAAGGCGATATTATCAACACGTCACTGAGTATGAACGAGATCGTGTTATAGGGCTACTACATGCTCGATATTCCTTCTGCGATGTCGCGGAAAGACTTGACAGGAATGTAGCCATTGCACATGATTACTGGCGGCGGCTGCCATGAGAATCAACGGTCTCAAGAAGACGGGGCTTCGAACGGCCACGTGGCAGTGCCGAGAAGGAAGACCGTCCTGATCTCCATATTGATTTGGCGCATCGTGCAGCATTTGCAGCACCAATCTGAGAGGCAGTTGGCACCACAGTGACACAGCGAACTGATACAAATCGCTTTCTTCAAGGACAGTTCCGAGCATGCAGTCCGCTGCCCCCAAACCACCGCCATTTGCGACGTCTTTGGTATCAAGCAAGAGTTCATTCGAGGTCAGGAAGAAGATCTCTTGTGTTTCCTGATGACAGTAGTTCTACCTCAGTGCCAATGATGGATGTGTGTTCGTTACGATGATACCAGCAGACGGACAGTAACCAAAATGTCTGCATGCCAAACACACTGGACCTACACCTGGAGTTTTGTATGACAGCAGGAGCAATTTCGTGGTTATCTGACACACTCTGACTGCAAACTTTTACGTACGTCTGGTGATTCGACCTTTAGTGTTGCCATTCATGAACAGAGTTGAAGGGACGTTTTCCAGCAGAATAACACCCGCCCACATACCGTTATTGTAACCTAACATGCTCTACCGAGTTTCGACATGTTGCCTTGGCGTGCTGGATGACTATGTCTGTCTCCAATGGAGAACATATGGAACAGCATCGGACAACAGCTCCAGTGTCATCCGCTCTGTACTGACAGTCCAAGAGCAACAGGCATGCAGCTCCACCCCACCAACTGACATCTGGCACCTGTACGGCGCTATGCATGCACGTTTTCATGCTCCCATTCACATACTGATAGTTATACCGGTTATGTTGTTAATGTACCAGCATTTTACATTTGCTATGACTTATCTCGCGTTTACATTGACCTGTGATCTTGCAACGTTAATCACTTAAATATGTTACGTAAGAAAATATATTCCCGAAATTTAATTATTCTGCATTAATTGTTTTTTTGGTATCGTCATTTTTTTCCTTCAGTGTATTTCTGTGAGTGCTATAATTTTCGAAATAGGGTGTGGGGTAAGGTACACCTGTCAAACGAAAACCGGACAAGTGCGAGTACGGCTCGTGCCCTGACGGTTCCGTACAAACCTGATTATGTATACAGACAATAATTTCGTCTGACCCAACGGCCTGGTGCGCGCGACTTACCAGTTATCCAACCGGGAAAAGAGTACCTGTAATTTAGCGTGGAATCGTGACCGCGTGTTGACTTTGGCGTCTCCTTACATTGGCGAGAATTGAAGCCTAGGTTGAAAAGAACACTGAAAAATCCGCGGTCCGGTCGACATTCGATCCCAAGAGCTCTAGGCTGCCAGGCATACGCTTTACCGCTAATCCACCACGCACGATGTTTATGTAGATAGTTCATCTACAGATTTTGATTGGAGTCTGTGAGAAGCAAAATACGGCCGTATGTTTTGATCGCAATCACCTACACGGTTACATATGTTCACAACGCCAAGGGAACGTAGACCTTAGTACCTGACATAAATTTTATCTAGATACCTATACCTGTATCTGAGAAAATGGGATCTTAACAGTCGTACAGATTGACAAATGGACGCAAAGTGGCCACATGAAGGTTTCGTTTCCACCCTAAAAAAAAACCTCTAGCTAAGAAAAATCAAGAGCAATTTTTCGACAGCCGTAGAAACTCTACAGAAACTTGTGCCATAAGTGAATATCAGATTTTTTAAAATGATTTTCGTAAAAGATAGTCTGTAAAGCGATTTACAGGGGTCGCGGAGAGTGCAGTGCTGTGGAACTGCGGCAGCTGCCTGCGACAACTTCGCACCTTTGCACCTTACACCTCAGATGCCGGGTAATTTAAGATCGTAGAACAGGTGAACGGGGTTTTTGGACGGAAGTAGTAACGGCCACCGCGCTTGTATACCCATTAAATGTGTTAGGGAGAGCGTGGAACACGTAAATCCGGTTTGTAGCATAGGGATGTGGGATCTGCTCCATATGAATGCGGATCCATTGCCTCGCCCACTTGGCATATGTCTTGGTACGTTGTCAGTGGTATCGTGGAAAACAGCAAATTTTTCACCGTCTGCGATTCTATAGGCATTATACTTTGCGGATCCTTGCCATCTATAACAACACAGTACAGACCCAAACAGTCGCTGTTGAAGGTCGACGGTCGCTATAGCTTCATTGGATTATATAGTCACAGGAGTCTTGCCTGGCACTTTTCTTAAATATGCTACCTCTTCTTGCCTTTTGGAACCTTGAAAATCCACACTGTAATTTGACCTTGAGATTTCACTAACGTTCTCTGCTTTTCGCACAACTTATTGGACGAAGAAGGGGTTTGAGACTATTCGTGTGGATTTTCACGATAATGGAATATTGGTAAACTGCAATGAAATTATTTACAATATTCCACGTCTTTCTTGATATAATTATTTAAACACTGTGTGAGGGTGACCAAGGGATATGGCACTGTGTGTACTTGAGGCAATTATGTGCATGGTTCCTTGCCGAAGGCCACGGATTGGTCCTTTCCACGTAGTGGCTCAATCAAATGTTTTGTTAGTGTACGTAACACTAATCTCTCTTTCTAAAATTTCAAAGTCAATATAATCTTTCTTAACATCTTCTCTTCCGGAAACTTGAATCAGTACAGAAGTTTTTGAAGTTTAAAGGTAAATATATAGCATCTGAGAAGAGACTGACACAACCATCGAATACTGTACGTGAACTTGAAACAATATACATAAAATGCACCTACCAATCCGTTTTTGTTAAATATGACCAAACTATTGGGAGGCAATTTTCCCTCCGGCCGCATTGCCAATTTTTGTTTTGTGAACCAAAACAAGCAAGGAATATTAATTGATTTTTAAAGACAAGAAGAAAAGTCTGAGGAGAGAACATTTATTACACAATTTAATGAAATACAATGTTAATGAGATGTCTGGCTTTGTTTGACTGAACTGAGTGAGTCAGTGTTGATGTCAACTGACGCTGTTGATACACGCATAGAATTTTCCAGATGAACGTCAGTAAATCGTATTCTCATTGGTGATTTGGTGTAATTCATCCTACTAAAAAAGCTGTTCACTCACGTGTTTCCAAATAGCGAAATCATTTTTAGATCATGTTTGTAAATGGCTGGATGTTTCTTCTTGTCCAAATGTGTTTTACCGAACTCTTCCAAACGACCTTGAGAAAATTTCTCTTTTAACGGTGCATCACACTACATTTCGCAGCATTCCATTTGAAAAGTCTCGGTAGTGAGCTCATGTCTACGGAGAATGGCGTAGCAAATATGTAAAAAAGCAGTCGATGTTTCCTGAAGTCTCGAAATCTGTTTTAGAATTCGTATTTCAAGTCAGATTAGAAAGAAGCATATTTAATCGCTGTCGCCTGTGTGACGTCCGATTAACATCATGTAGGTGGCTACTTATATCGACCAAAAACGCAAAGTTGGAAAGCCAGTTTTTCTTCGAACTCCGGAAGTCTCTTTGATGTGATTTCAAAGAATGTATTTCTTGCTTCAAATCAAACATCTTTCCAATATTTTCGCTCTTGTTAGCCATCTTACTTCTGCATAATACAAAATGTTATCACGCTCTGAATCCAATTATTTCAGAAATTCTTGGAACTGACAATGATTAAGTTCATTCGTCTTAATAAAGTTCACTGTTTTGACAACTACCTTCATAACATGGTCCGTTCTGAGGGACTTGGCACATAAATTCCCTTGATGGATATTGCAATGAAGGTTTAGCATCGACGTATTGCCAACTTTGCGAGCCTCGTTTTCAATCAACGGAACTAAACCTTCGTGTTTCCCAACCATTGCTGGAACACCATCTGTTATTAGCCCCGATAGGTTGTTAAGTTTTAACGTAAAGCGACTTAATGTCGATATAACATTTTCCAATAAATCTCGTGACCTCATGGTATCCTTAAGTGGATACAATGTCGCTAATTCTTCTGTTTTATTAAAATGGGCATCAACACCTCTGACACAAATCTCGATTTGGGCGGTATCCTCCATATCTGTGCATTCATCCAAAGTTAGGGAATAATACATAAACTCAGATGCACGATTTTTAAAATTATCATTAATTTGTCTTCCAATGTCGTCTTCACGTGTGGTAATAGTCTGACGACATAGGCTTGTTTTTCAGAAGTCTTTTTCCTTTTTTGGACACACAATTTCAACGACGGTCTCTAAGCATTCCTTAACCAATTCGCCATCTGAATATGGCTTTGATTTTTTTTTCAATATTAGAGTTACTGCATTGTTCGCTTTCACGTAGCATGTTGACTCTGAATTCTCCCTTCTAAATATCTTCTGTTGAGCAGAAAGTTTACTTTTTAAGTAGTTTAGCTGATCTTTTCGACATTGTCCCTTGCACTTACCAAATATAACTGCATGTTTAGCCTCGTAATGCAATTTGGTATTATATTCTTTTCAAACCGAGACAGATTCATTGCATATCAGACATATGGGTCTTGTTTTTATATTCCACAAAAAAGTAGTTTGCAATCCACTTGTCTTGAAAAGTTCTCAACTCCTCTGCAACTTTCCTCTTCTTGGGTCCTATTTGTTTACTAGATGACGCCATATCAAGTTTACGTCTTTATTTGAAACAGACATTTTTTATCATAAGTCAGAAACTAAAAAGGGAGACAACACGGTAACCTGATTTTTGTAATTTTATTTATATATGGTACGTTAAGTTCAGAACCAAACATCAGTTACCTCCAAAATTCCCTTCAATATCTACTTTAAAGTTCCCTGAAGTTATTGACACCGTAAAGCAAGTTGACTGTTTTGATGGCTGTGTGTCTGTGTGGTAGGATGGTCGTCTGCAACACAGGTGGCCTTCGATTCCCAGTTGTGGTAAATTTTTAAATAAAGGTTCACTACCGTGAAGCGTGGGGTACATGAAGATGGAAAAAAATCTGAAGTGCTTTTTTTTTTTAGAACATCCATATATATATGAAGAATCGGTGACTAGGGATTTATATCTGAATTGAAAGTTGGATTTTTGTGTGTGATATGTAAATAGGAATAAGAAGACATTCATTTTTCACAAAAATTGCAATTAAATGTGTGTTAATTATTAAATATTTATGCGACATAGGTATTCGAAGTGAACGAGAAAAACCAAAAAAAGTAATGACCGAAACTAGACTATAATCAGCAATCCAACAATTACCAGTCTCGAGAGCAGTGTTGTTCTTTTTTTTTTCGACATTTACGTCTTTCCCCTTCACGGAAATGCTTTTACAGCATGCGACTACGTTTAAAAATATATACCAACTGTGCACCTTTTTTAAAAAAATACACCCCATCTGTGCATCGAACCGTAGCCCTCCACATGGGAGACTAGCTTCGTACCACAGAGCTAGTATTCAGCTCTTTTATGTAACTGATATTGTATTTCTGAACGACATGTGTCATAAATAAAAAGAATTACATATGCTTCACTCAATCAAGCAGCCTTACTTTAAAATTTCGACCCCCATTTCGAATTCTTTTGTTATGATTGTTTCTTAAAACTATTCTACATTTCAAGTCGATAACATTATTAGTTGCTCTAAATAAGAGAGACAGGTGGATTATGATGCACTAGGAGGGTCGCTTTTCTATTTTTGTAATGTAGAATTCTTAAACGTCATCAGTAAAAACAAATTATTACAATTAAGTATTTATTTGTTTTGTGCTACTAAAACTAAAAGAAGGCACTGAGACAGAAACCATTGCTAATGTCGGTTGGTGTACCTACTCACCATAACTGAATGCATAAAATAAATGCAAGCCTACCAAAATTAAAGACAAACGTCATAGAGTAATTGTAAAAAGATAAAATCTGGGTTCACTTACCTGAAGTTATGATAGGTCTATCACTATCGAATGCGCAGCGCGTATACACGTGAAGGGCCGTAAATTACGGCCAAGCTTATATTTACTTTTCGATCGATATTGTAAACATTTAGTGTAAAAAACTGTAAGTCTGTATTACAGAATAGCTACATGCAGTTAGTCTCCTGATTTCCCGTATTTCTGTCGGTAATACTATCATTATGAACCGTTTTCGGTACATTGAGCTACTACCTCAGAAAGTCGGCAATAATGTGCTTTACTTTGCCAGTTGCTTAGTTCAGAAATACCATGAAGGCGTATTATACATAACGCCCTCCTAAACGTCGATTTAGGGTAGGTCCGCGCTTAACTTTACCTTTACCTTTACCTTTACCTTTGCAAGATGGTCCTATGTTGTTAGTCCCGTTCTACACTTGGAAGATGCGCCGACTAATGTTTCTAATGTTATGTGAGGGGCTGTACGAACAGAATGTACGGATCACTTGGTAAATTATCGAAATGTTTTTGATCTTCGACCATAGATGAGATAGGCAACATACGGCGTTATACTGAAACGAATATCTCGATCAGCTGCTGGAGGATACTGGTTACCGGCGGCTTACGGAGTAGACGTAATAGTAGTGTTTTCAGCAATCTTAATTGTAATTGTAAAGCAACGCTAAGGATCTACTGTACTGAAAAACATATTTCGTTGCATAGTAATAATTGATTTAAAAACACCAAAATTTCACTGAGAATCGGTTCGGAAAGCGGGATTAATGTAGGTCCTCAGATATTAAGATCATTGATAGATCACTAGGACAACCAACTCAATATTTAAAGAAGTTTCCTCGCAAAAGGCTCTTGCAATGCCTTCTAGATCGTTGCTGAAGTGTATGGAACCTGTACCAAATAGACTGAGGTAATCTTTAGATACCTCCTGATATCGTGTCGGCTTTCTTTTTCCCGACGTATTGCGGCAATTCGACGTGGCATGGACTCAACAAGACGTTGCAATTACCCTGCAGAAATAATGAGCCATGTTGCCTCTATAGCCTTCGATAATTGCGAAAGTATTTCCGGTGCAGGATATTGTGCACGAACTGACCTCTCGATTATGTCCCGTGAATCTTCGATAGGACTCGTTCCGGGAGGTTAAGGTGGCCAAATGAAATTGTTCGAACTGTCCAGAATGTTCTTCGAACCAATCGCGAACAGCTGTGGCTCGATGACATGGCGCATTGTCATCCGTAAAAATTTCATTGCTATTTGGGAATAAGAAGTCAATGAATGGCTCAAAATGCTCTCCAAGTAGCCGAACATAACCATTACCATTCAATAATGGTTCACTTGAACCTGGTGACCCAGTCCACTCCGTGTAAACACAGCCCACACCATTATGGAGCTACCGCCATCTTGAAGAGTGCCTTTTTGACAACTTGGGTCCGTGGCTTCCTGTGGTCTGCGCCACACTCGAATACTACCAACGGTTCTTACCATCTGAAATCGGGGCTCACCTCATCAGCCCACGGTTTTCCAGTCTTCTAGGGTGAGCCGTTGCGGCTCTCTGGTTATCGATTCTTTACGTAAGTGGGTGGTTTGTCCACGAGGGCGTCGTAGGCGGGTGTTGGCGCGCTCTGGCGGCGATTGGGGCGAAGCAATGAGTTAGGCCCCGTCGCGATGAAGACGAGAGTTGGTAGTGGGCACAGAAGGGAAGCGGATCACTGCGTGTTTGAAAGAGAGAAGAGAGACGAAGCGGAGCTGCTTGTTTGCTGGGTGTCCAGTATGGCAGCTTCTGCGGTTGGCACCTTACGTCACTGAAGGACTGCTGTTGATTTAAATGAAATTGCCACACATGGAGCCGAAGCCACACGTTTAGGTGATGGCGATCATCTCTGTTTCTGGTGATATATGTTCTCGCCCCCGAACTTACAACCGCACTGGACTTTTCTCTAACACAATCGCAACGGATTGAATAGACCGTTAGTTGTACCTTGCGACGGGAAAAGCAAGTGATTGGTCCGTTAACCTGTTCCCGACCAGTGACGTCAAGTGATTCGTCACGCTACTAAATTTGTTTGTTGTATGCTGCCACTGACATGTTATATTTTAAGAATTTGTTAGTTAAAGCGTTCTTTTATGAAGTCTTGATTTAAGCTGTTGCAGGCTTGTGTGCTGAGAAGCAGACGATATATTTGTTATTGTCTTTCTCTTGCTCAGAAGCTTAAGGGGGGTAGGACGTCAAACGGGCCGGATTGGAGCAGGAGAGGTACCACAGGACATTTTAATTTCCACTGTCTATACTTTTGCAAATAAATTCATAAAACTTTGTCAGCATGACCAGGAAGGATTTAGAATTCACATTCATAGGAGTGGAAGTTCGAAAACATAACGAAATGATTTTTTTTTTTTTTTGCGTATGAAATTTCATCATTTTTTGACTTAATAATGGCAATATTTGTTGCTATAGGTACACTTTTCTTCATAGGTAAGAGAGATTCTTCGATGAATTTTGCACAGCATACAAACCATACTTAAAGGTGTATGAAACTCTAGAATTTTCCAAATCTATTAAAAACTGTGATAAAAATTGAGGTAATTAACTATAAAATTTGTGTTTTTTTCTAAAGACGAAGTTTAAAATATAACAGTTCATTCTTTTTTTCATAAATTAATTAAATTCTAGAGTTTCATACACCTGTGAGTATGGTATGTGTGCTGGGCAAAATTCATCGAAGAATCTCTCTAACTTATGAAGAAAAGTGTACCTATAGCAACAAATGCAGCCATTAGTAAGTGAAAAAAGATGAAATTTCGCACGTAAAAAAAATTATTTTGCTATGTTTTCGAACTTCCACTGCAATGAGTGTGAATCCTGAATCCTTCCTGGTGTTGCTGACAAAGTTTTATAAATTTATTTGTAAAATTATAGACACTGGAAATTAAAATGTCCTGTGATGCTTGTCCTGCTCCAAGTCGGCCCGTTTGACATCCTACCCCCCTTAAAGTATTTGACGATGCTCTCTCCCCTTGAGGACAATTACCGTATGTAACATTTAGTTTGACGGTTTAAGTGCGGTATGCATCCAATTACTCCTTGTTCATAGAACTTGGCATTGTTACAGTGAGCTATGATCATAACCTAATCTGGTATTTTAAGTCTTTTAAAGTTTGGTTTTAAATTTATGTTTGTATTTTTAAATGGTTGCTAATTTGTACTGTACTAGGTCGAGTAATCCCACATTGCTTTATATTTAGTATTTTATTCCGTTCGCCTTAGCTTCGAAAGTAGGCCTTGCTATTAATTATAGTACGGTTCTTGTGTGTTCACGTGTAAGCACATATTGCTTCTCAGATATCGCTTTGAATTTATGATGGGTGGTAAGGCAGTGGGTCAGGGTGTCCGAAAGTGCTGAATCCTATGATAAATTGTCTAGTGGGTCCTTGTCTGCTACATCTGACCTTTGCATGCTATCTTTAAGCTTGTTACTTCAATGTACCGGTGTCTGGTTTGTATACCATGTAGCCATCACACGATTACTTTAGTTCTAGCCTGGACTGGTTGTACTTAAGTACTACCTTTCCCGTTTGATCTTTCGTGGCCGACTGAACGGAGTTTGACTGCTGCGCGCAAGAGCTGTGCCCGCGCTCTAGCTTCTGTTCTCCTGTGTCTGTCGGAGAACTTGGGATGAAGCCACGCCACATCGTCCTACAGTTGCGAGGTTGGAGTTAAGTTACTCACCGGATCTTTTTCAGATATTTTGGCATCAGCCACCAGTCCTAGCACCCAAAATAGTCCCCTAGTCCTCTCGAGGGATCAACTTGGCCATTACTTTGTATACATTTTTTGCGGCTACTATTTATCTTGTCGTCCTGTATGTTAAAATTCACTTTGTGGGAGAGGTGTACACATTGATTATTAATGGCGATGTAATATTCATGTACTGATGAGTGTTTCTATACCGGAAAGTGTTCTGTATTGCTGCTTATGCTATCGTAATTTTACATCTTGCTTTGTTCTGTAATTGTATTGTAGTCTTAAGACCTATTTTTTTAAGATAATATTTTGTTCCAGACTCTTACCGAAGATTAAATTAGTACTATAATGATAGTTAACTAACTTGGTTATTTTCATTGGGATTTAAGTGTCTATTATGTTAATTGATTGTTTCTTACCTTACGGCACGCAGTATCTCGCTTCATATTGATTAATATTGAAAAATTGTTTGGAGACCATTTTGCAGAAGATATTTAACCACTGATTGAATTGTTAAATTTAATGCTCCATAAAGCGGAATGATGAAAAGGTGAATGAAGGCCAGTAAACTCCTGGTCGAGTCCTTCCCGAAATTTCTAAAAGCCACCGTTCGTAGCGTCCAGTCGATATGGTCACGTCCCCAGGGGAGCGCTGCAAGCCATGTCGTACTGTTCGCAAAGGCACTCGCGTCGGCCGTCTGCTACCATAGCAAATTAACTTCACGTTTTACCGCACTGTCGTAACAATACGTTTGCCGTACGTCCCATACTGCTTTCTGCGGTTATTTCACGCAGTGTTGCTTGTCTGTTAGCACGGAAAACGCCGCAAACGCCGCTGCTCTCGCGGTCGTTAACTTTTGCCGTCGGCCACTGCGTTGTCCGTGATGAGAGGCAATGCCTGACATTTGATATTCTCGGCACACTCTTGACCCTTTCGGAATTATGAATTCCCTAACGAATTCCGAAATGGAATGTTCCATGCGTCTAGCTCCAACTATCATTCGGAGTTCTAAGTCTCCTAATTCCAGTCGTGCTTGATAATCACGTCGGAAGCTTTCTTCACCTCAATTGCCTGAGTGGAAATGACAGACCCGCCAGTGCACCGCCCTCTTATACCTTATGTACGCGAAACTGTCGTCAATTGTTTATGTGCACATCGCTGTCCCATGAGTTTTGTCAACTCAGTGTAGGGCGTAAAGGAGATATTGACCGGATACAAAGGAGGACAGCAGGAAGGATCACATGTTTCTTTGACCCATTATAGAGAGTCACTGAGATGCTTATGCAAATGCGCTGACAGACGCATGATGGGTGACTCACTCCCTTGAATGTTCACAAAGTTTCATGGAAGGAAAGTTTACAGAAGGAACCTAGAAATATGCCGTGACCCATATGCATCCTTTTCATAGGAATCGCGAAAACAAGACAAGGTTAGATCAGTTACAGCGCACAGAGCTGTTTAAGCAGTCATTCTTCAGTCGTTCCATACGTGAATGGTACGGGAAGAAGCCCTTATAACCGGTACAAAGGGAAGTACCTTCTACGACGCACTTCACAGGGCTTGCAGAGAAGACAGTAGATAGCCTATAGTGAAACAAAGATGGAATAGAGTCATAGAACGCTTAGGAGAACATGTGGCACAAAATTCTAGCGGTTTGTTCAGTTCGAAAACAGAGTACGATTTACAGGGTAAGCGCTTCGTGGTAACTGCCTACTTTCATTCCATAGCTAAAGGTCTCTTGCATAACGTACGCACTATAATGATTTGACATGTGGAGAGCTGCGTCGGTAAGATGTCACCTGTTATTGCAGTGGCAAGAAGTGAAACAGATGTGTCTGATGATATCACGTTACCGCACCATGTTTAAGTGTCAAGTTTTTTCTTTCTTTTTTATATCCTCAAAAACACACGTAAAGGACTCCCGTTGTAATTCGGTATGATGAAAACTGATGTAGATAAAACCTTTGTCACCTGTCGTGTGCTATCCGTATAATATGAAATACAATGACCGCTGATATAACGTGATAATCTGCAGATTCTATTGTTGGGATAATCCGCGGCAAATAATGTTGAAACTGAATGAGGAAAATGCTACCGTTTTCCTGCTATAGCACCAGAACACGTACCTAGCAGCCGCATGTGCGACTGACAACCTCAGATTTTTTTCCCCGTAGTGAGGAATTTAGGCTTATATATCCGCCTTAGGGAAGAAAAGCGTTGCTTTCTTTGAACTACGCGCCAAGACACATGTAATAGTCATTATTTCCATGTCCTGTCTCGTTTGAACTATGTTCCGAGATAAATATAATAATTATTATTTCCACGTCATACCGAACAATCGTTTGAAAAGTTATCTATATCCTATGCGATACATATATTAACCTGACATAATGGTTACTTCCACAATAGTTACACAAGTTCATCATGGCCCCAAAAACTGCTAAAAAGAAAAAAACGTAAGATGTAGAAAGATACTTTCTGTCTTGCTACTAAATGTTGAAACTATCGTGTACCGTTGTGTCACCTGATCAATAGTAGTTGACGATACATCTCTTTCCAAGGAGCTGTTCATTGTCGTTCTCTTTGAAAATTGCATATTTCGTTGTGAGAGTTTTTGGCATCATATGTTGTTTCGCGACTATTATTTGAAATATGACTTATTTTTTATATTTTTTCCATTATGTTTTCAAAATCAGTTGATTTCATTTTCGTGTTGCTCATGAAAACGTTGGTTAGCTTATGAAATTTTATCTACCTCTTTCTTCAGTAACTGGCAGACATTTAAGCATTTAACATTAGTTTGACACCCAAAAATACATTGCTAAATTATACCCAAGATTGTTTTATTTAATTATTAATATAAAAATTGTTTATGTCTTGAATATTATCTTTTTTCGATCAATGTGAGCTTAAACTTTCTGTAAATATTCATTTCTGACTCACTGCACCAGAGGACAGACGTGGTTCGGCGTGGCTGTGACATGCCTCTAAGTTAGATGGAGAGTAAGTTTCGTCCAGTGAAGTGAATATTGTCAAATAAGTTTAAAATCCAAATGTTATTTTTTGTAATTCAACAGTTACAAAAGAGAATGTAAATATTTCAGTCTGAAAGCCAGTGTTCATTTCCAAAGTGACCGACTACATTCAGACCGTTATATTATAATGGGAAAATCGGGAAAACCGATTTCTTATCAACACACTGTCTTCATGGACACTTATCTGACCTGGGCCTCTTATATATCAACCCACAGCAGATTACTGGAACACCAGCTGAGCCACTGATTTCAAGAGAAAATTTAGAAGAGTATCTCCGTAGTTTTATACTTCATATAACAACCATTTTAAAGTGGATATTTGCAGTGACATTACCTCTGAAATGCTGTTATACTGATAGAAAAATGATGAAATACTTGAAATTTTTCGTTTTCATTATCAGAATGTTAATGACACGAAGGAGCTGGACTGTTTAGAATGTGAACTAACAAAAAAATGTTCAAATGTGTGTGAAATCTTATGGGGCTTAACTGCTAAGGTCATCAGTCCCTAAGCTTACACACTACATAACCTAACTTATCCTAAGGACAATCACACACATCCATGCCCGAGGGAGGACTCGAACCTCCGCCGGGATCAGCCGCACTCTCTATGACTGCAGCGCCCGAGACCGCTCGGCTAATCCCACGCGGCGGTGAACTAACACCTCATAAGAATAAATAATGAGGGAAATAATAGCTGTAAATATCTTCAATGTCCCCTTTGTTGCTTATAACTCAGACTACGTGTTTGTATATTTCCTTTTCTCTTTTCTAGAAGTTAATGACCCAAGTTGTTAGCAAGTGGATACTTGTCTGAGATAACACTGAAGCGATGTACTGCTACCGGATAATCCGACATCTCATTCGAAATGAAGTCCAGAAGGAATCACTGCCACATATAGTTCATATACAACACATCGGTGGTGTTTTGCTTTGTGTAAGATTCAACTACATATGCGTAATTTACTGCTCGTTATTCTATTACTATGCAACGCATGGACAGCAGCGGTTCTTTGCGTTGTAACAGGATGGGTGAGTGTTCCTTGCTGTTCGCTTATCCTCGTATAAATGTTAGATTAGCGTCTAGTCGTTGCCTCTGACCTCTCCCTCCTTTGCGTTAAACTGAATGCTGGAGACGACACAGCAGAACGAACTAGAGTTACAAATAATGTCGCGTGTCACACTTTTGAGCAGTCAGAACTTTCCAAAGTTCAAGGTGTCTCACTGCTTACATTCTTATAGCTACCGTTCCATATACCTATATTTTCCCACAAACTAATGCGTATGACGTGTATCTGATAACTGAAGACTTACTAAATGTAGACGTAAGCAACTCACTGGTTAGTGCCCTGCCGGTAAGCACATTCAGCTGTCACTTTTTTTCGAAACTATAGTTTGCAAAAGCATTAAGTTGCGGTTCTTATGCTCTTTTAGTCATTTAAGCATCGCTTCCAAACAACCTGAGTTTGTATTAGGCAGATATGTTCAAATGGTTCAAATGGCTCTGAGCACTATGGGACTCAACTGCTGTGGTCATAAGTCCCCTAGAACTTAGAACTACTTAAACCTAACTAACCTAAGGACATCACACACATCCATGCCCGAGGCAGGATTCGAACCTGCGACCGTAGCGGTCGTGCGGTTCCAGACTGTAGCGCCTTTAACCGCTCGGCCACTTCGGCCGGCTGGCAGATATGTATTTCTTTCGAAGTGTATATTTAGCCAACAGACATATGGCCTAAGCTGTGGTCCAAGAGAAAATCGACGTATCTAGTCGTTTAGATGAAAAGTTTATTTGTGCTAAATGTAGGTGGAAACTTTCAATTGTCGCTCTATTCGATACATTCCTAGAGAGTATAAAGAGTACGTGTGTATGTGCCTGTGTGTGTGTGTGTGTGTGTGTGTGTGTGCGTCTGCTGCTGCATCTGTCCTTTTCAACGGGGCGTTAAGCCCTCCAACATTCAAACTGTGGCCCATCGTTAATGGACGAGACTAAGGTGGTTGCGGGTACGAAGGCCTTACGCAGCACTCTTTAGTGAGCGGGAGCTCAGTTATCAAAAGACGGTCTAAGTATAGTAATTTTTTATGAGCTACTTGTTGCTAGAAGAATGGAATACTTTATCTGCAGTATTGCACTTTACTACGTCCACGCTGACAAGAATTTTTCAACAAAACCCACATTTAAATCACTACTATTTATCAGTAACAGCAAAATATTTGGTTTCTTCCTTAAGTGTCCACTGACAGGGGTAATAAATAAGCTACTCTGGTTACTTTAATCTTAAAAGTTTCTGAAGCTGTAAATTAAACACGGTCTTTCCTAATTCAGTACAGAACTGTGCAAAATTTAAAAAAAAAGAATGTTGTGTGAATTCAGCGAACTTTTATTTCAATTATCTATATGTCAACGCTTTAGTATAAATTTTTAAACATCACTGTAATATTGAAATATCGCAAGTGACCGACCTCAAGCTTTTGCACAGAAGCTTCAGTGGAAGAGCTTAGCAAAGCCCGCTGTGACGCAACATGCTGTGCAAAAGCGTTGTGTTCATGGCAACGATGGATACGGGATACTGGCAAAC
Organism: Schistocerca americana; assembly: GCF_021461395.2. Lineage (NCBI taxonomy): Eukaryota > Metazoa > Arthropoda > Insecta > Orthoptera > Acrididae > Schistocerca > Schistocerca americana. The sequence goes on from NC_060119.1 coordinate 344,701,644, forward strand.
CAAAAAGGTTTTCCCACTCAAGAAGTTCCCAATTAGTGCAGCTGTTTCCCAAGCGCCAAAAAACTCTCACTAAAGTTAACTTTACAGCAAACGAACTGTCTGAACAGCAATATATGACGCTAGTAAGGAACCAACAGTAACTTCATTTCCAGTGGGGATATGGAAAAACTAGAAACAATACTATATAGATATTTTCATGCACTTTGATGTAAAAATTGATCCACATTTACTGTTAAGTACCTTATTTAAATATTGAATTATATGTGTTAAATTAATACTGCTGAACTGCAGCAGATACAGAATCACTTCCGAAGATCTGTCTACTGACAGAACAATATTCTCAATAAACGTATTACATAGCCATCAGCGATAACAAACCGTATCAGTGGAGTAGTAATAATCACCAGGAAATATTAACAACACAACCCATAACAGTTTGCAACCCCTTGCGGTGTCGGGGGCTCACGTACTCCCATTGTAATTTCTACCTTATGTAAGAAATCTTATACCCATAGCTGTGTCAACGAAGTTGATCCCTGACAAATGCAGTGGGTTGGGCACAGCAGTTTGGTGGACATCAACCAATGACGTAACGCCATTTTGTAAAAGTCTGAATAGTAAAGCATCAGTGTTGTCACAGCTATGTAGACGGCACTATTTTTGTCTGCAGCTTTAAGGGCTTTGCAGCTGAAAGCTGGCAAGTGCTCTGCAAGCTGTCAGGGATCATCTTGTGCCTCTCGAGTACAGTCAAGCTTTCACGCTGTAAGTAGGCTGTTTATGTTTTCTTATTGGCAATGTTACGTAGCGCTCAATATGAAAATCACTGGCTGTGCTGTGTGCAGTCTGTGACTGCTTTGCATTGTTGTAATACTCGCCATTGTAGTGTTGGGGAGCGGCAGCTGGATGTGAACAGCGCGTAGCGTTGCGCAGTTGGAGGTGAGCCGCCAGCAGTGGTGGATGTGGGGAGAGAGATGGCGGAGTTTTGAAATTTGTCATGAACTGCTATATTTATATATGATGATATCAAGGTAAATATATTGTTTGTTCTCTATTAATATCTTTCATTTGCTAACTATCCCTATCAGTAGTTAGTGCCTTCCATAGTTTGAATCTTTTATTTAGCTGGCAGTAGTGGCGCTCGCTGTATTGCAGTAGCTTGAGCAGCGAAGATTTTTGTGAGGTAAGTGATTCGTGAAAGGTATAGTTTAATGTTAGTCAGGGCCATTCTTTTGTAGGGAATTTTGAAAGTCAGATTGCGTTGCGCTAACAAAATATTGTGTGTCAGTTTAAGCACAGTCTTGTATAATTGTTTAAAGGGGACGTTTCATATGTCGACCCTTAGCCGAGGATACCTCACTGGAATCTTCTGATTTTTTTTTCTTGTAGTTTGTGTAATTAGTGTAACTTTTGTTTATTGCTAGCGCGTAATTGTAGAGAAAATCTCCTTTGTAGTTGCAGTCTTTCATTGTTGTACAGTAAAACAGTTGTGGCATGCATGTAGATTTGCACCAAGTATTTCGCAGCTGCAATTAACTAGATATTATTTTCAGTGTTATGTTAATGTGTTCTCTTATTTTTGCTCTTCGAATTGTGCTTTTCTGCGTTATCGTGAAATATTGTGACAATAATGGCGTGTGAAAAACGTAATGCTAGGCTCCAAAGTAAATTGAGAAATGACAGTGAAGACGAAAGCAGTGTGTTAGCGCCGCAGAGTAATGAATTAACTAATGTTCAAAGTAGAAATTTGGTAACTGTGCATACGGAAATGGAGCGGGCGGCAAACAATGGTGTAGACAGTGAAACAATTAGAGAACAGGGAAGCATTATCGATCGATCGGTCGGCAACAGCTCGCCTCAGGAATCCGAAATGACAGGAAACAATCTCGCAAATACTGTAGATTCAGGTTTTGGATCCTCACCGTTTTCTCAAATAAGTCAAGACACATTTTCTGCTTGTCAAAATGTGAATGTTTCCGGTGCAAATTCACTGCCGAAAAGCACTGAGGAACATGTTCCAGACACCAGTGCATTGTTATTACAATTAATACAGCAAATGGGACAAACACAGCAAAAGCTTCAAAAGTTAGACACAATGGAACAAGATCTTCGAAAGTTAGATACAGTGGAACAAAATCTTAAAAAGTTAGACACAATGGAACAACATCAGAGACAAACACAGCAACAGTTAGACACAATGGAACAAAATCTTCAAAAGTTAGACACCACACTTGAACAAGCACGTGAAGATTTAACTACTGAGTTACATAACATTGAATCGAAATGTCAAAAAGTCTGTAATGACGTAAAAACACAAATTTGTGAGCATTTTCAACCTATTTTTTCGCGGCATGAAAATGCATTACAGAATCACGAAGCAGCCATAAAAGAACTGCAAGCCATTGTTCATGAAAATCATGAGACCTTGTGGGCTAAAATTGACTCAGTTGCATCTACCGATTCGGTTACGCAACTTGCAATAACTCAGGAAAACTTAAAGGACACAGTAGATTCGATTTCAACACAAATGGACACTCTGAAACTTGGTTCAGAGAAACACACTGAGGAAATGTGTTCACTATCGGAGAAAGTAGCCGAACTTTCGGATCAGGTCACTAACTTATCTACAAAGGTAGATGATGATCTGAATGACACAAGACCTGTAGCCTTCACTGACACAGAAGAGTATGAACAAATTAGAAAATTCAAACAGAATCAAAATGAAATCAATACACAGTACAAAAGAGAAATCCGGGAAGTACAAGATCAGCTGACACAGGTAATACAAGAATTACGTATTTCAGAGGATACTCGCGCCCCAATACGGGAAGAGGGACACAGAAATACGGAACAGCCACAAAATAATAACACAGGGCATTTCGGAAGTTATGAAAGAAATTGGCAATGTGCACCGAATTTTGATATGGAACGGCCGACACGACCTAACAATGACCGATATGCGACTCGCCGACATGATGACTTTGACTATAAGCTGTTCATTACTACACGTAAATTCAAAACATTTAAGAATTCTGGCAACGACATTCATCCACAAGCATGGCTTCATCAATTCTCTCATTGTTTTCCTCCCAACTGGTCATTAGAGCACAGATTAGAATTTATGTGTGGCTACTTAGAGAATGAACCAGCTGTAAGAATGCGATCGGTCATTCACGATTGCCACAGTGAAGGAGAGTTTTACCATGCCTTCCTCTCAGCATATTGGTCTCAAGCCACACAAGACCGAGTAAAACATAGCATCATAATGATGAAACGTTTCGAACAATCTGAATTTTCCAGTCTTATGAAATATTTTGAAGACATGTTGCATAAGAATCAGTATCTTTCAAACCCATACAGCCCCTCAGAACTCATCCGCATTTGCTTAATCAAACTGCCTGAACATTTACGACATATTATTTTGGCAGGACGTTGCAAAGACGACATTGAAGCATTTCAGGAACTCTTACAAGAATTAGAAATTGACACTGACAATCGCGGAACGCGAAACCAGGAACACAACAATTACAGGTCACATCCGTCGCAATTCCGCGATGAAAGAAGTAATAACTTGACACGACAAGGCTATTCTCACAACACAAATCGTGACCAAAACAGACACCACCCGTATGACAACCGTTGGCAGAGTAGTAATAACTACAGGGAAAGATCACCTCTCCGTGGTAATGACTATCACAGAGACAATAAGAGAAACAGACAATATGGGAACCAAAACTATTATTATCAAGGGAGGCAGAATAACTTCAGACGCAACAGTTCGGCGCACAGTTACGATTCAGGGAGAAATTCTCCACCACGTGACGGACAAGGAAGAAACTACGGAATCTACCGACATGACGACAGACGATATGATCGTAACGACAGACCTGAATTGCATCAGAACTGGCGGGATTCAAACAGTGCAGGGCCTTCTCGTCAGAGTGAATTTGTAGAAGTTAGGTCTCCTAATCCCAATAACGGCACGCGCCAACAAAGAGACAGACAATGACTCGCGCAGCAGGCACCTGCGTGCGCCCGCTGGCTCCGAGAAAAATAACATAAGACGCTAGCCTTGAGAAAAATTTTAGCATTCTTTGCTGATGTATACAACATGATAATTGCTTTGAAGTTGAAACTCTGTGCACTAGGAAGAGTAAAGGTTTACACCACATTTCACATGTAAAACCGTTTATTGGAAGATAATCTGCTTTTTGACTTAGTCTTTGCTATAAAATTTTTCACTTTACATTACTAGTATGCTTAGTCAGACTTAGGATCTGTTAACATGCAACAATGTCTGAAGTTAAATATCCAGTCAAGAACCAAGAGAACTTATTTAGACAGAAATTACGAATGCATTGTTATTGTGAACAGACGACACAGTGTTATTGTGTGTGTACATTCTTGCTTGTTAGTTGCACGTTTACGTAACGACTATAAGGCTCACATACTTAGAACATTTACCAGTACTGCTAATGAGATTTTAATGCAACATTTTGGTTTACTTGAAAATATATTCTGGATTTTAAGTACTTTCAGTGAGATACCAGATGGCACAGTGGTTCGTTTATGTGACAGCTACACGATTTTATCACGATGCTACTAATGAGTGACAATTTACAATGTTGCTTTTGCAGTGTTTCTGTTTTATATCTGCACAGTTTTCTGTTTTATTCTGGAAAGTAAAACAGGTTTTAGTAGTAACTTTTGTGGTATAGCTACAAGAGACTGCCTTTTCCGTAGCACAACAATACGTTACAGCACAGTACTTTCCTCATCACGGCAATAAGTGTAATAACTAAGACATTTATACGCAAAGCATTTCACTTTTATGTATTATGAGGTAAGTACATTGACTTCTGCAGAACTTAGCTTTCGGAGGATGATAACTACGACACTTCCACAGAGATTATCTTACAGCAAGACGCACATTTAGCGCTACAGTACACGTATTTGAGTGATTAATTTTGTACTTAAAACAGTTATTTTTAAAGATTTTTGAATTACAAAGAAAGTTTTCCATGATACATTTCATTCCATTGCTGTAATCTGTAACACCTGAGGGTATAATTACATTAATCCTCAGGGGGGTACACGCTTACTTTGTGTACCATGTGTGTGGCAACCACAAGGAACCCTAGCTAATATGGTATTTGCTTATACAACTTTACATATCGGTACCATATTTCTCTAACACAGAATTACACAGCTATCTGATTATTTGACAGAGAAACAAACATTCTTTTTACTATGTCAATGACACATGTTTACGCAATTACACAGTTGGATAACTTCACACTTATGAAATTGTATTTTGTCTGCACTGTGTGAACTGTTCATATTTTTTCGGAACCATTGTGATACTATGAGAGCGTTGAATGTCGTATCTCGTAAGGGAGCATGATTTTTAAAGTACGTTTGAGGTAGATGACACTGTTATATTCATAGGATTTTGTTTCTACACATTTGCAACGCAAATTCTTGACCTGTGAAATATTTTTATATGAGACTGTCACTGTAGTGGAAGCTGCTGTCATAAATATTTCCGTAAGAAAGTTAAGTGACCACCTGCACGTGCGTCATCGGCACACAGCTGCGTTAGACGCCTGGAGAACAAGCCATTAGGAGTGCCTCGTCAGAAGCACTGGTAGAAAAAAAGAAAGGGGAGGCCATTGTCCTCGCTATTGACATTTCCTTGTTGAAAGCATACTGTGGAGGTCATAATTTATGATATTTACTGAAATGCCTAATGAAACAATGAGAAACATTTCACGGCTATTGTCTTGCTAGTTGAGAAAAATGCCATATGGCTTGCTTTATGTATTTATTTACACATTTTGTTTAATATTAAGTTTCTAGCTGCACTGCAGCATTGGTTAAAATAAAATTTAATGTATGTACTAATATAGTTATTTTATGCCTACAGATCCAGTCAATAAGAAATTTATGATCTACTTCCAAGAAAACGAGGGCACATAAATATACATTTCCTTTCACAGGAATTGCATAAATAATTTCTTTACGATTTGGTAACTTATCTGCTAGTGTAAGTTCACGTGATGCATCACTCTAGTGTTAAGATGTGACATAGGTATTAGACATGGCCATTTTAGTGTAATATTTTTTCTGCTTGAGCTATGTCATGTTTAGGTATAAGTTGCTGCTGTTTGCCAGGCATAGTGTTATTGAATTTGACTTTGTATTATTCTGTTAAGCCAGTTTTACTAATGATTTATTTTTATTATTTGCTGCACATTGCCTTAGATTAGTTGTAATATTACAATTGCTTTGCTAATCTCTTAATGCTGCTTGCTTTGCAAATCTGCGTTTTTTTCATTGCTGTTTATATTAATTGTTTTATGTGATGCTGCATTGCCTCATCCCTTGGTATATATATCTGAGCTCAGTAGATTTAAGTTAGCTTAAGAGGGGGTAGCCTCTAAGAGAATGAGTTGCGATGAATTGGAAGAAATGCATTGAGAAGTTATACGAAAAAAAGTACAGAAAACAGGTTTAGGTAGGATTTTCTAGGAAATAAATGTTGAGGTAAGAAGTGTGTGAACATATAAATACAGAAAGCATGCTTAGATAGAATTTTTTTGGTGGAAACAAAGGATGAAATAAGAGGAAAGATATATGAAGTTTTGGGTTGGACTGCAGTACCACATGTTACACTGAAAACGAACCCTGTCCTTTCCTATTGGTGTTATCCCACTATGTGTTTGTGTATCCTTGTGTATTTGTTTTCTTCCTGTCTCTGTGTAGTTTCATAGAATTTTTTCTTCTTTTAATATTAAGCTACATTCACTATGATGAAGAATACTGTTATCCTCGAATATAATTGGCATTAATAATATGTTATTTACTTTGTAAAGATGTTAGACATTATTAATTCTGTTTTGTGTTAATGCTCATGTGTGAAGTTGATGTTTCGAAAGTTATTCTGATCTTTTATGTATGTACTCATGTCATAATTCCTGTAACACTGAAGTATATGTCTATTTCTATTCTGTTGTAAAGCCTGTACTACAAATGTTATCTGTATTGTTATGTTTTAATAATGTTTTCTGTATCTTTGTAATTGTATTCTCATGTTATAAGATTGTAATTGACACCAGTTTATCAAACTAAGTAACTTGTAAGCATTCATTTCACTGCACACGTTTCTGTTGGTCATAGTATATGGACAATATGTGAGAAGTAGGGACTGATAGTGATTCAGCAAGGGACTGGGTAACAGCATTGCTGGTTCTAAGGACAATTCCAGAAACTTTGTGAGTGCACAAGTGCTGGTTTATGGACTTGCTATATTATCCGCAAGACTCTTCAATGGTGATTGTGCACCTGCACAGTCACAACAGATGTCTGCTGGCCATCTCTTCAAGGACTACAGTGGGTCTACATCTTTGATGATCCATCAATACCATTATTTCTACAAGGACTGCAGTGGGTCTGCACCTCTGGTGGCCCACCAATACCGTAATCTCTACCAGGACTACAGTGGGTCTGCTCTGTGATGACCTACCTACCAATACTCTTCAAAATTTCGACTGACTCTGCTGTGGGTTTGCTCTGTTGTGGCCCATTACCTGTATGCATGTCAAGAGTCAGCACTGTCTTTCCGTTGGAAGGACAACACTACTTCTTCAAGACTGCATGGAAATCCACTACTTCTGTGTGCATTTTCTTTTACTGCTCAGACTTTGAGAAAAACTCTGCATTTTTACTGTGATGAACAACCTGGACTGTCTTTATGGACAGTGAGAAATTTTTAGCTTTTGACCAACATTGTATCAATAAGTGTGTGCATTTGATTTCTTTGTTATTGTAATTATGAAAAATTTTTTCAAATCTGTATTGGCCACTGCCCAAAAAAAATTTGTAAAATTTTTTGTGGGGAGCATGGGGGCTATGTAAGTAGGCTGTTTATGTTTTCTTATTGGCAATGTTACGTAGCACTCAATATGAAAATCACTGGCTGTGCTGTGTGCAGTCTGTGGCTGCTTTGCATTGTTGTAATACTCGCCATTGTAGTGTTGGGCAGCGACAGCTGGATGTGGACAGCGCGTAGCGTTGCGCAGTTGGAGGTGAGCCGCCAGCAGTGGTGGATGTGGGGAGAGAGATGGCGGAGTTTTGAAATTTGTCATGAACTGCTATATTTATATATGATGATATCAAGGTAAATACATTGTTTGTTCTCTATTAATATCTTTCATTTGCTAACTATCCCTATCAGTAGTTAGTGCCTTCCATAGTTTGAATCTTTTATTTAGCTGGCAGTAGTGGCGCTCGCTGTATTGCAGTAGCTTGAGCAGCGAAGATTTTTGTGAGGTAAGTGATTTGTGAAAGGTATAGTTTAATGTTAGTCAGGGCCATTCTTTTGTAGGGAATTTTGAAAGTCAGATTGCGTTGCGCTAACAAAATATTGTGTGTCAGTTTAAGCACAGTCTTGTATAATTGTTTAAAGGGGACGTTTCAACGCTGACGACTCGTCTACTATCAGGACAACCATCAGTTTTGGTTTACACCACAATACTCTGTCAGCCATTTTGGGTTGATTACCTATTGTCTCCTTCTCAGGATTCAAACTCTACTTTCCTAAATTTCGCAGAAATGCAGGTTGTTTGGGCAAGAACGCGAACCTCACCTGGTTAATCCTGGCCTGTGTCGTGCCGAGTGTTTGGCCGTTAGCTGTCCATGCCAACCATGTGCTGAGCTCATTCCGTACTCGTCGTTACGTGGGTTTAGACTATCTGCCTGCCGTAGATTGACTCATGTGGTGTGTTTGGTTCACTCTCAAGGGCCTCTGCTCCCCAATTATCATCGAGCCGTCGTCGGTCCCTAAAGTATTCGCGCCGACCGTGTAGTGAAGCGACATTGTCACTCCTGTGCAGATACTGAAATGGCTTACACTCTTTTTCTTTGATCTTTTCCTAGTGTTCACTTAGGCCACTATGGATCTGGCATTTCTGTAGTGATGGCAGGAGCAGTTGGGCCCAGAAGGATCAGCAACAGCTGCAGTAGTATCAACTGAGTAGATGCAAGTGCTGATAATCCAGAATGGGGACTTGCTTCGCAGGCATCTGCTGGTCCGTTTTCCTACCCCCAGCCCTACCCCGGACGCCAATTGCTGGTTAGGTTAGTCGACAGAAAAGTGGAAGAATTACATGCGCCGATTCTTGATGCACTGCAAAGTAAAGCGTATCATGATCCATTGATAAAGCTGCCTTGTTGTTGTCCAGCAGCGAAGGGTTATAGAAAGTTGTCCAAAATTTGAATCCATCCATTGAGGCCAAGAAACTCCCATTTTATGAGCTTTGTCAGTTGCTTACACAGTACCTTGCATACCAAATCCATGTGGTGTTGATGCAGGTGCTGTTTAACCAATACCACAGCGGCCCTAGGCAGTCGTATGAGGCCTGGATAGCTTATTTGTAGGGCCTCTCGTGAAAGTGTCGTTTTGAATGTCCCAAATGTGCAACCTCTTATACAGACTTGCTAATTTGGAACGTGATTATCAGGTTAGTTCCTGATCACGAGATTCAGACTAGGCGTTGATCTTGTCCAACCCTTTTTTAACCTTGCCAAAATCGCATGAGCTCAGGGCTGTGGCAAGGGAATCCTTTAAATGATGGATGTGCGTGGTAAACAGTCCCTGGTGGTGGATACCCAAGACGGCTTCGTCTCCGCAGAATCGCCATGTATTGCCGCTGTTGTCGACTCTGGTGCAGTAGCGCCGCAGTGCTGTACATCCTCGCCTGTGACAAGCTCGGCAGTCTCGCGCTGTCGTAATTCCAACCAGTGGCGTTTTTCGGGTACTTGGCGTCGATCTGCTTCCGTTCTTTGGGCGAACCAGCGGTCCTGCCTCCACTGTCATTTGTTTGTGGTGACTGCCTACATGTGGACTCCATGTGTGAGGTATGCCAGCGATAACGGCATTTGCCAACTTTTCATGGCAGTCGACGAGCTGTTAGTCAGTCATTAGTAGGGCCTGGATTTTAAGTACCTAAAAAGCAGTGAAATATGCAAGCATTTATGACCTAAAACTTACATAAATATGACCTTAAAAAATAAAGTATGACTTAATAGAAGTTTACTTAAAGCATTCTTGTTTTTTTATTTAATTTTTTATTCACCATAAAGTAATACAAAATTCACTTCTCAAATTATTGTAAATATAGTTCTTTCTTTCTGTAGGGTTTGTGGCTAATTTGCATCTATTTTTTGAATGTCTGAATGTTTTATTTTCTAAACACAAAGTACAGTGAAAAGATCATCTATCTAAACAGTAAAACAATGTTTTTATTTCTACATAGCATTTAAAGCGTTTCACATTATTTTAATACCTTATGTCAATCTTCAGTATCTGCAAAGTTGCACTGGATTACAAGGTGCATTTTCAGGTTTTCCATCGTCAAAGATCTACGGTTCTCGCTGAGGATAGTTTTGTACCTGGAAAAGCTCCTCTCCACTTCACAAGACGTCACTGGAGCGTATTTGAAGCCAGCCAGTCACCGGAGTTCAGCTTTGTTTCAGTATCTTCAAATGTTGCGGCATTCCCTGAAAGACTGTCACTAATTTTGCACAGTGTAGAATATCCAGGATTCCATTGGAGAAAACTTTGCAATTTGTTTTTCACTTTGTCAGCCACATGACCACGAGTTCGACCCAACTCACTCTGTACATGTTGCACAATATTCAGGGCCTCACGTAGCTGAGTGCCAACAGCTTCCTGTCGTTTGATGGCTTTTGATATCACTGAAAAATTGGCGTTGATGTATGCCAAGTTTCGAGACAATGTATCTGTAAAAACGTCTTTCACAATTTTGATAACACTTGATTGATCGCTATCAACCTCAAAGAAGATTGTCTTTATTTGGGTGTAGTTGGTGCAGTAATAGTCAGCAGCATTAAGCCAAGAACCCCATCGTGTAAGAACAGGTTTAGGTGGGAGGGGCGTTGAAGGTGCTTGTTCCTTGAATTTCTGCACCCGTAACGGAGCCTTCACATAGATGTTCTTGCCACAGGAAATTAATTTGTCCACGTCAGGGTAATTTGATTGCACCTCTTCGGCAACTCTGTGCAACGCATGTGCAAGGCAAGTGGCGTACATCACACTGGGGTAGAGAATCTGAAGCCCTTTGGCTGCTTTAGCCATATATGAAGCACCATCTGTTACAAGCAGCAAAACGTTGTGTCTTTCCACACCACCCGGCCATGGTAGCTTCAGAGAGTTGTCAAACGAAATAGCAATCGTCGAATTGTTTACTCTATCGAGAGCTTCACACGTTAATAGGAACATATCTCCAGGGCTATCAACTTTTAGAACAACAACAACAACATTTGCAATATATTGCCCCCTAATATCCGTAGTTTCATCTATCGACAACCAGATCATTTGCTCAGCAATAGTAATTCGTATTTTGTTGAGCACATCATTGTAGCATACGGATAAATAATTCTTTCTCAGTGTAGATTCATCTGGAACTGGATGCGTTGTGTACTTCTCCACGTACCGTCTGAAGCGTGGATTCTTCTGCTTTTCCAATGGGATGTTGCAGGACACCATCATCTCATACAAATCCTTGCAGAATGATTGCACAGTTGACAATTGACCTGTCTGTTCAAATAACAACGTTTGCCTGCTGTTATTTTCAGCACTTCGTTTCACACAGCTGCTGTGTTTAGCGGTATTACAGCGTTGTTGCACATTAAAGTGCTTTTCTGCACTAACTTCACACAGTTTCCCATCAGTACTAAAGAACTTCTCTCCAAATTCTCGAACATATTCTCGCAATTTCGCGCTGTCGGAGCACTTTACTGTAGGCATGTTGAACAAGGCAAAGTCTGTATTCAAACTGGTTACTGGGAGCACGTGTGCGACTGCTATGATTATTACGGCAGAAGCCGCCTTTGTTGGCTCTGAAAGCGTATTGTCGACTCTGTGCAACAATGTTTTATGTTCGCGAAACGACTCCTGTGGTACCGATTTTCTGCTACAGTCCTGAGAAATAAAGCTGTGTACTAATTTATCTGTTTATCTTTCATAATAGCACTTTAAATATTGTCTCGTGAGCAACATATTCATTTTCTTATTCGTGTGTCCCGTAAGATACGAGAAAAACGGTATATGCATTTTTGGTAAAAGTTGGCGGACATGTGACCTATTATATTAAAAGTTAACCGCAGTATGACCTATTACTAAAATTTGTTGAAATATGACTTTATACGCACAATCAAAATACATTTTTCGACACTAAAATGTCTAGATTTGTGCATAAATTGTTCTAAAATTCACCCTATAGTTCAGAAAAAAATATGACTGGTCATTAAAATGCGGGCCCTAGTCATTAGACACACCAGAATTTTCACTGCACTCCGGGGCTGTCTCCAACACCCTGCACTTTTCGCCCCAGCGTATTTTGCTGACGTTGGTTGTGGATGGGCAGCCCGTCGACTTTCATGCAGACTCAGGAGTGATGATGGTCAGCCTAGTTATCTTAGACACATTACGCTCTTGTGGTGGCTGGAGCTGCAATTGCCGCTTCATCAGGTTGTTTGTTATAGAAAAGAGCGCATTCCTTTCCGGAGGCAATTCTCCATGTCTGTAAGAGTGTGGAACGGCAACTTACCTTGTTAGTAGTCACTACACCGTTGGCACAAATTGTCTTTGAGCTCGGAACGGTTTCTATTTTTGGTTTCAGATCCTTGACGAAGTGCATTTAGTGTCTCAATCCGTTTTCACAATCCGGATTCGTTACTGTGGTCCTACAGCCTGCTGTTTGAAAATGCCTTGGGCTGAGCAGAAAATTTAGATGCCTCTGTTTCTCTTAAGCCGTCGACGGTACCTAAATATTACCGTCATGCCCTATCCCCTTCGCCATGTACAAAAAGTTAAGGGCTGAGTTTGAGCATTGGCAGGATTGTTTCTCCTGTTTCTTCCATTTAGTGGGCTGCCACTCCTTTGGTGGTGATTCAGAAGGCCGACGGCACCGTGAGCCTTTGTGAAGATTTCAAACAGTCAGTCAACATGCAGCGTGCCGTGATTTTCCTAAATCAAATAAGTCGAATGCTTCTATGATTTCTGATGTATGTCATGTTGGCTTGTTCCGCCATATTCTGCAAAATGAACTAGTGACTCGAGTGATACGAATATTTTGATCCGTCCCCAAGAAGCTGGATGTGCAATATTGAGGCAATAAGGTATATATGCGCAGATATTGTAATTGGTGATGGAGGACAGTGTACTGAACAACATCATCTCAGTATTTCCTTCATTTGTAGTGTAATAATTACAGCTATTAGGAGTCATATGTTTTTAGGTTGGTTAGTATCTTCAAGTACATGTGGCAAGAGCAAGCCCTTAATGCTTATTCCCCTGGGCAGCAAGTCAGGTGTTAAAGTGTGGATGCATCGACGCAAAATGGTCTATACTGACAGGTGTAGCCCACTTAGTTGTACAGTTACGACCATGCAGAAAATGTCAGGTAGTAAATTATGTGAAGTGTCTGCAGGAAGATCGTTAGACATAGAGGAAACTGCAGTGGGTACATGTGTAAGTAGGCTGTTTATGTTTTCTCTATGTAAGTAGGCTGTTTATGTTTTCTCTATGTAAGTAGGCTGTTTAGGATTTCTTATTGGGTGGGTCTGCACCTCTGGTGGCCCACCAATACCGTAATCTCTACCAGGACTACAGTGGGTCTGTTCTGTGATGACCTACCTACCAATATTCTTCCAAACTTCGAATGACTCTGCTGTGGGTTTGCTCTGTTGTGGCCCATTACCTGTCTGCATGTCGAGAGTCAGCACTGTCTTTCCGTTGGAAGGTCAACACTACTTCTTCAAGACTGCATGGAAATCCACTACTTCTATGTGCATTTTCTTTTACTGCTTGGACTTTGAGAAAAGCTCTGCATTTTTACTGTGATGAACAATGTGGACTGTCTTTATGGACTGTGAGAAATTTTGATCTTTTGACCAACATAATATTAATAAGTGTGTGCATTTTATATCTTTGTTACTGTAATTGTGAAAAATTTTTGTCAAATCTGTATTGGCCAGTGCCCAACACCATTTGTAAAAATTTTTGTGGGGAGCATGGGGGCTATGTAAGTAGGCTGTTTATGTTTTCTCTATGTAAGTAGGCTGTTTATGTTTTCTCTATGTAAGTAGGCTGTTTAGGATTTCTTATTGGTAACGCCACCTCTGTATGACAATCACTGGCTGTGCTGTGGGCAGTCTGTGTCTGCTTTGCATTGTTGTAATACTCGCCATTGTAGTGTTAGGCAGCTGGCTGTGAACAGCGCGTAGCGTTGCGCAGTTGGAGGTGAGCCGCCGGCAGTGGTGGATGTGGGGAGAGAGATGGCGGAGTTTTGTAATTTGTGATGAACTGCTATATATATTATGACTTTTGATGATATCAAGGTAAATACATTGTTTGTTCTCTATTAATATCTTTCATTTGCTAACTATCCCTATCAGTAGTTAGTGCCTTCCATAGTTTGAATCTTTTATTTAGCTGGCAGTAGTGGCGCTCGCTGTATTGCAGTAGCTTGAGCAGCGAAGATTTTTGTGAGGTAAGTGATTTGTGAAAGGTATAGTTTAATGTTAGTCAGGGCCATTCTTTTGTAGGGAATTTTGAAAGTCAGATTGCGTTGCGCTAACAAAATATTGTGTGTCAGTTTAAGCACAGTCTTGTATAAATGATAAAAAGGGGACGTTGCACATGTTAAGGTAGCAATGATTACAATGTCTGCACTTATACTCTTACTCTTTATATACAGGGTCTAACGATGTAAGTGCAAATATTTTTTATATGTAATACCTTTGAATTGGGTGCTTTTTCTCTACACCAAACACCCGTCCCGGAGACACGTCGCTAAGTCTACGACCTTATGTTCCCTGAAAGTTCGTTACTGCATAGTAAGTCGACGACGCCTGTGAGTATAGACTAACGGTTTTGCGTCCACACATACAACTCTGACCTGCTGCCCCAGCGAGAATAAGCATTAATGGCTTGCCCTTGCCACGTGCACTTGGAGGTAGTATCCAACCTAGGTAAGTACGACTTGTAATAGCAGTAACTCTTAGCCTACAGATGACGTAAATACTGATGTAATATTGTTTAGTACACCGTCCTCACTTACCAATAGAAATATCTGCACTTATACCTGTCACACCCTGAATACATATTGCCAGTGAGGTAAGTGAGAAGATGATACAGGAGCAGCATGGTGCACATTTGGCGACATTTGGCTGTTGGTTGTGGTCGGGAGTGGGGGGAGGAGAAAAATTGCACGACGACGGCTTCTTGGGGTAGGAATTGAGAGCGAGGACATTAAGTTCATATTCAGTCCCGAAGACAGATTACATGTATTATCAGTCTCAGATCTCAAGCAAAATCGACGTTATCAGGAAACTTAATAGAAACACTGCCTTCTATTGTCCCTGTGCGAAGAGCGTGCCCAAGGCACCAATTTACTGGGCAATATGGCAGGAATCAGTGCAGGAGGTTCTCTGTAACCAACCGCCGAAGAAACGCCAGTTTTGGGGAGGCGACGTGCCGCCCAGTACTGGGGCCATGTCACCAAAGCAGCCGGATTCGGTGCGTATCCAAACACCCACGCAACTGTTCCTGTGTTTTCTCCCACTCGCATCGAATTTCTGTGCGTATTTGTCAGTATAGATTGTGCAATGAAATGCATTAAGAGTATATGGGGTTTTCATCAGGATTCCAGTTTCTATATATTCTCGTGTGTGTTCGCCCAAAATACCAAATTGTGTCAGCAGCGTTCAGTAAATAATGCAACACTTTTTTCCGAAAGATTGTTGGTGTTATTCGGAATTCCAGTTCACCATATTATTCCTCACCCTTCTGCTATAAAACCCAATTTTTGGACATTATCTCCGTTAAATGCCACAAGCTTGCTGGGAGGGTCTGTATGCCCACACGGTACCTCTCTACTGGTCGACGTCGGAGCCAACGTCTTGCTCATCATTCACGTACTGCATCCGGCGAAATGTATCCTTCATTGGGCCAAACAGGTGCACGTCGAAAGGGCCAACACGCCGACTGTAGGGTGAGTGAGGATGAACAGAGAAGTTTTGTGAGCTCCTCTCGGGTGTGTGGACAGTAAGGCCTTGCGTTGTCATGGATAAGTAGAAGTTCGTTTGAGTAGTGTGGTGATGACCACGCTGAAGTCGTTTCTTCAACTTCATGAGGTTAGCACGATACACATCAGAGTTAGTCGTTACACCTTGGGGGAGAACACCAGAGCAATCCCTTCAGAGTCCCAGAAGACGGTCGGCATGACTTTACCTTTGAGGGTGCTGATTTGAACATTTTCCTCGGAGAAGAGGCGGTGTGGCACCAATCCATGATTGCCATTTTGTTTCTGGTTCGAAGTGATGAACCCATGTTTCATCACCGGTGACGATGTTCGACAGAAAATGGTCACCATCAGCCTCGTAACGAGCAAGCAGTTACTCACACATGGTCCTTCGTTGTTCCTTATGGTCTTGTGTTAGGCGACGAGGAATCCACCAGGCAGCCACCTTTGAGTACCCCAACAGGTGGACGAGTGTGTCAGCACTGTCAACAGAAATGTCCCGTTGTGCAGCGGGGTGTTTGACTGTGGTCCATCGATCACCTCGAATGAGAGTGTCTGCACGTTCCAACATTGCAGAAATCACAGCTGGGTGCGCCTGGGCCGGCACGCAGGTGAGCGGACCTTGTTGCGAGTACCCCAACAGGTGGACGAGTGTGTCAGCACTGTCAACAGAAATGTCCCGTTGTGCAGCGGGGTGTTTGACTGTGATCCGTCGATCACCTCGAATGAGAGTGTCTGCACGTTCCAACATTGCAGGAATCACAGCTGGGTGCGCCTGGGCCGGCACGCGGGTGAGCGGACCTTGTTGCGAGTACCCCAACAGGTGGACGAGTGTGTCAGCACTGTCAACAGAAATGTCCCGTTGTGCAGCGGGGTGTTTGACTGTGGTCCGTCGATCACCTCGAATGAGAGTGTCTGCACGTTCCAACATTGCAGGAATCACAGCTGGGTGCGCCTGGGCCGGCACGCGGGTGAGCAGACCTTGTTGCGAGTACCCCAACAGGTGGACGAGTGTGTCAGCACTGTCAACAGAAATGTCCCGTTGTGCAGCGGGGTGTTTGACTGTGGTCCGTCGATCACCTCGAATGAGAGTGTCTGCACGTTCCAACATTGCAGGAATCACAGCTGGGTGCGCCTGGGCCGGCACGCGGGTGAGCGGACCTTGTTGCGAGTACCCCAACAGGTGGACGAGTGTGTCAGCACTGTCAACAGAAATGTCTCGTTGTGCAGCGGGGTGTTTGACTGTGGTCCGTCGATCACCTCGAATGAGAGTGTCTGCACGTTCCAACATTGCAGGAATCACAGCTGGGTGCGCCTGGGCCGGCAAGCGGGTGAGCGGACCTTGTTGCGAGTACCCCAACAGGTGGACGAGTGTGTCAGCACTGTCAACAGAAATGTCCCGTTGTGCAGCGGGGTGTTTGACTGTGGTCCGTCGATCACCTCGAATGAGAGTGTCTGCACGTTTCAACATTGCAGCAATCACAGCTGGGTGCGCCTGGGCCAGCACGCGGGTGAGCGGACCTTGTTGCGGTGATGATATACGCCTGGCCCAACGACTCGCGGAGCTTTTGTTCGCTACCAGGTGTCTGTAGACATTCTGAAAGCGCCTGTGTATATCTGATTTGCTCTGGTTTCGCCGCCACCAACTGTATCTTCGTGAAACTGTAGGGACTGAAGCGTGAATATTCGACAATGTCCCACAACATATTCCTTAATTTTAGAACGGAAATTGGCCGAGAAAAAAAAAAGTTTTGTCTTACCTATTGTACGCCCCTCGTCTGTTGTGACTCTCTCTCGTTTCGTAGGTGTGGAACCGATCTTCAATCACAGTAATGCGGTGCAACCCTGCAAGTAGGACCGATACGATGCCTCTTTCATCCAGAGCATTTCCTTTCCTATTAATGTATGCGTTTATACTTTCAGAGTAATCCTAGAATACCACTGATCTGGCAACTGTATTTTGATCAATTCTTTGAAGTAGCCGTATAGGCACAGTCGGTGTCACAAAAAATTAGTTGCCGGCCGCTGTGGCCAAGTGATTCTAGGCGCTTCAGTCCGGAACTGCGCTGCTGCTACGGTCGCAGATGCGAATCCTGCCTCGCGCATGGATGTGTGTGATGTGCTTAGGTTAGTCAGGTTTAAGTAGTTCTAAGTCTAGGGGACTGATGACCTCAGATGTTAAGTCTCATAGTGCTTACAAGGGAACCTCCCCATCGCACCCCCCTCAGATTTAGTTATAAGTTGACAGAGTGGATAGACCTTGAAAAACTGAACACAGATCAATCGAGAAAACAGGAAGAAGTTGTGTGGAACTATGAACAAAAAGAAGCAAAATATAGAAACTGAGTAGTCTATGCGTAAGATATGCAACATCAAGGACAGTGTGAGCTCAGGAGCGCCGTGGTCCCGTGGTTAGCGTGAGCAGCTCCGGAACGAGAGGCACTTAGTTCAAGTCTTCCCCCGAGTAAAAAGTTTAATTTCTTATTTTCAGTTCATGTGACAAACTCTTATGTTTTCATCACTTTTTTGAGAGTGATTATCACATCCACAAGAAAACCTAAATCGGGCAAGGTAGAAGAATCTTTTTACCCATTCGCCAAGTGTACAAGTTAGGTGGGTCGACAACATATTCCTGTCATGTGACGCACGTGCCGTCACCAGTGTCGTATAGAATATATCAAACGTGTTTTCCTGTGGAGGAATCGGTTGACCTATGACCTTGCGCTCAAATTTTTTCGGTTCCCATTGGAGAGGCACGTCCTTTCGTCTACTAATCGCACGGTTTTGCGGTGCTGTCGCAAAACACAGACACTAAACTTATTACAGTGAACAGAGACGTCAATGAACGAACGGACAGATCATAACTTCGCGAAAATAAACTTTTCACTCGAGGGAAGACTTGAACCAATGACCTCTCGTTCCGCAGCTGGTCACGCTAACCGCGGGACCAGAGCGCTCCTGAGTTCACACACTCCTTGATGTTGCCTATCTTACGCATAGACTATTCAGTTTGTATATTTTGCTTATTTCTTTCATAGTTCCACACAACTTCTTCCTGTTTTCTCGACTGATCTGTGTTCAGTTTTTCAAGGCCTATCCACTATGCCAACTTATAACTAAGTCTGAGGGGGGTGCGATGGGGATGTTCCCTTGTTAGAGCCATTTTTTAGAAATTAATTGACCTCATGTGGAGACCGACAGGGGGTACTACGTAACCACACTGTCGGCCGGACTGTAAACTGCATACTTGTAACTAGAGAGGTGAATCTCTTCGCTCGAGAATCTCGACCATCTCGTATACCGTCTCGACGAGTGTTGAGCTGTGCTACACTCTCTTAACAGGGTATTCAAATCAACGCACTGTTAGTATAAGAAAGACACCCTAGAGGTGCAACAATCCCGTAAAATCGCGGTTCAGTTACGGTATATTTTATCCATATTATTACGGGAGCTGTCCACAGGGCACTCTACAAGAAAAATATAACAAAAAACGAAAAGAAAATTTTATTTGGAAACGTAATTCAGTGTACGTCAAGAGAGAACAGCGATAGGTCCAAAGAAAGCAATTGTGTAAGGCTACTACAAGCCTTATCTAAAAAAGTACTCCGTCTTCAGGCCACAGGTGGCCCATCGGGACCATCCGACCGCCGTGTCATCCTCAGTTGAGGATGCGGATAGGAGGGGAATGTGGTCAGCACACCACTCGCCCGGTCGGTATGATGGCTTTCTTTGACCGGAGCCGCTACTATTCGGTCGAGTAGCTCCTCAGTTGGCATCCCGAGGCTGAGTACACCCAGAAAAATGGCAACAGCGCATGGCGGCTGGATGGTCACCCATCCAAGTGCTGGCCTCACCCTACAGCGCTTAACTTCGGCGATCTCACAGGAACCGGTGCGTCCACTGCAGCAAGGCCGTTGCCTTTTTTAAAAAAAGACAAATCCAATGTGTACCGGAATGCTTATAGTAAAGCGCTCAAAAGACATGACTCTTAACACATGTACAAAAATATCGTTCACCCTGGAAAATACGTATCACACTGTCGTTATTAACAGTACTTGCACTAGTAAACTGCAATGAAGATGAGCTGCGACCTCACTGCTTTGAAACAGTTCATGGCTCTTCAACTGTGAAGAACACCAAGTGTGCACCGAAATAACCTAACTCATGGGACACCTCCTAATATCGTGTCGGACCTCCTTTCGCCAGGCGTAGTGCAGCAACTCGAAGTGGAATGGGCTCAACAAGTCGTTAGATGTCCCCTCCAGAAGTATTGAGCCATGCTGCCTCTACAGCCGTCCGTAATTAGTTCCCGGTGCAGGATCTTGTGCACGAAGTGACCTTTTGATTATGTTCAGCAAATGTTGGGTGGGGTTCATGTTGGGTAATCTGGGTGGACAAACCATTCTTCTGAATTGTCGACAATGTTCTTGAAACCAGTAGTGAACAATTGTGGCCGCTAATACGGCGCATTGTCATCCATAAAAATTCCATATTTGTTTGGGAAAATGAAGTCTATGAATAGTGTAAATGTATCCAAGCAGTCGAACATCACATTTTGCTGTCAATGATAACTTCAGTCTGTTTCACGTGAACACAGCCCACATAATTATGGGGCCACCACCAGCTGGCCATTGCCTTGTTGAGAGCTTCGTGGGGTCTGCTCCACACTCGAGACCTACCACCACTCTCACCAACTGAGATCGCGGCTAATCTGACCAGGCCACGGTTTTCCAGGATCTAACCGATATGGTCACGACCCCAGGAGAGGCGCTGCATGCGATGTCGTACTCTTAGCAAACTACTCACGTCCGTCATCTGCTGCCATAGTCCATTAACGCCAAATTTCTCCTCAATGTCCTAAAGAATACGTTCATCGTACGTCCCACGTTGATTTCTGCGGTTGTTTCTCGCAATGTTGCT
This sequence comes from Schistocerca americana, assembly GCF_021461395.2. Lineage (NCBI taxonomy): Eukaryota > Metazoa > Arthropoda > Insecta > Orthoptera > Acrididae > Schistocerca > Schistocerca americana. The sequence continues at coordinate 344,722,670 of NC_060119.1, forward strand.
TGTCTGTTAGCACTGACAACTATCCGCAAACGCCTCTGCGCTCGATCTTTATGTTGCAATACTCCACTGTGTATGCCACTGCGAAACCTGTCAGAGTAATGGACCTACCCAGACTCCATCACGCTCCCCTTGAGACTCCATGTTAACTGCAAATTAGCAATAGAATCGATATCTTGAAACGCCCATCAAAAGATTAGAAACTTGCTATACAGGGTGGTCCATTGATCGTGACCTCATGAAATACCTCATGAAATAAGCGTCAAACGAAAAAACTACAAAGAATGAAACTTGTCTAGCTTGAAGAGGGAAACCAGATGGCGCTATGGTTGGCCCGCTAGATGGCGCTACCAAAGGTCAAACGGATGTCAACTGCGTTCTTTTTAAATAAAACCCCTATTTTTATTACATATTCGTGTAGTACATAAAGAAATATGAATGTTTTAGGTGAACCACTGTTTTCACTTTGTGATAGATGGCGCTGTAATAGTCACAAACATATGGCTCACAATTTTAGACGAACAGTTGGTAACAGGCAGGTTTTTTAAATTAAAATACAGGACGTAGGTACGTTTGAACATTTTATTTCGGTTGTTCCAATGTGATACTAGTACCTTTCTGAACTTATAATTTTCGAGAACGCATGCTGTTGCAGCGTGATTACCTGTAAATACCACATTAATGCAATAAATGCTCAAAATGATGTCCGCCAACCTCAATGCATTTGGCAATACGTGCAACGACATTCCTCTCAACAGCGAGTAGTTCGCCTTCCGTAATGTTCGCACATGCATTGACAATGGGCTGTCGCATGTTGTCATACGTTGTCGGTGGATCACGATAGCAAATATCCTTCGACTTTCCCCACAGAAAGAAATCCGGGGACGTCAGATCCGGTGAACGTGCGGGCCATGGTATGGTGCTTCGACGACCAATCCACCTGTCATGAAAAATGCTATTCAATACCGCTTCAACCGCACGCGAGCTATGTGCCGGACATCCATCATTTTGGAAGTACATTGCCATTCTGTCATGCGATTAAAATCTTGTAGTAACATCGGAAGAACATTACGTAGGAAATCAACATACATTGCACCATTTAGATTGTCATCCATAAAATGGGGTCCAATTATCCTTCCTCCCATAATGCCGCACCATACATTAACCCGCCAAGGTCGCTGATGTTCCACTTGTCGCAGTCATCGTGGATTTTCCATTGCCCAATAGAGCATATTACGCCGGTTTACGTTACCGCTGTTGGTGAAAGACACTTCGTCGCTAAATAGAACGCCTTCAAAAAATCTGTCATCGTCTCGTAATTTCTCTTGTGCCCAGTGGCAGAACTGTACACGACGTTCAAAGTCGTCGGCATGCAATTCCTGGTGCATAGATATATGGTACAGGTGCAATCGATGTTGATGTAGCATTCTCAACAACGATGTTTTTGAGATTCCCGATTCTCGCGCAATTTGTCTGCTACTTATGTGCGGATTAGTCGCGACAGCAGCTAAAATACCTACTTGGGCATCATCATTTGTTGCAGGTCGTGGTTGACGTTTCACATGTGGCTGAACACTTCCTGTTTCCTTAAATAACGTAAGTATCCGGCGAACGGTCCGGACACTTGGATGATGTCGTCCAGGATACGGAGCAGCATACATAGCACACGCTCGTTGGGCATTTTGATCACAACAGCCATACATCAACACGATATCGACTTTTTCCGCAATTGGTAAAAGGTCCATTTTAACGAGGGTAATGTATCACGAAGCAAATATCGTCCGCACTGGCGGAATGTTACGTGATGCCACGTACTTATACGTTTGTGACTATTACAGCGCCATCTATCACAAAGCGAAAAAAGTGGTCCAACTAAAACATTCATATTTCTTCAAGTACTATAGGAATATGTAATAAAAATGGGGGTTCCTATTTAAAAAAACGCAGTTGATATCCGTTTGACCTATGGCAGCGCCATCTAGCGGGCCAACCATAGCGCCATCTGGTTTTCCCCTTCAAGATAGACGAGTTTCGTTCTTTGTAGTTTTCTCGTTTGATGCTTATTTCGTGAGATGTTTGGCCCGGTCACTATCAATGGACCACCTGTATAACTATCCATGCAAGCAATAGAATAAACCAGTGAATTGAAGAGTACTACGTGCTCCTTCAAGTAAAAATGCAAATGAATCATAAACCGACTATTTAACTAATTACGAAGTGCTTGCATCAACATTCTACTAGAAAAAAGGTTAATTGCTGGCGACAACTAACAAGACAGGCAAGTGGAGGGAGCGCTACCGTATCCTAACTGCACATTAAATCATTAATCCAGTAGAGCAGAACAATTAACTCCAGTGATCGATTGAGTCCCATAACAAACGATACTGAGGCATGAATCGGGTTTAGCGGGTTTGTTGCAATGGTGTGCTTCCGGAATATCGCCAATCACGGGCCAATCAGAGCACTTCTTCCTCGCAAGTTTGTCCTACAAATTCGCGTCTTGCGTCAGCCGGCGATGGGCGAATCGGAGCGTAGTTTCTGATTTCCTGAGGCCAAACTAGATTCCAAGACGTACTTTTCGCCCACAAATTGTAGTGTCCCCAGCAAGCATTTGAGACTCTTTCCGTCGACCATCTCAAGATACGATTCGTACCACAGGCCTCTGAGCCCGACTTAGTAAAAAGAACCGGTAGGTTCCGTAAACTTCCGTCGATGGTCGCTTGACACGTGCAAGCCAGCAAAGAAATCTGAGTGCCCACGACACATCTGCCACATTCAGAGCAGTGTGAGAGCTGTGCATTTCTCAGTCACTCACAGACTGGGACTGTTAGGCCGTTAACCGATGACCACTGACATTTTATAAAATACATTTCCCAGTAATATACCAACCGAATGCGACTTGAAACAGGTGTAACTAAAGTGCCCTGCTATCGCCAGTCATGTCAGGGGGCACATAAATTCAATATAAATGGAAGGAGGCAAGCCAGACGGGATGTAGCCGTCCGTAACTTCCCCCTTTACAATATAATTCTGAGTGGGAGTTGTCCTACTGAAGTATGTAAATGGAGCAATTCCAAGCAAAATCTGCCACCTATCAATGCTGGTAGTGGCATCCACATAAAACAGTGAAATTTACAGCATGGAATGGTATAACAGGGATGGAAGCAGACTAAACACTCTAAGTTCAACCACAGGATAGTCTTCTCTTACACGCAGTTGGGTCAAATGGGTCAAATGGCTCTAAGCACTATGGGACTTAACATCTGAGTTCATCAGTCCCCTGGACTTAGAACTACTTAAACTTAACTAACCTAAGGACATCCCACACATACATGCCCGAGGCAGGATTCGAACCTGCGACCGTAGCAGCAGCACGGTTCTGGACTGAAGCGCCTAGAACCGCTCGACCACAGCGGCCGGCCACACAATTTGAATAAATATAAATCGGCCTAATGTTGATGGTACTCAGTATCTACGCCAGAAGTACAACAGTACCAACGTAGCAAGGAATGGCTGCTAGTACAATTTTTAAATGCTTAGAGTTTAATATAAAGTTATCAGCTAGGAGTCTAGTATACAAAGCTGCAAGAAGTTCTGTTCTTGTTTAACTAAGTTAATTTTCCGCCTCTTTCAAGTCTGAGAGCGACCGAAAAGTTTTCTGATACACTGCAAGATTTTTTGCTTACTGAAGGAGAAGATACAATCTCATGCCACAGGAATGACAGAATGACAGGTATAAAAAATGAGCTGGCCGATAGATTGATTACACAAACATGATGAACAATGAGTCTTGGAAAAAGTAGTTAGAGGTGAACAAAATGGATTAGTGTTAAGTGCATTTCTGAGAAAGACGTCATACACTGTTTATCGTGGAGAGTTAAGTTGTGGACATAGAAATGACGTTAGGCAAATGATCCAGTATGTAGCCATGAAATATCTCAAGTGTGATGGTGCTGTTGACTGACTTTGTGCACATGATATGATTTAGACCAATGATGTTATTAAACCAATAATGTAAAGACACATTAGGTGACAGCAAAACATACAGAGAACAGCACCATACTAAAGCAAATTTTGTTTTACGATGTGGGTATGAGATGTTCAGATTGTATCGATCATGGCCATTTGTTAGAGTTGATTTTGACGACGTTATTGTTACAGGCATGAAGATATTCGTGTCCTAATGCTCCACATTTATGAACAATATAATGAAAAAGTTTTTAGTACTCTTGATAAAGGGGACATTGTACAATAGTGCAGAGCCTACTGTAAAGAAACCAACGAAAGCACTAATGTACACTGAGGTTTTTGTCGAGTATATTAAGGAGATTACAGATGCGTGTCACTGTCACACGATCACACAAAAGAGCGTGATTCACTGCACTGAGGCTGGTGCGTCTTTTCACAGAGGATGGGTGAATCAGAGGGCTGTGTACTGCTGTATGTGGCGTTAGAGTGAGGCCCACAGTCTTCATTAGTGCTGTATTAGGCGCAAAGGGCAGGACAGCGTTACGTAGACCAGCGCTGTCAAAGGCAGCAGCAGCAACTGCCTCCATCAGTCTTGTGAGCTAGCATGAACATCAGGATTGTCCTCCGGTCGTTGTCCTCTCGGCGCGTCGAGTCTCTGCTAGGCCGGCAGGGCCTGTGGGGTTAACTCAGCTGTACCGAGGCAGGGTTCACGAGCAATAACATATGAAATGAAGTGGAGCAGGAACCAAATGTTTTTCATAAAAATTAATACTTTCCACAAACTCAGCCGGCCGGAGTGGCCGCGCGGTTAAAGGCGCTTCAGTCTGGAACCACATGACCGCTACGGTCGCAGGTTCGAATCCTGCCTCCGGCATGGATGTGTGTGATGTCCTTAGGTTAGTTAGGTTTAACTAGTTCTAAGTTCTAGGGGACTTATGACCACAGCAGTTGAGTCCCATAGTGCTCAGAGCCATTTGAACCCACAAACTCAGTTAATTTATTAAAAACAGTTTTTTAATATTTTTGGTAAGTGATCGACACATACAAAGAATGATTATTCTTTTTTGTAGATGCCAATACCTCTTAGTTCATTATCTGATATTTACAAATGCGTCATCGCTTATTTCGGTAAGGTCATGTCTGAATTCAAAATGTGTTCCCCCTTTTTAAATATATACAGTGTGAAAGTCTTGAGAGGAACAGACATTGGCTCAAATAAGAATTATATTCACCCCACTGACGAAGCAAAAATCTCACCCAAAAAAGGAGAAAAACTGTGATCATCATGATCCGATAAACGCCAAGGAATATGAGGAATCAATCAGGAATTGAAAACCAACAGATGATCCTGAGGAAATAAGTCCCCATTTGAGACTAAAAACTGAACAACTAACCCCAATAAATCCAAGGAAAGAACAGCAAACATTAAGCCTCGTTAAGGTATCAGAGTAAAACAAACGGAAGAATGACACTAATGACTCACAGATCGAAGAAAAGTTAACCAAAATAATAATGAGGACGGTTAAACAAAAAATACCGAAGCCCAGCTCTAGGTTCTCAATAATAATGTCCCATATACATTGCCGGAGAAAAATAGAACACCCTTTTAGAGTTTTCAATTCACTCAATATTTATTGCTGCACAGGGCATATGAAGTACATCAAATTATTACATTTAGAGATCATAGGTACACGCGGTTCTGAGTTACTACGTACCACCGATCCTGAAACACCCATATCAGTACTTGGTTTAGCCTCCACGAGCGCCAATGAAGACGCTGAATCTGAGATCCAGAAAATCGTACAGATGGCGAATACTGTACTGGGGTACTTTACGCCGCGCCTGCTCGATCTGTTCACGCAGTTTTCTAAGAGTTGTTGGCTGATGAGTCGCACGAGTCACTTCTCTTTCCATCATATTTCATATGTGCTACGTTGAAGACAAGTTCGGAGATCGTGCTCGCCAGGGAAGTTGATGCACACCTCGCAGAGCACTTTGAGTTTCACGGGCAGTGCATGGGAGTGCTTTATCCGGCTGGAGCAACGCATCACCTTCCTGTTGTAAAATAACGGGTTAAACAACATTCTGCACGTAACGAGCGTTGGTTAGCGTCCGTCCATAAGGACCAAAGGTGAACGAGAATTGTAGTTTGTCGCACCCCAGTTGGGCCAGTGTGTCTTGGACGAATGCACTCTACAAGAAAGTGCTCGCCAGTTCTACACCGTACGTTCAGACGACCATTACTGGTGTCCAGCCAACATACGCTTTCATTGCTGAAGACCACCTTCCATGTGATCCTCTGACGATACCATTCGAGCTATGCTCGTAGATGCTGTGACGTGGGTGGAAGACGTACTATAGGTGTGCATGCCCGTAGTTCCACCGCTAATAACCGGTTCTAATGTGTGCTGTGGTAGCTGTACGACCTGCCACTGCTGCCCTTACAATAGGACGATCCTGGCGGCCGTCTGTGCTGCATGGACGTCCAGAATCTCCATTATTGGTATGAGGCTGATAACGTGACCACTTACGCCAGCATCGTTGCAAGACTGACGCAGAACTTCAATCTTGTATGGCAATTCACCGAGAGCACCATCCTCCTATTCGGTAGGCCGCAATTTGATCCCTTTCACAGTCGCTCAGTTGGCTGTAGGAAGCACGAGTGCGTCTCCGTGGAATGGCTGCCTGTTTGCTTCACACGTTTGCACCACATGGAGCCTTCTGGCTGTGAGCCTTCCCTACTAAAGGGTACACAAAGATAGCACTCTGGTAGCTATGCCACTACGCTACTTGTTGGTGGACGACAGTGGAACCTTTATCAGTACATCTACTATCCCCTAGGTAGCATATGTAGTCGTCGGGTCAAAATCGGCGTCGTCTTTCCAGGTGTACTACTTTTTTTCTGGCAGTGTATCTTGCTGTGCTGGTTTTTTAGCTTTAGATCGATTCGCTAACATGATTGATTTGTTATTCGTACAACCGATTCATTTGGAAGACAATAAAATCGTAAAAACATGAAACGTTTGGCAAAACCTTAATATGAAACTTCCTGGTAGATTAAAACTGTGTGCCGGACCGAGACTCGAACTGGGGACCTTTGCCTTTCGCGGGCAAGTGCACTACCGACTTTTTTTTTTTTTTAATCTCATTTTGTTCGTTTTCGTTCGTTGTATCTGCTCTGGGCGGACGTCGAAAGACATCCGTATCAGTTCATTGTTGATCCATTAATTCAGTTTTTTTTATTACAGAGGGCAGCTATCCCTCTGACCGAGCACTCTGAGCTACCGTGCCGGCAAAATTAGTGGTAGTATTGACCTACTTTTGTCCGCTCCTCACAGCTGTACTTCTGCCAAAACCTCGTCTCCTACCTTCCGAACTTCAGAGACGAGGTGCTGGCAGAAGTATAGCTGTAAGGACGAGACCTGAGTCGTGCTTGTGTAGCTCAGTCGGTAGAGCACTTGCCCGCGAAAGGCAAAGGTCCCGAGTTCGAGTCTCGGTCCAGCATACAGTTTTAATCTGCCAGTAAGTTTCATATCAGCGCACACTCCGCTGCAGAGTGAAAATCTCATTCGGAAAACCTTGGAACTTCTGTGGTGACTGACCACGTGAGTGTACGTAGGCTAGTCTGAGAACAAGAAGTTATAACGTTGAAAAGTATAGCCTACAATAAAAGATCGGTGAGCGTTAATTATGAGGAGGGCTTTTCTCTTTAACTCATAAACTCAGGTATATACTGTTACAGCATCCGTAGCCGACTAAGGAGGACAAAGCAATTGAGATTTCATTGGCACAGAAGCGAGAAGGTTTGCTATAAGCTGAGTTACATAAGAAGAAACTGATGAAGGGCAGCATGTTTCGTATTATAGCGAAATATGGGAGAGGGTGTCACTGAAATGATACAGGATTTGGGCTGGACATCATTAAAAGAAAGGCGTTTTTCGTTGCGACGGAATCTACTCACGAAATTCCAATCACCAACTTTGTCCTCCGAATGCGAAAATATTTTGTTGACACCGACCTACATAGGGAGAAACCATCACCACGATGAAATGAGGGAAGTCAGAGCTCGCACGGAAAGATATAGGTGTTCGTTCTTTCAGCGCGCTATACGAGATTGGAATAATAGAGAATTATGAAGGTGGTTCGATAAACTCTCTGCCAGGCATGTAGATGTAGATGTGGATGCGAAGCTGAGATCTTCGTTTTCGCACTGCCTTTTGAATTGCCCTCGTCAGATATAGTAGCCGTCCTGCACTAAGCTTCCTTGCCATTAATTCTCAATGTAAAATGTACTGTACTCTTATTCCTTGTGTGGCTATGATGTCAGACATTTATGGGACTTTAATAGCCGGTCGCCCAAACAGCGTTATTCATTTTCTTGTGGCTTTATTGCCTGTGTTGGTTGTTCTGAGACGTCTTTCACGCACATCATCCACAGGAGTAGATAGGCATCCTCTTTATAAGCCTTTACTAAAGTCGTACTCAATTCCGGTGTCAACAGACGTCCAAGACAAAGAAATTTATAATGGCAAAGAATTCAGTTTATCCATTTGAACGGAGCGCATACGCCAGTAGCAGAAAAAAAGAAACAAGCAAACAAAGGTGTTAAGTAGATCGATTTTAGGCATGAGTTATGTTATGGAGGAGTAGTTGTAGAAACACTGAAATAAATTTTGATTGACATGAATGTAATCTACGGCTCAGGCCAAGTAGTTTTCACCTGCCTCTACTACTTGTAGCCAAAGTGGAAAGGAGAAGCGGTTTCACCAATTTTCTTTATGAGAGCTTACTTCTTAGCTATTTGTATTACTTTATATAAGGGACAATCAAAAAGTCTCTGTTAGAAGGCCGTACGGTCCAGAATCGGTAAGGCAATCAGTCAAAATCGCCTTAAGTATTGACCCCATCGTCCATCGACGCTCCAGATTGAAGATATCCGTTTGGTAAAACACCGCGTCCTGGTGCACGGAGAAATCCGTAGCTGCCTGCTGCACCTTTTCATTCGACTGGATTCGTTGGCCTTTCGAGGCCTGTTTCAGGGTCCGAAGGCGTGATCATTGCATGTGGAGAGATGAGGACTACTGTGTCTCTCACTTGAGTTGTCCTAACTTCCACGTTATGACATTTGCGACATCGAGACGTGCGTTATCATGAAGCAGCAGCAGCAACCCAAGTCACAGTCTTCTCGAACGTCTCGCGTTAATTGTATGCCTTCTTCATTCTCCGGTGGATGTATACCTTCGTTTGTCCTTCGGTAGCCAAGAAAATAATGACAGCACGTTGGTCCTGTTTGGACGCATTTGGTAATAACGTCGTCATAGACTAGTTAACGTTTCCGCATTTACCGTAAGCACGCCGGCAAGACACGAATGCCGCACTAACCCCTTGCCTGCATGTTGGTGCTTATGTAACCGTACCGGGATCGAGCTACGTTGTGTATATGCTGCCGCAACTACCTGAAACGGAAACTTTTTGATTGCCCCTTATGCCAAACTACCGCAGTCTCATAAGAGTAATACGAAAGACCGTTTAGTACGTTAGCCCAGCTACCGACACAGGAATCAGCGGAGAGAATTCGTATACGGATACCTAAAAGAGAATCGGAGCAATCAGAACAGCTACAGCCTAACGGATACGTCAGCAATGTGGAGGGTGTTCCACGTACGGTGTTGCGTAGAAATCAGTACCGTGAAACCGGAGTGTCGGTTCTTGTCATCAAAAATACCCCGTAACGCTGTAGTACAGGCATTGGCGGTGTGACCTCTTGCACTGTCCTGTATAAAATAATCGTAGGTATTTTCGTTAATTGGGGTTCGTTCCCATCAAAATCAGTGTGCTCCACGACCGTATTGATGAGATCCAAGATAGGAAAAAGGGCAGTATCGGTCGCAAATTTTTGATCTGTTTATTGCAGATCGATTTCAAGTACTGTGTAGCTATCTTCAGTGCTACACGAATAAAAGAACTTAAGGATGATCAGCCATTAAAAATACAGTAAAACCAGATCACAAATGTATCAGCTTGTAAAACATAAATTTACATAGCAGTAATGTCCGAGTCATGATGACTTGAACATGACATGCTACCACATTGACATTACAGATAACAAACAGTTAAACTGCGCTTGCTGCTTGCATTTCCACGCAACTAACCTCGTATGTGACGTCTGTAATAACTGGCGCCCTCTTTATTAGTGTCACTTATATATTACATTTTTTTTAAAAAATTAGAAAATAAAATGCAGTAGCTTTACATAAAATTACAATGGCATCCTTAAATACTAAAATACACTCCTGGAAATGGAAAAAAGAACACATTGACACCGGTGTCTCAGACCCACCATACTTGCTCCGGACACTGCGAGAGGGCTGTACAAGCAATGATCACACGCACGGCACAGCGGACACACCAGGAACCGCGGTGTTGGCCGTCGAATGGCGCTAGCTGCGCAGCATTTGTGCACCGCCGCCGTCAGTGTCAGCCAGTTTGCCGTGGCATACGGAGCTCCATCGCAGTCTTTAACACTGGTAGCATGCCGCGACAGCGTGGACGTGAACCGTATGTGCAGTTGACGGACTTTGAGCGAGGGCGTATAGTGGGCATGCGGGAGGCCGGGTGGACGTACCGCCGAATTGCTCAACACGTGGGGCGTGAGGTCTCCACAGTACATCGATGTTGTCGCCAGTGGTCGGCGGAAGGTGCACGTGCCCGTCGACCTGGGACCGGACCGCAGCGACGCACGGATGCACGCCAAGACCGTAGGATCCTACGCAGTGCCGCAGGGGACCGCACCGCCACTTCCCAGCAAATTAGGGACACTGTTGCTCCTGGGGTATCGGCGAGGACCATTCGCAACCGTCTCCATGAAGCTGGGCTACGGTCCCGCACACCGTTAGGCCGTCTTCCGCTCACGCCCCAACATCGTGCAGCCCGCCTCCAGTGGTGTCGCGACAGGCGTGAATGGAGGGACGAATGGAGACGTGTAGTCTTCAGCGATGAGAGTCGCTTCTGCCTTGGTGCCAATGATGGTCGTATGCGCGTTTGGCGCCGTGCAGGTGAGCGCCACAATCAGGACTGCATATGACCGAGGCACACAGGGCCAACACCCGGCATCATGGTGTGGGGAGCGATCTCCTACACTGGCCGTACACCACTGGTGATCGTCGAGGGGACACTGAATAGTGCACGGTACATCCAAACCGTCATCGAACCCATCGTTCTACCATTCCTAGACCGGCAAGGGAACTTGCTGTTCCAACAGGACAATGCACGTCCGCATGTATCCCGTGCCACCCAACGTGCTCTAGAAGGTGTAAGTCAACTACCCTGGCCAGCAAGATCTCCGGATCTGTCCCCCATTGAGCATGTTTGGGACTGGATGAAGCGTCGTCTCACGCGGTCTGCACGTCCAGCACGAACGCTGGTCCAACTGAGGCGCCAGGTGGAAATGGCATGGCAAGCCGTTCCACAGGACTACATCCAGCATCTCTACGATCGTCTCCATGGGAGAATAGCAGCCTGCATTGCTGCGAAAGATGGATATACACTGTACTAGTGCCGACATTGTGCATGCTCTGTTGCCTGTGTCTATGTGCCTGTGGTTCTGTCAGTGTGATCATGTGATGTATCTGACCCCAGGAATGTGTCAATAAAGTTTCCCCTTCCTGGGACAATGAATTCACGGTGTTCTTATTTCAATTTCCAGGAGTGTACATTCAGTTATTATATTAAAATCATAAGGAAGAATCCTCATTTAGGTGACATAAATTGAAATACTAACAACATTTGTATAAAACCGAAAATCAATACTAATATAAAAAACAAGTACACATTATTGATACATATACACGTCAATATTTTTATACAAAACAAATATCATTAATAATTCAATTTACGCTTCGAAAATGAGGATTTTTCTTCTGGTTTTAAAATAATTAATGAAGTTACTTTGGTATTTAAGCACACCATCGTAAATGTATGTAAAGTTACTACATATTATTTTGCAAATTTTTTTAAAATGTAGTACCCAAGTGCCACTAATAAAGAGGGCGCAAAATACTACTTACGTCACGTACCGAGGTTAGCTGCATGGAAATGTAAGCAGCAACCTGAATTTAATTGTTTGGCATCTGTACCATGTGCTATTTTATTTATGATCACTCATCATGACATGTACGTAAATTTGTGTTTTACAATCTGATATATTTATGATTTGGTTTTAATTTATATTTTAATGCCTGATTCCCATTAAGTTCTTTTATTCGTGTGGGACTGAAGAAGTACATAGCAGTTGAAATCGATACGCAATAAACAGGTTAAAAATTTACGAGCGATGCTGCCCATCTTCTTCTCTTGGATTTTCGTTAGTATCTAGTTCTCTGAAAAAAGTTTAAAATGTAGCGTTCATATACCCATGAGAAGTTACGGTTTAGTGGAGAAAGACGTATCCAACAACACTCGTTGTCACATCATGTAGAGGCTCTTCAAGTGAATGCTGGGAATTTTTAGATTTCCGACGTAGATTCTTCTGTGAGTTCGTGTAGCCCGAATCATACAACCAAGATTCATCAGAAAAAAGAGCATTTCAGGATTAACCTCTCCATCAAGCAATAGCCAGTTGGAGCCCTAACGTCGCTCAACATTATCTGCGTTGGCCAGTCGACGGACTGTCGTTATTTTCTAAGCTCTCGGGCTGAATCAGTGTACAGCTCCGTGAGCACATGCTGCCGACACGACGGTAAGAAGTGCACAAAGCAAGAGCAACGGTTCTGTCAGACGTCTCTCCAACGCCGAGTTTATTCTCATCTAATACCCGTACCGCACCTACCAAAGTCTGAGGAACCGGCCACAGCGTATGCAGCCATCACACGATCACTCCCTAGTATTGGATCCTGCGCAACACCGAAGACAGCGCTTCCGTGTGATTCCTTTCATATTCTAAGATCTATATTCCACATGTATACAACAATTTAAATTACCAGCGTCACTCGGGTTCGTGGATTGTGTTTTAACTCTAACAAAGTACACTGCCTGAAGCCTGCCTGGTTGGCCATGCGGTCTAACGCACGGCTTTCCGGGCGGGCAGGAGCGCCTGGTCCCCGGCACGAATCCGCCTGGCGGATTTGTGTCGAGGTCCGGTGAGCCGGCCAGTCCGTGGATGGTTTTCAGGCGGTTTTCCATCTGCCTCGGGGAATGCGGGCTGGTTCCCCTTATTCCGCCTCAGCTACACTATGTCGGCGATTGCTGCGCAAACAAGTTCTCCACGTACGCACACACCACCATTACTCTACCACGCAAACATAGGGGTTACACTCGTCTGGTGTGAGACGTTCCCTGTGGGGGTCCACCGGAGGCCGAACCGCACAATAACCCTGGTTTCGGTGTGGGGCGGCGGAGGAGTGAAGTGGACTGCGGTAGTCGTCGTAGGGCTGCGGACCACAGCGGCTGCGGCGGGGACGGAGCTTCTCCATCGTTTCTAGGTCCCCGGTTAACATAACATAACACAACACTGTCTGAACGAAACTATTTGCACACCTCTATACAGGATACCCAGAAGGAATGGTCAATATTCAGGGATATGACAGGAACGACTTGTCGTCGCAAAAACGTCTACTAAACACGGGCTCTAAAATGCATATATTAAGGGTCATGAGCAGTTCTTCATCTTCGATACTGTAAGACAAATCGCTTCTATTGCAAGCTCTTTGCTTTCCCTACTTTGAGAGGCAGTAGTATGGACCAAAACAAGAAAAAAATCTCCCGTAAACACGGGCTCTAAAATGCGTACCCGAAGAGTTATGAGGACTCGTTCAGTAGAATTGATGTTTTCCGGAGTAGCGGAGATGACCAAGTACTCATAGCTCTTAAGATATGCATTGTAGAGCCCATGTTTACTATATTTTTTACTTCGTATGGTCGTTCACGTCATATCCATCTATAATGACCATTCCTCCTGTGACACCCTGTATAATCCGGATCTGACCACTATATGCCACGAGAGGTGAAACACTGATAGCAGTTACTTGTGTAAAATATCTCGGAGTATGCGTGCGGAACGATTTGAAGTGGAATGATCATATAAAAGTAATTGTTGAAAAGGCGGGTGTCAGGTTGAGATTCATTGGGAGAGTCCTTAGAAAATGTAGTCCATCAACAAAGGAGGTGGCTTACAAAACACTGGTTCGACCTATACTTGAGTATTGCTCATCAGTGTGGGATCCGTACCAGGTCGGGTTGACAGAGGAGATAGAGAAGATCCAAAGAAGAGCGGCGCGTTTCGTCACAGGGTTATTTGGTAACCGTGATAGCGTTACGGAGATGTTTAACAAACTCAAGTGGCAGACTCTGCAAGAGAGGCGCTCTGCATCGCGGTGTAGCTTGCTGTCCAGGTTTCGAGAAGGTGCGTTTCTGGATGAGGTATCGAATATATTACTTCCCCCTATTTATACCTCCCGAGGAGATCACGAATGTAAAATTAGAGAGATTCGAGCGCGCACGGAGGCTTTCCGGCAGTCGTTCTTCCCGCGAACCATACGCGACTGGAACAGGAAAGGGAGGTAATGACAGTGGCACGTAAAGTGCCCTCCGCCACACACCGTTGGGTGGCTTGCAGATTATAAATGTAGATGTAGATGTAGGTGGGCCCGCTAGTATAAAAGGATGTGGAGGCTACTGTGCTGCCAACCGAAGAACATTAACGGCATAATGGGTCGGTCAGAACAGCTCAGTGTCTTCGAACGTGTTTCAGACATCGCATGTCACCTGCGTAGCAAATCCATCTGGGTCTTTATTTCAACCATTCTAAAGCTACCCAAGTCGACAGTTGGTAGTGGGATTGCGAAGGGAAAACTCGAAGGAGTAACCACAGCTGAACCAAGACCAGACTTGCCTCATTTACTGACAGACCGGGACCGTCGTGCAATGTGGAGGGTCGTTGTAAAAGTTCGCATAAAATAAGCGGAAGGAATTACTGCTGAGTACCAAAGTGCTAACAGGAGTTCAGCTAGCACAACGACTGTGTCTACAGCCAGTAGAGGGACTGTGTCTAGGGAGTTTAAAAGTTGAGTACAACAGTCGAGCATCTCCTGAGAAGCACACTTATCTGTAGGCAGCGCTAAGCGACGCTTGAGGTGGTCCGAAGAGCGACGGGGGAGCTTGGCAATGGCTTACTGCAAGCAAGTCATTTCGTGTAATGAATCAAGCTTCACAACGCAGCATATTTGAGATGAGCTGGACCTTCGATTTCGCTCCAGACCCCAGCGGCCAACGTCACTGCCTCCGCTGGCTTCAGCTTTTGAGGAAGAATGGGCTGCCATTCATCCACAGATATTCAGACACCTCACTGGAAGTGTCCTCAGAAGAGTTGAAATCACCATAAAGCCGAAATGTGGATACTACCCATTTGAATGTCCACCACTATGTGTCTGGATACTTTAATCAGACAGCATACTTCCTCCCTGTCATGTTATACACTTACAAAGGATCACATTCTTTTTATGCTTTATTCGTCAGTCTCAAGAAGCAAAAGAGAATTGAAGAAAGAATCAATTATTCGTAATTAAGTGTTAAGGGAGAAGAATATACGTAACTCTGGTTTTCACATAATGGGGGATGGATTCTTAGAGTGATGGTAACAGCAGAGTTAATTGCGAGTAGCAGCAGGTGAGGATACGACTTAAAAGAAGGTGACTGAGAATTTTCTGTGATCTGAAAGGTGACTTGAAGTAACCAAATGTCTGACATACACATCTTAACAGATTTTGGAAATGCATATAGATGCAAGGAGTAAATGATTTATCTATGGCGATATCAAAGTTCGTTCACATCAGTGAAGAGCTGTGTAAAACGTCCAAGGATATTTGCCATTAAAACAATACGAGCAGCTGTAGTTAAAGAAAATGTGAAATATTCTTGTAGCTCCAATACATTTGGTTATGCAGTACGATATATCTGTTGCCCTTCATTTGATGAAACGTGAGGTCGTGTATTGGGGGCGTCACCAACGTCGTTGACCTCTTATCATAAAGTGAATTAAGAATTGGCAACTTATTTGGAAGAGTAGAAGAACATAGTGAATCTCAAAACAAGCCTTCCACACTTCAACTAAACTTGAAAAACTTCCTCTGGTCTCTAGGTGCATGTGAAACTTTCTTATTGTTGTGATATACACTGAGGGGAAAAAATCGTGACACCAAAACATAATTAATTTACAGTAGTGATATCTCGGGAATTCATTTGTCTAGGTAACATATTTCAGTGATTAATACTCCACGATCACAGGTTAATGTAAGAGCGAGATAAGCCACTGCAAATATGAAATGCTGGTGCATTAATAACCGGTGTAATTGCCAGAATGTTTGATACAAGCATGCAAACGTGCGTATATTGCGTTTTACAGATGCCGGTTCCCAATTTGCGAGATGGAGTTTCCATACCTGTTGCACTTGGTTGGGAAATACAGGGATGTTCGTGGATGACGCAGGAGTCGTCGCCCCATGATGTCCCATATGCGCTCATTTAATGAGCAGGCCAAGGCAACATGCCGACACTCTATAGAGTATGTATGTATGTAACATTGGTATGTGGGCTAGGTTATCGTGGAATGCTGTTCATGAATGCCAGCTCAACAGATCGAATCACCAGAATGTACAAATTTGCAGTCAGGGTCATGTGATAACCAAGAGAGTGCTCATGCTCTCATACGCAATCGCACCCCAGCTTGTCAATTCAGGTGTAGATCCAGTGTGTTTAGCACACGAACAGATTACTTGCAGCCCTTCAACAGGCTTCCTTCTGACTAATATGCGGCCATCACTGGCACTAAGGCAGAACCAACTTTCATCAGATAACACAACAGGGGTCCGCTCAGCCCTCCAATGAGCTCTCGCTTGACACCACTAAAGTCGCAAATGGTCGCGGTCCGAGTTCACTGAAATCGTCCAGAGCCGTCCTTGATTTAACCGTTTTGTAATAGTTCGTTGAGTCCTGCGGTGCCAACCACTGTTCAGATTTCTGCTACAGATGCAGAGGAGGGAAGAAGAGATGGACAGTGAGGGGAGAGGAAGAGTTGAACAGAGGGGGAGGAGGAAACGGACTTAGAGGGGCTGAAGAGGAGACAAAGGACTGATGAAGACGTAAGTTATAGGGGGCGAGGAGGGGATGGACAGAGGGAGGAGCAACAGACGAGCATCGAGAGGGGGGAGGAGCAGATTGACAGAGAGAAGGGCTAGCGGATGGGCAGAGAGGGGGCAGGAAGAGGTGCATAGTAGGGGGGGGGGGAGAGAGACGGGCAGAGAGAAGGGGAAGAAGGAAATGGACTAATAGAAGATTGGAATAAATACATGCCTGGGCTAGCCAGGTACTCAACTAGCTGTCAATATCTACAAATTCGTTTCTCTCATGAAAATGCACATCAGTTCCAGCATCATTCTGTTTACACCCTACCTGTTGATGATGTCAAACCCAATAATCTTTAATTTATTCGGTTTTGCTATACCTTTTACTGACTGTGTTACGTGCCTCCTTATCTTGTATGCAAGAATTTGTCTTCCTTGTATATGATTTTCGATTTGGCAGTTGAATCTTCCCCAAGATCCTTGACCGGCCTGTCGTATATGTGCACGTTGAGAGCATGTTTTCGCTTTTGTTTACCATGGTTTTCAGCTTCTGGTGTGTTCTTGTGTTCTTCTGCAGGAGCTCTTCCTATGCTTTTTGTTGTTATTTTACAACCGCTTATAATTCCTCATTCCATATTCTTAATATTAATCGGTTTTGTGCTTCTGTTTGTGCAAATCGTACTATCACTTGGAAGTCATGATACTTGGAAAATGCGCCCAGTGTGAGTGTAGCAGACGGGAAGGGGTGAAAGGCGAGTCTCTGCGGTTGAAAACTAGTGTTTTTTTGCTGAGGAAAATAAATATCTGAGATATACAGGGTGTCCGAAAAGTCTTTCCCTGATTACATAAATTGATCTCAGGCTAGAAGTAAGATACAAATATCAAACTGGTGTCTAATTGTTAACAAACTATCAAAGTTTATTTCACACACCAGTAAACTTCCACATGAGCACCCTTGGTAGCATGTAGCACATCTAGGCGATATTCAATTTCTGTCCACACATTAGCCAACATCACTGGAGGGATCGATCCAACGACTGTGGTTATCCGTTGCCGCAGGGTTTCAAGATCTGGTACACGTGTTCGGTAAACCTCGTCCTTGACATAACCACATAAAAAGAAGTCTGATGGGGTTCTGTCAGGAGAGCGTGGAGGCCAAACCGTTGGCCCATCACGACCAATCCATCGCCCAGGAAAGGTCATATCGAGATAGGCACGGACGCCCAAACCCCAATGAGGCGGTGCACCGTCTTGCTGAAACAAGACATCGGGGTGATACTGAAGCAGCTGAGGAACAGCATACAGTTGCAACATGTCCAGATACACTGCAGATGTGATGGTAGCCTCAGCGAAGAAGAATGGCCCGATAATTCGATCGTGCAATAGCGCGCACCAAATATTCACCTTTGGACTGCCTCTGGGTGCATTCAATGACCTCGCCAGGGGGTTGTGAAACCCAAATGCGCACATTATGGCGATTCACTACTCCACTGACAAAAAAGGTCGCTTCGTCGGAAAAGGCAATTCGTCTGAGATTACCATCAAGGTCAGCAACCGATCCTGTGTTCTTGAACTTCTCGTACCAGGCTTTAATGCTCTTGACATCAGGTGGATTCCTTCCAAATGTTGTCTGGAAGTGTCTCTGCACTATGGTTGGTGATCGTGTCTCATGGTACTACAGGACACACTGTGCCTTCTCTTGATTGGTTAACATGGCTTCTTGGGCACTGCACCCCATCCACTGCTTACGTACTGCGAACCTAAAACAGAAAAAAAACTTTGATAGTTGTAAACAATTCGACACAAGTTTCATAGTTGTATCTTACTTCTAGCCTGAGTTATCAATTTATGTAATCAGGGAAAGTCTTTTCGGACACCCTGTACATGCTGGTTGGTACGCGCCGCTTTGGCAGCCCCATCAGCTGACAACCCTGGAAATGGGAGATTTTTCGTACTGGAGTGAATCTATTTACATGGGCATAATATTTACTGATGAAAGTCGGATGTTTATATTTGCATCTGCGTCATCTAATTGTTCATTTAATTCTTCAGAAAGTTGTTTTGTGCACACGAAAAACATATACAGTGTTGACTGAAAAATACTCTTTCAAACTCTTAAGGTAGCAGGGATAAAATTCAGGGAGCGATAGATTAACTTTAACTCGTACAGGAACTAAGGAGCAGTTACAAGATTTGAATAACTCGAAAGGGGGAGTCGTTGAGACGGGACTGTATCTTGTCTCTCGCGGTATTTAATCTCTACAATGAGTGCTTATTAACTGAAACGAAAGCAAAAGTTGGAAAAGGAATGAAATTCCTGGGAATACATCTGAAAATTTTGAAGCTTGACGATGACATTGCAATCCTGTCAGAAGAGACAAAGGACGTGGAATATCATTTGAACGGAGTGGATAGGGTATTGAATATAGTTTAAAAGTTGAACGACAGGAGAAGTAAATAAGAGTAAGTGAATGCAGTCAGATGAAATTAGGTGACATCCAGGGAATTAGTTTAGAATATAGGACACTAGAAGTAGGCCATGAATTTTGATACTGGGGAAGCCAAGCTACTGCCTATGACCAAAGTATCAAACATTAGCTTTAATCCTTTGAGTTTCAGTGGTTTCTGTCTGAATCCACCATTTTGTTGACTTGTTTCTAAGTACCAGTGACTATAGTACGAAACCACCAATGCCGTTGCAATACAGATCCATGTAGTGGTACACTGAGGTACTTCTACGAATGATGTGCGTTGTAGTAGTCACTCCAAGAGTTCAAAGCAACAGTTGGTGTGGAGATTGTGTTACGTGATTGTAGGATATTGTGAAAAGCGTTTTTTATTTTTATGGTGGCCAGATTGAGAAGATCATTGACACTGAAAGTAAGTACATGTAAAGTTATTGTAACTTAGATTTGAATTTCTATACGGCCTTTACGAGTGGTTTCGAAATTAAACCATTGCGATAGTACGTAGATTTGATACAATATGTATTGAACTTTAAGCCCCCTTCTGCTTGTTATTTACGATTGTAATTTGTTTTCAAATATATCTCACGAAAAGATTAGTGCATGCAAACTGATTTTCCTAATGGTTTAAAAATGAAACCACGTTCTTAAAATAATTAATTGTTTATGTTTTGCAAACATCTTCTTGTATTCATTGGTTAATATGATAATAAAGGTTAATTTTGTGGAAAATATTAAAATTGTATTCCAAAGCGAAACCATCTTCTTCAGACAATTGTTTATTTTTAGCCAATTTCTTCTTGCTATCGTTGTTTACTATGATAGTAAAGGTTAATTTTCTTAAAATTTAACTTTTTATATTGTTGAGACTCAAAGGGATAATTCGTGGAAGAAATTTTTAAGAATGAACGTTTTGAGCACAGCATTGTATGCAAATCAGTCGTGGACTATGGAAAAACGGGAAGAAAGAGAATCGAAAGCTATGCGATGTGGGGCTATAGAAGGATTATGAAAATTATGTCGACTGTTACTATAAGAAATGAGAAAGATCTCTACAAAATTGGCAAGGAGAGTATTTTGTGGGCAATAGTGACAAGATGAAAGGACAGAAAGATAGGAGATTTGTTAAAACATCACGGAATAATATATGAATTGTGGCCTTCCACGGACGCGAAACGCGGACGATATACCGTATAGACAATATGAAAGTAGAATTTTTAAATGTAGTGATGCAGAAGAAAGGTAAGGTTAGTATGGGGAGATTAGACAACTAATGAAGAGGTACTGAGTTGAGCTGGGGGAAAAAGAAATTTGTGGCACAACTTGGCTAAAAGAAAGAATCGGTTGACGGGACACACGCTGAGGTATTAAGGTTTATTCATTTTAGTAACAGACAGAAGTTTGGAGGGGTTATAATTGTACTGTAGAAGGAGACCGAGGTTTAACTACAATAAGCAGGTCCAGGTGGGTGCAGGTTACGGTAGTGATGCAGACATAAAGATACTATACTTTGTTCATAATAAGAGTAAACCTGACGTGATCAAACATAAACGCAATGATTAGTAGCAGCCATACTACATCTACATTCGTGTTGTTCTGCTCTTGGACGTATGTCCTACTTATGTGTTAGATATCTTGTTGATATGTTACGGTAAATGAAACTTAAAGATATTCTAATGTATTAACAGTCAATTAACGTTTCTCTTAATATCACCTTAGCTCTGTAATTTATATTTCAAAAATCGTGTACAGTCCCTTGTACTGTTGTGCTCTGAATGTCGCGCTGTTAACACATGGTGTGAAAATGGCTGACGCTGCTTCCTGCTTCGTCCTGAAACGCGCGCTTGGAACACCATTAAAAAAGCAGCGAAAGACATAGTGTTCTGAATGTTTATCACAGGTTTGCAAAAAAAGTCAGATTTGAGGTTTTTCATACTAAGTTAATGCGTTTTGAAAAGGGAGAGCATAACTGAATCGGTAGTGCTGTAGTATGCTAAATTGATAAGTCCATGGATCACTGGTTCAAATCTCGCATTTGTCTTCTTTTTTCGTTCAAAACTAAATCATTTAAATATAATATTCATTAAACATATACAAATTAGCAGATATCTAATCAAGACTTTTTATGAAAAAAGGATGTCTTCTTGTTTCTAATTACGTGTTGCACGCGAAATTACAATTTTTAATGCAACTATAAATTCTTAATTATCGATATTTTATAGAAGATTGTTAATACATATTATTTAAACTATAAAACATGATGTTGTTGTTGTTGTGGTCTTCAGTATTGAGACTGGTTTGATGCAGCTCTCCATGCTACTCTATCCTGTGCAAGCTTCTTCATCTCCCAGTACCTACTGCAACCTGCATCCTTCTGAATCTGCTTAGTGTATTCATCTCTTGGTCTCCCCCTTCGATTTTTACCCTCCACGCTGCCGTCCAATACTAAATTGGTGATCCCTTGATGCCTCAGAACATGTCCTACCAACCGATCCCTTCTTCTTGTCAAGTTGTGCCACAAACTCCTCTTCTCCCCAATTCTATTCAATACCTCCTCATTAGTTACGTGATCTACCCATCTAATCTTCAGCATTCTTCTGTAGCACCACATTTCGAAAGCTTCTATTCTCTTCTTATCCAAACTATTTATCGTCCATGTTTCACTTGCATACATAGCTACACTCCATACAAATACTTTCAGAAACGACTTCCTGACACTTAAATCTATACTCGATGTTAACAAATTTTTCTTCTTCAGAAACGTTTTCCTTGCCATTGCCAGTCTACATTTTATATCCTCTCTACTTCGACCATCATCAGATATTTTGCTCCCCAAATAGCAAAACTCCTTTACTACTTTAAGTGTCTCTTTTCCTAATCTAATTCCCTCAGCATCACCCGACTTAATTCGACTACATTCCATTATCCTCGTTTTGCTTTTGTTGATGTTCATCTTATATTCTCCTTTCAAGACAATGTCCATTCCATTCAACTGCTCTTCCAAGTCCTTTGCTGTCTCTGACAGAATTACAATGTCATCGGCGAACGTCAAAGTTTTTATTTCTTCTCAATGGATTTTAATACCTACTCTGAATTTTTCTTTTGTTTCCTTTACTGCTTGCTCAATATACAGATTGAATAACATCGGGGAGAGGCTACAACCCTGTCTCACTCCCTTCTCAACCACTGCCTCCCTTTCATGCACCTCGACTCTTATAACTGCCATCTGGTTTGTGTACAAATTGTAAATAGCCTTTCGCTCACTGTATTTTACGCCTGCCAACTTTAGAATTTGAAAGAGAGTATTCCAGTCAACATTGTCAAAAGTTTTCTCTAAGTCTACAAATGCTAGAAACATAGGTTTGCCTTTCCTTAATCTTTCTTCTAAGATAAGTCGTAAGGTCAGTATTGCCTCACGTGTTCCAGTGTTTCTACGGAATCCAAACTGATCTTCCCCGAGGTCGGCTTCTACCAGTTTTTCCATTCGTCTGTAAAGAATTCGTGTTAGTATTTTGCAGCTGTGGCTTATTAAACTGATTGTTCGCTAATTTTCACATCTGTCAACAGCTGCTTTCTTTGGGATTGGAATTATTATATTCTTCTTGAAGTCTGAAGGTATTTCGCCTGTTTCATACATCTTGCTCACCAGATGGTAGAGTTTTGACAGGACTGGCTCTCCCAAGGCCGTCAGTAGTTCCAATGGAATGTTGTCTACTCCGGGGGCCTTGTTCCGACTCAGGTCTTACAGTGCTCTGTCAAACTCTTGACGCAGTATCATATCTCCCATTTCATCTTCATCTACATCCTCTTCCATTTCCATAATATTGTCCTCAAGTACATCGCCCTTGTGTAGACCCTCTATATACTCCTTCCACCTTTCTGCTTTCCCTTCTTTGCTTAGAACTGGGCTTCCATCTGAGCTCTTGATATTCATACAAGTCGTTCTCTTATCTCCAAAGGTCTCTTTAATTTTCCTGTAGGCAGTATCTATCTTACCCCTAGTGAGATAGGCCTCTACATCCTTACATTTGTCCTCTAGCCATCCCTGCTTAGCCATTTTGCACTTCCTGTCGATCTCATTTTTGAGACGTTTGTATTCCTTTTTGCCTGCTTCATTTACTGTAGTATTATATTTTCTCCTTTCATCAATTAAATTCAATATTTCTTCTGTTACCCAAGGATTTCTACTAGCCCTCGTCTTTTTACCTACTTGATCCTCTGCTGCCTTCACTACTTCATCCCTCAAAGCTACCCATTCTTCTTCTACTGTATTTCTTTCCCCCATTCCTGTCAATTGTTCCCTTATGCTCTCCCTGAAACTCTGTACAACCTCTGGTTCTTTCAGTTTATCCAGGTCCCATCTCCTTAAATTCCCACCTTTTTGCAGTTTCTTCAGTTTTAATCTACAGGTCATAACCAATAGATTGTGGTCAGAGTCCACATCTGCCCCTGGAAATGTCTTACAATTTAAAACCTGGTTTCTAAATCTCTGTCTTACCATTGTATAATCTATCTGATACCTTTTAGTATCTCCAGGGTTCTTCCATGTATACAACGTTCTTTCATGATTCTTAAACCAAATGTAAAACATAACAAATGAATATTTTATGCCAGAAATGCAATATCGACAATTTTATTTGGATTATGTCCATTGCCTTTTGTCACAAATGTGATGTCACAATAGGCAGAATGATTAGCGTTGTAGGAATATGGAAAACAATAATTTTGGTGGCGTCGAGAACACCGTACAAATTCAGCATTTTTGCAGCTGCCACCGTACCTCTGTATTATGACCGCAGCAGAACTGATCTGGAGCCAAGTTAAGGAATTTGTCGCGAGAAATAACAAGACATTTAAGCCGCCAGACGTACTCGATCTAATGCATGAAGCTTAGAAACAGGTCGCTGCCGAACGCTTGCGGGGTACGGATCGGCACGTTATAAAAGAAGAGGAGAAAATGTGGCGCTTGAATGGTTTTGTAGGAATGGCGTAGCAGAGGACAGTTCCAGCACTGAAATACACTCCTGGAAATGGAAAAAAGAACACATTGACACCGGTGTGTCAGACCCACCATACTTGCTCCGGACACTGCGAGAGGGCTGTACAAGCAATGATCACACGCACGGCACAGCGGACACACCAGGAACCGCGGTGTTGGCCGTCGAATGGCGCTAGCTGCGCAGCATTTGTGCACCGCTGCCGTCAGTGTCAGCCTGTTTGCCGTGGCATACGGAGCTCCATCGCAGTCTTTAACACTGGTAGCATGCCACGACAGCGTGGACGTGAACCGTATGTGCAGTTGACAGACTTTGAGCGAGGGCGTATAGTGGGCATGCGGGAGGCCGGGTGGACGTACCGCCGAATTGCTCAACACGTGGGGCGTGAGGACTCCACAGTACATCGATGTTGTCGCCAGTGGTCGGCGGAAGGTGCACGTGCCCGTCGACCTGGGACCGGACCGCAGAGACGCACGGATGCACGCCAAGACCGTAGGATCCTACGCAGTGCCGTAGGGGACCGCACCGCCACTTCCCAGCTAATTAGGGACACTGTTGCTCCTGGGGTATCGGCGAGGACCATTCGCAACCGTCTCCATGAAGCTGGGCTACGGTCCCGCACACCGTTAGCCCGTCTTCCCCTCACGCCCCAACATCGTGCAGCCCGCCTCCAGTGGTGTCGCGACAGGCGTGAATGGAGGGACGAATGGAGACGTGTAGTCTTCAGCGATGAGAGTCGCTTCTGCCTTGGTGCCAATGATGGTCGTATGCGTGTTTGGCGCCGTGCAGGTGAGCACCACAATCAGGACTGCATACGACCGAGGCACACAGGGCCAACACCCGGCATCATAGTGTGGGGAGCGATCTCCTACACTGGCCGTACACCACTGGTGATCGTCGAGG
This sequence comes from Schistocerca americana, assembly GCF_021461395.2. Lineage (NCBI taxonomy): Eukaryota > Metazoa > Arthropoda > Insecta > Orthoptera > Acrididae > Schistocerca > Schistocerca americana. The sequence continues at coordinate 344,748,116 of NC_060119.1, forward strand.
GGACACTGAATAGTGCACGGTACATCCAAACGGTCATCGAACCCATCGTTCTACCATTCCTAGACCGGCAAGGGAACTTGCTGTTTCAACAGGACAATGCACGTCCGCATGTATCCCGTGCCACCCAACGTGCTCTAGAAGGTGTAAGTCAACTACCCTGGCCAACAAGATCTCCGGATCTGTCCCCCATTGAGCATGTTTGGGACTGGATGAAGCGTCGTCTCACGCGGTCTGCACGTCCAGCACGAACGCTGGTCCAACTGAGGCGCCAGGTGGAAATGCCATGGCAAGCCGTTTCACAGGACTACATCCAGCATCTCTACGATCGTCTCCATGGGAGAATAGCAGCCTGCATTGCTGCGAAAGGTGGATATACACTGTACTAGTGCCGACATTGTGCATGCTCTGTTGCCTGTGTCTATGTGCCTGTGGTTCTGTCAGTGTGATCATGTGATGTATCTGACCCCAGGAATGTGTCAATAAAGTTTCCCCTTCCTGGGACAATGAATTCACGGTGTTCTTATTTCAATTTCCAGGAGTGTATATTTCTCGGATTAGGATAGGGAAGGATTTCAGAAATTATCAGGCGATTGACTGTAAGTAATATCTTCAGGAGCCTCGCGCAAAAACATTAATCTATGTTTCAGATAGGAATATTCATCAGTTTTGTTTTAATTACAATACTACATACAGGGTCTATACAAGGGCGTGGTACCTGAGGGCAATATTATGGAAATGGAAGAGGATGTAGATGAAGATGAAACGGGATATATGATACTGCGTCAAGAGTTTGACAGAGCACTGAAAGACCTAAGTCGAAATAACGCCCCGGGAGTAGACAACATTCCGTTAGAACTACTGACAGATTTGGGAGAGCGAGTCCTGACAAAACTCTACCGTCTGGTGAGCAAAATGTATGAGACAGGCGAAATACCCTCAGACTTCAAGAAGAATATAATAATTCCAATCCCAAAGAAAGCAGGTGTTGACAGATGTGAAAATTAGCGAACTATCAGTTTAATAAGTCACTGCTGCAAAATACTAACACGAATTCTTTACAGACGAATGGAAAAACTGGTAGAAGCCGACCTCGGGGACGATCAGTTTGGATTCCGTAGAAATGTTGGAACACGTGAGGCAATACTGACCCTACGACTTATCTTAGAAGAAAGATTAAGGAAAGCCAAACCTACGTTTCTAGCATTTGTAGACTTAGAGAAAACTTTTGACAATGTTGACTGGAATACTCTCTTTCAAATTTTAAAGGTGGCAGGGGTAAAATGCAGAGAGCGAAAGGCTATTTACAATTTGTACAGAAACCAGATGGCAGTTCTAAGAGTCGAGGGGCATGAAAGTGAAGCAGTGGTTAGGAAGGGAGTGAGACAGGGTTGTAACCTATCTCCGACGTTATTCAATCTGTACATTGAGCAAGCAGTAAAGGAAACAAAAGAAAAATTCGGAGTAGGTATTAAAATCCATGGAGAAGATATAAAAACTTTGAGGTTCGCCGATGAATTTGTAATTCTGTCAGAGACAGCTTAGGACTTGGAAGAGCAGTTGAACGGAATGGACAGTGTCTTGAAAGGAGAATATAAGATGAACATCAACAAAAGCAAAACGAGGATAATGGCATGTAGTCGAATTAAGCCGGGTGATGCTGACGGAACTAGATTAGGAAATGAGGCACTTAAAGTAGTAAAGGAGTTTTGCTATTTGGGAAGCAAAATAACTGATGATGGTCGAAGTAGAGAGGATATAAAATGTAGACTGGCAATGGCAAGGAAAGCGTTTCTGAAGAAGAGAAATTTGTTAACATCGAGTATAGATTTAAGTGTCAGGAAGTCGTTTCTGAAAGAATTTGTATGGAGTGTAGCCATGTGTGGAAGTGAAACATGGACGATAAATAGTTTGGATAAGAAGAGAATAGAAGCTTTCGAAATTTGATGCTACAGAAGAATGTTGAAGATTAGATGGGTAGATCACATAACTAACGAGGAGGTATTGAATAGAATTGGGGAGAAGAGGAGAGAGGAGTTCGTGGCACAACTTGACTAGGAGAAGGGATCGGTTGGTAGGGCATGTTCTGTGGCATCAAGGGATCACCAATTTAGTATTGGAGGGCAGCGAGGAGGGTAAAAATCGTAGAGGGAGACCAAGAGATGAATACACTAAACAGATTCAGAAGGATGCAGGTTCCAGTAGATACTGGGAGATGAAGAAGCTTGCACAGGATAGAGTAGCATGGAGAGCTGCATCAAACCAGTCTCAGGGCTGAAGAGCACAACAACAAGAACTATTTTAACTAAGAACGAGAGCAGTTTATGCTTTCCATCTGGCTTCCTAAGAAGCGTGCAGTATTCTGTTTAATAATTGGATGACACTCGAATCTATATTGTTTCTCTGTTCGTCTTAACTGCAGCTGCCCACATTAACTCAGATTAGTTGGATCAGCTGGCTGGCCACTGCTGTCCAAGTTAAATCCACCGGTAAATCTCTTGTCCCGTATTATCGGTCAGTCGACGTGCGCGTAAGGGACAGCATAAAACGTATCCCTGTTATGGTACTTGACTGTACTCGAGACAGCTTGAAACGAAATCCAGTGAGATTCCACCAAGTGCGAAAAAATACATGCTGTGTTGTGTACATTAGGTTTATTCTTGTCATGAACACAGTACAGCACAAGATAGACCAGCGTGGAGAGCTACGCAATCTTCGGGCTGAAGACGACGACAACAACAACGTAAAGGTTGGAAAAAAAATCAGTGTTGAAATGATCCTGGGCTACAAATCGATTGTCTGTTTCGTTTTGCGCTAAGTTTCATCAAATTTCCTACTTGTGGTCTTTAAGGAAGTAGGAATCAAGATAATATCGAATCAACATCATCGACAATGAATTGTCTGCATGGATTGAAACTATACATGAGTGCGTCCCTTCCTGAGTGGCTGGAGAGCTCAGTATCACACAAGACTCAAAGTCGCTGTACAGCCATGAGAGGTGGAACCGTGAAAGCAAGTGTACCTCGTGTGCGTCAAAAGACGCAGCATCAGCTTGTAAGTGAGACTGACCGGAGTAGAACGATCAGTTCCTTGACAAACAGTCAGCCATACCATGACATTTCGGTTCGTATAGGATATTCTACGAAGATAATGGAACACAGCAAGTTTGCACAGTGATTAGCTTACTATACAAACACTCTTTATGGTAGCTTCAGCTTCGATTCTAATGATCTGGTCGTAGGTGGGGCGTTGAGACCTAATGTAATTTCTTTCTTTCTTTTTTTTGTCGGTCTTTGCCTCCCAATTCTCTGAAGAGTATGTGGGATTTATTTCGAATTTTGTTTCAAGAATTATAATAATACAATCTTCACAATATCATCAAGCTGGCTACCGCCTGTACACGTTATTACAGATATTTCACCAGTTAACAAAAGCATTCATATTATTAAAATCTGTCCGATTTCAGTATTCTGTAAACGACACATTGCTTGAGGATGGTAGATTTAAGCCGCACAGAGCTGCAGAAACAATGCGATTGAGATTTATCTACAAGAAGTCTGAATGCTTTGTAATGTAGTGTAATGAGACTTTCGTCGTATGAACTCTCCGAACTGCAATCTTGATAGCAATTCAGTGCATGTTTGGTTCTGCTCTCAATTTACCATTGTAATCGAATCGGAAATGTGAAATACCTTCACTCTACCTCTCGGTTATTCAGGAAAGTGCAAATGCTGCCTTTTATTGCCATACGGAATTGTAGTCACTAAAGATTTTTTCACGGCACTTTTCAGCAAGCATTTGGGGCTATGTTACGAAGCTAGTACACATTTCCTCGGTCCAGCATGTTCCGTGCTTATTCTTATTCCTCGTGCTAACCGTCGAGAGGAACTCAGGCCGAATTATGTCTGTGGACCTGTAAGGAATTGGTGATCGCGGCTCCTGGTCTTGTACCGTAATTTGTATAAATACCGAAAGGTAATTCAGTGCGTGTTCAGGCCACTGTGGACATCCCTGTTCCTCGAGTTCGTTCTTCATAGTGTTTTTTTATTTCCTCTCCCTGCTTCCTGTGTTTTTTTTGGTGTTCATAGTAATTCCAGCTGATACATAAGTTTACGTAGATGTGTAGATTGTACCTCAGTAACACGTGATCACGGATTGTGGGCTTCAGCTCTTAGCAACATGAATGTCGGTAACTGGAACCCCACTAGCTTTGCTATTTCTCCCTTTACAGTATATATATATATTCAATCTATGTTGGTGGCAATGTTTTGCACACTCCAAGCATAATATGCTGCACATCCGCTCCCATCGCTCCCAAGGTCAAAATCGCACCCTCCCGCTCATGTTCGGCTGCGTATTTCGCACATAAACAGGTATGTAAATACAATTTATTTCAGCCGATAAGTTATATTCTCCTCTATACGATTTCACAAGATGCTGTGTAGGTGTGGACAGAGAAATTTCGGCCTCCTAATATTACAAGTGAAACATGGAAGTCGTCACAGTTGTAGCCCATAGATTAAAATCATTACACTTTTCACACAGTTCCAGACATGTACACTACTGGCCATCAAAATTGCTACACCAAGAAGAAATGCAAATGAAACTTCCTGGCAGACAAAAACTGTGTGCCGGACCGAGACACGAAATGGGGACCTTTGCCATTTGCGGGCAAGTGCTCTACCAACTGAGCTACCCAAGCATGACTCACGCCACGTCCTCACAGTTATACTTCCGCCAGTACCTCGTCTCCTACTTTCCAAACTTAATAGAAACTCTACTGCGAACCTTGCAGAACTAGCACTCCTGAAAAAAAGGATATTGCGAAGACATACTTAGCCACAGCCTGGGGGATGTTTTCAGAACTGAGAAATGCAGATGATAAACGGGTGTTCATTGGACAAATATATTATACTAGAACTGACTTGTGATTACATTTTCACGCAATTTGGGTGCGTATATCCTGAGAAATCAGTACCCAGAACAATCACCTCTGGCCGTAATAACAGCCTTGATACGCCTGGGCATTGAGTCAAACAGAGCTTGGATGGCGTGTACAGGTAGGTACAGCTGCCCATGCAGCTTCAACACGATACCACAGTTCATCAAGAGCAGTGACTGGTGTATTGTGACGAGCCAGCTGCTCGACCACCACTGACCAGACGTTTTCAGTTATCGAGAGATCTGGAGAATGTGCTGGCCAGGGCAGCAGTCGAACATTTACTGTATCCAGAAAGCCCCGTACAGGACCTGCAACATGCGGTCGTGCATTATCCTGCTGAAATGTAGGGTTCCGCAGAGATCGAATGAAGGGTAGAGCCACGGGTCGTAACACATCTGAAATGTAACGTCCACTATTCAAAGTGTCGTCAATGGGAACAGGAGGTGACCGACACGTGTAACCAATGGCACCCTATACCATCACGCCGGCTGATACTCCAGTATGGCGATGACGAATATACGCTTCCAATGTGCGTTCACCGCGATGTCGCCAAACACAGATGCGACCATCACGATGCTGTAAACAGAACCTGTATTCATCCGACAAAAATGACGTTTTGCCATTCGTGCACTCAGGTTCGTCGTTGAGTACACCATCGAAGGCGCTCCTGTCTGTGAAGCAGCGTCAAGGGTAACCGCAGCCATGGTCTCCGGGCTGATAGTCCATGCTGCTGCAAACGTCGTCGAACTGTTCGTGCAGATGGTTGTTGTCTTGCAAACGTCCCCACCTGTTGACTCAGGGATCGAGACGTGGCTGCACGATCCGTTACAGCCATTCGGATAAGATGCCTGTCATCTCGACCGCTAGTGATACGAGGCCGTTGGGATCCAGCACGGCGTTCCGTATTACCCTCCTGAACCCACCGATTCCATAGTCTGCTAAAAGTCATTGGATCTCGACCAGTGCGAGCAGCAATGTCGCGATACGATAAACCGCAATCGCGATAGGCTACAATCGGACCTTTATGAAAGTCGGAAACGTGATGGTACGCATTTCTCCTTCTTACACGTGGCATCACAACAATGTTTCACCAGGCAACGCTGGTCAACTGCTGTTCGTGTATGAGAAATCGTTTGGAAACTTTCCTTATGTCAGCACGTTGTAGTTGTCTGATTGCTCTGAAAAGCTAATCATTTGCATATCACAGCATCTTCTTGCTGTCGGTTAAATTTCGCGTCTGTAGCACGTCACCTTTGTGGTGTAGCAATTTTAATGGCCAGTAGTGTATAATCTCATAGATAACTTCATTTTTTACAATTCAGACGGTAACACTTAAAAGTGATTAATTTTCTATTGCAGTTCACGGTTTTTCAAAGAAAAAGCTCGCTGCATTTTGATGAATTTCGGTTTGTGGGGCGCGTAACTGCGCGGTTATCAGTGCCTGTACAAAGTCCCAGTCTTTACACAGTCCACTCTTGCCAGGTTCACGAATGATGGTGAAGTGACGAGGGCAACACAAACACCCAGAGAAAATCCCCAAACCACCCGACGTCCAACCCGGGCACAGCAATTTGGTAACTCTTATTAAAAAGTAGAGCAGTACGTAATCTGTATTGGCTTACACTCATGGATTAAGTTACATGGCATAAGTTACATTACATAGCATTACATAGTATTCAGCTTTCTCTATATTATTTTATCATTGTTTCGATCCAGTGTTTTCGCTCAGTTTTCGTTACGTCACTCGTTACGTCCTCAGGCGTTCGACCAGAAGGGACAAATAATGGGAGGATAATTTATTTCCACGACTTTCCAACGTCCATTACTGCCAGCTGATTGTGTCATCATGCTCGTCCGTCTCTGTTAGATTGATGAGCGTCAGATATTTTAAAAGAATACTTACTTTGTGTGATTCATTTCCCAGTTTTTAAATTACGGCCTGGGGACATACAGAATTTAAGGGAATATCATGTCGGCAGTGATTAATATTTTCACTGGTGACAATCGGGAACGATACAGACGCACTATATCATGGTCATCCATTGTCTATTGCACCTCCGTTGGTGTTTCGTATTGTTCACTACAGTGCTTGACAGTTGATGGACAACGTCGAGGTTTCCACATCCATCGCTGAGCTGATCTGCTGGATTTGCTAGAAGCGGGCAGAGACAAATCATCTGTCGCAGAGTTACATAAAACCGCGTAGTCAGACATGCATTACCGAGAACCTTTACACGCTGGGACCATAGAAAAATTTTAAACGTGGGAGACATTCGTTATTGCGCGATACTGTTACAATGAATAATACTGATGGATACTGGTTGGCTACGAACATTTATCAGTGTGATCGTTATTTTCGAACGCAATATGTTAGCTTGTGGTGGACTAAAAACTGCCTACGGAAGTGCTATGGAAATGGCATAAAGAGTAGTCATTATCAAAAAGTTGCTGTTCGTGTGTACCACGGTAGGAATACTAAAAACACAACACATTACCATACCTAATACGACGTAGGAAAACCGCTGGCGTTCAAAACAGCTTCCAGACGCATATGAATGGATAAACACAGGTCTTCTGTGATTTTCAAGAGACTGTTACACGATTCTTCCTCGAAATAGTGACAGGTTCAACTTTAAATGTGAATATTTTAAGTTAGGCGTTGCCGCGACAGCGACTGACGTCGAATGAAACACGTTTACTGTTACCAATCACTATCTATTTATCTCCACAAAGCGTTTCTAAGGTTTAAAGCTCCATTACCAGGTCGATTTATATTTGTTAGTTTGACATATGTGTGTGCTGTGTTACGATTTAGGGGGATTTATACTACAGTTTAAAAGTTATCTGCTACGACGGTGTAAGGAACCTGTGACCACTGGAAACAGTCCATAAGTTCCCTCAAAATCATAACACAGCACAATATACAGGGTGGTCCATTGATAGTGACCCGGCCAAATATCTCACGGAATAAGCATCAAACAAAAAAACTACAAAGAACGAAATTCGTCTAGCTTGAAGGGGGAAACCAGATGGCGCTATGGTTGGCCCGATAGATGGCGCTGCCATAGGTCAAACGCATATCAGCTGCGTGTTTTTAAATAGGAACCCCATTTTTATTACATATTCGTGTAGTACGGAAAGAAATATTAATGTTTTAGTTGGACCACTTTTTTCGCTTTGTGATAGATGGCGCTGTAATATTCACAAACGTGTAAGTACGTGGTATCACGTAACATTCCGCCAGTGCGGACGGTATTTGCTTCGTGATACATTACCCGTGTTAAAATGGACCGTTTAACAATTGTAGAAAAGGTCGATATCGTGTTGATGTATGGCTATTGCGTGCTATGTATGCTGCTCGGTATCCTGGACGACATCATCCACGTGTCCGGACCGTTCGTCGGATAGTTACGTTATTTAAGGAAACAGGAAGCGCTCAGCCACATGTCAAACGTCAACCACGACCTGCAACAAACGATGATGCCTAAGTAGGTGTTTTAGCTGCTGTCACGGCTAATCCGCACATCAGCAGCAGACAAATTGCGCGAGAATTGGGAATCACAAAAACGTCGATGCTGAGAATGCTACATCAACATCGATTGCACCCGTACCATATTTCCATGCACCAGGAATTGCAAGGCGACGACTTTGAACGTCGTGTACAGTTCTGCCACTGGGCACAAGAGAAATTAAGGGACGATGACAGATTTTTTGCACGCGTTCTGTTTAGCAACGAAGCGTCGTTCACCAGCAGCGGTAACGTAAACCGGCATAATATGCACTATTGGACAACGGAAAATACACGATGGCTGCGACAAGTGGAACATCAGCCACTTTGGCAGGTTAATGTAAGGTGCGGCATTATGGGAGGAAGGATAATTGGTCCCCATTTTATCGATGGCAATCTAAATGGTGCAATGTAATGTTCTGCCGATGTTACTACAAGATGTTTCACTGCATGACAGAATGGCAATGTACTTCCAACATGATGGATGTCCGGCACATAGCTCGCGTGCGGCTGAAGCGGTATTGAATAGCATATTTCATGACAGGTGGATTGGTCGTCGAAGCACCATACCATGGCCCGCACGTTCACCGGATCTGACGTCCCGGATTTCTTTCTGTGGGGAAAGTTGAAGGATATTTGCTATCGTGATCCATCGACAACGCATGACAACATGCGTCAGCGCATTGTCAATGCATGTGCGAACATTACGGAAGGCGAACTACTCGCTGTTGAGAGGAATGTCGTTACACGTATTGCAAAATGCATTGAGGTTGACGGACATAATTTTGAGCATTTATTGCATTAATGTGGTATTTACAGGTAATCACGCTGTAACAGCATGCGTTCTCAGAAACGACAAGTTCACAAAGGTGCATGTATCATATTGGAACAACAGAAATGAAATGTTCAAACGTAACTACGTTTTGTATTTTAACTCATAAAACCCACCTGTTACCAACTGTTCGTCTAAAATTGTGAGCCATATGTTTGTGACTATTACAGCGCCATCTATCATAAAGCGAAAAAAGTAGTTCAACTAAAACATTCATATTTCTTTACGTGCTACACGATTATGTAATAAAAATTGGGGTTCCTATTTTAAAAAAAAACGCAGTTGATATCCGATTGACCTATGGCACCGCCATCTAGCGGGCCAACCATAGCGCCATCTGATTTCCCCCTTCAAGCTAGACGAGTTTCGTTCTTTGTAGTTTTTTCGTTTGACGGTTATTTCGTAAGATATTTGGCCCGGTCACGATCAATGGACCATCCTGTATATCATTCTAAGAAATATAAATCCACCCGATCATGGAGGTTTAAACCTTCGATGGCAAGTTCAGGTAACTGTGATGCAGGTGGCTAGTGATTACGCTTTCTTATCTCCAAACCAGATCACAAAGCCTCAATAATATTTAAGTTTGCTGTCTGTGGTGCCCATTAGAGATGCGACAATTCATTCTGTGCCTCTCAAAACCATTCATGTACCGTACGAACTCCGTTAACGAGGGCCCAGTCGTCTTGGTGCACAGCATCACCATCGGGAATAATCTGTGGATCACGGGATGGACCCGATTAGCCAAAATGGTCACATAATCCTCGGCAGTAATACGACCTTGCAAAGTAACCATGGGCTAGTGGGATACAACGATATGGCTGCCCAAAATCATCACCCAACCCAGGCGAAGTTTCAATCTTGGCTTCAAGCAGTCTGCACACTAGGCTTGCGACGGCGTAAGGCAGATGCAGACTCGGTCAGAAGTTTGAAACAGTGTGGAACAAGACTCATCCGACCAAATGACTTCCTTCCATTGCGCCCTAGTCCAGGTTTTATGGCTTCGGCCACACGTTCACGTATTATGGGCATTTGAATCACTGATGTTTAGTTTTGTAATTCCAGCTCGCCCTCGAATTCCCTGCTTATGGAGGTCCCATCGTGTTGTTTTGATGATGACAGGGTTCGTAAGTGCGACATTCAGTTCTGCAGTGGCCTTTGCAGTAGCCGTCCTCTTATTTTTCGTCACAGTACTCTTCTGTTACCGTTTGTCATGATCACTCAACACATACTTTCGTCTGCAATGCGATCTAGCGGATGATGTTTTTTCGTTTTCCTGTGTTCGGTACAAATCTTCGACAGGTGCCTCTTGAAACGCCAAACACTTTGGTTCAAAATGTTCAAATGTGTGTGATATCTTATGGGACTTAACTGCTAAGGTCATCAGTCCCTAAGCTTACACACTACTTAACCTAAATTATCCTAAGGACAAACACACACGCATGCCCTAGGGAGGACTCGAACCTCCGCCGGGACCAGCCGCACAGTCCATGACTGCAACGCCTCAGACCGCTCGGCTAATCCCGCGCGGCTCGCCAAAATCAACTCTAACTAATGGCCATGATCGATACAATCTGAACATCTCATTCCCACATCGTAAAACAAAATTTGCTTTAGTATGGTGCTGTTCTCTGTTTGTTCTGATGTCACCTAATGTGTCTTTACATTATTGGTTTAATAACGTCATTGGTCTAAGTCATATCATGTGCACAAAGTCAGTCAACAGCACCATCACACTTGAGATATTTCACGGTTCATACTGGATCATTTGCCTAACGTAATTTCTATGTCCACAACTTAACTCTCCACGATAAACAGTGTATGACGTCTTTCTCAGAAATGCTCTTAACACTAATCCATTTTGTTGACCTCTAACTACTTTTTCCAAGACTCATTGTTCATCATGTTTGTGTAATCAATCTATCGGCCAGCTCATTCTTTATACCTGTCATTCCTGTTGCGTGAGATTGTATCTCAAGCCACTGTGCGGCAACACTTTGGTTACCTTGATTACCCACTATACGAACACCAAAAATTTGTCGAAGTTCGAATTCATTTAGCTACGACATAATACACTCAGACCTACATAGAACACTGTTACGGCCACGGCTTATATTTGCAAGGTATAGGGGACTTTACGCAGGAGTCGTTCGTGATGAAATACGACAGCACCACCTGCAGGCTTTGGTAGTATTTGCTTTTATGTTCAAGCATGCGTTTCACGCTGTTTTTTCGTACTTTTGTTCAACCCCCGTAGGTGCATTAACTAACTGTGAGAGGGGAAGGGCTGCAGCTTCCAGACAAATTCTTTCGTACTTCGTGAGTGAGTGCTTCGGGCATCCTTGGATCCAATAGAAACAGCGGCACGCTGTGTTCTTCTGAGCCCCAGCTGTATTCCACGTACTATAACGGAAATGGAAAGTGTTATACCATGGACACCTCGACTGAGAGTAAAAAAAACAGGTACTCCAATATTTACATCCCTATGGTGAAACTGTTTAGATGGAGATCGCGACACGGGGTGCCAAGAGAAGGTGCATGTACAGCTTCCCATCTTCCGGAATTTGAGGAAAACAGATCACTGGTACGAGGGACAATGGAGCAGCATTTAGACGGATCGCCCGACAGTTGGCTGTAAGGCAGTAACTGCAGAACAGGTGGCGACGAAAAGAACTCAGGACTTAAGAGTGGTAAGAAAGGCAGGCATGGGTGCTCCCAGTAGGACTGTTACGACTGAATGTGACGAACAGACGCATAACTACAGCTGAAATCCGGACGGAGGACGCACGCAGTATCACCACGAACCGTCGGAAGTAGACTACTGGAAGTCGGACTGAGATATCGAGTTGTCGAGCGTCGTTTACCGCAGACGACAGAGACGTGCACCGTCCACAGCCTGAGTAAACTCGAACATTGAGTGACAATCTGTGGTGCTCAGCGATGAGTCTCACCTCTGTTTGCGTTTGTCGGATCGACTCCACCATGTCTGTAGACAATCTGGATGAAGGTCACACCAAGCAGCGATGCTTGGGACTCATACCTCTCAAACTCCTAGATTCATTGTGTGAGGAGATGTTGACGTTACTTGTTAAAAAGTAGGCTCGCTATTACATGGTAAGCAGACTCTGTTATCCTACCCTTTGTGAACAGTATGCCAAATGCCAGATTGCTGAAGGATGAAGCAAGACTCCGCCTAGCTGTTCAAAACAAAAATTTGTTTTGGAATGTTCGGATCTTTGAATGGCCGGCCTAGTCGTCTGATTTGGTACCTGTAGGGCACGTCTACAGAAAGATGTATATTTTCGTACCAGTCTCCGGCCAGCATTCTCCATGAACTGACGAAGCGAGTGCTTCAGGCGTGGCAAGACGCTGCTCAATGTGACATGCGGACACTGTCTGCTAACGTGGCACAAAGAGTACAGGAGTGCATTCGTGGCCTTGGGTCTCGTTGCTCAGACTAATGTCGATGGTGGACATGAGTTCCGAACAGGATGAACGTTGAATATTTGAATACTGGTTATGCGTTGAACATCTCCACAGATTCTGATACGTTGTACACTTCCCACTCCCGTTAGTGTATTACCACTGTCTATTGTAACACGTTGCTTGGGCACCATTACCACAGAAATAGATGACAGACGATCAGGCCGATGGACTGACTTGAATTCCGAGACGATGTAAGGAAAGGACAGAAAATTATTACTCTACTGGCCATTACAATTGCTACACCAAGAAGATGACGTGCTACAGACGCGAAATTTAACCGACTGTGATATGCAAATGATTAGCTTATCAGAGCATTCACACAAGGTTGGCGCTGGTGGCGACACCTACAACGTGCTGTCATGAGGAAAGCTTCCAATCGATTTCTCAAACACAAACAGCAGTTGACCAGCGTTGCCTGGTGAAACGTTGTTGTGATGCCTCGTGTAAGGAGGAGAAATGCGTACCATCACGTTTCCGACTTTGGTAAAGGTCGGATTGTAGCCTATCGCGATTGTTGTTTATCGTATCGCGACACTGCTGCTCATGCTGGTCGAGATCCAATGACTGTTAGCAGAATATGGAATCGGTGGGTTCAGGAGGGTAATACGGAACGCCGTGCTGGATTCCAACGGCCTCGTATCACTAGCGGTCGAGATGACAGGCATCTTATCCACATGACTGTAGCGGATCGTGCAGCCACGTCTCGATCCCTGAATCAACAGATGGCGACATTTGCAAGACAAAAACCAACTGCACGAACAGTTCGACGAAGTTTGCAGCAGCATGGACTATCAGCTCGGAGACCATGGCTGCGATTACCCTTGACGCTGCAGCACAGACAGGAGCGCCTGCGATGGTGTACTCAACGACGAAGCCGGGTGCACGAATGGCAAAACGTCATTTTTTCGGATGAATCCGGGTTCTGTTTATAGCATCATGATGGCCGCATCTGTGTTTGGCGACATCGCGGCGAACACACATTGGAAGCGTGTATTCGTCATCGCCATACTGGCGTATCAGCCGGCGTGTTGGAATGGGGTGCCTTTGGTTACACGTCGCGGTCACCTCTTGTCCGCATTGACGGCACTTTGAACAGTGGACGTTACATTTCAGATGTGTTACGACCCGTGGCTCTACCCTTCACTCGATCCTGGCGAAACCCTACATTTCAGCAGGATAACGCACGACCGCATGTTGCAGGTCCTGTACGGGCGTTTCTGGATACAGTAAATGTTCGACTGCTGCCCTGGCCAGCACATTCTCCAGATCTCTCACCAATTGAAAACGTCTGGTCAATGGTGGCCGAGCAACTGGCTCGTCACAATACGCCAGTCACTACTCTTGATGAACGGTGGTATCGTGTTGCAGTTGCATGGGCATGTGTATCAGTACACGCCATCCAAGCTGTGTTTGACCCAATGCCCACCCGTATCAAGGCCATTATTACGGCCAGAGGTGGTTGTTCTGGGTACTGATTTCTCGGGATCTATGCACCCAAATTGCGTGAAAATGTAATCACATGCCAGTTCTAGTATAAGATATCTGTCCAATGAATACCCGTTTATCATCTGCATTTCTTTTTGGTGTAGCAATTTTAATGGCCAGTAGTGTTAAGTTAACGTCAAGTCAACGATGAGGTCTCTAGACGTCGACAAGGATATAGTGGACAAAGAAATTGGCTGTTTCCTTTTCTAAGGAACGAATAAGACATTTGCCTTAACTGGTTGCGAGAAGGCATGTGAAACATATACACGGTGTCCGTAACAAATGTTACAGTTTCAAAACTCCCAGAGTGACGTCAGATGTGAACATTACATTGTTTACCCGGGGGAAATCGTCAGGGAAGAAAACAAAATAACGGAATTTTACCAACAGATGGCACTGTAAGTATCATAATATGCATACCAACAGACGCGCGGCAGACTGCTGTTCCTCATTTTGCTTCTGAGACGCCCGACGTGACAGTCTCCACGAGGTGTAGCGCGATGCTGGTAAAGCTCCTTTACAACAACGTTGACTGTGCAGCCGTAGCCTTGCAGAAGTTCTGGACACTCAGTGGTATGAAAAAAGGCATTGCTCCGATGTCTGCTAAGGATCTCGAAAAAATGATTACAAAATTCGAAAGACAGATTTTTTAAAAAAATTGCAATGTAGCAGTACGAGGAAAGCAGCTGAGCCAACGTCTGTTGAAGATCTGGCCACAGCAATGCAGGAGGGGTCTAGCGATGGTGTGCTAACATGCAGTGCACGGGGAATTGCCCGAACGTTCGATATGCCTTCGAAACGGTGCATAAAATCTTACGAAACATCCTGCATTGCTATCCGTGCAATATTTCTTTCCATACAAAAACACCCTTGTCCAGGAGTTGCTTCCTGCTGACCTGCCAGCAAGACAAACGTTCGCTTTGGAAATAATTACTCGCATGGAAGTGGACAATGAATAGCCATGAAACATTCTGTGGACGTTCGAAGCCGATGTCCATCTTCAAGGACACATCAATACGCAGAACTGAAGAATATGGGCATCGGGACATTCGCACGCACATCGACCGTTACCATTTCATTCTGCAAAGGTGACTACAGTATATGGAGCCGTATATTCTCGAGGAGATGAGTCTCGCAGGTCCTGTTAACTGCACCGTCGCTGGAGAACGCTATGAGAGTCTTTTGCGCGCCGTCATTCTGATCTCCCAACCGCGTGAATCATTTTTATCCGAGATGGTGCTCCTCCGAACATCGCGCAGCTAGAGGAGCGGCTGCTGCAGATACACTTTTCGAAAATGCTAGAATTACCAGCCGTCTGTGTTTCGAAAGCAATATATGAATTAAGGGAAAAACAAGAATAGACAGAGTAAGGAATGTAGCGATTAGAAAGGACCTTAAACAAGAAAGTGTGAGAGAAGAAATTGAAAAAAAAAAGAGGTTAAGATGGTATGGGCATGTTAAGAGGATGCATGGGCAGGGACTTCCCAAAATTATGGAAGAACTAAATATGGGTGGGAAAAGACCTAGAGGGCGCCCAAGAACATGGTGGAAAATGGGAGTGAGAATATCTGTGGAAAGGAGAGGTGTGATCTGGCAGCAAGTGGAGGAAGAAAAGGAGTGGGAGGACCGAGCCAAATGGAGAGGATTCGTCAGCACCCAGACCCGGCAGTAGCTGGAGCGGGATCCGGATATAGATAGATATAGATAGATACTAGCCGTCATTTCTCTGAAGCCTGTACCTTCCAGATCACCTGATCTTAATTCGTGTGACTTCTGGCTGTGGGTTTATCTGAAAGATGTTGTCTTCAGTGCTCCAATGACGAACGTAGTTGAATAGTTGGCACGCACTGCAAAATGCATTCTGAACGTAGCCCCCGATGTACTCTGGTCTGATGTCATCTTGTTTTTTATGCAAATTGTGGTTCCAGGACAATAATAAACCGATTTAATATTCCATTTGTGCGTTTTTTGGCCTCAGGACAGTCAAAAAACAAATTTTACGACCTTGCCATGTTGAACGGGTTTACGTTATTAACAGTGCCACAGTTGATGTCTGCCGACTTGTGCAGTTTTGCACACTCAACAGTATGGATGGTGTAATGGGCAACTCAAACCATACCAGTCGTATTGCGATTCATCTGTCGCTTGAAACTGACCTAATTTACGTTAGGACACTTACAGCGCCATTCGTTGGTAAAATTGTCTTTTATTTTACGTTTACCCCTGCGTCAATAATATGCTGTTCAAATTTGACGTCATTCTAAGCAGTGGTTCTCTAGACAGCGTTATGAAACTGAGACTTTAATATATCTCGAAGACTATAACTGGATTCGAACCCAGCTTCTCTCGGGCTAAATTCTAGTGACTTTAGACACGCGACACAGCAGTGTTTTAAGTGTAACCAGTGATTCGTACGATTATGTGGTGTGAAGAGAATGAGGAACACCTTGCCGACAAAACGAACTTGCCCTTAAATATGGAGGAAGTTGAGTGACAGATTTCCCAACAGAAGAAACAAGGGACAGATTGCAGGGGAAAGGAAACGTTGGTACATGTACAACAGGTTGTGGAATGTGTCAGGAGCAACTGGTTAACAATATCCCCGTTTGCCCTTTTCTGGCCGGCCGAAGTGGCCGTGCGGTTAAAGGCGCTGCAGTCTGGAACCGCAAGACCGCTACGGTCGCAGGTTCGAATCCTGCCTCGGGCATGGTTGTTTGTGATGTCCTTAGGTTAGTTAGGTTTAACTCGTTCTAAGTTCTAGGGGACTAATGACCTCAGCAGTTGAGTCCCATAGTGCTCAGAGCCATTTGAACCATTTGAACCCTTTTCTGTTTACAGTGTAAGGTGGGCAAGTGATAGGATACTCGAAGCGCATTCAGGTTTCCTTTAGACCTCCAGCTGTCCACATTTAGGGTTCCTAAGCTTTTTCTAAACCGAGTAAAGGGAATACCATGATGTTTCCTTATTGGCTATCGCGGCCGACTAGTTTCGCCATCCTTATCCTGTCTGAGTCCGTACTCAGTGGCTGCTGGCCCCATAATCGAAGTAACATTTAACTCTAACCTTTCTTCTTTCTGTATATGGTAAAGGTTTCCCACACACTTATTTCTGGGCCTATTCTTACTATTGTTACCAACACATAGTATCTCCTCACTACTTCATTTGCTCGCATAAGTTTCTTTCATTCTTCTATATCACCGTGTTTAAAGTGGTTTCAGCTGTTTCTTCTTTGATTTCCACACGCCCCAAGCTGCCAGACTGGCGGATGCGCAGACCAGTCTGAGTTGTAGTGGGTGGGGTGGGCGGGAGGGGGGACGTATTCTCCATGTGACCCGCCCACAGGGGCTCGGCATTTATTTGCTGGGTACGGGCTTGGTGACCCCGGGGTTCTGAGCTGGGGACTGGTTAGCGCCGCCAGTCCCCCTGCACCGTAAGCTCTGTACGTGCTTCAGCGATCACTGTGCGGCGCGGCGATGGAATGTTGTGTGTCTCAGAGAAAAGGGATCTTGGCTTGAGCGCCCGGATCGCGAGGACGGAATAAACCTCTATAATAAAAACCTCAAACTCCAGTGGTGCTGCGCGCTGATGAGATGCATGGCTGTTGAGGTGGAACAGTCATTAGCGGGCGACCTCTTGGGAACCTGCAGCACCTCAGTTGTGCAAGGCTTACTCAGGCACGTGGGGCTCTGTCTGAGTGGACCCTTATTTCCCTAGCTGCTCGTGGGACCGAAATGGATCCTCCGAAATCTTCCTTTCCTCCTCCCAGTGGAACGGGTGGGTCACTGGAAGGTACTAACACCCCAACTAATAAGAGGGCTCGTGTAGCCAGCCCTCCAGATGCGAGAGTAAGACGGCAAGCTGCAATAAAGAGTAACAGAGCACAGGTGGTAATCAGAATGTGTGTTTAGTAATCAAAAGGAAAGAAGGGCTTAGAAGGAATTGCTGGGACTTTAAAATCTGGAAAGCGGTTGCGAAATGGGACGCTGTTGGTTGAAACATACAGTTCCCAACAAGCTGTTAACCTGCAGAGTGCTAAGTGGCTGGGCGACTATGCCATCGATACAGAGCTCCACAGCACTTTGAACTTCAGCAAAGGTGTTGTGTTGTGTCAGGATTTAGTGGATATTCCTGCAGAAGAAATGAAGAGTGAGTGGGCTCCAGAGGGAATTGTGGATGTCCAGAATATAAAAAGAGTGCATGGAAATCTGATAAAATCTGGCTCCTTCATTCTTACCTTCAACACCCCCAAACTCCCAGAGCACGTTAAGGCAGGCTTTCTTTGTCAAAACGTACAGCCTTATATCCCGAACCCAATGCACTGTTTGAAATGCCATTGTTTTGGGCATACAGTCCTCAGGCGTAAAGGAGATGCGACATGTGGAAACTGTGGTAAGGCCGCTCATGAAGGAATTGTTTGCTCGTCTCCAGCTAAATGTGTCAACTGTTCTGGACAACACCCAGTTTGGAGTAGGGACTACAAAATCGTTTTAGACTAACGCAAGGTACAGGAAATAAAAACAACTAAGCGTATCCCCTATGGTGAAGTCAAAAATATTTACAAGTTCATGCAGCCTCCCACGTTTGCTACATCTTTTGCGTCCAATCTTTAGAAGCTTACTCCGACATCTGATGCCTCTACGCAAACGGAGCTGTCGAGTGTTGGCACAAACACCTGCACATGTCAGTGCACTTGCCAGGCAGCAAGTGTTCCAACACCTGTAGCTCCCCTCCCCCTACAACAGCAGACAGAGCTACAGTGGCCTGTTCAGAAGCCCAGCATGGCTATTACCACTCCTTCTCCAGCTCAAGCAAAGTCCACAAAACCGCGAAAAGCTACTGTAAAGCAGCAACAGCAGGTAACGTCAAGTGGTAAACCATCCGACCATGTCTATCTCATTCTACATGATGCTTCATCTGACTCTTCCCCAGAGCTGATGGAGTATGAGGGATGTGTGGGGTAATCATCTCGACCCACGGCTGATCCTCCAACTGCTCCAGTCCCCCCACCCCAGCGAATAGACAGGTTGAAGGTAGATGGTTCCCATACTTCAGTGGAATTTGCAGGGGTTCAGAATGCACGTGGAGGAACTTCGTTTACTCTCTCAGAGTATACCACTGTGTCTCTGTCTCCAGGAGACTCTTTTCCATCAATCATACACCCCTGAGCTTCGGTGCTATCTCCTCCACAAGAAGGACCACCTGAGTGGAGAGAGAGCTAGAGGAGGAGTCGGTATTTTCGTCAATACTGACTACCACTCCTCGCCTCTCTCCTTTACAACGATTTTACAAGTATTTGCCATATAAGTGCACTTGCGTCATCCACTGACAGTATGTTGCCTTGCCGCTACATGATGCACTTGACAAAGAGGCTCTGAACGACCTTCTTACAAAGATCCCCAGCCCCTTCATCCTCTGTGACGATTTTAATGCACACAATATACTCTGGGGCTCTGCAACTACCTGTCCCCGGGGGAGAGTAATTGAGAGGCTTCTCATGTCCTCACGTGCGGATCTGCTCAATATGGGAATGAGCACACACTTTTGCACTGCAAGTGGGTCGTTGTCTGCCATCGATCTCTCACTTTGCTCACCAGCCCTTGCCGATAAGGGTCAGTGGGAAGTGGTCGCCGACTTGCATGGCAGAGATCACTTCCCCATCTGGATCCACTTGCCAGATGGGGTGGAATCCGATAGGAAGCCGCCGCAGTGGGTGCTCCGTAGAGCAGACTGGGCACTTTACGGGCAGCTAGCCTAGTTTGAACACTGTGCCGATGTTGAGGAATGGGTGGATCATATTACCAAAATGATCCACCACGCTGCTGCGGCATCCATTCCACAGTCCATGGGACAACGGAAGAGGCACCTTGTCCCTTGGTGGAGTGACAAATGCCGCTCTGCAGTCGGGATTAGGCATGCAGCACTGCCTAAGTTCAAGTGTCCGCCAACTGTGGGGAATCTTGCAGCCATTTGGGTGGCGAGGGCAAAGTGTCGCCGGATTATTCGAGAGAGCAAGAAGAGGTCGTGGCAACAGTTCCTGAACACCATTACTCGCCGGATTATTCGAGAGAGCAAGAAGAGGTCGTGGCAACAGTTCCCGAACACCATTACTCGTTCCACTAAGTGTTCTGTTGTATGGGAGACCATCAGGTGAATTTCTAGGAGAGGCAGCAGGTGCCCCATGACTGCTGCAATGGGGAACGGCATTCTCCAAACCAATCCAAGAGACATTGCCCAGAAGATGGCGGTCTATTTTGCCACGGTTACTGCAACCGACGGTCAGGATCTAGCTTTCCAGCACCATGGAGCGATTCCTGAGAGGGGCAGTTTGGATTTCCCGTCTGCCTCTGATGAAGATCACAATGGCCCATTCTCCTTGTGGGAGCTGGATTCTGCATTGTCTGCGGCTCGTGACACATCACCTGGTCACCACAGAATCCATTATAGTATGCTGCGGCACCTCAACAACAGAAACGGAGGTACCTTCCTCGCACTTTTTAACTACATTTGTGCGTCCGGTCGCTACCGGACTCGTGTCGTGAGACCATTTTCATTCCTCTTTTAAAACCTGGGAAAGACCATATGTGCCCGAGTAGTTATCGTAGTGTTGCCCTCACTAGCTGCCTGGGAAATACCTTGGAGCGGATGGTCAACCGCTGCCTGGTCTGGCTGTTAGACTCCAGGCAACTCATTAGGGGCTTTCAGTGTGGGTTAAGGAGGTATCTCTCCACCTTTGGTAACCTGGAGGCGGCTATACATTAGGCTTTCCTGCGCCGGCATCACCTTTTAGGTACATTTTTTGACACTGGGAAGGCCTACGATACTACTTGGAGGCATATTATCCTGGAGCAGCTTCACGGCTGGTGTTTTCGTGGTTGTCTTCCCATTTTTATACGGTCTTTTCTCTCGCCACGGTATTTTCGATACCGAGTCTGTGACGTTCTGTCTGAGCGCTTTGAGCAGGTGAATGGTGTCCCTCAAGGTAGTGTTTTAAGAGTGGCTGTCTTTGCCATAGCTATTAACAGTATTACGTCAGCAGTGCAAAGTCCTGTCCAGTGATCTTTGTTTGTGGATGAGGTCTGTGTGTTTTTTCCTCTTCTAGCCTTGCCACGATAACACATCAGTTGCAACTAACTCTTCACCGCTTGGATGAATGGGTGCAGAAGAATGATTTTAAGTTTCCAACTGAGAAGTCTGGGTGTGTTCTTTTCAACAGTTCTCGTTCAATTTTAAACTTTCCCGAGTTGAGGATGAGGGACGCTGTTCATAATTTTACAGACACAGTGAAGTTCCTGGGCCTTACATTTGACAGCAAACTTACATGGTTGCCACATGTTGAGGACCTGAAGAAACAGTCGCTTAAGGACCTCAGTATTTTAAAATGTCTTAGTCACACTACATAGGGAGCAGACAGGACTTGTCTGCTCCATTTGTGTCCATTTGTGCACATTTGTGGTACAGGTTCCATACACTTCAACAACGTTCTAGAAAGAATTGTAAGAACCATTTGCAAGGAAACTCCTTTACATACTGACTGCCTTGTTCTAGTGACCGAATAATGATCTCTATATCTGAGGACCTACATTAATTCCGGCTTTCTGAACTGATTCTCAACGAAATTTTGGTATTTTTAAATTAAGCGTTACTATGCAACTGACGTTTAGTTATAAAAGAGGCCGGCCGCGGTGGTCTAGCGGTTCTAGGCGCTCAGTCCGGAACCGCGGGACAGCTACGGTCGCAGGTTCGAACCCTGCCTCTGGCATGGATGTGTGTGATGTCCTTAGGTTAGTTAGGTTTAATTAGTTCTAAGTTATAGGCGACTGATGACCTCAGAAGTTAAGTCGCATAGTGCTCAGAGCCATTTAAACCATTTGTTATAAAAAGAGGAAGTTATGTATAATGCGCCTTCATGATATTTCTGAACGAAGCAATTAGCAAAGCAAAGCACATTATTACCGATTTTCTGAGGTAAATAGTGAAGAAATAAGTAGCTCAATGTACCGAAAACAGTTCATAATAATAGTATTACTCATAAAAAACATGGGTAATCAAGAGACTAACTCTATTTACAAATACTGTAATACAGACTTACAGGATTTTACGCTATATGTTCACAATGTGGGTCGAAAAGTAAATATAAACACAGCGGGAAGATTCGGCCGGGTGCACGCATAATCAAATGGTTCAAATGGCTCTGAGTACTATGGGACTTAACATCTATGGTTATCAGTCCCCTAGAACTTAGAACTACTTAAACCTAACTAACCTAAGGACATAACACAACACCCAGTCATCACGAGGCAGAGAAAATCCCTGACCTCGCCGGGAATCGAACCCGGGAACCCGGGCGCGGGAAGCGAGAACGCTACCGCACGACCACGAGCTGCAGACACACGCATAATCGAAATGATTGTCATACAATAGCGAAAAAGTAGAGGGCAGCGACAAATCAGTTGACATACCGTAAGCTGTAGAAGACAAAGCACAAGTGTCGTATGTTCCACAACACTATAGGAACGAGTAATTTAAATGACTATAAAAACTGAGAGCAAGGTCAATAGGTGATGCTGCAAGCAAGGAAGATTTTTGTACCAAAAGTATTTTTTTCTGAAATTCACTTGCATGTAATTTGTGTTCTCATCACCTCATAAATATGAGATTTTTGATAAGAAATTTTGCATAACGGAATATTTAAACCCCTCCTCACAGAGCCTCTGTTTTCGATAGGTACATCATATTCTAACACAATACAGTTGAACTCTACCGTGTCATTTAACCTGACAAAAACTAAAGAAAGATTCTTCACTGGGAAACATCTAATATGACACTAAAAATTGGTAGTTGTAATGAATTTCTAGAATTTACAGAGGAAATCATCTTGTGCAGAATACGTTCTTCCAGGTAAAAGAAAAAAAGAGAAAAGAAGCTTCGCAATAACCAAACGGAAATCAAAATGAAATTCTGTTATCAAGCCACAAGGAAATACTCAACACAGCTTTTGTAGAAGGCAATAGAACATTATGCAAACATGCTCATAAAAGCGACAAATACTAGTAAACAAAAATATTTTAAAAATGTAACAATTAGTGGCCTAAACTAGTTTAAAGTAGCAATTTTAGGGCAATGTGAATGGAATTTCAAAGCAGATTTATTTAGCGCCCGCTGCCGGTAACTATGAAAAGTGAGACAGGACTGATCTGTCGGCACTGTATAAGCATTAAATTAACATGTTCCCATTATAAGCCTATGACACTAATCTTTTATAGTATGGGCAAGAGTTTCTTTTAAATACATTTCTCGCCAATTTCGGACGGCGAAAGTTCAAATCACCTGCTCTATGTGCCTATTGGCTTCCTAAATCATTGTAGGTAAATGTGTGGGCGATTCCTTAGAAAAGATCACAGCGACTTCTTTCCAACTGAGCTAGTGCCCAGTCTCCAATAACTTAAACGCTTCCTTCGCTCCGCTCTGGCTCCGTTGCTGGTCGACATGGACTGCCCCCTGCCGACTTCTATAATCGCGCTACTCTGTTCTAGAAGCAGTTAGAACAGGGGTGCCCAACCCGCGACTAGGGGACCGCGTGGGTCCCGCGAGGTGCTAATTTCTGACCCGCGGAGCTGTATCATATGAAAGAAAAATTTAAGTTTAATTTCAGGTAACGCGCAAAATCACATCCATCAAGCATCTTTCGTGTCATATCCAATTACGATAGGAATATCTCAGTTTACTGATTCAACTACCTTTAGATTTTCGTCTATATTCCTATTTGAAAAACATCATTATGTTTGATTTATTTTGAAACACCCGCGCACCATCGTGAAGAAAATATAGTTCGCTTTGGCGATATGTAACGAACAATCAGCAATAGTGTAGCTTGCACAGCCAGATATTTTTGCTGCGCTGAGCGAGTGAGACGAAAGCCAGACGTAACCATTACATTCCATATGTAATTTTACTGCAAACTCAAAACACTATTGGCCGTAACTTACGGCCCTTCACGTGTATACGTGCTGCGCATTCGATAGTGATAGACCTATCATAGCTTCAGGTAAGTGAAGCCAGATTTTATCTTTTTACAATTAATCTGTGACGTTTCTCTTTAATTTTGGTAGGCTTGCATTTATTTTATTCATTCAGTTATGGTGAGTAGGTACAGCAACCGACATTAGCAATGGATACTGTCTCAGTGCCTTCTCTTAGTTTTAGTAGCACAAAATAAATACTTAATTGAAATAATTTGTTTTTACAGATGACGTTTAAGAATTCTGCATTACAAAAATAGAAAAGGGACCCTCATCTTCATCCACCTGTCTCTCTCTCTTATTTACAGCAACTAATAATTTATCGCCTTCAAATTAGGAATAGTTCTAAGAATGAATCATGACAAAACAAGTGGAAATGGGGGTCGAAATTTTAAAGAAACGCTACTGGATTAAGTGCAGCATATGTAACGTTTTATTTTTATGACGCATGTCGTTCAGAAATAAAATATCAGTTTCCTAAAACAGTTGAATATTACCCTCAAAAATTCTCGAGAAACAGACCATGATGTTTCTCAAGTCGATATAATACTCAAACGAAAGTGCACTAACGCGTCAGACAAAGTAGCTCTGTGGTACGAAGCTAGTCTTCCATGTGGAGGGTCGCGGTTTCATGCGCAGATGGAGTGTATTTTTAAAAATAGGTGCATGGTTGGTGTATATTTTTAAACATTTCCGTGAAGCGGGAAAGGCATTAACGTAGTAAAAAAACTGCGCTCGAGATTGATAATTGCTGCATTGCTGGTTGGAGTCTAGTTTCGGTCATTACTTTTTTTTGTTTTTTTCGTTCAATTCGAATACCTGTGTCATATAAATATTTACTAATTAGCACATATTTAACTGTCATTTTTGTGAAAAATTCATGTCTTCTTATGTCTATTTACCTATCACACTCAAAAACCCAACTTTCAATGAAGATAAAAATCCATAGTGACCGATTCTTTATTATTATTGTTATTATTTACATTTTATGGTCGTCATTGGACCACTCTAGCCAACTTTATACAAATAATTTTTCACTTTCCGGTCAGCCCAGTACTTCTTCATTCTCTCGGATCTCATCCTTCTTTCTTCAACTGATTCTTTATATATAAGGATATTGAAAAGAATAAAAGAAAAAGAAAAGCATTTCAGATTAATTTTCTTCCATCTTCATGTATCACACGTCTCAAGGAAGTGAACCTTTGTTTAAAAATTTACCACAAATGGGAATCAAAGTCCACACATGTGGCAGACGACAGTCCTACCACACAGCCACACAGCCCATAAATACTGCCAACTTGCTTTACGGTGTTAATAACTTCAGGAAACTTTAAAGTAGATTTTGTAGGTAATTTTTGAGTTAACTGATATTTGATTCTGAACTTCACATACGATATACAGACAAAATTACAAAAATCAGGTTACCGTATTGTCTCTTTTTCAGTTTTCGACTTATGTTAAAAAAAAGTCTGTTTCAAATCAAGACGTAAACTTGACATGCAGAGGAGTTGAGAACTTTTCAAGACAAGTGGACTGTAAACAATTTTTTTGTGGAATGTAAAAACAAAACCTATATCTCCGATATGCAATGAATCTGTCTCGGTTCCCAAACAATATCGCACCAAAGGGCATCACGAGACTAAACATGCAGCTATATTTGATAAGTACAAGGGACAGTTTCGAGAAGAACAGATAAACAACATAAAAAGTAAACTTTCTGCTCAACAGGAGATATATAGAAGAGCGAATTCAGAGTCAACATGCTATGTGAAAGCGAATAATGCAGTAGCACTGATACTGGCAAAAAAATCAAAGCCATGTTCAGATGGCAAATTGGTTAAGGAATGCTTAGAGGCCGTTGTTGAAATTGTGTGTCCAAAAAAGGAAAGGGATTTCTGAAAAACAAGCCTGTGTTGTCAGACTATTACCAGACGCGAGGACGATATTGGAAGACAAATTGAAGATAATTCGAAAAATCGTAAATCTGAGTTTAGATATTATTCCCCAGCTTTGGATGAATGCACAGATATGGCGGATACCGCCCAAGTGGCGATTTATGTCAGAGGTGGTGATGCCCATTGTAATAAAACAGAAGAATTAGCGACATTGCATCCACTTAAGGATACGACGAGGTCGCTAGATTTATTGATACTGTTATATCGACAAAATTAAGTATCTTTTCGTTAGAACTTAAAAATTTACCGAGGCTAACAAGGAATGGTGTTCCAGCAATAGCTGGGAAACATGAAGGTATAGTTCAGTTGATTGAAAACGAGTCCCGCAAAGTTGGCAATAGGTCAACGCTAAACTTTCATTGCATTATTCATCAAGGAAATATATGTGCCAAGTCCCTCAGAATGGATCATGTTATGAAGGTAGTTGTCAAAACAGTGAACTTTGTTCGATTCAGAGCATGATAACATTTGTCCGCAGCTCGTGGTCTAGTGGCTAGAGTTGCTCCCTAAGGAGCAGTGCTGCCCGGTCGGACTGGGGTTTTCTCCACCCTGCGAATGCTGTCCTCATCATTTCATCATCATTCATGGAAGTTGTGAGATGGTATAGAGTAAGGATGGGACTTTGTACGGGTGCTGATAACCGCGCAGTTGAGTACCCCACAAACCTAACATCATCGTCATCTTGATAACATTTCCTATTATGCCGAAGTAAGATGGTTATCAAGTGCGAAAATGTGGGAAACAGTGTTTGATTTGAAGCAAGAAATGCAATCATTCTTTGAAAGCAAATCGAAGAGGCTTCCGGAGTTCGAAGATGGAAACTAACTTTCCGACTTTACGTTCTTGGTCGATATAGCTAGCCACCTACATGATAGTAATACTGTACTAATCTAGATCAACTGATTAATGTCATGCATGTACTTATTTCCGCATTCCAAATGATACTACACTACTGACCATTAAAATTGCTACACCACGAAGATGACGTGCTACAGACGCGAAATTTAACCGACAAGAAGATGCTGTGATATGCA
Source organism: Schistocerca americana (assembly GCF_021461395.2). NCBI lineage: Eukaryota > Metazoa > Arthropoda > Insecta > Orthoptera > Acrididae > Schistocerca > Schistocerca americana. The sequence continues at coordinate 344,775,374 of NC_060119.1, forward strand.
AATGATTAGCATACACACAAGGTTGGCGCCAGTGGCGACACCTACAACGTGCTGACGTAAGGAAAGTTTCCAACCTATTTCTCATACACAAACAGCAGTTGACTGGCGTTGCCTGGTGAAACGTTGTTGTGATGCATCGTGTAAGGAGGAGAAATGCGTTTCCCACTTTGATAAATGTCGGATTGTAGCCTATCGCGATTGCGGTTTATCGTATCGCCACATTGCTGCTCGCGTTGGTCGAGATCTAATGACTGTTAGCAGGATATGGAATCGGTGTGTTCAGAAGGGTAATACCGAACGCCGTGCTGGATCCCAACGGCCTCGTATCACTAGCAGTCGAGATGACTAGGCATCTTATCCGCATGGCTGTAACGGATCGTGCAGCCACGTCTCGATCCTTGAGTCAACAGATGGCGACGTTTGCAGAACAACAATCGTCTCCACGAACAGTCCGACGACGTTTCCAGCAGCACGGACTATCAACTCGGAGACCATGGCTGCGGTTACCCTTGAAGCTGCATCACAGACGGGAGTGCCTGCGATGGTGTACTCAACGACGAACCTGAGTGCACGAATGGCAAAACGTCATTTTTTTCGGATGAATACAGGTTCTGTTTACAGCATCGTGATGGTCGCATCCGTGTTTGGCGACATCGCTGTGAACGCACATTGGAAGCATGTATTCGTCATCGCCATACTGGCGTATCACCCGGCGTGATGGTGTAAGGTGCCATTGGTTACACGTCTCGGTGGCCTCTTGTTCGCATTGACTGCACTTTGAATAGTGGACGTTACATTTCAGATGTGTTACGACCCGAGGCTCTCCCCTTCATTCAATCCCTGCGAAACCCCACAGTTCAACAGGATAATGCACGACCGCATATTGCAGGTCCTGTACGGGCCTTTCTGGATACAGAAAATGTTCGACTGCTACCCTGGCCAGCACATCCTCCAGATCTCTCACCAACTGAAAACGTCTGGTCAATGGTGGCCGAGCTACTGGCTCGTCACAATACGCCAGTCACTACTCTTAATGAACTGTGGTATCGTGTTGAAGCTGCATGGGCAGCTGTACCTGTACACGCCATCCAAGCTCTGTCTGTCTCAATGCCGAGGCGTATCAAGGCCGTTATTACGGCCAGAGGTGGTTGTTCTGGGTACTGATTTCTCAGGATATATGCACCCAAATTGCGTGAAAATGTAATCACATTATCAGTTCCAGTGTAATATATTTGTCGAACGAATACCCGTTTATCATCTTCATTTCTTCTTTCTGTAGCAATTTTAATGGCCAGTAGTGTAGGATTTTAGGAACTACAGTTACGAAAAAGGATACTTCACACATTTTCCTATACTGTCTGAACAATCGGGTGTCACAAAGTGACAGCGATTAAATATGCTTCTGTGGTATCTGACTTGAAATACGAATTCGAAAACTGATTTTGAGATTTTAAGAAGAATTGTCTGCTTTTTCTATATTTGTTACGCCATTCTCCATAGATATGATTTCACTACCGGGATACCGGCACATTTACAAATGGAATGCTGTGAAATGCAATGTGATGACCGGTTAAAAGAGAAATTTACTCAGATGGGTTTGGAAGAGTTCTGCAAAACATACTTGGACAAGAAGAAATATCCAGAGTTTTACAAACACGGTTTAAAAATGATTTCATTATTTAGAAACACTTACGTGTGCGAGCAGCAGTTTGGTCGGATGAACTACATCAAATCACAAATTACTGACGTTCATCTGGAAACTCTTTGCGTGTAGCTACAACGTCAGTTGACATCAACACTGACTCACTCAGTTCAGTCAAACAAAGCCAGACATCCCATTAACATTGTATTTCATTAAATTGTGTAATAAATGTTCTCTCCTCAGACTTTTCTTTTTGTCTTTAAAAATAAATTGATATTTCTTGCTTGTTTTGGTACATGGTACAAAAATTGGCAGTGCAGCAGGAGGGAAAATTGCCTCCCAAAAATCTGGACCACCTGATTTAGAATATGTCTCCTGTTACATTTATTTTTAAGTAATTTCAGGTCATATTTTAACGTAACACAAATGGATTGGTGGTTGCATTATATGCATATTGTTTCAAGTTCACGTACAGTATTCGATGGGTGTGTCAGTGTCTGCTCAGATGCATATATTTACCCATAAACTTCAAAAACTTCTGCAATGTTCCACAGTCCATGGCCCACCCATCCATCCATGGCCTTCGACAAGGAACTACCCAATGCCATATCCCATGGCCAATCTCACGCAGTTTTTAAGTATTTATGTAACGAAAAACGTGGAATGTGGTAAATAATTTTATTGCAGTTTACTAATATTTCGTTATCGTTAAGATCTACACGAACTATCTCAAACCTTCTTCTTCGTCCAATAAGTTGTGCGAAAAGCTTAAATTACACTCCAGATTTTCAAGGTTCCAGAAGACAAGAACTGGTAACATAATTAAGAAACGCGCCGAGTAAGACTACTGTGACTATGTAATCTAATGAAGCTGTAGCGACCGTCGAGCTTCAACAGCGACTGTTTGGGTCTGTACTGTGTTGTTATAGCTGACCAGGATCCGCAAAGTATAATGCCTACAGAATCAAGGACGGTGAAAAATTTGCTGTTTTCCACGATACCACTGACAACGTACCAAGACATATGCCGAGTGGACGAGGCAATGGATCCGCATTCATATGGAGCAGATCCCAGATCCCTAGGCGACAAACCGGATTTGTGTGTTCCACGCTCTCCCTAACACACCTCGAGGGTGGTGGCCGTCACTGCTTCCGTCCACAAACCTCGTTCACCTGTTCTCCACTCCTAAATTAGCCGGCATCTGACGTGTAAGGTCCAAAGGTGCGAAGTTGTCGCAGGCAGCTGCTGCAATTCCACAGCACTGCGATCTCCACGGCCACCGAAAATCGCTAAACGGTCTATCTTTTTCGAAAATCATTTAAAAAATGTCATATTCTCTTATGGCAATCTCTGTAGTTTTTCTACGGATGTCCAAAATTGCTCTTGATGTTCCTAAGCTAAAGAGTTGTTTTTGGGGTGAAAACGAAACCTTTGTATGGCAAGTTTGTCGATCTGTCCGACTGTTAAGATCCCATTTTCTCAGAAACAGGTGTAGGTATCAAGTTGAAATTTATGTCAGGTACTAAGGTTTACGTTCCCTTGGCGTTGTGAATATATCTAACCGTTTAGGTGATTGCGATCAAAAGATACGGCCATATATAGATTCTCACAGACTCCAATCAAGATCTGTAGATGAACTATCTACATAAACATCGTGCGTGGTGGATTAGCGGTAAAGCGTATGCCTGGCACCCTAGAGCTCTTGGGGTCGAATGTCGACCGGACAGCGAATTTTTTCAACCTAGGCTTCAATTCTCGCCGATGTAAGGAGTCGCCAAAGTCAACACGCTGTTACGATTCCACGTTAAATTACAGGTACTCTTTTCCCGGTTGATAACTGGTAAGTCGCGCGGACCAGGCCATTGTGTCACACGAAATTATTGTCTGTATACATAATCAAGTTTGTACGGAACCGTCAGGGCACGAGCCGTACTCGCGTTTGACAGGTGTACCTTACCCCACGCCCTATTTCGAAAATTATAGCGCTCACAGAAATACACTGACGGAAAAAATCACGATACCAAAAAACAATTAATGCAGAGTAATGAAATTTCGGGAATATATTTCTTTACGTAACATATTTAAGTGATTAACGTTGCAAGATCACGCGTTAATGTTAACGCGAGATAAGTCATAGCAAATATAAAATGCTGGTACATTAATAACATAACCGGTATAACCACCAGTATGTGAATGAGAGCAAGAAAACGTGCATGTATAGCACTCTGTGCAGGTGCCAGAAGTCAGTTGGTGGGGTGGAGCTGCATGCCTGTTGTTCTTGGACTGTCAGTACAGAGCGGATGACACTGGAGCTGTCGTCCGATGCTGTTCCATATGTTCTCCACTGGAGACAGACATAGTCATCCAGCACGCCAAGGCAACATGTCGAAACTCGGTAGAGCACGTTACGTTACAGTAACGGTATGTGTGCGGGCGTTATTCTGCTGGAAAACGTCCCTTCAACTCTGTTCATGAATGGCAACACTAAAGGTCGAATCACCAGACATACGTACAAATTTGCAGTCAGAGTGTGTGAGATAACCACGGGAGTACTCCAGCTGTCATACAGAATCGCACCCAAGAGCATAACTCCAGGTGTAGGTCCAGTGTGTCTGGCATGCAGACAGGCTGGTTGCAGTCCGTCAGCTGGTCTCCTCCTAACCAACACACGGCCATCATTGGCACTGTGGCAGAACTACTTTCATCAGGAAACACAAGAGATCTTCTTCCTGACCTCGAATGAACTCTTGCTTGATACCAAAGACGTCGCAAATGGCGGTAGTTTAGGAGCAGTGGAGTGCATGCTCGGAACTGTCCTTGAAGAAAGCGATTTGTATCAGTTCGCTGTGTCACTGTGGTGCCAACTGCCGCTCAAATTGGTGCTGCAAATCGTGCACGATGCGCCAAATCAATACGCCGATCAGGACGGTCTTCCCTCTCGGTACTGCCACGTGGCCGCTCGATGCCCCGTCTTCTTGCGACCGTTGATTCTCATCACAACCGCCGCCAGTAATCATGTGCAATGGCTACATTCCTGTCAAGTCTTTCCGCGATGTCGCAGAAGGAATATCCAACTTGTAGTAGCCCTATAACGCGACCTCGTTCGTACTCAGGGCCGTGTTGATAATGGCGCCTTAAAGATATTCTTGACTAACATCAACTAACAAACTCCAATCGGAAAGGTAATTACCGCTCACGACCGTTATAGCGTGTATTGAAAGCAAACAACATTTGCCTCCTCATAGTGGCTCTAATACGAGCACCACTCTTAAGCGATTGTCACGAAATTTTCAATAGACATGATCTTTCAGATGCAGAATCACGGACTTTTGTTTATGTCCCACAATTCCTTCTTGGTGCTGCGATTTCTATTCCATCAGTGTACTTTTTATTGTAGATCACAAAAATACCTTATTTGGCAATGTGTCTTTCCCCAAGTAGTGAATCGGATTGCATTTGTTATGTATAAACGTCCACGATGCCGGTTTTCTGCAGTTTTGTCAATATAACAAGTATTAAGTGCAAAGTCTGTATCTCATAGATCGCTGCCGGCCAGAGTGGCCGAGCGGTTCTAGGCGCTTCAGCCTGGAACCGCGCGGCCGCTACGGTCGTAGGTTCGAATCCTGCCCCGGGCATGGACGTGTGTGATGTCCTTAGGTTAGTTAGGTTTAAGTAGTTCTAAGTTCTAGGGGACTGATGACCCCAGAAGTTTAGTCCCGTAGTGCTCAGACCCATTTTTTCATAGATCTCTTTCATGCCCCTCTTTCAACTATTTTCATTGTAGATTGTGAGGGATGTGAAACCAAACGTCTCCCAAATATCCTTCTAGAATGGCTCCCTGAGAAGCGGCCAGAACAGTGCATTACGCACCGGAATTGGCAGCTCAGTGGCTGCCGGCAAGGCGCGTGAGATCCCCCACAGGTGAGTTGGTGGCGAGAGCAGGACAGCACCTTAGTGGCCAAATGCCAGCTATCGAACTATCGAAGCCCACCTTCAGTCAACCGAAGTCTACGTCGCCGAGACGATAAATTCGAACTCGTGTAGTTGTGAATCCCATCACAGCGCCTGACGTTATAATGTAAGAGCTTTTACCTAAGTGACATACACGTTACACGTAGTTGAACCTATCGCCCCACACTGTCCTACCTCGGTGCTCCTCAAGACACGTGACGCTACTAACGAGCTTCCATTGGCTGGCAGATAAGAGTGACAGTATCGGCGCACGCAATATAAGCGGGCGGCGACCGCAGATCCCTCAGTGCGAACTCCACGATGGCCCCCCTGCCGACTCTGCTGTTGGTACTGCTGTTCGCCACGGCTGGCCACGCCTCCTCGCTTCCTCGTGCAGGTACGGTGCCTCCCCTACACGTACCACACCTCGTCCCTCAAACCACACATTTCTATTTTCCATTAAACGTCCACGTATCTTTGCCATAAGTCCAAACTGATAGCACACGCTCATTATACACTTGCATTTGAAGGCCCGGTTAGGCTTAATCGATTTTTTTTTTTTTTTACTTATAGTTCCACTCGTTTTCTACATCTAAATTTGCATCTGTACTCCACAAGCGAACATATGGTGCACGGCGGATGGTACTTTAAGTACCACTGTTCTTCAATCCTTTCCTACTGCAGTAGCAAATAGTAAGCGGGAAGAACAATAACTATTGGTAAGCCTCTAATTTTATCTTCATGGCCTTTTCGTGTGATATGAATAGGAAATGCCGTGTGGCTAGGGCCTCCCGTCGTGTAGACCGTTCGCATGGTGCAAGTCTTTCGAGTTGACGCCACTTCAACGACTTGCGTGTCGATGGGGATGAAATGATGATGATAAGGACAACACAACACCCACTCCCTGAGCGGAGAAGATCTCCGGCCCAGCTGAGAATCGAACCCGGGCCTTGAGAAATGACATTCCGTCGCGCTGACCACTCAGCTACCAGAGGCGGACATATGAGTAGGAAGAAGCAATACGTTCGCTGACTCTTCCAGGAAAGTACGCTCACGAAATTTTAACACTAAGCCGCACAGTGTTTGGCAAGCCTTTGTTGCAGCCATAGCCGCTGGAGATGAATACCTCCGCGACGCTTTGGCGACTGTTATTCTAACCTGCGACGAAACATACTGTTTTTCTGTGGTTATCCTCTATCTCCACTATCAGTTAAGCAAGGATTTCGTAAGTTGCCTCCTACCTGGCTGCTGGACTACACTTCCTCAGATTTAGCCCAAAAGTCTCTAGTATCTGTCTTTCCTAGGATTAGTTTCTTGTGGTTGTTCCACATTTAATTGCTTTGAGTACACACTTCCATATACTAACTGCATGTGACTGCTTTCAATGCGTGTTCATCAATCTTGTAACCATGTAATTATGGTCATTGTGCCTATTTGTGTACAGTACGTTACATTTGTTTAAACTGAGGCTCAACTTCCAGTCCTCTGGAAGACTTTTTGCATTTCGCTACGGTATTCTACGCTTGCCTTTCTTGTATACAACAGTACCATCTGCTAAGTCTCACAAGCTCCCGATGTTTCCCACTAGACCGTTTGCATATGTTATCACCGATTGCCCTAAATACAAAAGTCATTTTCCAATATTTAATTCTCTATACGACTTTAGCCTTCGTGAATTCTTCAGTCACCATTACAGACAATTGACATTTTTATACAGGCTGTAAGTTCAGTAATGCAAACATATCTAGTGGCCTAATTCAACACTCAGTATACGTGAGCACCGACTAAGACATAATAGAGTGTGGGAAGGGATAACTGTCAGTCTGGGTGATTTGATGCTGTTTATCAATTTTGTTTTAATCTTATCACCGTCATCATCATCATCATCATTAGTTATTCGTAGCCACAGTTGGTAAAAGACCTCACGATCTTCTCGGATATGGCTTCTGTATGTTTTGTGATGTCATTTCCTCACCTCTCACTCCACCGCTGTCTCTCTCTCTTTTCTTCTTATCTACTGGAATACAGCAAAGAGAGTCGTAGATCCACAACTATCTCGTCCACTTCAGACTTGTCAGTAATCTGCTTGTTTTCCCGTTCTTCCTGTAATTCATAACTGGGAGCTCTCCACTGGTCGCTGAGAAACCCTCTGTTCTCGAACAGTCTCACATCGCCGTACTTCTTCCACTGCCATAAGTCAAAAATAGTGATACACATTGTACAATTATATCATACTCCGCAAACCACATAATGGTGTGTGGTGGAGAGTGCTTTTTGTACCACTAACTGAGCCCTCGAATCCTGTTCCACTCTAGAACAGCGCATGGGAAGAATGACTGCCGTAAAGCGCTGTATTGGCTCTAATTTCTCGGATATTCTCCTCATGGTCATCACGCGAGACGTATGTGGGGGGAAGTAATATGTTGTCCAACTGTTTCCGGACAGTGCTCTCTCAAAATTGCAATACAGAACCTCTCATGCATAACGCCTCTCTTGTAACGTCTGCTAATGGAGTTAGTTGAGCATCTCTGCAACGCTCTTGTACCTACTAAACAATCCAGTGACGAAACGTGCCGCTCTTCGTTGGATCTTCTCTCTCTCTCTCTCTCTCTCTCTCTCTCTCTCTCTCTCTCTTTCTCCTATCACTCCTGTCTGGTAGGTATTCCAAGATGCAAAATAATCAAGAATCTTTTTAATAAGCTCCTTATAAGCCACTTCCTTCGTGGATGAGTTACATTTCCTTAATATTCTTCCTATGAATCTGAGTGGCATCTGGTTTTCCCCCTGTTTGTTTTATGTGGTCGTTCCACTTACGGTCGCTGTGGGTAGTTGCACCTAGAAATTTTACGGTAGATACCGTTTCCAGCGGTTTGTCATCAATAGTGTAGCTATACAGTAGTGGATTTATTTTCCTGTGTATGAGCAATATGACACATTTATTTACACTCAGGGTCAACTTATATTACAAACATAACGGTCCTAACACGCTTCCTTGGTTTACTCCGAAAATTACCTTTACATCTGTCGGTTTTGTTTCGTTAAGAGCGACGTGTTGAGTTCTGCCTGCAAAGAAGTCTTGAATCCAATCGCAAATCCGCTCCGATATATATATATATATATATATATATATATATATATATATATATATATATATATATATATTTCACTAAACGGCAGTGTGGGACGGTGTCAAATGCCTTCCTGAAATCAAGAAACACGGCATCAACCTGAGCACCATTGTCTACGCCACTGTGGATGTCATGGAGGAACAGACCTCTGTTTGCGAAATCCAGTTGATTCTTATAGATGAGATTTTCCTTCTCCAAGAATGTCATAATTCTTGAGGAAAAAAATGTTCCATAATTCTACAACATTTTAGGCCTCCCGCTTAAGAATTATTGGAATTTTAGTCACAAAGAAACTATTTTTTCATCGAAATTTCTCGTACATCCACTGTTTTCAACTACCGTAAATATAGAATCTTATACACTGGTTCTATGACTACATTTTTAATTTCTACTATTTCCTCTTCCATGTAGTGGTTATACATAATCTTTGCCGTTTGCGGAACGGATGACATCTTATTATTATATCTTGCCTGTTTCCTGTCTTGGCAGACAGAATATTGTTCTGACTGCAGCGAAATGTCTACCCCTGCAGATACTCAGTATCTATTTTTGCAAGTTCTTTCTGTATCAGTTGGCTCCAACTTTGAACACTTCTGTTCAAATATTGTCATTTCTCATTGCCATCCTTTCCTTCATAGACTGAACGGCTTTATACACTTCGCCTGCCGCTACTTCTGGAACGCCATTATACTGATTTATATTTATCTGTATATCTAATTCATCTCTTGGACGTCATAAGCTTTTAAAACTATCTTCTAATACTCTTACTGTTTTCCATGTCGTCTTACATGATGAAACGTTGTGTCTGTTAACTTAAAATACTGTCTTTTTTTATTCATGCAGTATTTCGTACAGTCTTCATACTTCATATTATTTTCAATTACACACATCAAAAAAGGTAGAGGTCAACATAAACATCATTTCCGCCCCTTTCATTGTTCATGAAAACCACACGTTGCATATTGTACCTCCACACAGCGAGACCTACAGAGGTAGTCTTCCACATTGCTTTATGCACCAGTACCTCTAACACCCAGTAGCAGTCCTCTTGCGTTGATGCGTGCCTGTATTTGTCGTGGCACTGATCATGTTCATCAAGGCACTGTTGGTTCAGATTGTATCACTTCTCAACGGCGATTCGGCGTAGATCCCTCAGAATAGTTGGTGGGTCTAGTCGTCCATAAACAGCCTTTTTCAATCTATCCCAGGCATGTTCGATAGTGTTCATGTCAGGAGAACGTGCTGGCCACTCTCGTCGAGCGATGTCGTTATCCTGAAGGATGTCATTCACAAGCTGTGCGCGATGGGAGCGCGGAATGTCGTCCATGAAGAGGAATGCCTCGTCAATACGCAGCCTATATAGTTGCACTACCGGTTAGCGGATGACATTCACGTATCGTACAGCCGTTACAGCGCCTTCCATGACCACCAGCGGCTTACGTCGGCTCCACATAATGCCACCCCAAAACAGCAGGGAGCCTCCACCTTGCTGCACTCACTGGACAGTGTATCTAAGGCGATCAGCCTTATCGGGTTGCCTCCAAGTACATCTCCGACGATTGTCTCGTTGAAGTCATATGAGACACTCATCGGTGATTCCAATTCTGAGCGGTCCATTCGGCATGTTGGGCCCATCTGTACCGCGGTGCATGGTATCGTGGTCGCAAAGATGGAGTTCGTCATGGACGTCGGGAGTGAAGTCTCGCATCATGCAGCCTATTGTGCACAGTTACACGACGTCCCGTAGCTGCACAAAAAGCATTATTCAACATGGTGGTGTTGCTGTCAGGTTTCCTCCGTGCCGTAATCCGTAGGTAGCGGTCATCCATTGCAGTAGCGAGGCATGTCATCGACAGTTCCTGTCTCTCTGTATGTCCTCCACGTCCGAACAACATCACTTTGGTTCACTCCGAGACACCTGGACAATTTACTTGTCGAGTGCCCTTCCTGGCACAATGTAACAAGCCGGACGCGATCGAACAGTGGTATTGACCGTCTAGGAACGGCTGAACTACAGACAACACGAGCCGTGTACGTCCTTCCTGGTGGAATGACTGGAACTGATCGGCTGTCGAACCCCCTCTGTCTAATAGGCGCTGCACATGCATGATTGTTTACTTCTTTGCGCGGATTTAGTGACCTCTCTGTATAGTCAAAGGGACTGATACAATATCTACACTCAACGTCTATCTTCAGGAGTTCTGGAAACCGGGGTGACGCAAAAGTTTTTGTCATATGTGTATTTCTGTTATTAAACTGTCATTTTACTTTCTCTGTTTGACGGAGACATTTTCGAGAAATTCTGTTTAATTCGGTACATGGTATGAAGTTCCTATTATTGTATTCTTGCTCTATTCTCTCTTCCTCCTTTAATAGCTACTCGTCATTGCATTTAAGGGGGTAGGACGTCAAATGGGCCGATTTGGAGCAGGAGAGGCACCACAGGACATTTTAATTCCGACTGTCTATAGTTTTACAAATAAATTCATAAAACTTTGTCAGCATGACCAGGAAGGATTCAGGATTCACACTTATAGTAGTGGAAGTTCAAAAATATAGCAAACGAATTTATTTGTTTTAAAGTACTTATTAGCTACATAATTTGCACACTGATAACATTCGTGACCGCTGCGGTAGTCCATTATCTTTTCCCGTCGGAAAAGTTGTCTTTTCTAAACGAATGTACTTACTGGAACGAAAAAAAAAACAGATTTGTCATTGTCGCCTTGAATTGTGATTTACTTATTACCATCAGGACTAGGGCACAGTTAGAGGTTACTGTGGCCTTAGTGATATACCAAGTAAGAAGCGAGGGCGACATTGTACACTATACACTTCGCGTTTACTACAGTTGCGACACTGTACTGTACGACGAGTGGTCTGACAACCACATGTATCTTGTAGAATTTGTATATTCATTGGATCCGTCAGGGCTACCGTCACTTAATTTTACATTAAAAGAAAACGCTACTGTCATGTTGTACACCACGGAAACATCATCTGATCCGTGAAATCGTTTTGAGCTGACAAGAAGACAGTTTCCTATTGAAATTGCAATTGCGGTCACTGCAAGCGATTGGCAGGGACAAACGCTTCGAAGAGCCGGGTTGTATTTACCAAATCCCATCTTTACTTACAGACAACTGTACATAGTATTTTCAAGGGTACATAAATCACCAAACAATTCTATACCCCGTAAGAAAATGAAAAACAAAAGGAACACGAAAATTACATTTCGTTGAGACCGTGATACTGTAAGGCTCTGTTAGGAGTTTTGTTGAAAATTATATACGAGGGCAGTTCAATAAGTAATGCAACACATTTTTTTCTGAAACAGGGGTTGTTTTATTCAGCATTGAAATACACCAGGTTATTCCCCAATCTTTTAGCTACACAACACTATTTTTCAACGTAATCTCCATTCAGTGCTACGGCCTTACGCCACCTTGAAATGAGGGCCTGTATGCCTGCACGGTACCATTCCACTGGTCGATGTCGGAGCCAACGTCGTACTGCATCAATAACTTCTTCATCATCCGCGTAGTGCCTCCCACGGATTGCGTCCTTCATTGGGTCAAACTTGTGGAAATCCGACGGTGCGAGATCGGGGCTGTAGGGTGAATGAGGAAGAACAGTCCACTGAAGTTTTGTGGGCTCCTCTCGGGTGCGAAGACTTGTGTGAGGTCTTGCGTTGTCATGAAGAAGGAGAAGTTCGTTCAGATTTTTGTGCCTACGAACACGCTGAAGTCGTTTCTTCAATTTCTGAAGAGTAGCACAATACACTTCAGAGTTGATCGTTTGACCATGGGGAAGGACATCGAACAGAATAACCCCTTCAGCGTCCCAGAAGACTGTAACCATGACTTTACCGGCTGAGGGTATGGCTTTAAACTTTTTCTTGTAGGGGAGTGGGTGTGGCGCCACTCCATTGATTGCCATTTTGTTTCAGGTTCGAAGTGATGAACCCATGTTTCATCGCCTGTAACAATCTTTGACAAGAAATTGTCACCCTCAGCCACATGACGAGCAAGCAATTCCGCACAGATGGTTCTCCTTTGCTCTTTACGGTGTTCGGTTAGACAACGAGGGACCCAGCGGGAACAAACCTTTGAATATCCCAACTGGTGAACAATTGTGACAGCACTACCAACAGAGATGTCAAGTTGAGCACTGAGTTGTTTGATGGTGATCCGTCGATCATCTCGAACGAGCGTGTTCGCACGCTCCGCCATTGCAGGAGTCACAGCTGTGCACGGCCGGCCCGCACGCGTGAGATCAGACAGTCTTGCTTGACCTTGCGGCGATAATGACACACGCTTTGCCCAACGACTCACCGTGCTTTTGTCCACTGCCAGATCACCGTAGACATTCTGCAAGCGCCTATGAATATCTGAGATGCCCTGGTTTTCCGCCAAAAGAAACTCGATCACTGCCCGTTGTTTGCAACGCACATCCGTTACAGACGCCATTTTAACAGCTCCGTACAGCGCTGCCACCTGTCGGAAGTCAATGAAACTATACGAGACGAAGCGGGAATGTTTGAAAATATTCCACAAGAAATTTCCGGTATTTTCAACCAAATTGGCCGAGAAAAAGAATGTGTTGCATTACTTATTGAACTGCCCTCGTACATGGAAATATATTATTATACAAAGCTGTGTAATCAATTCTTGATTATTATTTCACATTGTTCGGTTCATTTTTTAAAATGTTTTCTGCTCATTCCCACAGCTACTGTTCCCAACGCCTACAATACAGTGGAAAGCATTTTCAGGAAATTATCAAACAACATAATATCCGATACCTCTCTCTCATTTCAGGTTTATCAGCGGAACAGTATTCTTAAGCTCCAATCATCTGTGCATTATCAGTTTCGGTAATTAGTATTCTGTTTACAGATTTCCCCTCAGTGGTAATGAGAATCCAAGACATACAAGGAAAATTTTGGACCAGTGCTAAGGAGAGATGGAGCTGCAACTCCGTTTAAAGTGCACGATCTCCACGCGTGTCACGCTTACATACAAATTAAGACACTTGAATTCTTCCTTCCCTGCGCCTTTTGCACACTCCGTCAATAATATTGCGCTCGCCACGCAAAATAATCCTCATTATATACCAAAGTTTCGCACTGTGGCTCCAACAAGATAGAGTTGTATCCTGTATACCGAATATTAGCTCCAAAAACTAAAAACTAATAACACAGCATTCATAGGTAATGTTCGCTACCTCATGTTGGCTTCTGTTCCCTCTAGTATAAACGATTCTACCCTTATAAAAGGGAACGTTGGGGAATTTTTGGCTAAGCTCATTCGCATGTGTTCGCTTCCATTCACTCCGTTGTAAACTAGGCCTTACGTGCTTAAAACTTCTGTCTGTGTGAGTGGTTCACCGAGTCGCGCACTAGGCGGGCAGGTCTGTACAAACCGTTGTTACTAGCTGTTCTTCGGGCGGCAAAAATGTGCAACTTCAACATTTTTTATAAAACACTTGCAGTACCTCTTAGCAGCCAAAATCTTGGCAGTGCATTTCTTTCGTTGACTTCTTCCTGTGTAAAAGATTTGATGGTAGCTTTCGATATTTCTTGTCGGACCATTCCGTTGTAAGTGCTCACCAATCTCACTCAATAAGATTGTATCGCAATGGTATGATTTTGTGTGGTATGATTTCGCCGTAATTGTATTTATTGTAAAAGTAAAATGAAAATCCGTTTATTTGCAGCTTTTTAGCTTTCCTTCAGGTAAGACTGAAACTCTTTCGCATCAAATAAAGTACCTAGAAATAACAGAAATTTTGAAACCTGTCTTGCCAAGGTGGCCAATATCTTCACATAATAATTAGAGTAGCTAATAGATACCTACTTCGTCACTTATTATTTACTAATATAGATCAAAAGTAGTGGCACACATTCGTTGTACACTTTACATTTCGACATAACGGAAGCCTAGTTTTGAAGACATCGTTTATTTTGTCCACTGCTTTCAACCATCCGATGCGGAAAGTTATTATAAACTAGTTGTATGACCACGTTTTTAATTTAAACTGTTTTATCTTCTATGTAGTGACTACACATATTCTTTCCCGTTTACGTTATGGATGCCGATATCTCCTTTCTTGCCTCTCTACTCTCTTGAGAGACAGAACACTGTTCACGCTGCAAGGAAATGTGTTACTCCGCAGACAATATACACAAGTGCCGGCCGAAGTGGCCGTGCGGTTAAAGGCGCTGCAGTCTGGAACCGCAAGACCGCTACGGTCGCAGGTTCGAATCCTGCTTCGGGCATGGATGTTTGTGATGTCCTTAGGTTAGTTAGGTTTAACTAGTTCTAAGTTCTAGGGGACTAATGACCTCAGCAGTTGAGTCCCATAGTGCTCAGAGCCATTTGAACCATATACACAAGTCTTGCAACTTCTTTCCGTGCCAATTTTCAGCTCAGCTTTAAACATTTCTGCTCATACACTATCATTTCACGCTGTTTTCATTCCCTTCATAGACTTCTTGTTCTTCTTCCTCTTGCTGAAACGATTCTGCTTATGCAGGTCGTCCACAGAGCCTCTACCGAGCTTCTCTTTTGTCCTACAGCATTTCCTCGCACTGCACTGCTCTCCAGTTCACCTCAGTTCTCACCTTGATTCTCCATGTTGTTCGTGGTCTTCCAATTGGTCTTCGTCCAGATTCTGTCCATTCTAGGGCTCTTCAGGAAGTCTTTCTAAATCCACTCCTTTCTCATGGCCAAAATATTTATGTCTGTTTGTACCCATACTTTCTTTTAGGGGATTGATCTGAAGGATGTTTCGTATCTTCTCATTTCTTATCATGTCCTTTCTCGTCTTATCCAGAATTTCTCGTAGAAACGCATCTCTGCTGCTTGATTTTTCCTCAGCTCTGTCTTTTTCCAAGTCCAACACTGTGATCCATACGTCAAAAGTGGTAGATAACATGACTTGTATATCATGATCTTTGCTGTGGCGGGTATTTTCCTATTTCTAATTATGTTCCATATACAATAACCAAATTTTTATTAATTTTATATTCTTTCCAAAATTTAGTCCTTGGTTAATTTGCATTCTAGATACTCGGAAGCGTCTACTTTTTTTAATAATTTTTCCATTGAAGCTTAAATTCTTCATTTTTCATTTGTCCTGCTGATTTTCACTACCTCCTTTTTGTTACACTTAATTCCATGGCTTATTCCTCAATTACTCCCTGCCAGACATTTAACTTTTCTTCCAATTTGTGCGCAGTTTCTTCCCAAATCATCACATCAATATATGCTACGACTTTCCCATTATATCCTGTTGACCTCTGACGAACTTTCCTTATGATGAGGTCCATGACTATATTAAAAAGCACTAGTGAGAACACACATCCTTCCCGAACTCCTCTGTCCGTTCTAAAGCATTCTGATTTTTTGCCATTCATTAAAACACATTTCAGGCCTTTATTGCATATGTTTCTGATTATGAGTTGCATTCTTTTTGACCGTTCCAATATGTTCTCAGTGAGCCATATATCATCCCTTCTGACATCATCATAAGCCTTTTTAGGCCTATAAATTCAATTACCATGCCTTTCCCAAATCCCCATTTCTTTTCTGCAACTGTCTGGCTGTAAATATGTCTGTAGTTGATTTTTCGGGTTGTATTCCTTGTTTTTCTCCTAATTGTGGTTCTATCTTATTCTTGATTTCCTGTGAGTTACCTTTTTGTAAATCTGCTTGCAGTGGTACAGTAGTACTATCTCACAGTGCACCTTGTTACCCTTGTTTAAAGATCCGTATAGCAACTGCCTTTGTCCAATCATCAGGAATCTTTCCATACGTGCAAACATTATTCTGTACAAATACTGGATTCCGTTTGGTCCTATACCTTTGTACATTCTAGCGTGATGTCTTCTAACCTAGGAGCTTTGGCATTTGTCATTTAAAATAGAGCTTCCTCTGTATCCAACATCTACAGATCTTCTCTTTCTATTTCCTCAATGAAGGCACGTGTTTTCCTTTTATGTTGATGCCTTTTGAAGTATTTTGTTTTTGGATCCTTCTGTTACCTAACATGTAGCGTAACATCTTGTTGTCATCTGTAAATTCTCTACTACATCTTTTGTGAATTTTTCCCGAGACATCTTTTTGGCCACTGCCCTCATTTTCCTTGATGCTCTGCTTACTCATTCCCATTTATCTCCATTGTGTTCCGTTTTTTTTTTGAACCCTCCTCTCCTTGCGTTATTCTCCTTCTTGACTCCTTCTGCAGTTTTTTCATTCCATCGTGAAGTCTCTTTGTGTCTGATTTTTGTTGATGTACTTCCTTGACTAAGGCCAATTCCAACCTCCTCCATTCTTCTGCGCTTCATCCCTTCCTCTCATCTTTAGGAAGCAGTGCCTTAATCTTCTCCTCGTATATGTCCTGTATTTCTTTATCTTTCAGTTCCGAGAGCTTTACTTTAGCCTTTCTCTTTCCTCCATATGCATCTTTTCTAAATTTTTCTCTTCCTTCATTTATTATTATATTGGGTACTATGGATTTCTGTTCCAAGCTCCAACTGTATCTGGCAGACATGTGGCTATCTCATTTCTTATATCGTCTATTACCAATTATTCATGAATTTCTCAGACATGTGTCTAGCAATATCCACATTTCTGAGATCTTTTCTGTGACTGTTTCATACCTTCTTCTTCCTTGCTAACTAAGACTTCTACAACGCCGGCCGCGGTGGTCTAGCGGTTTAGGCACTCAGTCCGGAACCGCGCGACTACTACGGTCGCAGGTTCGAATACTGCCTCGGGCATGGATGTGTGTGGTGTCCTTAGGTTAGTTAGGTTTAAGTAGTTCTAAGTTCTAGGGGACTGATGACCACAGATGTTAAGTCCCATAGTGCTCAGAGCCATTTGAACCATTTTTTGAACTTCTACAACCACAGTCGTGTTATATTTTAGAGAATATTCCAGTTTAGTGAAAAACTCACCCTTCTCGTCTCTTTCATATTTTATCAGAGGGGGATAAACCTGGTCTACATCAAGAACATTTCCTTCTATAATTATCTTAAGTTCAATTATGCTGTGCCTTCCACTTTAAGTGCCGTTTCTCTAGTTCTGGAGCTGCTATTATTGTGACATCATTTCTTATTTTGTCTCTTCCTAATCACTTCTTTTTCTTACTTCACTTAGTACCATTATCAGTGCGTTCCCTTCTGTAATTATCTGTGTGATTTCCAGGAGTCTTGCATCCTTTCATAAGGATACAATATTAGTAGTCCCAATATTTACAAATTTTTTGGACAAATCTCTCCTTCATGGGAACCATGTTGGCCGACATAACTGGCAAAGGCTTTGTCACTTGCGGTATTGTTTTCGATCCGAGGTTCGTTTGCTTGTTCAAAGCAAATGGATTGCACACTAATGAATGGCTGAGCCTATCGTAGCTTCATCGTAGTCACAATGGCCCTCTCTTTCTGGGCTCCTGTAGGATCTCCACAACTGCCGTAGCGGTCTCGGAACAAACGCAGACCCCGCAGCACTTTGACCCCACAGGCAATCCCCTGCTTCTTGCCGTTGTGCATCTCCCACGACTTGGACGATGGGTTGGACCTGTAGAAGACCTTCCTTCGTAGATCGATCGTTTTTATACAACTCATCTGCCACTACTTCTGGAATGTTATCGTTTTCATTAGTACTTACCTGGGTATCAAACTCGTATCTTAATTTTATGAACAATTAAAGCAATCTTGGAGTGTTCATATTATTGCCTCCGCCACGTTAACTGATGAAATGTTCTATCTGTAAGGATTAGCTAAAGTTTCTGATACATTTCTTCACACTTCATGTTGACTTAAATTATTCCTCTTTATAATTTTCATTTCATCTTCTCTAATTCATGGGGACATTTAGTTTTGCTTAAGCGTTACTATAGTCCTTTACATTCTTCGTATCTGCTACATATCTGATGTTTTAGATTTGATAATTACCCCATTCCGCTATGTTCGTATTTCCTTCAGTTTCTAATACCCTCAACTTGTCGCTTAGTTTGATATCGTACACTTCCCTGTTCTTAACAAATTGTCTTAATATCCATATTTGATCTGCTATGCCATGAGTCTGTTTCTTTGCACATTTGTCTATGTTTACAGTTTGCAACAATAGGCTGTATTCAGTTTCATTTATAAAGTGACTACAGAACGTCACATCCTACAGAATCTCTATTATTCGATTATATTTACATGCTTTTTTATTATTTTGGAACAAAAACCATGTCTCACGTCATACATTTAATGATTGAAGCTGGTCTTAAAAGTGGCAGTTTTGTAGAAATATCGACTGGTGAGTTAGACTTAACGTGTATCCAGGACGTTTTGTCTACTAGTCTTCCAGGTAATGCTTGCTCTCTCTAACTAGTCGCATCACTGACGTTCTTACTCAGACGGAATTATGAGGAATGGTAGCATGCGCGATGGGAGTCAACGCAACACCATAAAAAGACATGTCACATTTGAAAAGACGCAAATGTTTTTGTACGACTGTTTGATGGAGTACTCGTTCAGAATTAATATATACTCGTTTAGTATAATGTATACAAGTCACGGGACACCTCCTAACCTCGTGTTGGACTCCCTTTTGCCCGCCGTAGTGCAGCAACTCGACGTTGACGTGGACTCAAGATGTCGCCGGAAGTCCCCTGCAGAAATACTGATCCATGCTTCCTCTATAGCCCGCAAAAATTGCGAAAGTGTTACCGCTGCAGAATTTTGTGCACGAACTAAACTCTCGATTATGTCCCATAAATTTTCGATGGGAGTCATTTCGAGAGATATGGGTAGCCAAATCATTCGCCTCAATTGTCCAGAATGTTCTTCAAACCAGTCGCGAATAATAGTGGCCCGTGACATAGCGCTTTGACATCGATAAAAATTGCATAGTTGTTTGGGAACATTACGTCTCTGAATGGCTGGAAATGGTCTCCCAGTAACCGAACATCAGAATTTAGAGTCAATGATCAGTTCAGTTGGACCAGAGGACCCAGTGTATTCCGTGCGAACGCAGCCCACACCATCATGGAGCCACCACCTGCTTGTACAGTGCGTTCTTGAAAACTTGGGTCCATGGCTTAGTGGGGTCTGCGGTACAGTCAAACCCAACCATCAGCCTTACCAACTGAAATCTGGGCTCATCTGATCAGATCACGGTTTTCATTGGTCTTGGGTCCAACCGATATAGTCACGAACAAGGAGAGGCGCTGCAGACTACGTCGTGCTGTTAGCAAAAGCACTCGCGTCGGTCGTCTGCTGCCACAACCTATTACCGCCAAATGCTGCCACATAGTCCTAGCGGTTACGTTCTTCTGACGTTCCACATTGATCTATGCGGTTACTTCAGACAGTGTTGCTTGTCTTTCAGCACTGACAACTCTCTGCAAACGCCGCTGCTCTCGCTTACTAAGTGAAGGCCGTCGGCTATTGCGTTGTCCGTGATGAGAGGTAATGCCTGAAGTCTGGTTTCTCGGCACACTCTTGACACTGTGGATCTCGTAATATTTAATTCCTTAACGATTTCCGAAATGGGACATTTCCCGTGCATCTAGCTCCAACTACCATCCGACGTTCGGTGTCTGTTAATTCCCGCTGTACAGCCATAATCACGTCGGAATCCTTTTCACGTGAATCACGTGTGATAATCCGCCAATGCACTGTTCTTTTATTCCCCGTGTACGCGATACTACCGTCCAACTCTATGACATTGTCCCCTCAGCGTATATGTAACAGTACTTAAATCACTGGTTCATGTGGAGGATTTTGTGAGAGTTGCGATCAGTTGTGAATGTCCTTAATTACTCGCCAAACAATGCAGTCTACTCATCCGGTTGAGTAATAAACAAGTGAATGGTGCCCGTGAAACTTCTGCTTCCTGACGTGCTGTCCAGGATAGTGTGTAAATACGATGAGTAGCACGGCATCCCTACTTCAAACCGATGATGGACATGATTGGACGCTCTTTAATTCATACCATTGTCTAACTGACATTTCTTTACGAAAGTTCCTCTCGTAGTTCCATTCATCATGTACAGATATTTATTCTTCCAATATGTCCAGTGCATTTGTAACTTGTAAAATTTTACTTCAAATATTTCCAAATTTAAAATTTCTGGAGAGACAGCTCTGGCAGCAGGGGTGTCTACAGAAAATCGCTGCTAAACGATGGGTACTGAGTGATGTACTCATCGTGGAAGTCGGTGTTAGTCACGGTCTGCGGGTCCGCGAAGTACTTCCTGATCTGTACCCCATCCTATGGATGCTGTGCTCAATGCTGTCCACAACACTACATCGGCCTGCAGATGTGCCCTGGTCTGCAATTCTACAACGTGGTCCTCTCCTATCGCCAACAAAATTCAGTAATCTGAACAGAATTCTGAAATAGTAGTGCCAAAATTTACAATCGGTCTTGGTAATTACGAGTTCGATATGAAAAGGGCTTATCATTCCTGTAATGAAGATTAAATTCACTGTCAACACAACATTGCAAGACAAGCTAGAATATGTGTAAATGATTTGCTACTCAGTTACGATAACAATTCTGATATTCATGGTTACGAAACACACCAAGCATAACGTTTATAGTGGATGGGTCGAAATGTTTCCGTAGTCGTTTGCGGTAACGTTCAAAAGTTTTTCATGTATAGTGCTTGCATTTCTGTATCTCTGCGTCTATATTTACTGATGCTTGTGGATTTGGGACCTACATGGGAGTGTTCGGTGTTTAATGATCCTGACTCTCACATACATAAAACTGTTGTTGTTGTTTTTGTTATTGTGGTCTTCAGTCCTGAGACTGGTTTGATGCAGCTCTCCATGCTACTCTATCCTGTGCAAGCTCCTTCATCTCCCAGCACCTACTGTAGCCTACATCCTTCTGAATCTGCTTAGTGTATCCATCTCTTGGTCTCCCTCTACGATTTTTACCCTCCACGCTGCCCTCTAATGCTAAATTTGTGATCCCTTGATGCCTCAGAACATGTTCTACCAACCGATCCGTTCTTCTAGTCAAGCTCTGCCACAAACTTCTCTTCTCCCCAATCCTATTCAATACCTCCTCATTAGTTACGTGATCTACCTACCTAATCTTCAACATTCTTCTGTAGCACCACATTTCGAAAGCTTCTATTCTCTTCTCGTCCAAACTATTTATCGTCCATGTTTCACTTCCATACACGGCTACACTCCATACAAATACTTTCAGAAACGACTTCCTGACACTTAAATCTATACTCGATGTTAACAAATTTCCCTTCTTCAGAAACACTTTCCTTGCCATTACCAGTCTACATTTTATATTCTCTCTACTTCGACATCATCAGTTATTTTGCTCCCCAAATAGCAAAACTCCTTTACTACTTTCAGTATCTCATTTCCTAATCTAATTCCCTCAGCATCACCCGACTTAATTCGACTACATTCCATTATCCTCGTTTTGCTTTTGTTGATGCTCATCTTATATCCTCCTTTCAAGACACTGTCCATTCCGTTCAACTGCTCTTCCAAGTCCTTTGCTGTTTCTGACAGAATTACAATGTCATCGGCGAACCTCAAAGTTTTTATTTCTTCTCCATGGATTTTAATACCTACTCCAAACTTTTTTTTGGTTCCTTTACTGCTTGCTCAATATACAGATTGAATAACATCGGGGAGAGGCTACAACCCTGTCTTACTCCTTTCCCTACGACTGCTTCCCCTCGTCTCTTAGAACTGCCATCTGGTTTCTGTACAAATTGTAAATAGCCTTTCGCTCCCTGCATTTTACCCCTGCCACCTTTAAAATTTGAAAGAGAGTATTCCAGTCAACATTGTCAAAAGTTTTCTCTAAGTCTACAAATGCTAGAAACGTAGGTTTGCCTTTCCTTAATCTTTCTTCTAACATAAGTCGTAGGGTCAGTATTGCCTCACGTGTTCCAACATTTCTACGGAATCCAAACTGATCTTCCCCGAGGTCGGCTTCTACCAGTTTTTCCATTCGTCTGTAAAGAATTCGCGTTAGTATTTTGCAGCTGTGACTTATTAAACTGATAGTTCGGTAATTTTCACATCTGTCAACACCTTCTTTCTTTGGGATTGGAATTATTATATTCTTCTTGAAGTCTGACGGTATTTTGCCTGTCTCATACATCTTGCTCACCAGATGGTAGAGTTTTGTCAGGACTGGCTCTCCCATGGCCGTCAATAGTTCTAATGGAATGTTGTCTACTCCCGGGGCCTTGTTTCGACTCAGGTCTTTCAGTGCTCTGTCAAACTCTTCACGCAGTATCGTATCTCCCATTTCATCTTCATCTAAATCCTCTTCCATTTCCATAATATTGTCCTCAAGCACATCGCCCCTGTATAGACCCTCTATATACTCCTTCCACCTTTCTGCTTTCCCTTCTTTGCTTAGAACTGGGTTTCCATCTGAGCTCTTGATATTCATGCAAGTGGTTCTCTTTTCTGCAAAGGTCTCTTTAATTTTCCTGTAGGCAGTATCTATCGTACCCCTCGTGAGGTAAGCCTCTACATCCTTACATTTGTCCTCTAGCCATCCCTGCTTAGCCATTTTGCACTTCCTGTCGATCTCATTTTTGCCTGCTTCATTTACTGCATTTTTATATTTTCTCCTTTCATCAATCAAATTCAATATTTCTTCTGTTACCCAAGGATTTCTACTAGCCCTCGTCTTTTTACCTACTTGATCCTCTGCTGCCTTCATTACTCCATCCCTCAAAGCTACCCATTCTTCTGCTGCTGTATTTCTTTCACCCAATCCTGTCAATTGCTCCCTTATGCTCTCCCTGAAACTCTGTCCAACCTCTGGTTTAGTCAGTTTATCCAGGTCCCATCTCCTTAAATTCCCACCTTTTTGCAGTTTTTTCAGTTTTAATCTACAGTTCATAACCAATATATTGTGGTCAGAGTCCATATCTGCCCCCGGAAATGTCTTACAATCTAAAACCTGGTTCCTAAATCTCTGTCTTACTATTATATAATATATCTGATACCTTTTAGTATCTCCAGGATTCTTCCATGTATACATCCTTCTTTTATGATTCTTCAACCAAGTGTTAGCTATGATTAAGTTATGTTCTGTGCAAAATTCTACCAGACTGCTTCCTCTTTCATTTCTTACCCCCAATCCATATTCACCTACTATGTTTCCTTCTCTGTCTTTTCCTACGCTCGATTTCCAGTCACCCATGACTATTAAATTTTCGTCTCCCTTCACTACCTGAATAATTTCTTTTATCTCATCATACATTTCTTCAATTTCTTCATCATCTGCTGAGCTAGTTGGCATATAAACTTGTACTACTGTAGTAGGCATGGGCTTCGTGTATATCTTGGCCACAATAATAGGTTCACTATGCTGTTTGTAGTAGCTTACCCACACTCCTATATTTTTATTCATTATTAAACCTACTCCTGCATTACCCCTATTTGATTTTGTATTTATAACCCTGTATTCACCTGCCCAGAAGTCTTATTCCTCCTGTTATCGGACTTCCCACTATATCTAACTTTAACCTATCCATTTCCCTTTTTAAATGTTCTAACCTACCTGCCAGATTAAGGGATCTGACATTTCACACTCCGATCCGTAGAACGCCAGTTTTCTTTCTCCTGACAACGACGTCCCCTTGAGTAGTCCCCGCCCGGAGATCCGAATGGGGGACTATTATACCTCCGGAATATTTTACCCAAGAGGACGCCATCATCATTTAACCGTACAGTAAAGCTGGATGCCCTCGGGAAAAATTACGGCTGTAGTTTCCCCTTGCTTTCAGCCGTTCGCAGTACCAGCACAGCAAGGCTGTTTTGGTCAGTGTTGCAAGGCCAGATCAGTCAATCATCCAGACTGTTGCCCCTGCAACTACTGAAAAGGCTGCTGCCCCTCTTCAGGAACCACACGTTTGTCTGGCCTCTCAACAGATACCCCTCCGTTGTGTACGGCTATCTGTATCGTTGAGGCACGCAAGCCTCCCCACCAACGGCAAGGTCCATGGTTCATGGGGGGGTGTGGGGGGTTACACAAAACTAAGTAAGGAAATTACTAGGTCTGTGTGTAGCACAACACAAAATTCACATAAAATAAAATGAAAACAATGCTCCCAGTAGCAATGTTTCTTGTAATTTTTATGCATGTGTAGCAATACTACAAAGATGCGTTCATTGATCGTTGCTTTTACACGATTGCCAATAACAACAGCTGATTGCTGAAGGTTTCTTAACAATTGTGAACAAATCGTTTATAAAATAAAACAAAGTACGCTGCTGGTCATTTAACTATTGGATGTGTTTAAAGTACGTGTTTATGAAATCGTAGCAACACTCCACTTACGTATTAGGTTGAAACCTGATTTTTTTGTTGCTTGAATGTCATAAACTGCTGAATAAATTTAATGGGTGTTCATTATACACAGAAGCATATCAAATATTAGTTACTGTTTTATAGTGCTTCTCAGTTTCGCTTATCTGTGTAGGCCACATAAACCAGGCCACGTATATCACAACTTCCAGTAAAGCGGTCTTGCAACTGGTATGTAAATAGTCAGCATCTCAGCTCAATTACAGAAAGTAGACATTAGCAACGCCATCTACACTCTTTATAAAATTAAAATATTAGACAGTGGGTTTCTCAGTCAGAACTCGCGTTTGAATGGTGTTTACTTTAGTGAGGTCGCGTTATGCCTCACGTAAAGAGACGTATGTACTAGCAGTAATGAGAACTGCACAGTGGCACGGAAGTGACCTTTAATGTATGAGGTTTATTGTTCTGCGATATCGCTGCTCGCACTAATCGGCAAGCACCGACTGCCATACGAGTAGGGAATCAATGTATTCAAGAGTGCCATAGTCAATGCCATGCAAAATCTATAGTCCCGTGCGACTAGAGACGGAGAGGATAAAGATATAATTTTTGCCCGACTGTGCAGTATCCTACTGCCACGTCACGTGTCTCGTCCAGCGACGGTAATCATCACAGAAGTAGCTCAACGTCATCTCCGGTTCTACGTACCGTATCACCAAGGATGTATTCGTTTGTAGTTGCTCCCAGAAGAACCGATGTTTCCAGATAACATTTCTCATCGTCTTACTATTTTAACTCTTGGCGTTATGGTATCGGGGTTCCATTACGAGCACATCACGGTCACCTCTGATCCACATAGCCAGTCATATGGATAGCAGGTATTACATTTCTGGCGTATTAAAGCTTATGGCTCTACTCTAACTCCGAGGTCTCAGTGACATTATCTTTCAACAAGATAATGCAAGACCATAAGTTGCCTGCGCTATCCTGACCTCCTTAGGTACTGACGGTAATCGACCGTTCGCCTCGGCAGTACATACTTCAGATTTCATACCCGCTGAAGAAATGATACCAGGTGCTGGAACCGCATGTGCGAGACATGGATGTCAAGTGCTGTCAGCGTCAGGAAGCTAGGAGCTAAGCAGAGGAGACTCTGGCCCCACTCCCGCCTGACGTCAATGCCAGCCACTGGGATACAATATGCAGAGAAGGTGGCAAAATGACTCAGCCAACTAGATTAAAAAAAAAAATATGAATACGAAGAGCATAATTCTTTATATAATGACATCAATAAGTTAGTGCAGTATAAAGTGCATTACTGGGCATTAAAATTGCTACACCAAGAAGAAATGCAGATGATAAAGGGGTATTCATTGGACGAATATATTATACTACAACTGACATGTAATTACATTTTCACGCAATTTGGGTGCATCGATCCTGAGAAATCAGTACCCAGTAACGGCCTTGATACGCCTGGGCATTGAGTCAAACAGAGCTTGGATGGCGTGTACAGGTACAGCTGACCATGTAGCTTCAACACGATACCACAGTTCATCAAGAGTAGTGACTGGCGTATTGTGACGAGACAGTTGGTCGGCCACCATTGACCAGACGTTTTCAATTGGTGAGCGATCTGGAGAATGTGCTGGCCAGGGCAGCAGTTGAACATTTTCTGTATGCAGAAAGGCCTGTACATGACCTGCAACATGCGGTCGTGCATTATCCTGCTGGAATGTAGGGTTTCGCAGGGATCAAATGAAGGGTAGAGCCACGGGTCGTAACACATCTGAAATGTAATGTCCACTGTTCAAAGTGCCGTCAATGCGAACAAGAGGTGACCGAGACGTGTAACCAATGGCACCCCATACCATTACGCCGGGGGATACGCCAGTATGGCGATGACGAATACACACTTACAACGTGCGTTCACCGCGATGTCGCCAAACCTGGATGCGACCATCATGATGCTGTAAAGAGAACATGGATTCATCCGAAAAAACGACGTTTTGCCATTCGTGCACCCAGGTTAGTAGTTGAGTCCTCCATCGCGGCGCTGCTGTCTGTGATCCAGCGTCAAAGTGAAACCGCAGCCATGGTCTCCGAGCTGATAGTCCATGCTGCTGCAAACGTCGTCGAACTGTTCGTGCAGATGGTTGTTGTCTTGCAAACGTCGCCATCTGTTGACTCAGGTATCGAGACGTGGCTGCACGATCCGTTACAGCCATGCGGATGAGATGCCTGTCATCTCGACTGCTAGTGATACGAGGCCGTTGGATCCAACACGGCGTTCCGTATTACCCTCCTGAACCCACAGATTACATATTCTGCTAACATTGGATCTCGACCAACGCGAGCAGCAATGTCGCGATACGATAAACCGCAATCGCGATAGGCTACAATCCGACCTTTATCAAAGTCGGAAACGTGATGGTACGCATTTCTCCTCCGTACACGAGGCATCACAACAACGTTTCACCAGGCAACGCCGGTCAACTGCAGTTTGTGTGTGAGAAATCTGTTGGAAACTTACCTCATGTCAGCACGTTGTAGGTGTCGTCACCGGCGCCAAACTTGTGTGAATGCTCTGAAAAGCTAATCATTTGTATATCACAGCATCTTCTTCCTGTCTTCGTGGTCTAGCAATTTTAATGGTCAGTAGTGTAGTACAGGCAGACTTGTATTTTCGGCTGAACCCTTACAAGCCAGAAAGGTCGCTCGTCGTGTGGTGACGTCGGCAGCAGATGCGGTGTGTCGTCACGGCGGGTCGTCTCGTAGCGGCAGCGGCGGCGTCGAGTCGGCTGCCCACGCTTGGGTCGACACCCCCGGGATAACAAGGCCGTCCAACAGTGTTAGTGACGTCACACTAAGCGGCCCATAGCCGACGCAGCAGTCCACGGACACCTCCGTACAGACGCGCCTGATGCTAACGATCTTCTGTCCGTCATTCAGAAAGGAGCGAACTATGATTCGAACCAAATACCAAATTATATATATTCTTGTAAACAGCATAAAGGTTCATAACGAAATACCGATTACATATACGGGCAGGAATAGGTTCTAGAACTCCTCTGAAATGTGTTTATCTTCAGTACCAGAATGAACATCAAATTGTCAGGTTTTCTAAATAGAAAAGCACTTTGTTAGTAACAGACAGCAATAATGAGACTTGCAGTTGGTGGTTTCTACGTGGAAAAGCTATAGAGAGATTGAATATAGTAAGTAAAGAGAGCCTCAGCCTTTTGCTCACATTCTTACATGTAATGCACTTGGTTGTTTTTCATTTCCTTACCTTTCATAACATTTTTAATATTGTTTCAAGAAGTGTATCTTCAATAGCAGAGTGAACTTCAAATTGTCAGGCTTTTCTTAAAGGAAAGAGCAGTCCCTTAGTATCACAGTGCAAGACAGAATCTTGTGTTCAGTGATGTCTATGTTAAAAGGAGAATATTTGATATCTATCTTTTGTTTCCATTCTTTATTACTGGGGATACACTTGTAAAAATTCTTGAAAAGATCTGTCACCATGAACATATGAGTAAATTCACAATAGTCATGTGTTTTATGAGATAAAGCGAACTCTTGTTACCTTATTGTAAACGAAAGTTGTGAGGGTTTTGCTATGTATGACAGTGTTTAAGATAATTTACTTTCAGTGTAATAGCTTGATAATGTTAAGTCCTGCTGTCAGTTGGCATTTGTCACCACCTGTATGCAAGTTTTAAAGCTAAATAGTGTTCTGACAATTATAAAATAGTGGCAAAGTTCCTCAATCGATTAAACTTATTCCTGCCCGTATATGTAATCGGTATTTCGTTATGAACCATTATGCTGTTTACAAGAATATATATAATTTGGTCTTTGGTTCGAATCATAGTTCGCTCCTTTCTGAATGACGGACAGAAGATCGTTAGCATCAGGCGTGTCTGTACGGAGGTGTCCGTGGACTGCTGCGTCGGCTATGGGCCGCTTAGTGTGACGTCACTAACACTGCTGGACGGCCTTGTTATCCCGGGGGTGTCGCTTGGGTACGGTATCCGCGTTGTCGCTGTGTGTTGCCATAGCCGGAGCACAGGTTCGCGGTGACGGGAGGCAGATCTAAAACAATGGGTGGGGAAGCACCACGTCATCTGCTGCCCCGCGCTGCCTCCGATATTGTGCTCTATCCTTCTCACCACTCTCTAAGCTCACCGACCCCTTGAATTTTTCTTCCTCTCATTGGAAGACTAAATCTGCACTGCCTCCCAACGGCTAAACGCTGTTCCATAACCACGCTTCCAACGCAGGTTCGGAATTTTGTATCCGATGTGAAGTGGTGTGTGATACAGGAATTGGAATCAATCTCACTTTTTCACCGTCAGGCTGTTCCCTGCCTTGGTCGCATATCGTTCCGTTGTTTGTCTCCATTCCTTAGTGGCCACACAACACTGTTTTGTAACGGCTATATCTGCATGAGGCCTGGATAGCCTCATGTTGGTGCTTCGTCTAAGAATCTGCTGTTCTTTAATTTCACACGCCTCCATCTACGAATCCTTAGCACTTTGTATCTCCGCTCAATCCCATTGTCTGCAGGATCCTTTCAATTGTCAGCGCGTTTTGCATTTTCTGCCAGGTTCTTCACAATGCGCCCTTTCTTAAGCGAGGCTAGGGCATCCACCGAGCTATCCCCTGTGTGTTTGCAGATGGCGTCTCTGGCGCTCACTCTCTCATGCTGGTCCGCTGGCGCTGTGAGTCGGTGAACGTGGCCACCAGTGGACGTCTCACAAGTGACTGAACGTCGCTGCAACGATTACGAAACTAACAAAGCAGGTTCATGGTATAGTCGACGTCATAAAGTACAATTTAGATATTTGATATCCTTCCTAGTTTATAACTTTGGTGGCCAGCTGTGTATTACATTCTTTTTGACATCTAAGTGTCTTTGATTCTCTCTTGCGTAGGTTAACCAGTTTTTTGATTTTAGATGAAACAACAGCAAACACTTGCTCTGACTTTGGTACAAATCTGAAGTAAATGAATTTGAAACAGTGAACTAGAGTGTGCAAATACTTTCACAGTATTCTGTACTGTAATCTTTTTGCAGCCTTTTTGCAGTTAGAATAACATTTCTATTCAAATTTCAGGCTGCTCGGTGGACGTGAACAGATCCAAGATGCCCTCCCCACAGCCGCTGCTGCTGAAGCCCGGTGGCAGCAAAGACGTGCACGGCTTCGTCACGCCGGACTCCTTGGGGGTGATCTCGCTCAGCCAGAACCAGCAGATCATCGTCGCGTGTCCCGGCAACATCGTCCAGGCCACGAAACAGCCGCAAGCGACAGCCTCCTGTGTCTCCGGCTCCACTTTTTCCATCAATGGGAAGTCGTACAACTTCGCTGATCTCGCATGCAAGTCCAAGCCGAAGCCGTCGGAGCGGATTCCGGCCCAATCGTGCGGGAGCAGAGGACAGTACCAGGTGGTCCAGCTGGGCTTCCAGGTCGGCTCCGACTTCTACACGCTCATCGACGCCTGCTTCGACAATTGCTCCTACAGCACGGTGTACGACCACTTCACGATGGTCGCCGAAATAGGGGGCAAAC
Source organism: Schistocerca americana (assembly GCF_021461395.2). Lineage (NCBI taxonomy): Eukaryota > Metazoa > Arthropoda > Insecta > Orthoptera > Acrididae > Schistocerca > Schistocerca americana. Next base: position 344,805,987 of record NC_060119.1, read on the forward strand.
AGAACGATTCCAGCAGGCCCAAATTGTTACATGGAGTATTATTACAATAGAACCACCCAAGTCAACACGGTCGGCAGGCTGCTAGGGGACCCAAAGCTCGGGTCAAAGTACATTTCTGAAATAAACTCCACTTCTGCAAGGAAAAACTACTTCCTTTCCAAAGGACACCTCACTGCTAGGACTGATTTCAGTCTCGTCGCGCAGAGGTACGTCACCTTCTTCTACATGAACTCTGCGCCGCAGTGGCAAACATTCAACGACGGCAACTGGAGAACCATGGAGGAGAATGTACGTTCCTATGCTGCGAGTACCGGAACCGAGATGGAAATCTACACGGGTAGGCACGGCATCACAACGCTGCCCAGTAAGACGAATTACCAGACGGATTTGTTTCTGTGTATTGACGGCGGCAACTACATCCCAGTGCCGAAGCTCTTTTGGAAGATTGTGTATAAGGCTATTACTAAGGCAGCTGTAGTGTTCCTGGGTGTAAACAACCCGTACATTAAGAACCCTTGCTCTGACTACTACATCTGCAAAAACGTATGCCCCAATATCACCTGGATAAAATGGAAGCCCAAAAGCCAGAAGAAGGGCTACTCGTACTGCTGCGAATATGCAGACTTCACGAAATCTGTGACCGACGCACCCAGCCTCAACGTTACCTCTCTGCTTACGTAATGGTCTCAACTGGAAGGCAGTTCTAATTATCTTCAAAAACCGCATGGAAGTCACACCAAACGAAAACCGCATTCAAAACGCCTACGGGATCCAACAAGGAATGTAAATACACCTGCAACTCTTTATTTCCGTTAGTTCACAGTCTTCGAACTTTGGTGATATTCATATTTTAATTGTATCTTTTTTGAGCCTTCTTTGAACACATAAGCCTAAAGTTAAGAGATTATGGTGGCGTTTGATTTACACATTCCGCCCCTCTCTCTGAAATTTATTTCTACCAGTTTCAGTAAACCTGTCCAGTGCGAATAATTTTATTCCATTTGTGACACGTTTATTTTAGAGTAAGTTTTATTTTTAGATGGTAGCATGGGAATGCTAGATTTTATGTTTGTATGATATATGAAACACAGCAAATTTCACAGTTTTATCCGATTTTACGTCTTAGTTGCATAATTACAGGACAAGGTTAGAGTGGAAAAAACAAGATGAGTGTAAATAACAGCAAAATTTATGTAACGTATTTCTTAACCTAAACATTAACTGTATGTATGCATTTCAGAAAAATAAAAGAAAATATCCACTGATTATGCCACAAACGAGCTCAAAACTACAATATGAATGAAAATATATGCATATTTAAAATTTTTATTTACATCATCATGTTACACAAAGTACTCTCATTAAATGTCAGTCCTTGAGACTAAGTGTTTCTCCTGCGTGTTGAATTAATTGTATAGCGACTGGGTAAGAGAAAATTTAGTGACATTTGAGTCTGAATTTTCCATTTACTCCCTCTCTTACGGTAAACGGTTGCCGGAAGACAGATTACGCGAGGATGTGCTGTAGATAGAACAGGAAACAAAGAATGTGATTTTATCCCTGGAATTATTAAGCGAACAGGACCTCTTGAGTAGGAGAGTTGTCGCAGTATTGTGAGATGTTGATGCGCTTCGTATTTCTCTGAATTTGGTGTATTTTACTCTTATCAAGCCGAAACACGTGTACATGTTAGTGGTGGAAGTCATCCGGAAAGTCAACATCGGTTACATACCGTGTATCATCCTGTATGTCGAATTTAGTCAATGGGCCGTCGACCATTTCTTTCTACTGACTTAGGCGTCATACTCCTCAATAGTCCGCTAATACTCTCTCCCATATAGTCAGGTCTATGATACGAAACGTCGACCTGGCGTATTCAATACTCTCTGTCTCTCTTTCTCTCTCTCTCTCTCTCTCTCTCTCTCTCTCTCTCTCTCTCTCTGTGTGTGTGTGTGTGTGTGTGTGTGTGTGTGTGTGTGTGTGCATGTTTAAGTGGTAATATTATTGCAGCAGCACATGTAAAGCGAGTGTTTCCTTATATTTTACAATAACATTTGCACAAAGATTTGAAAACTTGTCTAATATTCGTTCATATATTGTTCAGGAACATTTCAGGAGTTACTGTAATTGAACAGCTGACGTATTCCTGGCGTTATAAATGTTATCGTTTCACTAAAGGCTATGCTTTGTCACAGTCACTATTCATATCTTTTGTCTGTACTCTTTTCGTAGCCACATGCTGTACATCAGTTTATCTTTCAATTTCTTTTTTGATTTCCTCCCTCCTTTCTTTCCAAGAATCTCATCATAGAAAATGTTTAAAATTTGCTGCTATGCCTTAGAATGTGTCGAAAAAGGGATAATTTTCGCCCTCCGGTGATTTTTCTGTTTACTTTCTGCTTTTAATACCAGTGAATTTATCTTCGTTTCCATTCAACAGATTTCGTTATCCTCCTCCATAAACAAATAATCATTGCTTCCAGAAGCTTTACATCATCTGCTAACAGTTTCCAGCTTTGGCAGCCGTACACTGTCCTAGTATAGATTTAGGTTTCCAAAACTTTTTTCCTTAGGTAAAATCTACAGTTTCGACCTCTATGGTATGATATTATTCAAGACCAGCGTTGCTTTCAGTTATAGAAGGGGAAGAAGATGCTGTGCTATGCAAATGATTGGCTTTTCAGAGCATTCACACAAGGTTGGCGCCGGTGGTGACACCTACAACGTGCTGACATGAGGAAAGTTTCCAACCGATTTCTCATACACAAACAGCAGTTACCGGCGTTGCCTGGTGAAACGTTATTGTGATGCCTCGTGTAAGGAGGAGAAATGCGTACCATCACGTTTCCGACTTTGGTAAAGATCGGATTGTAGCCTATCGCGATTGTTGTTTATCGTATCGCGACATTGCTGCTCGCGTTGGTCGAGATCCAATGACTGTTAACAGAATATGGAATCTGTTTAGCAAGAGTAATAGAAGGCAGATTTCAGACTACCTAACAGATCAAAACGAAAATTTCTGTTCCGCCACTGACAATGTTGAGTGTTTATGGAAAAAGTTCAAGGCAATCGTAAAATGCGTTTTAGACAGGTACGTACCGAGTAAAACTGTGAGGAACGGGAAAAACCCACCGTGGTTCAGCAACAAAGTTAGGAAACTACTGCGAAAACCAAAACATCTCAGACAAACAGAAGCTAAACGATGTCAAAGTTAGCGTAAGGAGGGCTATGCGTGAAGCATTCAGTGAATTCGAAAGTAAAATTATATGTACTGACTTGACAGAAAATCCTAGGAAGTTCTAGTTTTACGTTAAATCAGTAAGGGGATCGAAACAGCATATCCAGGCACTCTGGGATGATAATAGCACTGATACAGAGGATGACACGCTTAATGCTGGAATATTAAACACCTTTTTCCAAAGCTTTTTCACAGAGGAAGGCCGCACTGCAGTGCCTTCTCTAAATCCTCGCACGAACGAAAGAATGGCTGACATCGAAATAAGTGTCCAAGGAATAGAAAAGCAACTGAAATCACTCAACAGAGGAAAGTCCACTGGACCTGACGAGATACCAGTTCGATTCTGCACAGAGTACGCGAAAGAACTTGCCCTCCTTCTAACAGCCGTGAACCGCAAGTCTCTGGAGGAACGGAAGGTTCCAAATGATTGGATAAGAACACAGGTAGTTCCACTTTTCAAGAAGGGTCGTCGAGCAGATGCGCAAAACTATAGGCCTATATTTCTGACATCGATCTGTTGTAGCATTTTAGAACATGTTTTTTGCTCGCGTATCATGTCGTTTTTGGAAGCCCAGAATCTACTCTGTAGGAATCAACATTGATTCCGGAAACAGCGATCATGTGAGACCCAACTCGCTTTATTTGTTCATGAGACCCAGAAAATATTAGATACAGGCTCCCAGGTGGATGTAGTTCCGCACTGTCGCCTGATAAACAAAGTAAGAGCCTACGGAATATCAGACCAGCTGTGTGGCTGGATTGAAGAGTTTTTAGCAAACAGAACACAGCATGTTGTTCTCAATGGAGAGACGTCTACAGACGTTAGTGACCTCTAGCGTGCCACAGGCGAGTGTTATGGGACCATTGCTTTTCACAATATATATAAATGACCTAGTAGATAGTGTCGGAAGTTCCATGCGGCTTTTCGCGGATGATGCTGTAGTATACAGAGAAGTTGCAGCATTAGAAAATTGCAGCGAAATGTAGGAAGATCTGCAGCGGATAGGCACTTGGTGCAGTGATTGGCAACTGGCCCTTAACATAGACAAATGTTATGTATTTCGAATACATAGATAGAAGGATCCATTATTGTATGACTATATGATAGCGGAACATACACTGGTATCAGTTACATCTGTAAAATATCTGAAAGTATGCGTACGGAACGATTTGAGGTGGAATGATCATATAAAATTAATTGTTGGTAAGGCGGGTACCAGGTTGAGATTCATTGGGAGAGTGCTTAGAAAATGTAGTCCATCAAAAAAGGAGGTGGCTTACAAAACACTCGTTTGACCAATACTTGAGTATTGCTCATCAGCGTGGGATCCGTACCAGGTCGGGTTGACAGAGGAGATAGAGAAGATCCAAAGAAGAGCGGCGCGTTTCGTCACAGGGCTATTTGGTAAGCGTGATAGCGTTACGGAGATGTTCAGCAAACTCAAGTGGCAGACTCTGCAAGAGAAGCGCTCTGCTCCGCGATGTAGCTTGCTGTCCAGGTTTCGAGAGGGTGCGTTTCTGGATGAGGTATCGAATATATTGCTTCCCCCTACTTATATCTCCCGAGGAGATCACGAATGTAAAATTAGAGAGATTCGAGCGCGCACGGAGGCTTTCCGGCAGTCGTTCATCCCGCGAACCATACGCGACTAGAACAGGAATGGGAGGTAATGACAGTGGCACGTAAAGTGCCCTCCGCCACACACCGTTGGGTGGCTTGCGGAGTATAAATGGAGATATAGATGTAGATGTAAAACTGGTATTTGTATTCCACTTTCAACCACCTTCCAGTTCCAGACGCAAGTAGTGCTCAAAACTCCGTCTACGCGTGTATTTCGTATCAATGACAGTAACATCTTGGAAAGGAGATGCAGAAGGGTAAACAATGTGATAGTTTGTTTACAGATAGGGTTTTCAAACGAAGTGGTACTGATTGTGGTAATTAGAAGGACGAGTAATCACCTTCTCACTCAGTCAGGTCACCGTTCGTTTCTTGAGTAACGAACAACATAAGCAGAATATTTCGATAAAATGGCCAGAAGACTTCATTTTTGGTCAGAACAAAATAAGATATTTTTACGACGCAAAGCCGACGCTCCTGATCAGTTCGGCATTGCGGGAGTCTACGAAGCGACGAGTGGCTGTAGCAAATTGTATATTGACAACCTGCCACTGCCGATGATTCATCAACAGTAGCTGGAAAAATTTCTCCCAATAATCCCACTTCTTAACAGGGCACTGGTCGTTGATAGTGTTGAGCTCACCCGGAACACCAGTACATTCTGAAGATGATCCCAGCAGACTGGTGGAAATGTCAATTGCATAAGGAAAAATTGAAGAGGAGCCTGAGATGGCCTAGGAGGATTTGACCTTCAGTGACAACTGCCACGAAATCCAGCAGTCTTCTATAAAATTCTTCCTATCCTCGTTCTTAGCAACTCTATTAAAAGCTGTCAGCAAATGCTCCTACAGCAGAAGCAGCTCCTCCTAAATCTAAGGAGCAGCTGCTGCCATCAGTATTGATGTGACTTAGTGATATCAGCGTTGCTGACATTAATCAGTAACGGATACTCCTCCGAAATATTTGACAGGTTATTAATCGTTTACCGCATGTTTTTTTTTTTTTGGTGTTTGCAACTATTGCAATGCCAGAAACGAAACTGATGCACTGTACGTTGGTTACACTTACCCTTCTTCGTGATTCAGAGGTTTGTATTGCACTTAAAAGAAATGAGGCTGAGTGAGTATGGCGATCAGAACATCCTTGCCGATGTCCCCCTCCTGATTTTTTTATTTAAGTTTGATTATAGAATCCGACTGAAAATCTGACAAACGTACCAAGCAATGATGTGCTTGAGATGACTGTATGAAGAAAACTGACATTCGTCTGTTTTTCGGACGACTTTATTGCGATCTCCATAGTCTCACAACGTAGACTCGTGGCACGGTTCCATCCACTGTGGCGCAAACTCTAACCCTACGATGTCCGCCGCCCCTGCCATCGATGTGTCTTCGTCCATCGATGGCAAAATGGATGCAGTTTCATTCAAAGCTGGAACATAATCGTAATTAGCACATGTTCACGCAAAAAATCACTTTTATCTGTTGCAACAGACTTTTGGTAGGTGGCTATCCTTGTCTTTAGCTTACAATTTGCTGTCTTGTGTTAGAATTTTCAGTTCTAATGATTTATTCGTTCTATCTGCCAAAAAGATAAGGAGGATGATTGCTAAACGCTGTATAATATAGGGTGTCCGAAAAGTCTTTCCCTGATTACATAAATTGTTAACTCAGACTAGAAGTAGGATACAAATATGAAATTGGTGTCTAATTGCTTACAAATTATCAAAGTTTTTTTCACACATCAGTAAACTTCCACATGAGCACCCTTGGTAGTACGTAGCACATCTAGGCGATATTCAATTTCCGTTCACACATTAGCCAACATCACTGGAGGGATCGATTCAACGACTGTGGTTATCCGTTGCCTCAGGGTTCAAGATCTGGTACACGTGTTCGGTAGACCTCGTCCTTGACATAACCCCATAAAAAGAAGTTTAATGGGGTTCTGTCAGGAGAGCGTGGAGGCCAAACCGTTGGCCCATCACGACCAATCCATCGCTCAGGAAAGATCATATCGAGATAGGCACGGACGTCCAAACCCCAATGAGGTGGTGCACCGTCTTGTTGAAACAAGACATCGGGGTGATACTGAAGCAGCTGAGGAACAGCACGCAGTTGCAACATGTCCAGATACACTGCAGATGTGATGGTAGCCTCAGCGATGAAAAATGGCCCGATAATTCGATTGTGCAATAGCGCGCACCAAACAATCACCTGTGCTACGTGCTACCAAGGGTGCTCATGTGGAAGTTTACTGATGTGTGAAAAAAACTACGATAGTTTGTAAACAATTAGACACCAGTTTCATATTTGTATCTTACTTCTAGCCTGAGTTATCAATTTATGTAATCAGGGAAAGACTTTTCGGACACCCTGTGTTTTAAATTGCACATTCATATTCACGTTACCTACATACAGAGCAAAGAGTCCCTGAACGGTCACAGAGACACACAGAATATTCTTGGTAAACGCTTATCACACACATACACACCCACTCAAGACTGCTTATGCAATAGTCTGAATAATGAAAGGTTCCGATTAAATTTTGGCAATCACAAAATCTCAACCAGTTTCGGAAGTAATACTTAAATGACTCTATATGAATATAAGATATACAACATAATATTTTTGTAACTTCATTTGAAAAAAATGTTGTATCTACATGTGCCTACAGGCAGGAAGTTAGCACCAAAGTCGCCAAGTCTTTAGTTATGAAATGTATGTCATACACAGTGAGTCTGTGAGAAAATAATGGTACGTGGATCGTCAGCCACAATAACAGTGAAACACCTCGAACTTCATTTATTGAAAAGCACTAACTATTTAATAATGGGACACACAGTATATTTCGTCCTCCTATCGCATCTTTGAAGGGGGCTGCCAGGGGGGAGGTAACCAAGAGAAAAACACTGAATAATCAACGAAAGGATAAGAAAAGTAATGTAATCGCAAATAGCACCAGTTTCCTCTACTAGATTTTTAAATTCCAGGACCAACTATTTCTGAAGTATTCAGGGTAACGCATTGCAGGAGGCAATGACCAGGGACAAATGTAATAGTTATACGAATGTAAGCAGCATTTGGCGGCCGAAGACTACCGGCATAAAAAGACACCCGCATTCTGCCAACGGTCTTGTCAAAGACGGTGGTGGAGCGGACAGAGGTTCAGGGCACTCTCCTATTCTTGGCGTGGGAAACTGCCCCTAAATATGGAAACATCAGCAATGATCAACGGCATGAGGATGCGGAAGGCAATGGAAACCACTGCATTAAAGACACATAACTTGTATCCAAAGGACATGTAGCCTGTAAATGAGAAGTGTCATGATGATCTCTCCATTGGCAAATGATTCCGGAACACTACCCCATTCGCATCTTTGGAGGGGGCTGCCAAGGCGGAGGTAACCATGAGAAAAACACTGAATAATCAACGAAAGGATAACGCTCTACGAGTCGGGGCTTGGAATGCCAGAAGCTTTAATCTGGTAGGGAAACTAGAAAATCTGAAAAGGGAAATTCAAGGGCTCAGTCTAGATATAGTAGGGGCCAGTGTAGTGAAGAGGAAACAAGACAAGGATTTCTGGTCAGATGAGTATAGGGTAATATCAACAGCAGCAGAAAAGATTCGTTATGAATAGGAAGGTAGGGCAGAGAGTGTGTTACTGCGAACAGTTCAGTGATAGGGTTGTTCTAATCAGAACCGAAAGCAAACCAACACCAACAGCGATAGTTCAGCCACATATACCGACGTCGCAAGCTGAAGATGAAGAGATAGAAAAGGTGTATGAGGATATCAAAAGGGGAATACAGTATGTAAAGGGAGATGAAAATCTAATAGTCATGGGAGACTGGAATGCAGTTGTAGGGGAAGGAGTAGAAGAAAAGGTTACAGGAGAATTTGTCTCTTGGGACAAGGAATGAGAGAGGAGAAAGATTAATTACGGTCTATAATAAACTTCAGCTAGTAATAGCGAATACTCTGTCCAGGAATCACAAGAGGAGGAGGTAAGAGAGAGGTGATACGGGCCGGGTGATATGGAAAGATTTCAGTCACATTACATCACGGTCAGACAGAGATTTTGAAGTGAGATACTGGAGTGTAAGGCGTACCCAGGAGCAGTTATACAATCACATCACAAAGTAGTAGCGAAGAAGACTAGGCTGAAGTTTAAGACATTAGTCAGGAAGAACCAATACGCAAAGAAGTGGGATACAGAAGTACTAAGGTATGACGAGACACACTTGAAGTTCTCTGAGATTATAGATACAGTAGTAAGGAATAGCTCAGTAGGCGGTACAGTCGAAGAGGAATGGACATAGCTAAAAAATCCTGTCACAGAAGTTCGAAAGAAAAACGTAGGTACAAAGAAGTTAACTGCGAAAAAACCATGGGTATGGGTAACAGAAGAAACATTTCAGTTGATCAATGAAAGAAGGAAATATAAAATTGTTCAGGAAAATTCAGGAATAGAGAAATACAAGTCGATGAGGAATGAAGTAAATAGGAAGTGCAGGGAAGCTAAGACGAAGTGGCCTCATGAAAAATGTGAACAAAGCGAAAAAGAAATGATTGTCGGAATGACTGACTCAACATTGAGGAAAGTCACAACAACCTTCGGTGACATAAAAAGCAAGGGTGGTAACATAAAGAGTGCTACGGGAATTTCACTGTTAAATGCAGAGGAGAGAGCGGATAGGTGGAGAGAACACATTGAAGGCCTCTATGAGGGGAAAGATTTGTCAGATGTGATAGAACAGGAGTCGATTTAGAAGACAGAAGGGATCCAGTATTAGAACCAGGATTTAAGAGCGCTTTGGAGTACTTAAGATCAAACAAGGCAGAAGGCATAGATGACATTCTATCAGAATTTCTAAAATCATTGGGAGAAGTGGCAACAATACGACTATTCACGTTTGTGTTCTAATGACCTTCCCTTGGCCAATAGAAAAATTACTAGTGTTAAGTATTCCTGATAAACCAAAAGAAGAAACAGACACGCAGCCTCGAAACTTTTCCCTGTAAAATAGATTGTAACTATTGTTCCCTACTCTCACCAGGTCCTCTTTCCTTCCTAGTATTAAATGATTTAAATAAATCTGTCCTTCGGTGTTACTTATTAATATGAAAATTGAAACTGAGTTTTTCTTCAAAAATAAAATATCTAGTGTTGTGGAACTTAATTACTGTCTTTTTGGCTGAAAAAGGGTAAATTATTAATTTTGCAGTAATGCGTGGCGTCCCCAGAGTGCAGCGTAAGAAACAGCTTTTCAAGATCTGCGTCGTAATGTAGCTCTGAAAAATTCTTGACGCTGTTATTGAAGAGCAAGTCAAACGGATACGATTCTGAACAACTATGATAGTCTCGCACGCTATTACCTAGATTTCAAAATCCTGAGACTTCTTGCTTACACTTTGTATCGTAGTTACTAGGACAGGACAGATGAGCATAATATTCACCTCAGAAATGAGAAAAACTTTACCTTTTAATATAACAATTATTATTTCATAAAAAAATTCTTCTCAATGCTCAACTATTACAGTATATATTCAGCTTCTTACAAGAGCGTATATTGACAAAAATTAATATCTTCTGATATCTTGCAGGAGTGGGGGCTGTCGTTTATTTTTCTAACAATAGAAGTACACCTCTTTTGAAAATACGTCATTCCGTAGTCCAGTCTACTATCAGAAAAAAATTATTAGTTAAGTCACGAATAAAAGTTTGTTACAAATCATGGAACTCTAACAAGCCAACGATGATATTTACAATGCTGTGCTCTCGCGGGCGATAGCGATAATTCAGTGGCCGGCCGGAGTGGCCGTGCGGTTCTGGGCGCTACAGTCTGGAGCCGAGCGACCGCTACGGTCGCAGGTTCGAATCCTGCCACGGGCATGGATGTGTGTGATGTCCTTAGGTTAGTTAGGTTTAATTACTTCTAAGTTCTAGGCGACTGATGACCTCAGCAGTTAAGTCGCATAGTGCTCAGAGCCATTTGAACCATTTGATAATTCAGTTTATTTATAACCGACAGTTTTTCCGTCATGTACGTAAGATATAGCTTCAGAAATTAAATTAGAGACTTACAGTATTACGTTAATCTCTATCCAGTATTTTACTGGATAAGTACAGGGAATACATACTGGTTAATGTCTTTCGAGCCGCAGTCATAAGACTTTTGTCTTAGCTTGAATTACACGTTATGAAATGATATTATAGTGTGTTGAATGTATGAGTCTGGAGACGCATGACTTTCGGACAAATTTGGACACAATTCCGAAGACTGTAAGAGATGCCAAGTGCGATAACTGTCACACAATCAGCTTAACAGCTCATGCATCCAAGTTGCTGACAAGAATAGTATACCGAATGGGAAAGGAAACTGAGCCTTTGCTAGATGACGATCAGTTTGTTTTCGGAAAGATAAAGGCACCAGAGAGGCAATTCTGACGTTTCGGTTGATAATGGAAGCAAGGATAAGAAAAATCAAGACACGTTCATAGGATTTGTCGACCTAGAAAAAGCGTTCGACAATGTAAAAAGGTGCAAAATGTTCGAAATTCTGAGAAAAATAGGGGTACGCTGTAGGGAGAGACGGGTAATATACTTCACAAGAGCCAAGAAGGAATATTAAGTGTGGACTACCAAGAACGGAGTGCTCGGATTAAAAAGGGTGTAAGACAGGGTGTGGTCTTTCGCCTCTACTGCTCAATCTGTACATCGAAGAAACAGTGATGAAAATAAAAGAAAACTTCAGGAGTGGAATTAAAATTCAATGTGCAAGGATATCAGTGATACGATTCGCCGATGACATTGATAAGGTGAATGAAAGTGAAGAAGAATTACACGATGTGCTGAATGGAATGAACAATCTAATGAGTACAGAATATGGATTGAGAGTAAATCGAAGAAAGATGAAAGTAGGAGAACGGTGAGAAACTTAGCATCAGGATTGATGGTCACGAGGTAGATGAAGTTAAGGAATTCTGCTGCCTTGGCGGCAAAATAACCAATGACGGACGGAGCAAGGAGGACATCAAAAGCATTTATGGCCAAGTGAAGTCAACTAGTATCAAACATAGGCCTTAATTTGAGAAAGAAATTTCTGAGAACGTACGTAAGCAGCACAGCATTGTGTGGTAGTGAAACACGGACTGCAGGAGAACCGAAACCGATGAGAATCGAAGCATTTGAGAAATGGTGGTACAGGCGAAGTTAAAAATTAGGTAGACTGATAAGGTAAGTAATGAGGAGGTTCTGCACGTAACCGGAGAGGAAAGGAATATGTGGAAAACACTGACACGCAGAAGGAACAGGATGACAGGACATCAGGGAATGACTTCCATTGTACTGGAGGGAGCTGTAGAGGGCAAAAACTGTTGACGAAGACAGAGACTGGAATACATACGGCAGATAACTGAGGACGTGTGTCGCAAATTCACAAATGATTCAAAATCTGAGGTCATCAGTCCTCTAGACATATTGTTGTTGTTGTGGTCTTCAGTCGTGAGACTGGTTTGATGCAGCTCTCCATGCTACTCTATCCTGTGCAAGCTTCTTCATCTCCCAGTATCTTATCCAGCCTACATCCTTCTGAATCTGCTTAGTGTATTCATCTCTTGGTCTCCTTTTATGGTTTTTACCCTCCACGCTGCCCTCCAATAATAAATTGGTGATCCCTCCATGTCTCAGAACATGTCCTACCAACCGGTCCCTTCTTTTTGTCAAGTTGTGCCACATACTCCTCTTCTCCCCAATTCTATTCAGTACTTCATCATTAGTTATGTGATCTACCCAACTAATCTTCAGCATTCTTCTTTAGCACCACATTTCGAAAGCTTCTATTTTCTTCTTGTCTAAACTATTTATCGTCCACGTTTCACTTCCATACATGGCTACACTCCATACAAATACTTTCAGAAACGACTTCCTGACCTTTACATCTATACTCGATGTTAGCAAATTTCTCTTCCTCAGAAATGCTTTCCTTGCCATTGGCAGTCTGCATTTTATATCCTCTCCGACCATCATCAGTTATTTTGCTCCCCAAATAGCAAAACTCCTTTACTACTTTCAGTGTCTCATTTCCTAATCTGATTCCCTCAGCATCACCTAACTTAATTCGACTACATTCCATTATCTTCGTTTTGCTTTTGTTAATGTTCATCTTATACCCTCCTTTCAAGACACTGACCATTCCGTTCAACTGCTCTTCCAAGTCCTTTGCTGTTTCTGACAGAATTACAATGTCATCGGCGAACCTCAAAGTTTTTATTTCTTCTCCATGGATTTTAATACGTACTCCGAACTTTTCTTTTGTTTCTTTTATTGATTGCTCAATATACAGATTGGATAACATCGGGGATTGGCTACAACCCTGTCTCACTCCCTTCCCAACCACTGCTTCCCTTTCATACCCCTCGACTCTTATAACTGCCATCTGGTTTCTGTACAAATTGTAAATAGCCTTTCGCTCCCTGTATTTTACCCCTGCCACCTTCAGACATAGAGCTACTTAAACCTAACTAAGCTAATGACATCACACACATCCATGCAAGAGTCAGGATTCGAACCTGCGACCGTAGCAGCTGCGCGGCGCCGGACTGAAACGCCTAGAACCGCTCGGTCACAACGGCCGGTTTGTGTCGCAAGTGCTACTCGGAGCTGAAGAGGTTGGCACGCGAGAGGAATTCGTAGCGGGGCCGCATCAAATCAGTCACAAGACTAAAAAAAAAAGTCATTAGCTCCGTGCCTCGAGTAACAACCACACTCACCCACCCTCTTATTCGAGGGCTATCCACAAAGTACATTACGTTTTGGAATTAAAAATAAATAGAGAATTGGAAATTTTTTTATTATATACATATGAAAGCCACACTTAAATACTACTTTTGTACATAGTTGCCATTTAAATTAAGGCACTTACGTAGCGATGGGCGAGCTTGGAAATTCCTTCGTCGTAAAATTCGGGCGCCTGCGCCTTCAACCACGTAATGACTGTCTTTTGGGACAGAAAAGGCGTGATTTTTGTGGATTTCCTGGAAAGAGGCACTACAATAAACTCTCAAAGGTACTGCCAAACTCTGCACAACCTCAGAAGAGCAATACAAAACAAGCGCAGGGGAAAGTTGGGCTCAGAGATGTTGCTGATTCACGACAACGCCCGGGCCCACACGGCAAATGCCACTCGTGAAGTTCTCGAATCTTTTAAGTGGGAGTTGTTTCCTCATCCGCCGTACAGTCCCGACCTGGCACCGAGCGACTTCCACTTATTCCCAGCAATGAAGAAGTGGTTGGCTATGCAGCATTTTGATGACGACGCACAGCTTCAAGAAGAGGTAACCACGTGGTTGAAGGCGCAGGCGGCCGAATTTTACGACGAAGGAATTTCCAAGCTCGTCCATCGCTACGGTAAGTGCCTTAACTTAAATGGCAACTTTGTAGAAAAGTAGTATTTAAGTGTGGCTTTCATCTGTATATAATAAAAAAAATTCCAACACTTTATTTATTTTTAATTCCAAAATGTAATGTACTTTGTGGATTGCCCTCGTAAAAACGAACTGCTGCTGCTGCTGCTGCCCTCATGCGTTGCACGTATTAGAGCAATATTCAGCAAACTCGGCATACTTACTAGGTCTTATTGATCTGATGTTTTGTACACTGATAAGACAAAACATTATGACCGCTGCCCACCGAGATGTCGGAAGCCCGTCTGATGGCATTGTGGGCACGTGACGCATTAGCATAAGTATGTAAGTCTAGCAGACACGGACAGGAGATCCTCTAGCGAAAATTTGGGCTGTAAACGTAAAAATTTATTGAGATAAGCATCTTCGACAAAGGGCAAATTAGTATTATGTACAGCCTGTGAAGGATTCGGACGTTTGTCTGCTCTACTAAGTAGAATAGACAGTAATTTGTGGTCTCTCTGCCGCAAGAGCACAATGCTGGTTGCAGCACAAGTGCTTCGGAGCAGACCGTTCATTGTACATTGTTGAACATGGAACTCCGCAGCAGACCACACTTACGTGTTCACACGTTGACCCAACGACATCGTCAATTACGACTGCAGTGCGCACGGGACCATCGGGATTCGACCGTCGCTCAACGGTAACACGTGAGCTCTTCGGGTGAATCACATTTTTGCTTCATTGGGTCGATGGTCGTCTCCACAAGCGTCCTCATCGAGGTGAAGGCGGCTCGAAACGTGCACCGCGCCACGGGCGCAGGCTGGTGGGAATAGTATTGTGTAATGGGAGGCATTCTCCTGCGCTTGCACGTGACCTCTGACAGTAATCAAAGACACACAGACAGCTGCGAACCGGCTGCATCCCTTCATGCTTGACGTCTTCCCCGACGGCGATGTCATCTCTCAGCAGTAAAATTATCCGTGTCTCGGAGTCATAACCATGCTACAGTCGTTTGAGGAGCATTATAGTGAACTCATGTTGATGTTTTGGTAACCAAACTAGCCTGACGTAAATCCCACGGATCCCAAGTGGGTCGCTATCGGACGTCATCAAAGCGTACGCAAATCATTGGACTTAATTTACTCAAAATATGTGACCTGCGCGTAGACATCTAACGCCAAAACCTTCACAAACCTATCAACAAACTGTCGTATTTCTGATTCGCAGAATCCGTGATGTATTTCGTTCCCAATACGGACAGCAAGTTTTTAAGCATGTGGTCATTCTGTCCTGTGTTGTACAACTTATGTGGCAGTGATCGCTCCTGGACGTGATGTAAGACAATTTAGTTCGCTTCCGTCCTGCTTCTGTCAGTAACTGACTCGCGACAGTTTCGAGAAAGGGCCAAAGAAAATATTTAAACACGAAGTCGAAGGATAGAAAGTGAACATTAAAGACATCTCCTAGCTATGATTTTGTAAAGATATTACGAATTCATATTCACTTCACATATAACAGCAACAGGAAAGTTTTTCTAATTTTTTCATCTTGTAGCAGAGTGTGAAAAAACGTTAAACTTACGTTACTGAAATAATAATTAATATACTTATCTTTGAATATGATTAAAAGAAAACAACGCTTCATTCTCCAGAAATGCTTTTACTTATGTTAACATAAAGTGAAATTCCCCTAAATGAAAGATTTTAGGACACACGACTATGCAGATCCTGGGTACGTATCGTGATACTGTAGTGGGGAAACGGCAGCATTTTCATCAGCGGTGGCAACATTACTTACCGCGGATTACTCCAACAATAGTAGCCTTCCTCAAATTGTGCGGGTAATACACAAACGATTGGCTGAGGGCAGGTGACAAGATTTTTCCGGCATTTTGTCAAGCCTCCCTTAACTGTGTTGAGGCACTGAGACAGAAAAAAATCGGTTCACTTAGTCACACTGGCCGTGTGCTCGGTTTCACAACATCATGTTAATATCAGACATTCCAGTACTTCATCTGTTAATACATCAATAACAGGAAACACCCTACCGTTGTGCTGTAACTCTCCGTAGGCCAAATTTCTGCGTGACACTCGTTTAGCGATGGACCGAATTCGGGCAGTTACCACGAAGGACGAACCCTGTCAGCAAACTTGTATTAACTCGTGCTGTTTTCGAACTGCATAAACCACTAAAATTTTATGCTAATGTTCTCCTAAGCGCATGACTCTCTGTTCCACGTTTGTACAGCTACTGTATATCCGTTGAACTGGGTATTAGGACTTCTTCCTGTTTCATTCACGTAGGACCGATTGAAGAATGACTGCTTAAACAGGTCCGTGCGATGTACCTTTCCTAACCTTGTCTTGTCTTCGCAATACCTGCGAAAGGATTGCTTGTGAGGTCTTAGTGTATTCCTAGATTGTTCCCTTGAAAGTTTGTAAGCTTTCATGGAAATCCGTCAGTCCTCAGACGCCTGACAGTACCATTTCTTCGGCATCTCCGTTGCTTTCTCTAATGGGCCTAACAAGCATGTGACCTTACGTGCTGTCCTCCTTAGTATACCTTCAGTATTCAATGGTTCAAATGGTTCTGAGCACTATAGGACTTAACTTGTGAGGCCATCAGTCCCCTAGAACTTAAAACTACTTAAACCAAACTAACCTAAGGACATCACACACATCCATACCCTAGGCAGGATTCGAATCTGCGACCGTAGCGGTCGCGCGGTTCCAGACTGTAGAGCCTAGAACCGCTCGGCCACTCCGGCCGGCCCTTCACTATTCCCTGTAGGTCCTGTCTGGCATGCGTTCCACGCACTTGAGTAACGTTTTAGAATGGATCGCACGAGTAATTTGTAAATAATTGCGTTTGCGTACTGATTACACGATCCTAGCCTTCTAGCAATGAAATGATACCTACCACCTGATTACCTACGACAGAATCTGTGGTCATGCTGTTTTATATGCCTACAAACCGTTCCATGCAGGTACTTGAATCAGATGATTGAGTTCTGATGAATCTTATTGTTATTTTAGTCATAGTACACGATACTCTTCGTTTTGTGAAATGCTCAGTTATATATTTCTGAACATTTAACAGATTGATACAAGACTTTGCCCTAATTTTAAGTCGTATCAACATTAGTTTGAATATGTCTGCAACTTTTTTCGCACAGTACGTCATTGCAGGTATTGGTGTCACTTTCGGATAGTTTGAGGTTACTATTAATAGTGTCAGTCAGGTCATTAATGCAGAGCATTACTGTACGGCACACTTTCACGTGTACGCCCTAAGTTAGTTGTATGTCAGCCGATGCCTCTCCGTCAAGGTTAACATACTGCGTCCACCCTGCCAAGTATTTTTTCAAACCATTCGAATTCCTGTTGATACCCGTACTTTCGATAATAAGCGTAGTTGCGTTACTGAGTTAACTGCTCGCCTGAAATGGAGAAATACTACACTAAACTCCATCGATCCATGGCTTTCAGGAAATTGTGTGAGATAAGAGTGGGATTTCGCATGATCGATGTTTCAGGAATCAATGCTGGTTGGCTTGAAGAAGGTCGTCCTGTTGGAGATACATTATTACGTTTGAGCTCAGAATATGTTATAAGTTCTACAAAAATGGATGTTAAGAGTACTGAACTGTAGTTTAATGTAGCACTTCTGCTACACTTCTTGCAAATGGGTGTGACTTCTGCTTTCTTGTAACTAATGGACGCAGTTCTTTGTTTCTAGAAATTTTATTTCTTCCCATCCGCAACCAGGAGAAAGTCTTTGGCCCACATCTCTATTAAGTAAATCGATTAACATTTCCCATTTACAGGATAAGTGACACCAAGAAGACCATGAAACACTAGGAGATTATACATATCAAAGGTGCAATTTATGATATTACTTTCCAGGCCCTAGATTAGAGAGCTGAATCTTACTGTCATGCCTCGCTAGAGCATGCAAACTATACTCTATGGAATTCATGCCGACAGATGGAGATGATCACTCTTTCCACTGAGATACTTGCTTTTGAAAATATTTTCCATTGAAACATCTCTACATTGGTGGGGATTCCCGTTTCGCAACAGGAAATACCGAGTATTTTACCAGCATAACGATATATCCAAGCGCAAACGATGGTAAATGCATACCATACAATATTTGAAACACTATATTTACAGTACTGACAGTTATTTTGGAGTGACCCTTTCACATGCACCAGATTAACTTTTGCTTTGTTAATTTTTTTTCTACATTGTTCATATTTTGTTTCATTAGAACAGGTAACATAGTTTGCCACCAAACGCTTCATTTTCAGACGTATTCTCTAAAGTACGTGTAAAATGTTTTTATCCTGCTGTCTACAGGGTGAAACGTATTTAAACCGACAAACTCTGGGAGGTTGTAGGGGACATTAAAATAAATATTTTTTCCTAATGTCATTTTTTCCTACGAGGAGTATTTAAACCGATAGAGGAAGATTTCTCTGGCGGAAAGTTAATTAAACCAACAAACACATTTCCATTTTTTATGACCAAGAGACAACACATTAACACAACCCAATTCAATTACAGTAGATTTTCAAAAATGCCTCCATTGACTCATAAACAAAGGTTACACCGTCGAGTCATGTTCTGTATGACACGTGCACAAACCCCTGGATTATCCTGAATTGTTCCTGCTGCTGCTACTATCCGGGCAACCAGATCCTCTTCTAATGCAACAGGAGTTGCGTAAAGAACTCTCCCCACACAAAAAAGTCCAGAGGGGACATATTTGGGGATCGACCAGGCCATGGTACAGAAGCACCTCTGCCAGTCCACGTTTCTGGGAACCGTCGGTACTGTGCGGCTGGTCCTGGCGGAGGTTCGAGTCCTCCCTCGGGCATGGGTGTGTGTGTTTGTCCTTAGGATAATTTAGGTTAAGTAGTGTGTAAGCTCAGGGACTGATGACCTTAGCTGTTAAGTCCCATAAGATTTCACACACATTTGAACATTTTTTGAACCGTCGGACCAGGAATCGACGCACATGACGACTGAAATGACCGGCGCCCCGTCATGTTGGAACCACATGCGTTGTCTTGTAGGGAGCGGGACGACTTCCAGCAATTCTGGCAATGCTCTGGCGAGAAAATTGTGATAGTGCCTGCCATTTAATGGTGTAGGTACCAGATACGGCCCAGTTAAACAGTCCCTAACAACACCGACCCACATATTAACGAAGAACAGCACTTGATAGTAATTGTGGCATGTGGTTTATCCTCACTCCAAACATGCGAAGTGTGCATCCTGAAGACTCCATCACGCCCGAACGTAGCTTCATAGGTAAACAGCACAGAGGATGGAAATGTAGGATGCATTTCACATTGTTCCAGGTACCACTGTGAAAACTGTGCTCTGGGTGGATAATCAACTGGTTCCAGGTTGTGGACACGCTGTAAGTGAAATGGACGTAACAATTGCTCTCGAAGGACTGTTCTTACATTCGTCTGATTCGTTCCCATGTTACGTGCAATTGCACGAGTGCTGATTGAAGTATCCCGCTCCACATGCTGCAAGACAGCTTCCTCAAATTGCAGCGTTCTTACCGTGCGACGTCGTCCCAGTCCAGGCAATCTGCTAAATGACCCGGTCTCAGGCAGATGTTGGTACACAGCAGCAAAGGTCGTATGATGCGGGATACGGCGATTAGGATATTGTTGTTGATAAACCCGCTGTGCAGCCCGTCCGTTGTGGTGCGCTACGTAGTACGCACCAACCATATCAATGCACTCACTCCAGGTGTATCGCTCCATTAATAAACAGACACTGCACTACTACACTGGTGGACAGCAGTTGCTTACAACTGAAGAGCGTAATACGACCTCCACCGGTTTAAATAATCCTCAGCACCTACACAAATCCACACTTATTGTACTCAATATGAACAGATATTAACAAAAATTTGACTAATATCTGCAAGTACGAAGGACGTTCAACAAGTAATGCAAGACATTTCTTTCTGAAAGAAGATTGGTTTAATTCAGGATCGCAATACACTATATTATTCCTTATTCTTTTGGATGCACGAGACTTTTTTTCAACATAATCTCTGTTCGATGTGACGGCCTGACGCCATCTTACTGCAAAGGTCTGTAGGCCCACATGGCACCACGCCACTGGTCTACGTCGGAGACAAGGTTTCAGGCGGCGAGTAATCCACCGGACACGCACCTTTTGAGTACCCCTAGTGGTGGACGAGTGTGTCAGCACTACCACCGGAGACGTCCAGTTGAGCAGCGAGGTGTTTGATTGTGATCCGTCGATCACCTCGAAGTAGAGTGTCCGTACGTTCCAACATTACAGGACTCAGAGCTGCGTGTGGCCGGCCAGCACACGAGAGATCGGACAGGATTGCGCAACCTCGTTGCGATGATGACAAGACGCCTCGCCCAAAACCCTGCGGGGTCTGTTTTGAATAAGAACTGAAGATAGAAGCGTTACCTACACTTGCTGTGTGAACCATGCTAAAAATTTTGAAAGTAAGAAAGAAATTTCTTTTATCGTGAGAGAATCAACATCGCCACGAAACTGTAATAGCCAAAAGTTTGCGCAACGGATAATTGTTGTTGTTGTTGTTGTGGTCTTCAGTCCTGAGTCTGGTTTGATGCAGCTCTCCATGCTACTCTATCCTGTGCAAGCTTCTTCATCTCTCAGTACTTACTGCAACCTACATCCTTCTGAATCTGCTTAGTGTATTCATCTCTTGGTCTCCCTCTACGATTTCTACCCTCCACGCTGCCCTCCAATGCTGAATTTGTGATCCCTTGATGCCTCAGAACATGTCCTACTAACCGGTCCCTTCTTTTTGTCGTTGTGCCACAAACTCCTCTTCTCCCCAATTCTATTCAATACCTCCTCATTAATTATGTGATCTGCCCATCTAATATTCAGCATTCTTCTGTAGTACCACATTTCGAAAGCTTCTATTCTCTTCTTGTCCAAACTAGTTATCGTCCGTGTTTCACTTCCATTCATGGCTACGCTCCATACAAATACTTTCAGAAACGACTTCCTGACACTTAAATCTAAACTCGATGTTAACAATTTCTCTTCTTCAGAAACGCTTTCCTTGCCATTGCCAGTCTACATTTTATATCCTCTCTATTTCGACCATCATCAGTTATTTTGCTCCCCAAATAGCAAAACTCCTTTACTATTTTAAGTGTCTCATTTCCTAATCTAATTCCCGCAGCATCACCCGACTTAATTCGACTAAATTCCATTATCCTCGTTTTGTTTTTGTTGATGTTCATCTTATATCCTCCTTTCAAGATAATGTCCATTCCGTTCAACTGCTCTTCCAAGTCCTTTGCTGTCTCTGACAGAATTACAATGTCATCAGCAAACCTCAAAGTTTTTATTTCTTCTCCATGGATTTTAAAACCTACTCCGAATTTTTCTTTTGTTTCCTTTACTGCTTGCTCTATATACAGATTGAATAACATCGGGGACAGGCTACAACCCTGTCTCACTCCCTTCCCAACCACTGCTTCCCTTTCATGCCCCTCGACTCTTATAACTGCCATCTGGTTTCTGTACAGATTGTAAATAGCCTTTCGCTCCCTGTATTTTACCCCTGCCACCTTTAGAATTTGAAAGAGAGTATTCCAGTCAACATTGTCAAAAGCTTTCTCTAAGTCTATAAATGCTAGGATCGTAGGTTTCCCTTTCCTTCATCTTTCTTCTAAGATAAGTCGTAAGGTCAGTATTGCCTCACGTGTTCCAACGGATAATTATTTAATCTATAAGTTCACCCGACTGCAGCTGTAACGACTGTAAGCAACGATATTCTTTATAACACCCAATATAACAGATCCACCTCTCTTCTCTTAGACATTGTTCGTGCCATGTACTCTATGTTCTTGATATAAGGAATATCTATTCTATTCTGTCAATAATGCGGGTGCTCTAACATTGTAACGAGAACAGTAATTCATCTTACTAGAATTTTCAGAATTAGGCTTTTACTGACTCTGTATACATTTCCACCTCATTCGACGGTAATACGGGTGCCCTAACAATGATTGTAATGAGAAACACTAACTGATATTATTTGAGTTTACAAAATTTTCTTTTATTCATTTCACTATATTTTCACATAAGCTTGTAGACGAGTAATTCACAATTGCAACTGAGTTCTTTGACTGTGACAAATGTTACGGTTTCTAAATTTTCAATTAAACTACTTTGGTCTCGTAATTCTCAACATTAGACCCAAGGACAAGGTGAGATGGTTTCCACAAGCGTAAACATTCGATCTCTCGCATTTACTCACACATACGTTTTAGATACTGAGCCAAGCAACGAATATCTGTAATTGCAAAGTTTAGCATCTATATCGCTACCTTCTCGTCATTTCTAAATCAGTTTTCATATCTAGCCTATTTTTTATTATCACTCCTGGATATATACTTTTCGCTTACGTGATTGGCAAATTACTACGTCTCCCACTATTCAGTTGGGATCTAGTAAAGACTTTAAAAATACGTTCAGATTGACTCTCTTATGGAACCACAAAATTACCGTAGCTGAGGCTGAGTGGATTCAATTGCTCTTTGCCTCCAAAATAGTACACGAAATTTTACAACAGCGTATTTCATTGCACAATATCACATTTTTATTCTACACTGTATTTACAGTTTCCATACGCGTCGTCGATCCTCTAATTCTCGCGGTTTATTTTTAAAAGTTTCCCACATTCCAAAATTTGTCTTCCGGTACGTTATTCCCACGTATTGCTGGTATTACTTCCATTCGCGAATTTACTTTTACTCAAAAGTAACGTTACCCCCTGCAATCTCCCGTTGCTTAAAATGTCCGAAATTACTCCTACAAATTCAAGATCGAACTTAACGACTTTCTTCTTCTTCTTCGCGGATGGATCACTTAGGACCACGCGTAATCAACATTTGTTGGCCTTCCTTTTCGCCCAATATTCCTTCATGAACAACGAATGGGCTAGCTTTCGTTGCGTAGACCATGTATGTCGGTTAGTTTTTCTCTCTTCTTCCTCAAAACCCCGTGTGTTTGTGATTTGTCTGATTTCATTTCTATCATGTAGATTTGGAGACCCTAATTCTCTCAGGTCTTTTTCCGTCTGTTTGTACCAGTTCGGTCTTGTAGTTTTGTTGTTTAAAAATGTATGGATTTTGTACGTTAACCTGTTTGAGTCCATTCTTTCTAAGTGCCCCATGAATTGGATTCTTCTCATGCGCATTGTGTCTGTTATTTTGGAGATATTTTTATATATTTCTGCATTGGGTTTTGGATAATGTACCCCATCTTTAGTTCTTGGTCCTAGGATTTTCCTCATTATCTTACGTTCTTTCACTTCTAATTCCTCTTTTAGAGTTCTGTGTTGAAGGTTTAGTGTCTCAGATGCGTAGAGAGCTTCGGGCCTAATTACTGTTGTGTAGTGTCGCATTTTGCAGTTCCACGAGAGACTCTTTTTGTTGTAAATGTTTTTTGTTAACTGAAACGCCGTCTCCTTGACTACTTTATTTACTTGAAAAGCATACGAAAAAGATTTGTTAGTTCCTGCTTAATGTTAACAGTACCAAGTACTTTTAAAACCACACCGTTCACCTTCTTTGTCTGCCCCATGTGGTATGTGCAAGGTGACAAAATTACCCATGTTCGTCACACGCATTCTTTACACCGAGTAAAGTAATAGCAACAAACTTTTATTTAAATCCTAACTGTTTCGAAAACTTAATTTTCGACATAATGAAACTTAATCTATCAAATTACCGACACAAATTTTTCACACGCACAAGTTCTACCTGCCTACATAGATTTTCTCCCGTCCAAAATTTACTACAAATATTTCTAAAGTAAGCTGAAAAAGAAGATAATCACTTATTATTGCCTGAAGTATTTCATTCCTATCTCCTCTTTGTGAGCAATTATGCTCAGCCGTTAACAAGCTGAATCCATCCAGTCCAGAGCCCCAGCGTGAGTGCTCTCTTGCCGCCTGGCCACTAGTTCCTACCGGCCTAACCAGAGGGTGTGGTGACTCCTGACCAATGAGCGCTCTAAAAATTCAAGTGTTTGAAATTCCTAGTTCCTTCCTCTCGTACATACAATGAAAACTGCCCGCGCTTTTCAGCACAGTGAGCTAAAGGTGAAGTTACAGACTATCCTATCCCCCATTTCTCCGATGTCAAAGACCCACATCTACATAAGAACATTCTCACTTGTCGCCAAAATTGATATACATTGCATGGGGGCTTAATTAAATATTTAAGATTGAAAATGATTTTTTTTTTTTTTTTTTGTATGTACGATTACGCAAGTCTCGTAATCGGTTGGCCCTGACTAGAATTGTTACGCTATCTGACTGCAAAGAACAATGTAAGAAAATTTCAGTAAACACAGTTAATTAATTAAGTCCCCAGCAACTAAAAAACCTACAAAATCCAAGCACAAATGTAACTGTTCTGTATGTGGGAGTGTGACTCAACGTATGCATCTGGCACGGTTCTTTTCCAACAAGACAAGAATTTTTAAATACCAACTATACAGACGTGACAAAAGAAAATTAGAAAACTATAATTACGCAAAAAAAATCACAATTACACTCTAATCCAAGAACACAAGCCAGATGCTTTGTTGACTGAACCTGTAGTGACACATTATTTCAGATACACAACTAATAAAGGAACATAATAAATTTTACCTTCATATATTGACGAAATGCACTCATTACAATAACATCTGCTATCTCTCCCATCAAATCACTGCATAAGACAAGGAACAACACTCTTTACTACAACATCTTACTCCGACTTCACGACAAGCAGTGCCCACTAGTACATCTCAGTACGAACTCTTAACACACACTGTCCTCTACGAGCTCTCTGGTAGCACTGACTGCTATGAACTCTCGACAACCACTGACTGCTACGAACTCTAAACACGCACTGTGGAGGCGGCTTAATAGTACTCTTTGGCGCAATCTCTGGCGCAGTGGCACAGTGTAGCCACCTTTCATATGCCCCTCCTCCACAGGCCAGAATTTGATGGTATTTTTGCCAGCATTGGTGGTGAAAATACCACCAAATTCGTCCACAAAAATACAGACAAAAATAAAAGATAATATTAATACCTAAACATCACATAATTAGTTAAAAATTTTGGCTTTGCACTGACCTTTCACTAACCTAATGTATGAAATACAGTAAGCAATACAACTTCTTTTCATACATGTGACTTTACATAATAGTTTACACAACATACAAAAAAATCAGTTTATACAAATGTTCACATAAAATGCTTTCAATAATTAGTTTATACAAAAAAAAGAACACCAACAGGTAACATCTTTTCAGTAAAAGCAGTCCATCAGTTGCACCCAGTAAAGTTTAGCAGGTACACCCAGCACAAGTCACATTAGTTCAGTAGAAGCAGTCCATCAGTTGCACCCAGCAATGTTGAGTAAGCGCAAGCAGCAACAAGTGACTTCATTTCAGTAAAAACAGTTCATCAGTTGCACCCAGCAATGTTGAGCAGGTGCAGACACCAACAAGTGACATCATTTCAGTAGAAGCAGTTCATCAGTTGCACCCAGCAATGTTGAGTAGGTGCAGACACCAACAAGTGACATCATTTCAGTAAAAACAGTTCATCAGTTGCACCCAGCAATGTTGAGAGCAGGTGCAGACACCAACAAGTGACTTCGTTTCAGTAGAAGCAGTCAATCAGTTGCACCCAGCAATGTTGAGCAGGTGCAGACAGCAACAAGGGACATCTTTTCAGTAAAACAGTTCATCAGTTGCACCCAGCAATGTTGAGTGCAGGTGCAGACACCAACAAGTGACATCATTTCAGTAAAAACAGTTCATCAGTTGCACCCAGCAATGTTGAGTAGGTGCAGACACCAAAAAGTCACATTTCTTAGCAGAAGCAGTTCCATAAAATTCACTAGCACTGATCACACAGTTCATCAGAGTTTATGAGCACAAATTAAACATGTCCTAGTGTCACACATCATATTGAAAAGTGCAGGTAACAGCTCAGAATATTTATCTTCACTAATCAGACAGTTCAGGCATGAACAATAGTTTGAATGCACATACAAATGCTTTTACAGTAGCATACAAATCATAACAAACACACAAATGATATCAGATAATTGTCCTATTAACTATTACAATACACAAATACCAGTAAACCTATAATATTTATGGGTGTCAGTGCAAGCCACTACAAACAAATAAAATAATATTTAGGAGATAGGTGGTTAGGATTAGTAAAGGAAAACACACAGAACACACTCACTCATCTCTCATCCACATTAAGTACTACTGTGTAACTGAATAGTGTTAATTGTGTAAATGAAATTCTGTCTAAATCTGATGTTCATCATGTGTATCAAGTAGTACTGGCAGCAATGTATAATAGTCAATAATAGTTAGTCAACGTCATAGTCATCATGTCAAGACGAATGTTTGCCAAGCCAGATCAAAATGTACTGTTGTTGAACAACTGTCAGTGAGCCACGATATGCAATTACTTCCTCTCTTCAAAAAAAAGTATATACTGCTTAGTGATATAACAAAGTGTGTGTATAGACTATCTTCCTTCTATTTTAGTGTTTTAGTCTGCTCTCTTCATCCTCTTGTTCCATAAGACCAACAAAAAAAAATATGCTCCTCACTTACTTTACCTCTTATCCACCAAAACTCCAATAATTATCAGCATCACATAATCTCAATAATACCTCAATAATACGTCGATAAATGTAAACCTCAGCACCAATATCACCTTACCTCTTGTCCACAAACAACTTCATATACTCTCAATACCTATAATAATACATCGATAAATATAAACCTCATTGCCAATATCATCTCACTTCCAACACAACTCTTTCCTCTAGTCAGTCTCCTTGAACAAGTACAGATAAAATCCTAATGCAACTTCAATTCAGCATCCCATACAATCCGAAGACACATTGCCAACACACAACCTCTGTGTAATCCATCTGACCCAAATTTTCTACTCATTATAAATTATAAGATATATTTTGGTTCCTTGTCCATCATTAAATAAAAGAAATGCATACCTGACCTCTAACAGACTTAGTTCGAATAACTCTCAGTAATTAAGTACGATTACGGAGTGTGAATGATCATAATATTTCACAGTGTGTACACCACTTCAAGAATCATAGCAGAAGCAAACATGTGGAGTATTTTTTGTGTCAAGTGTCACTTCCTATTTCAATTGCTCACGAAAAATGCAGTGTAATAACTGTTAATGGTCTAAACCTAGTGTTGGTATGTCATGTCGTTAGCTTCCTTCCTATTAGCATAAATTTATACAGCTTCCATAAAACCTCAGCTCATGTGACTTCTATGACTTTCTTGTACTAATGTGGTTCGTCGAATTATAGCAGTGAATTTTCTTATCTTAAAAATATAAGGCACTGAGCGTAAGCAAAACAAGCAATAGCGAGTAAATATACCAGTAGAGAACAAAATGTCAACAAGTGGATGCAGCACAATTCCTACAACGAGGCTCTGCCAACCGAACAATCTATAATTAATACCACAGTGTAACCTAAACTCTATGTTTATACACAGTACATCAGCATTTCTATACACCAAATTAAAGAGCAGTTATGGCAACAAAACAGAAATGTGTAAATATGTAATCCATACGCATAGCAGTAAACATATATCTTACGTAATAAACAGGTCATTAGCATCATATCAGCATAAGCAAATAAATATTCATATGTCATCTTAATAAGCAAACATGAAGGCACAAGCAGATAAATCACAAAGTATAACTTACATAACTAAACACATCAGCACAATAAATCAGGTTACAATTATAATTCAAATAAATAAGCACAGCAGGCACATAATAAAAAAATATGACATCAGTGCAAAAGCATAGCACCCAAGCGATGCATAATCTATACAAGTCACAACCCAGTTCATTAATCAATAATTGTCAAAATCAGTCAGTGAAAAAGCATAGCAGCCAAGCGATGCATAATATACACAAGTTACAACCCAGTTCATTAATAATCATTGTCAAAATCAGTTAACGTACGCAAGCACGTCGCTTCACAAGTAAATTCATAGAACATAAAATTAGCACAAAGTATGAATCACGTAATCGCGAGCAGCAAATTACGTCTAAAGTACGTACCTAAGTGGAAATTTGTTACCTGAAAAATAAACTCAATTAATAGTTACCTTTTTTAGTTTATTAGTTTCTTCTTGGAAATTACATTCTTCCTGAAAATTTCTCGATAGCAGGTCGTCTTAACGTCGGAGACACACAGAGTTTACCTGAAGTTCTTAAATATTTTATAGAACCGTATCCTGCAAAATACTGAATGTTAATAACAGAATTCATCAAGTCACTATAGCTTTATACTGAATTTAGTCGGAGAAATTAAACTGTGTGTTTGTTTACGGCTGTCAGTGCATTCGCACTGAGCGCTCGATCAGCTGTAGGCGCGTGACGTAGGAAGCAATTGTTTGCGGTCAACGACTGCCTTGTGCGGCGCGCAGACTTCACTGTTGCTTTGAGTATGTGCCGCCGCCAAAACACAGCGCGGTATCCTTGTACTCTCCGCGTGTTTACATGTAGCTGTTAGTTCTCTAAAGTATGTCATTCCACAAAAATTTTAACGTTTGATATGTGATGTATTCCCTTAGAGCGTCGAGATTTAAGAGTTTCTACTTCAACAGTGTTATCATGTATAATTTTGCGAATTATGTATGGACCGTTATAAAGCAGAAAAAATTTGCGACATAAGCCTTTTCCTTTGTGAGACAAACGGTGGGACTTAATTAATACCTTTTGACCAACCGACAAGAATTTTGAACGACCAGGACGTCTAGCTGATTTCTGTCTTCTAGCAGCCGCAGATGCAATATTTCGTAGAGCCAGGTTAACAACTTCAGAATGCCGCAGTTTCCGTGAAGGCGGAAAAGGAATGATTTCAGATATGCGATTTGTCGGTGCTTTATTTTTTAATATCAATAGAGGCGGTAAAGAAGTTGAATCATTAGGGAGTTCATTCAGAATATTTTGAAAAATATGAAGATACTGATCCCAAGTTCTGTGATTCTGATGACAATAAAGACGGCACAATTTATTGATTTCTTTCATCCATCTCTCTGAAGCGTTAGATTGAGGGTGAAAAAGTGAAATGAAGATTGGTTTAATTTTACGACGGTGTAGAGTACGAAGCCAAATTTTAGAACGAAACTGTGATCCATTATCTGATATAACCTTATCAACGTGACCAACTTCTTTAAGAAAATGTTTGATAAAAGCGTTAGATACTGAACGAGCTGTTGCTTTGCGTAACGGTGTAAAACACACATATTTTGACGTCAACTCCACTGCTACGAAAATGTACGCAAAACCATTAATAGAACGAACCACTGGACCAAACAAATCGACTGCAGCCATCTCCTTTAATTTCGCTGGAATGATGGGAAACAACGGTGCTCTGTGAGAAATCGTTGGAGGCTTAGCCATTTGACATAATTTGCATTTGGCAAGAACAGATCGAATGCGTTTTTCCATATTACTGAAGTAACAATTTTCTCGTAATTTGTGAAAGCATTTTCTGGGACCAAAGTGTGCATAACTGAGATGCGTATACCAAATCAATTTATTGACCCACTCATCAGGAATACAAACTAACCAAACGGAGTTGTCGACCGATTTTCGTTTAAAAAGAATGTCATTGCGAACTAAATAATGCTGTCTAATCGCCACGCTTTCCTTTCTCCTCCACTTCTCCTTAATGTCCTTCCAGATTGGATCCTTATTTTGCTCCTTAGCGATGTCCTGGAGCGAAGACGAAATAAAGTTCTCAAAAGCAACACCTTGAATATACATCAAACAATAATTGTTTTCCTTGCAGTCCTCTTCAGCACTTTGTTTCAAACCCATAGGTGCACGTGATAAAGCATCGGCAACAATATTAGAAGAACCCTGTATGTAAACAATACTAAAGTCAAATTCCTGTAGGTACAACGCCCATCGTGACAATCTGCCATTAGTTAATTTTGTTGACATAAGAAATTCCAGAGCTCGATGATCGGTGTAAACCTTAGAATGTCTGCCAAACAAAAATGTGCGAAATTTTGTAAAAGCCCAAACAACAGCCAAAGCTTCAAGTTCCGTAATCGAATAATTCTTTTCGGATCTAGAAAGAACACGACTTCCAAATGCAATAGTCTTCTGTACTACAACGCCGTTTTCTTCTATCTCTTGAAATAAATGTGCACCTAGGCCCTTGTATGATGAGTCCGTCGCCAAACAAAATTCTTTTGATAAATCCGGATGTGAAAGAAGTGGAGCAGCAACTAAAGCATCACGTAGCTGTTCAAATTCTGACTGAGCTTCCTCATCCCAACACCAATTAGATTTCTTTCCGGATAGTTCACATAAACGAGGTGTGGCCAAATCGTCCAATCTAACAAAGCGTCGAAGAAAATTACAGACACCAAGAAAACTACGAACATCACGTTTTGTGGTAGGAACAGCATAATTACGAATAGCGTCTAATTTTTCTGGATCAGGAAGAATACCTTCTGTAGAAATAATGTGACCGAGAAATTTCACCTGAGAACGACCAAATTCAGATTTTTCCAAGTTCACTGTCATGCCAACTCGTGCAAAGATACGTAATAATGAGTCCAAAATTTTGTTGTGCTCACTCCAAGAACATTTAGCAATAAGAATGTCGTCAACATAAGAAGTAATGTTGTCACGAAGATAAACAGGTAAAATTTCATTTAAGCTACGAATGAATGCTGCTGAAGATACAGTAA
The DNA here is from genome assembly GCF_021461395.2 of Schistocerca americana. NCBI lineage: Eukaryota > Metazoa > Arthropoda > Insecta > Orthoptera > Acrididae > Schistocerca > Schistocerca americana. The sequence continues at coordinate 344,837,106 of NC_060119.1, forward strand.
GTCCAAACGGTAATTTTCGAAATTGGTAACAGTTACCAAAGGCTAAAAAGGCAGTATATTTTCTACAATCAGGGTGGAGTTCTATTTGCCAAAAACTTGCGCGCATATCAATCGTGGATAAAACTTTAATTCCATGAAAATGTTGAAGAAGTTCATCTAAATTTTGTGGGCGGTCAGTTTCAGGAATGATGATATTATTTATCTGTCTGGAATCCAGAACCAAACGAATTGACCCATCCTTTTTAAGAACAACGTGTAATGGGCTAGTATAAGGACTGACTGCAGGCTCAATAATGCCCTGATCTAACATGTACTGAAGTTCATTCTTAACCTTGTCTCTGTAAGCCAAAGGAATAGCGTACGTTTTTCCGCGAAATGGTGTGTGTTCTTTTACTTTAAATAAATATTGTAAGCCTTGTATAGTTCCTGTGTGACGACTAAACACTGTAGCATGTGAAGTCAAAATGTAGTGCAGCTCTTCTCTTGCAACGTCATCTGGCACTTCAGCTTTCTTAACCTTTTCATTAATTAATTCTTCGCTATTAATTATATCATCCATCGCGTCTCTGTATCTATTGTCATTATCATGAATAAACACATTGTCGTCATAATGCTCAACGAAAACATCAGAAGTAAGAAACCTTAAACATTTTGTATCTGACTCAGATCTTGTTAAACACTCGAAAAATTTTAAACATTTCGGCATTCCGGCAACAGTCAAATTTACACTTCCTTCTTTAAAGTTCAAAATTGCCTTATGTGCGTTAAGAAACTCCATACCTAAAATAATTTGTGTACTGAGTAATGGAACAATAATAAAATTAGCAGAAAATTCGTATCCTTGACAAATGAAATTTAAATTGGTCTGTTGTCTGACCTCCACACTTTTTCCAGAAATCGCACCTCGAATTGTAGTTTTAGAAATAGGTAACACAGGACAGGCAATAGTTCTTTCACATATACGAAAAACTGATTCACTAATGACATTCAGTGGGCTCCCAGAATCTAATACTGCAGTGAACTTATTCTTACCCACACATACTTCAATAACAGGGTGTAAAAATGCGTCTACATTATTTTCCTTTTCGTCTAATAAAATGTCTCTCATGTCTTCCAGGCGTACGTAGTGTAAAGTCGTAGTGTCATTACTTTCTGAACCGTATATATTGCTGCCAGAAGCCGAAGCTACAAGTCATTGTCGATTGTTTGCGTCACGTCTTTGAGTATTCGCGTCATTTCGCGGATCCTTTTCTACGATTTGCACTTGTCTCTCAGAAGTTCTGTCACGTGAAGGATGCCAATTAGGTCCTTCCTGTCTGTTAGATGCAAATTCTTGGCTGTGTCTGTTATTAAAATTTCTGTTTTCCTGTCTGTCTGCATAACTACTTCTTGTGTAATTTCGACTGTCATTTCTGAAATTATTGTTGTACCTACTACCCTGGTTATTTCTGTAGTAAGAATTTCTATTACTGTATGAATAATTTCTGTCCTGATAATACCGATTACTGTTTCCGTATGATTGATCATTCCGATACGAATTACCGTTGTTGTCTGTGTAATTTCTGTTAGAACGTCTGTTATTGTCATAGGGCTGGTATCTATTGTCCTGTCTGTTACGTCTATCATTCTCAAAATTACCCATATAACGCCCGTTCCGACCACTATCACTTTTCTCTGAAAATCTAATGTAATTACTGTTACTGAAAAAGTTACAAGAGGTCCCGTCATCGTTGTCATACTCAAGTTCTTGCAACAAAGTCTTAAAAGTCTCAATGTCGTCTTTACATCTTCCGGCCAAAGCAATTTGTCTTATTGATTGTGGCAGCTTAGTTAAACAAATGCGAATTAATTCAGTCGGGCTATACGGGTTGGACAGGAACTGATTCTTTCGAATCATATCTTCAAAGTACTCTGCCGGCGTGCGGAACTCAGACTGTTTGAAATTACGCTGCATAATAAGACTGTGTTTGACTCTGTCTTGTGTGTTTTCGGACCAATATGCCGATAGAAATGCATGATAAAAATCATTTAGATTATTACAATCTCTAATGAGTGCGCGCATCCGCGTCGCCGGTTCGTTTTCTAAATATCCACACATGAATTCTAGTTTGTGACTTAGTGGCCAATTTGGTGGAAGTGCGTACATAAATTGATCTAGCCATGCACATGGATGTATGTCATTCTTAGAATTGCGGAAGATCTTAAATTTCCGAACAGTCAAAAAGTGTTTATAATCAAAGTTTTCGCCTCGTGGCGACAAAGACCTACCGCGTCTGTCCCGGTCCGAATGTCGATTATTGTAAAGTTCGCGCGCCTGGCGCTCTCTTGTTGCATCCCGTAAATGAAACAAATTATTTTCTTCAAACCCCTCTGCTACCTGTGATTCTAAATTTCTTCTGCTATCTTTTCCTACAATTTCGCCTTCGATCTGCTTGACTTGCTTCCGTAATGCCTCAAATTCCCTTTTCACGCGTTCATTAAATTTTCCCTGATTCTCAACATGCTTATTTATGTTCTGATACTCTTCGGTTTCTGCAAATGGTAATGGGGCTGTATCATCCGAATCTCTGTCCCCATGTAAACTAAGATTTGTCAATTTATCTGAAATTTCCTCAACTCTTTCCGATAAGTCACCTATTTTTTCTTTCTGTTTGTTTACATCTTCCGTAAGTGTCGCGACTCGGGTTTCAGTATTGACACATTTGGTAGTTAACTGTTCATATTGTCGCGTTAGATTATTTATTCTGTCATTTGGTACGGATTCCTCGATTCTTTCAAATATTTCTTCCTTATCCTTTGCACGTTGTAAATTTAACTCTGAAAAATTCTGTACTATCACGCGATCTCTTTCTTCCTGTTCTCTATCCTGTTCCCTTTGTCTGATTTCTACTGCAATTAATCTATTATTGTGAGAATTCAGAATCGGTTGTACTTCTTCCCTGATTTCTTTCTTTAATTCATCTTTCATATTTTTGAAACATGTCCCTATTCGTGAATCTATCCGCGTTTCCAAAGTTCCCATCTCTGTTTTAAATTCAGATCCTAACCGAGTTTCCATTGTTCCCATATCAGTTTTTAATTCAGCCCGTAAAGTTCCCATCTCAGTTTTAATTGTTTCCATTTGTGATCCCAGATTTAATATTGCACCCATCAACTGCTCCATATTAAATTGTTCAGAATTCTTTTCGCCCCTAACATTTCCCGCAAAACCAGTTTCCTTCGTCATAGCCGTAAGGCTATCTGTGTTCGATGCTATTCCAGAATCTTCTGTCGTTAGTCTCAGATTCTGTAAATTTTCTGATTGAGAAAAATTTTGAAATGGTTCCGGACTATTTTCCCGACTTATTACATTGTTTTCAACTCCATTATCCACCATACTGTTTTCCTCTGTTGGCGAGTTCGCCATATCAACAATTTCGTTATTCTCACTAGTCATCATTTTTGCCTTTCTCATAGATCGCGTAATCATTTACAAAATACACAAAAAATTCGTCACTGTTCGAAAATCACACACAATGACTCCTTATCTCCAACAATACTATTCACACTAGATGTTTCCTTCAGACACGATCAATCGAACAATTGAAATAATTGCACTAATTTGTCAAACGCGTATACAAGGCAATAAAAATTAAATTTTGAAAAATACCATTAGAAGAATGCCAATTACCAAATCTACACATGCAAAATAGACTACAATTAATAAACTACAAATTACTACAACAATACTACAGTCTACAATTTTCACAATCAGAACAATTCCAAGGGACGATCCGAAGCAGCGGTCGCCACGTGCATGGGGGCTTAATTAAATATTTAAGATTGAAAATGATTTTTTTTTTTTTTTTTTTTGTATGTACGATTACGCAAGTCTCGTAATCGGTTGGCCCTGACTAGAATTGTTACGCTATCTGACTGCAAAGAACAATGTAAGAAAATTTCAGTAAACACAGTTAATTAATTAAGTCCCCAGCAACTAAAAAACCTACAAAATCCAAGCACAAATGTAACTGTTCTGTATGTGGGAGTGTGACTCAACGTATGCATCTGGCACGGTTCTTTTCCAACAAGACAAGAATTTTTAAATACCAACTATACAGACGTGACAAAAGAAAATTAGAAAACTATAATTACGCAAAAAAAATCACAATTACACTCTAATCCAAGAACACAAGCCAGATGCTTTGTTGACTGAACCTGTAGTGACACATTATTTCAGATACACAACTAATAAAGGAACATAATAAATTTTACCTTCATATATTGACGAAATGCACTCATTACAATAACATCTGCTATCTCTCCCATCAAATCACTGCATAAGACAAGGAACAACACTCTTTACTACAACATCTTACTCCGACTTCACGACAAGCAGTGCCCACTAGTACATCTCAGTACGAACTCTTAACACACACTGTCCTCTACGAGCTCTCTGGTAGCACTGACTGCTATGAACTCTCGACAACCACTGACTGCTACGAACTCTAAACACGCACTGTGGAGGCGGCTTAATAGTACTCTTTGGCGCAATCTCTGGCGCAGTGGCACAGTGTAGCCACCTTTCAACATTGCTTATCTACAGATATTATTTCATTCTGCTTTTACTCACATTATCTCAAATCATTCATCCAGACCCCTTTTCATCCATACTGCTTTTATTACTCTTGTGGAATTTTAAGGAATGGACAAAATGAATGTTGGGTTACGTACACAGGGTGCGGCAGCGTTCATAGCGTAATTTGACTTGCCTAGTACAATGATGTACTGCAGGAATGCGCGCCGGCTCGTGGCGCATTCGTGTACTAATGAGCTGCCATTTCGAGTGTGACTGTGATATGAAGCGGTGGAGTGCACAGCATCTTGCTTTGCTGTTGAAAGCTATTTCAAGAATAACGACTCTGTTATTGCTGATCAACGTTGAAAGCTATTTCAAGAATAACGAATCCGTTATTGCTGCTCAACGTAGAAGCTATTTTAAGAATAACGACTCTGTTATTGCTGCTCAACGTCTATTTCGGCAACATTTCAACTTGGGATGACATGGGAAAGTTCCAGATGGACGGACCATTGTGAGGTGGGTACGTGCATTTCGAACAACAGGTTCTGTCTGCAATGGCAAACAGGCAAGAAGTGAGAGAACTGTGCGGACACCAGAAGTCGTGGAAAATGCTCGTGCTGCACCATTGTGTAGCCCAAAAAGATCTGCTCGTCGTCATGCTCATTCAGGAGAATATTGCACGAAGATCTCCATTTCCACCCACATAAGCTGCAAAGGAAACTAGGCCTCGCGATTGGGTTTCACATGAAACATTCTGCTTAACCATGCGTGATCTCCTTCGCCAAATTTCACAAATGTTGCACACCATCCTGATGTCAGATGAAGGTCATTTCGAGTTATGTGGTTCAGTGAATAAAAATATGGGTTATTGGAGTGATGTAAACCCGCATGAACTCCACAGCAAGCCCTTGCACAGTTCTTGTGTCACAGTGTGGTGTGGAGTCGCTTCGTTTGGGATTATTCGCCTTTACTTCTTTGAGGATGACAGTAGCGTGGCTGTAACTGTCGTACTGGTAAATATCTTCAAAAGCAAGTATCTCAGTGGAACGAGAGATCATCTCCATCGCTCAGCATGAATTCCACAGAGCTAGCATTGGATGCTGTAGATGCGCATGACAGTTAGTTTCAGTTCCCTAAATTGCACCTTTCATCTGTATAGTCCCCTAATGGCTCACTGACTTCGTGGTGCCACTTATCCTGTACATGGGAAATGATAATCGATTTAATTAATAAAGATGTGTGTCAATACTTCGTCCTGGTTGCCGATAGGATGAAATAAAATTTCTAGAAACAAAGAACTCTGTCCTCTAGTTACAGGAAAGCACAGGTCACATCCATTTACAGGTAGCTTAGCAGAAGTGATGTACTAAAATACAGTTCAGTATTCTTAACACCCATTTCTTTTAGGATCTTATAACATATTCTGAGCTGAAACGTAATAACGTATGGTCGGCCGGCGTGGCCGTGCGGTTCTAGGCGCTTCAGCCTGGAACCGCGTGACCGCCACGGTCGCAGGTTCGAATCCTGCCTCGGGTATGGATGTGTGTGATGTCCTTAGGTTAGTTAGGTTTAATTAGTTATAAGTTCTAGGCGACTGATGACCTCAGAAGTTAAGTCGCATAGTGCTCAGAGCCATTTGAACCATTTTCGTAATAACGTATCTCGAACAGAATGACCTCCTCTATGCCAACTAGCATTGATTCCAGAACATCGATCATGAGAAATGCAACTCGTGTTAATCTCTCATAACTTCCTGAAAGCAGTGAATCCATGCAGTTTTGTGCTGCATTTCTTCATTTCTGGGGAGCAGCTGACTCAGTACCACACCTACACTTATTATCGAATGTATGACACTATTGGGTATCAAGAGGAATTCGACGGGTCTGAAAATTTCTTGGCAGGAACGCGCAGTGTGTTAACCTGGATGGAGAGTCATCGGCTGATATAAAAGTAAATTAAGGCGTAGCCATGGAAGTATGTCGTACAGTAATCTCGTGTATTAATGACCTGACTGACATTATGAATAGTAACTTCAAAGATTCGGAAGGTGATGCAGATGACTGTAATGATGTACTGTGCGAAAAAATCTTGATAAGACTTCAAATTAGCAGAAAGTCGGGCAGCAAGCTGCTAAAACTTCAGAAATATATAATTGTGCACTTCACAAAAAGAAAAATGTTGTACACTATGACCAAAAAACAATAAGATCCATCTGAACTCAGTCAACTAATACAAGTATTTACGTGGAACGGTTTGTAGCGATATGAAACAGAATGATCACATATTCTGCCGAAGCTAATCGGGAGGCAGGTATCTTTCATAGGTAGAAGGTTAGGATAATGTAATCACTATGGAAGTGAAATCGGTTACAAACCACTCGCGCGATCCATTCTAAAACGTTACTCAAGTGCGTGAAATCTGTGGCAAAGAGGTCTTACAGGGAATATTGAAGCTATACAAAGGAGGACAGCACGTAAGGTAGATCCACGAGGGAAAGCAACGGAGACGCCGAAGAAACAGTACTGACAGTCGCTTGAGAACTGACTGACGCCATTCCATGAAAGGTTAAGAAATTAAATTGAGGAATCTAGGAATATACTGTGACTTCATCAGCGTCCTTTTCATACGGATTGCGAAGGTAAGACAATGTTCGATCAGGTACAGTTCACAGAGTTGTTTAAGCAGTCATTCTTCAAGCGGTCCACATGTGAATGGAATGGAAAGAAGCCCTTATAACCAGTGCAAAGGGAAGTACCCTCCACGAAGCACTTCACGGGAATTGTAGGATATACCGTGGCTGTACAGAGGTGGAACAGAGTGTCACGGCGGTAGTTTGTCTCCTGTTTTTGACGTGAGAAAATTTTGGAAATTTGTGATAAGGGCTATGGGACCAAACTGGCTTGCGCACTACTTAATCTAACTTAAACTAACTTACGCTAAGGACAACACACACACCCGAGGGAGGACTCGAACCTCCGACGGGGGTAGCCGCGCGAAACGTGACAAGACGCCCAAGACCACACGGCTACCCCGCGCGGCCGACGTGATAAAGATGATACACTGGCATGTCTGATATTAACATGCTATTGTGAAATTGAGTACACGGCCAGTATGACTAATTACTTCGGTTTTGTTTCCGCCTCAACACAGTTAACTGAAGCCTGCCATAATCTGACTGATGCCGATAAAACCTTGTTACCTGCTCTCAGCTGATCATTTGGGTACAATCTGAGAAAGACGATAATTGTTGGAGTAATCCGAAACAACTACTGTTGACACTGTCTGACGAAAATTCTACCGTTTTCCCACTGCAGTATCACTATGCGTACCTACCATCTACGTAGCCATGTGACCGAAGATCTTCCATTTTGGGGAATTTCAGTTTAAGTTAACGAAAGTAAAAGCATTACCGGAGAAAACGGCGTTGTTTTCTTTTAACCATATTCCACGATAAATATATTTATTATTATTTCAATAACGTAATTTGAACTTTTTACATGAGCTACTACAAGGAAAAAAGATGAAAACATTTTTCGAGTTGCTGTTATATGTGAAGTGACTAAGAATTCATAAAGTCTTGACAAAAATTATAGCTAGAAGACATCTTTAATGGTAACTTTGTTCGCTTAGACTTCGTGTTTAAATATTTTCTTTGCTCTTTTCTCGAAAGTAATGTTTCTAGTCAGTTACTGGCAGGCGGTTAACTGTCAGAAGCAGGACGAAAGCTATCTACGGCCTCTGTATTATCCTGCATCACATCAAGGAGCGATCACCGCCACGTAAGTTGTAAAGCGAAGAGTATACAATGATCAGCCAAAACATTGTGACCAACTGCCAGAGATCCGACAGTTTGTTGGTACTTTTGTGAAGATGTGTGGCATTAGATGTCTACACATTGGTATTGTATTTCGCGTAAATAACGGACTGTTGATTTGCGTACGTCTTGATGGCGCCTGATAGCGTCCCAGATGTTCTCCACAGGATTTGCATTAGGTGAATTTGGTCGCCGAGACATCAACGTAAGTTCATTATGATACTCCTCAGTCCACGGTAGCGCGGTTCTGGGCCCGAGATGCGAACAGATGGGAAAACATCAAGCATGAAGCGATGCAAGTGGTTCGCAGCTGTCAGCGTGTCTTCAATTACTATCACAGGTCCCATGCAAGCGCAGGATAATATCTTCCATAGCATAATACTGCTTCTCCTAGCCAGCGTCCGTGGAGCGCTGCACGTTTAGCACCGCCGTTCACGCCGATGACGGCGTTTGAGGACCTAATATAGCAAAAATGTGATTCACTCTGAGAGCTGACAGGTTTCAATTGCTCGACGGTGGAATCTCGATGGCCCGTGCCCACTGCAGCCGTAATTGACCATGCTGTTGGGTCAATATGTGAATACGTAGGCGTGGTCTGCTTCGGTGCTCCATGTTCAACATTGTACGATAAACACTAGTGCGTCCACCAGCATTGTGACACAGATCACCATCTATCAAAAAATGGTTCAAATGACTCTGATCACTATGGAACTTAACATCTGAGGTCATCAGTCCCATAGAACTTCGAACTACTTGTTGTTGTTGTTGTGGTCTTCAGTCCTGAGACTGGTTTGATGCAGCTCTCCATGCTACTCTATCCTGTGCAAGCTTCTTCATCTCCCAGTACCTACTGCAACCTACATCCTTCAGAATCTGTTTAGCGTCTCCCTCTACGATTTTTACCCTCCACGCTGCCCTTCAATACTAAATTGGTGATCCCTTGATGACTCAGAACATGTCCTACCAACCGATCCCTTCTTCTAGTCAAGTTGTGCCACAAACTTCTCTTCTCCCCAATCCTATTCAATACCTCCTCATTAGTTATATGATCTACCCATCTAATCTTCAGCATTCTTCTGTAACAACACATTTTGAAAGCTTCTAATCTCTTCTTGTCCAAACTAGTTATTGTCCATGTTTCACTTCCATATATAGCTACGCTCAGAAACGACTTACTGACACTTAAATCTATACTCGATGTTAACAAATTCCTCTTCTTCAGAAACGCTAGAACTACTGAAACATAACTAACCTAAGGACATCACACTCATCCATGCCCGAGGCAGGATTCGAACCTGCGACCGTAGCGGTCGCGCGGTTCCAGACTGAAGCGCCTAGAACCGCTCGACCACACCGGCCGGCCACCATCTATCCTGCTTTACAGTCTACAGAAGCCTCCGAACCCCACGTTATGTGAAGAGCAGTGGACGTACAGCCATTTAGCGCCTAGTGGTAGTTTCACTGTCCTTCTACCTCTTTCCGTAGATGCTCACTATGGCACATGAACATTCGACCAGCTTCGCCGTTTTCGAGATGTTCACAGGCTCTGCGAAGTAATAAGCTGTTCTTTGCAAATCGCTTATCTCAATTGATTTCCCCATTTGCAGCCCATATCTTCGCTAGGATGATGCCCTGTCCATATCAGCTACGCTTACATAATTTCGTTACCGTGTCACGTGCCCCCAACGCCACGAGGAGGCGTCCAAGGACACAGTGGGCAGTGGTCATAATGTTTTGGCTTATAAGTGTACAACACATCCACAGTGTGTCCAGGTCAAAAATATTTCGACAACATAGGCCTAGTAAGTATGCGCAGTTTGTTGAATATTGTTCTAATACATGCAACGCTTGAGGGCAGCAGCAGCTGTTTACCTTTGTAAGAGAGCGGGTGAAAGTGGCTTGTCACTCGAGGCAAAGATAGGATGAATTACGTTGGCATAATTATTACGTTTGACTCTGGTCTTTGCCTCCTCCCATGCCTCCCTCACATGCCCGCTTAGTTAGTCAGAAATGGTTGGTCTCGGAATTTAAAAAGACACACGAGGACGGAGCATGTCGTCTGTCCTGTTATTGAATAGTTGGTGCTTTTCAACAAATAAAGTTCGAGGTGTTTCACTATTACTGTAATTGACGATCCACATACCTCTTTTTTTCTCGCAGATTGACTGCGTATGACGTATATTTCATTATTAAAGACTTGGCGACTGAGTTGTTAACATCCTGTCTGCAAGCACAGATAGATACGATACTTTTTTTTAAATAAAGTGTGCTAAAATATTACGCTGTATATCGTAGACTCATGCAGACTTACTTAACTGCCATTTCCGAATCTCGCTGAGATTTTTTTATTGCTAAAATTTAATAGGAACCTTTCATAAACAGTATTGAGTGGGTGTTTAAGTGTGTCTGTGGTGAACGTAGTGTAAGACCTTCAGTACACACACCATCAGATTATTTGACTTGTCGCTCTAACGAAGTAGGCGAGTGTCAGCAATATGTCTCGTGGTCTTATCGTGGCGTGTTTATCTTCTGCCGTTAGGTCAGACGATGGAAATGCCACTTTCACGCTTAGAGTAGCAGATTGACAGTGACCAAAATTGACAATCTGAAGTTCTTTTGGTATTGGTACGTTAATCTTATTCTCACATATCTGATACTTGACAAAAGGGTCTATACATTTATCTTCCTGGCTATGTGCAGGAATATGGTAATCTTATTAGGCGCAGACTGAAATTTGACTATAGACTGGTACACTAATGCAGACTGGTAGAGACTGGTGCAGACAAATGCAGACTGACTAACCGGAGGTCTGTACACTCGTTATACCTCGCGTGTTCATGTGCGAGTGCAATCCGCGAGCAGAAAAGGTTCTACGTAAGCAGCAATCTCATTGGCTGCATTACATATTAATACGCGGATCGGCGGAAGTGAATTTCTTCCATCTCTATGGCAGCGCCATCTCGTGGTGCGGAGACGGACGAGCGCTGCGCCTGCGCTGTTGTGCTTAGCGGGGCGCGCTCTAGTAGGAAAGTTGTGTACGCGCTGACTACGCGGAACTATGTACAGTCTTAGACAATAAAACTGACCGGCGGCCGGCCTACTCAGAGACTAAGTCTGAGTCATTCACTTAAGGTGGCCAATAAAACTGACCGCCCCTGACAACTCTTAAGTCCGGCCATATGCACAATCTGGTAAAACTGTAAGATGCGGAAATGTTAGCGGTGCTAGATACATTTATTTTTGTTGTGCTATAAAGTAAAACCACAGAAAGAATGTATTAAAAACAGTAAATAAAAAAATAAATAGATAATAATTCCCACAAAAGATTTCCCTTCCCATCCCTGATTCCTTGATTCCTTGACGTACGAGGGGGACACTGTGACCAGGCCTCGAGTTACGACCCCTGATCGCTCTACCTTCAACGCCCTCCCCCCACCTCCTTTAAAAAAAAAAAAAGTGGCAAGCGACGAGCGTTGTAAACTTATGGTCGCCTGAAACTTCCTGGCAGATTAAAACTGTGTGCCCGACCGAGACTCGAACTCGGCACCTTTGCCTTTCGCGGGCAAGTGCTCTACCAACTGAGCTACCGAAGCACGACTCACGCCCGGTACTCACAGCTGTACTTCTGCCAGTACCTCGTCTCCTACCTTCCAAACTTTACAGAAGCTCTCCTGCGAACCTTGCAGAACTAACACTTCTGAAAGAAAGGATATTGCGGAGACATGGCTTAGCCACAGCCAGGGGATGTTTCCAGAATGAGATTTTCACTCTGCAGTGGAGTGTGCGCTGATATGAAACTTCCTGGCAGATTAAAACTGTATGCCCGACCGAGACTCGAACTCGGGACCTTTGCCTTTCGCGGGCAAGTGCTCTACCAACTTTTTTTTTTTTTTTTTTTTTTTTTTTTTTTGTTTGTATCCAATGTCAGGCTTACCACCTTTGCTGACATACATGTTGTTGTACTATCGCATAAATAGTGTCTACAAAGTCCATATGTTGACAAATAGTGGCTAATTAGAAACTTAATTAATTAAGGAAATGAATAAAACTGAAAATGCTCAAATGAAAGACATGAAGCCAATTGCGGATAGTACAAATACAAAAGAAACATACTCCTGTAGCAATGAAATGAAATTCGTGTCGGGGGTGACACCTGCTCACGACCCGACGTTCGATAGAGCAAGAGAGCCATCTATCGACTCGTTCTCCAGACGTTGGTGTAAGACTGGGTCGTCTTCTCGAAATTAACTAAGGGTCCGTAAGTGTGATCGATGTCTATCTCGGCTCCTTCGTCTATCTCATCTCTCACCCGTCACACCCCATCTGGCCGGCGGGTCGGTAAATGTAAGTCACAAGTAATTAGCGAAGTCTTGCCTATATTTCTTACGCTGTTGCAGCTTCGTGTGTCCATCCAGGAGAAAATGCCAAAAATCAATTTTGTCCTTTTCCGATTCGTTATACACGTAGCCCACCACCATTCCCCGCACCCATGTCACTGCATTGGTTTTTTGGACCGGGAAATAAGATTCTTGGGGGAAAAAAAGTGTGTCTGATGAAATTGTGTGAGGGACAGAGCGTAACAGGAACGCCAATATCTGTTGTGCCAAGTGCGACACTGGAGCCGTCCCACTACATGCTAAACGATGTTCATCAGTGTCCACTGTTGCGCAGCCTAAACATAATGGAGTGTCTGCCAAATGAATCGCGTGCCGCCGTTGATTCGTTGCGAACTTCCTATTTATCACCACATACCAGGTTGAGCGTACCGACGTTGGGATGTAAACGTTCCGTATAACGCGCCATATCTGTCGCCAGTTCTTGTCTGGGTACTTCTTTTCCAGGGTATTCCTGGGGCACCGGCGCAGTAAGAGTTGGTATACGTCTCGCGTCGTCGGTAGTCGTGTTGTTGGGAAGGAATCTCTGACATAGCTAACCTCCAAAAAAAAAAGACTTGTAATGTGACAGCTTCGATGAAATATGGCCCACATCGACTGGGGGCAGCATTGAAGTGGGCGCTAGTACATCGGCCAACGCACCCGAGATATTGCGAAATTGACCGCGCCACTGTCGGAAAATCGTACTGACGAATAACGCCCGTGCCTTTTCATATACGTTCACTAGACCAAGTCCACCCTCTCCAGGTGGTAGCGTAAGCGTTGTGTATCGGATCTTAAACAGGTGTCCCACACTCACGTAGGTTCCGAAAGTTGCTTGTATCCGTGATGCCATTGTGCGCGTTAAAGGCAGGACATGCGCTACGTGAGTGAGTCTCGGTGCTAGGTATACGTTAACATAGGTCACCCTCTGAATCATATCCAACGCTCTTAATTTCTGTAACAGCACCATTGTCCGCATCAGCTTCAATATGCGTCGGTAATTATCCGCTGCTGTCCGCTGCACATCCGTGTGGAACGTAATACCTAGGCATTTTATGGTCTTAACTAAGATGAGCTGGCCTTCCTACCCCGGTTGTAATCCTCGACCGACATTCATGCAGCGTGATTTTTGTAGATTAAGCACGCGACCTGCGGCCATCCCGTATCGCTGTATCCATACCAACGCCGTACGTACTTCTTCGCCTGTCCTTGCCACCAGCATCACATCGTCAGCATAAGCGCGGCAATGAAAGGTCAGTTGTGGCAACGGCACTCCCTCCAACCGTCTTCGGAGACCATATAGACAGGGTTCCAAAGCCATTGCATACAAAAATATCGAAAGGGGGCAACCTTGACGAACTGACCTTGAAATAACAATGTAGTCAGTGCCCCGCCCATTCACCGAGACCTTTGATCGTACGCCGTGTAACAGTCGCATGATCACAAGGATGAAGGCCTGTGGGATTCCCAATCTGCCCATCACCGCATGCAAAAAGGTATGATCCACTCTGTCGAATGCATGATCGAAGTCAATAGCGACGAGTGCCCCACGCACTCGGCATGCCGCTGCTAATGCGATGATATCTCGGTAGTCACTGAGCGCCGTATGTACGTTGCTCTTACCGCCAAGGCAAGTTTGATCTATGAGGAGTCTATCAGAAAGTGAAGACCGCAGGCGAGCCCCAAGGATGCGCGCGAAAATCTTATAGTCGCAGTTCAAGAGAGTGAGTGGTCTATAATCTCCTGGATTTCTGCCACCGCGTGGTTTGGGTATTGGGATGATGATACCCTCCGTGATTTCGGCAGGTATCTCAGTCTGCGGTAACAGGAGTTCGTTGTACATCTGAATCCAGGACCGTCCCATGAGGTATGCAAAGGCGCGGTAAAATTCAATTGGGAAGCCGTTCTGTCCTGGGGACTTGTTCGGAGCCCCCCTGGCAATTGCGTCTGTCAGCTCGTCCTCTGTTATCGCTGTGATGAAAGTCTCTGCATCCAGTGGTGGTCCTCTATCTGGCATTTCCGAGATTACATCATGTAGTGTCTCGTGGTTCACATGTACAGGTCCATATAACTGGCGGAAATAGTCGGTAAACACATGCGCAATATCACGCTGGTGCACAACTTGCTGGCCAGTTTCAGAGATTAGTTCCCTGATCAATGTCCTGCGTCGTCGTTGGCGTTCACGTACCACGTGGTGCATGGAGGGGGTTTCGGCAGCAACTGTGTCCTCCAATCTCGCCCGGACCATTATACCTTCCATTCTTAGTCTCGTCAGCTGTAATAACTTGGCTTTTATCCTGCGCATGGCCGTGTGCCTTTCCGGCGATGGTTGTTGGGTCATCAGCTCCCTCAGGGCTGTAAAATAAAAATCAGCCGTTGTGCGGTTCCACTGCGATTTGTCCTGCCCATATCGTATCAACGTTCTCCGTAACGTTGGTTTTGCGCATTTAATCCACCACTGGAGAACCGAGGTGTATGCTCGTTGGCGGCGAACGCAGGTCTCCCAGGCCGCCTCTACCGACCGGTGACATTCAGTGTCACGTAAAAGTGCACAATTCATTTTCCAGTGACCTTTACTCCGCCATATCTTCTGACGCGTTAGTGACATCGTAAAAGCCGCTGGCCAGATTTCGGCATCCAGTATCGTCGTCCGTAGAGCTCGTGTCACGTACACTCTATCAAGTCTACTCGCCGAGTGTCCCGTGACAAACGTATAACCCGGTCTGTCACCATGCTGCAGTTCCCAGGTATCCAGAAGCGCCATTTCGGTAATCAACGCACACAGTTCCATGCATGGCACATAATGAGGTACTTGGTCCTTTTTGTCGACGACACAATTAAAGTCGCCGCCCACTATATAGTTATCAAAGCGTCCAGCGAACAATGGTGCTATCTCTTCGGTGTAAAAAGTCGCCCTTTCTCTTCGTTTTGTGGAGCCAGATGGTGCGTATAAATTGATGAAACGAACGCCGTCGACAGTGATCGCTATGCCGCGTGCCGAAGGGAGAGACCTGACGTCCTCCACTCCTATTCCTTCCCTGGTGAGAATCGCCACACCGCATCCACTTTCATCGTGCACTGAATAATGTGCCTCGTAACCGTAGAACTCCGGCGGCGATGTGAAACGCACTTCTTGTAGGAGTACAATATCCACGTCCGCAGCGCGTAACATATCTTTCAGCATTTGAATTTTAAGCGGTGTCCGTATGCCATTAATGTTTATCGTGGCAATGCGGTACGCCTAGCTTGTGTTCATCAGTTGTAGAGCGGTATCATTAAGAGTCCATCTGCACCCCCGGCGCTCCTCAACACACCTAAGTTGGTCAACATTTCCCGACCCCTCCCGACCTCTGGCCAGGACTGTCCTCAATCGTCGGGTTCGCATTTTCATCCTGTTCCTGTTGGTCCATTTCTTGCGCCCAGTCCCCCAGCATATTTCCGGAACTGGTCGAAGGATGGGAGGTAACGTTGTCATCGCTCTGATGTTGGACAGTTGTCATCTCCACTTCCGCCTTCCGGTCACCAGAAGGAGAGTTGAAGTTATCGTCGCTGTGTAGTTCCTGCATCGTCATCTCGGTATCTGTTGAATCCACTGGTCTCAGGTCGATACTGTCGTTGTCGTCCACTGTCCCCTCGGGACTATGGCTATCGTCAGCAGAAGTCAGTCGACGCTTCTTTCTTCTCTTCGGCGAACGCTGTTTCCGTTGCCTTGCTTCCGCATCGGCTGTTGGGGTTGCGTATCCTCCGTCTTGGGCCTGGCCTATCACGCTCTCGGTGGAAGCACTGGCAGCCACCACGGATGAGCCTGGAGCGGCCGTCAGCTGCATCTCTTCTGTGGTGTCCTGTGTCTGCTGTGGTGGAACCGGTGGTCGGAGTTCCAGTCCGTTGGTGTCCATGTTCTCTATAGGGGGCAGCTGCTGGTGCCCATCGGAAGTCTCCCTCACGTCTCCTCTCAGGGCTTCCACAAAGGTCAACGGTAAGACAGTCGTTGGTTGTGGCGACTGAACGTCATCCCGTGGAGTTTGCACTAAACGTCGCTGGAGGCATTCCGAGCGGACGTGACCTTCTTTCCCGCACCCCGAGCAAGTGCGAGGTTGCCCATCATAGATTATAATCGCTCGACAACCTCCTATGTACAAATAAGAGGGGACGTGCTTGCACAGTTCTATCCGTAATTGTCTCACCCCATTTAAAACGGGGTACGTGGTAAAACTCGTCCATTTTTCGGCCACATGGGATAGAACTGTACCGTATGGTCGAAAGGCGTCGGTAACAAGTTCAGACGGGACCTCAAACGGAAGTTCGAAGACTCGTATAGTGCGGATCCCCATTCCCGCGTGATCGACTGTAACCGCACCAACATTCCCGTCGGCATGACAGAAACGATACCCGTTCGGTGATCGTTGTAGAAGTCTTTCGCAAGCAGCCTCGTCAACAAGCTTGACATAGACGACGCTTGAAGCGAGCGATAAATTGATTCCCACGATTTCCTGTGGATCGATTTTTACCTCTTCTCTGAAGAAACGTTCAATTTCGTGTGCCTTTGGTCGTGTATAGTCGTTCGCAAAACTGAACTTCAAAGTCGTTTTTCTGTACGAGTGTGCCATCTCGTTCTAGACTCACAACACCGCACACGCGAAGCTGCTCCGGCGTAAACAAACAGGCGCGCGCACCACAGCGCGGCCGGCAGGCAACACGGTCCGCACTGTGTCACTGCCGAAGGCAGACTGTCCCCAACTGAGCTACCGAAGCACGACTCACGCCCGGTACTCAGAGCTTTACTTCTGCCAGTACCTTGTCTCCTACCTTCCAAACTTTACAGAAGCTCTCCTGCGAACCTTGCAGAACTAACACTCCTGAAAGAAAGGATATTGCGGAGACATGGCTTAGCCACAGCCAGGGGATGTTTCCAGAATGAGATTTTCACTCTGCAGTGGAGTGTGCGCTGATATGTAACTTCCTGGCAGATTAAAACTGTGTGCCCGACCGAGACTCGAACTCGGGACCTTTGCCTTTCGCGGGCAAGTGCTCTACCAACTGAGCTACCGAAGCACGACTCACGGCCGCTACTCACAGCTTTACTTCTGCCAGTACCTCGTCTCCTACCTTCCAAACTTTACAGAAGCTCTCCTGCGAACCTTCTGGTCGCCTGTTCGCATCCAACTGTACTTTTTTTTTTTACCACATTTCGGTCTCAAGTTATGAGGCTGACTGAACATCGAAGATAATTCGCTTTACATTCTACCCACCAGCAATAACAAGTATTCCAGAAACGATTCCGCAGGACAGCTCGTGGCTGCGTCGCGATCATAACAGCTAACGCTCGAGCGTTTCCCTCGCGCTGCAGCGGCTACCGGCCACCGGCCAGATGCGACCCGCCGCCTGAAATCCGGCGCGCCCATGTGTAGGCGGCGCCAAGCTGTCAGTGTATGTATCAACTGTCATTTTCGAATTTGAAGTTCTATTATCATCTTGCAGTTAAGCATTGGATTTTGGATGCTTGAAAATCATGAACTACAGTTAAACGTTGCAAAATTGAGTCGCAAGTGGAAATAGGTGTAACAACTGCAACACATCGTTTACTTTTGGTATAACAGAGGGGTGAATGCAGAGGAGGCAGCTAGAAAGATTTGAATTGTGTGTGGAGCGAGTGCTTTTGGAAAAAATAAGCCAGAAAAAGATATTCTTGTTTCAACAAAGATCGTTCTGGCATGAATGATTTTCCAATTTAAGGAAGTCTCGACTACTGATATATGTGATAGATTACCATTTTACCGTCACGCGACATTTGCATTCAACAGGAAAAGTTCAGAAGTCTGGTGTAGGAGTACTGCATGCTCTAATTCGGAACAACAAAAATCAACGGAGTGACTATTATTGAACGTCATCAGGTCGCTCATTGAGCATTCGTATGCAGTACTGTTACTGGTGACGTGTTATGATGCCGTTTTCGTTAACATCCTAAGAAGAAATGAAAAGCTGAGCCCCTCAAAAGACATAAACTCGAGCAAAGAGTAGTGTGAACATAATATTTTACACCTGATAGCTCCAAAAGTGTGTTTTGGGCTACGAATTCTGCCCCAAGGGCTGTGTGCAACACAGCTGGAATTTGTTGCCAACAACTGAGACACCTTTCGGTCTCAGTGTAAGAAAATCGAGCAACACAACTACATCACCTGTGCTACTGCATGATAACGCACTGTGTTGATTTGAGAAACAAAACTATCCAGGAGATTGATAGGAAAGTCGTCTCTCAGGCACTTGTATTGATAGAGAAGTCTTCTCTCAAGCACCTGTCCCTCTCGTCATATATTCGTAAAATTTTACCTTTCCCGCTCTTGATCGGTCAACCGTCAAGGCAATTCATTTCTAGACGAAAATACTCTTAAAACTACTCTGGTATAATGGTATCGTTGGAACCAGTAGGTTTCTACTGGCGTAGAATTTGTAAACAACTTCAGCATTGTCAAATCGTTTTAGATGTCGTGAAAGAAAATTCTTTTGCTGATTAATTTCTCTTTGATGTTTACTGTTGCGTTTAGTAAACTAATGGAAAATGCAATTAAAATATTCACTGTACTAATACAAATTGAATTCAGCTTACTACAGAAACATCACGACGGCAGTCTATCTTAATAAAGCATTAAGTGTCTGTAAGACGATTGAGCCTATTTTAACACGAATTAGTAGGATATTACCGACTTTTGACTTCGAAAAGGTCTGTATTTACTTCATTTTTTGTATCATTCACAAGCATTAAGAAAATGTGGCATTCCATAGATAAAATTATGTATTCACAACAACAAAAAATATGTCTGCAGAAAACATAACTGGCATTATGAATTTGGCAGTACCGTAAGGTTTTCGCTCTGACACTAAGGCTTACTGAAAGTAGCAAGGCGAATTTCGCTCAAGCGTTGTCTTACGATTCCCTTATTGAGTTTTTATCCGCCTGCTTGTAGCTCTGAGCCGGCCGGGGTGGCCGAGCGGTTCTAGGCGCTACAGTCTGCAACCACGCAACCATGCCTCGGGCAAGGACGTGTGTGATGTCCTTAGGTTAGTTAGGTTTTAGTAGTTGTAAGTTCTATGGGACTGGTGACCTCAGAAGTTAAGTCCAATATTGCTCAGAGCCATTTGAACCATTTTTTTGTAGCTCTGCTAGAAAAGAATTAAAACTCTGGCTTTCAGCGAGTCTCGAATGGCGAACGAAAGCAGCTTGCACCTGGTAGCCAAGCATGCTACCTGGGAACTGTTTTTTTCCTAAAGTGGGAAGACTTTCTTTTGTGGTTGAATTGTTGGCAAATGTCAGTGAGACGTGTGCGGTTGGTCTAAGCGTTTCGGTGTGTGTACCCATGATTTTTCTACAGGTTTTTTCTGTCCCAAATAGAGTTGAAGTCTCCCATTAGTATTTTCCGTCATCTTGGTGAACTTTGCTCATAGTATTTTCGAGTGTATATCTTTTATAGGGGCTCTGAATGAGTCATAAGTCGATTGTTGATGGGTGTGATTTCTTCGACAGAGTTGATGATAGATCTGTGTTCGAGAAATGCAGTGCCGAAGACTGGTATGCCTTTCGCTACCTTTTGTTGTATTTACCTCTTGAAGATGCAATGGTGTCCCTAAAGCAAGCCCGCATCTCGTGGTCGTGCGGTAGCGTTCTCGCTTCCCACGCACGGGTTCCCGGTTTCGATTCCCGGCGGGGTCAGCGATTTTCTCTGCCTCGTGATGGCTGGGTGTTGTGTGCTGTCCTTAGGTTAGTTAGGTTTAAATATTTCTAAGTTCTAGGGGACTGATGATCATACATGTTAAGTCCAATAGTGCTCAGAGCCATTTGAACCATTTTGAATCCTAATGCAAGGTTGCACTGTCAATTCGTCGTGGTTCTTGAAGAGCAAGGATGAGAATTTTTTGTCTGTCGATTTCTTTTGTGAGATTATTGAGGTTTCTTGTTTGGATCAATTTATCGATGTTTAGTTTTCAAATGAATGTTTTCTGCTGGTAGGGAAATTTACCAGAGATCTTTGATATTCTCTGCCGTGCTAACCTGGACTCCCCAGAGTCCGAAAACCCAACTGCCTCCTATCGGTGGCCAGGTTGTGTACCACCTGGGGTAAAGTTAACTTTGCTTGCATAGTTCATGTTTTCTTGTGTTTCACTGGTTTGGCCTGGGTGATACCGGGACCGGACAGGACCAGAGGGTGTTGAAGCCTTGGGAGGCAAATATTTTCAGCCAAGCTCATTGAGCTAACAGGCGGTGAACAGAGTAGCCGTGATTTTCACTCAGAGATATCTGGATTTTGGGTTCAATGGATTGAGTAGCCGTTCAGGATTGTGTTAGTATTTGGTTCACCCCAAGTATTTGATTTCCTCGGTACCACCCAAAGGGGGGGAAGTTTTCCCCTATCGGCCACACGGGATTTTTATTATTATTATTGTTGTCACTTTGTCATCAACAAATCCGATATGGTGTATCTTCTCACCACTGAAATAGATGTGTATTGTTCGATTCAGTATTTCTATCACATAAATATGGGTTATATGTACGTTACATTGCTGCTACTAGACATATTTCTCACTTTTTCTTAGACAGTTGCTAGCTGTTACTCCATCATAGGAATTTATGTGCGCAACCAACAATAAATATTGCATCAGATATGACTGTAAAGTATTTTAATGCGATGGGAAGTTACAAACTGAATTTTTAGCCAACCCACGTCCTGCATATTACGTTAAGTAAGATGTATTAACTCCATAGTATCGTTACCAGAGACAGTGCCCTCTTGTTGTCGAGGCTCGCGACAAGTGCAGCGATTAGCAGTGCCCAATGCCGCCGCGATTTGTTTATGTTGGCTGAGCATGGACACTGCAGCAGACGCTTCGTCATAAACAGAAAGAAATCACCTTGGCTCTGACTGCAGTGAGAGGATATCACTGCCTGCGTGTTCTTATAGTAAACAACGTGAGACTCTACTCACAGGTGCAATGGAGCAATTGCAACGGGTATCGTGTCATTAGTCATCAGAATATTAACCGGTGATGAAATGTCCACTCTATTTGAATCCCAAGAAAATAGGAACCTTCTCACAAAGGAATGTGAGGTGACATCAAAATTTATCCAACATACAAAAATTAACTGCAGGGCTTTCATGTATGCTGTAATAGCACACAAGGAAATATGTCTTGGAAGCGTGTATTTCATTTCCTCTTCTCATATTAAATTCCCCCACCAACTTCAATGCACATTTGACTTCTCTTGATAACACCACGTGTAGTCGTCTTTGCGTTCTTTTATGAGGGCTGCACTATTCATAATCCGAACGATCAAATCGGCTCTTGGGTTTACTTTTTCCTTGTAGACTTCGCCTTTAACCATCCTCGCAGGCAAAAATTGAAAGAGATAAGTTCCGGGGACCTTGAAGGCCAAGAAAAGTGCCCATATCTAACGATCCATCTTTCGGGAAATGTTAGGTTTGGATAATGTGTCACCTGACGACTATAATGTGCAGGAGCCCCGTCATGCTGGAGGAACATACGCATTCTTGTAGCCAAATGAACCTCTTGCAATAACGCTGGAAGCTCATTTTCAAGGGCTTGTAGACAACTGCGTGCTGTTAGGACCAACATACGAAACGAAATGCATTGAACCCAGCTATATGTATGTTCAATAAAAACTGGACACATGTTATATGTCATTATTTCTGAAATTTGTCTATACTATCACCTCCTACAATATTTACTATTCCTCCTGAAACATCCTGTATAATTATTTGGGTCTCCACGGGTCATCGAAAGTTTTCAGGGCTAGACGCACGACATCGTCCGAACCCACGCGGGAATACAGTGTGGTCGCGAGCGAGTGGAATAATGGTCGGGGGGCTTGGTCTCATAAGTTCTTACCACAAATTTACAAAATTTTAATACCAAAATACTGCGTCTCGGTTCTTACAATAGTGCAATAGGTGCTCACTGGTTAGATGTAACTGAAGAGAGACTCCAACTCGGATTGTAATTAAGGGCGAATTCCAAGCGCATGGCCACGAACAATTGGGAGCGGAAACTTAATGTCATCAGAACCTTGTTGAAGGACGATGACATGCGATGGTTAGACCGACTGCACAATGTTCAGATTATAAATACATACATACTTAGAAAAATATATTATGTCGGAGCAGTCTTACCGATACTGCAGGTCACTGCACATAAAATATTAGCTGTAGCCCCTTGGTATGTGTGGAAACAAAATATCATCAAAGTATCCTTCGACACGGCGACTTTGCAGAGGCAAAACGGAGGACTTGGAATTAAAGACGTGCTTTTAAACTAATACATGCCACTAAGACAGGCAACACGAAACTTCTGTTATTCTCGCTAGATCCTGGGAATAGGAACGCTCCTGTTAATATAGCACGCCAGCCTAGATTACGTCCAAAAGTACTATGACGATTGGAGCTGTATAAGACTTCCACCAGCACAAACCAACACTAGAACCGTCTGTGATTATATTACCAGACATCGTCTTCACAAACCAATTCCGGTAAATTAACCTACAAAAAACTGGAGGAACGTCAGGAAAAATATTAACAATAATATTATACCAACTAGAGTAAGTGCCGTATGGTGTGACTTTGTAAACGAAACCATACCCACAGCGGAACGATTATGGAAAATCAAATTGAGACCATCTCCATACTGCGACAAATCTTGTAGAAACTGTAGCGAACATCTTCTTATGTGAAAATAAAATCAGAATTTGGAACTGGACTAGGAAGAAATTAGCACTGTCAATAGAACCGCAGAAAGTCATATACCGATAACTGAAGCTCTACAACCCGACTGGAAATGTTACCCATCCGCAAAGAATAACAGTTAATAGTGGCTTCTGGGACAGTTTGTGTTTTTCGTCATAACAAACAAAACTTAGAACTTAGTAGAGTACATGTTGAAACGTCCCCTTTGAAAAATTTATACAAGACTGTGCTTAAATTGACACACAATATTTTTTAGCGCAACGCAATCTGACGTTCAATAACCCAAAAAAGAATGGCCCTGACTAACATTAACCTATACCTTTCACAAATCACTTACCTCACAAAAATCTTCGTTACTCGAACTGCTGCAATACAGCGAGCGCCACTACTGCCAGCTAAATAAAAGATTCAAACTAAGGAAGGCACTAACTACTGATAGGCATAGTTAGCAAATGAAAGATTTTAATAGAGAATAAACAATGTATTTACCTTAATAGTCATAATATATATGTCAGTTCATAATTTTCCAGTCTTACAAATTTCAAAACTCCGCCATCTCTCTCCCCACATCCACCACTGCTGGCGGCTCACCTCCAACTGCGCAACGCTACGCGCTGTTCACATCCAGCTGCCACTGCCCAACACTACAATGGCAGACAACAATGCAAACTACCCATAGACTGCACATAGCACAGCCAGTGATTTTTCATATAGAGCGCTACATGGCGTTACCAATAAGAAAACATAAACAGCCTACTTACATAGCCCCCATGCTCCCCACAAAAAATTTTACAAATTGTTTTGGTCAGTGGCCAATAATGATTTGATAAAATTTTTCATAATTACAATAACAAAGATATCAAATGCACACACTTATTGATACAATGTTGGTCAAAAGCTAAAACTTTCTCACAGTCCATAAAGACAGTCATCATTCGTCACAGTAAAATTGCAGTGTTTTTCTCAAAGTCTGAGCAGTAAAAGAAAATTCACACAGAAGTAGTGGATTTCCATGCAGTCTTGAAGAAGTAGTGTTGACCTTCCAACGGAAAGACAGTGCTGACTCTCGACATGCAGACAGGTAATGCGCCACAACAGAGCAAACCCACAGCAGAGTCAGTCGAAGTTTTGAAGAATATTGGTAGGTAGGTCATCACAGAGTAAACCCACTGTAGTCCTGGTAGAGATTACAGTATTGGTGGGCCACCAGGGGTGCAGACCCACTGCAGTCCTTGTAGAATTAATGGTATTGGTGGGCCATCAAAGATGCAGACCCACTATAGTCCATGTAGAGACGGCCAGCAGCCACTTGTTGCGACTGTGCAGGTGCACAATCACAATCGAAGAGTCTTGCGGAGAATATAGCAAGTCCATAAACCACCACTTGTCCACTCACAAAAAATTTGTTTGAAATGTCCTTAGAACCAGCAATGCTGTTATCCAGTCCCTTGCTGAATTATTAACACACGTGCAAACACTAACAGTCCCTACTTCTCACATATTGTCCATATACTATGACCAACAGAAATGTGTGCAGTGAAATGTAACTCAGAAGGTACTTAATTTGATGAACTCGTGTCAATTACAATTTTATAACATGAGAATACAATTACAAAGGTACAAAATACATCATTAAAGAACATAACAATACAGATAACATTTGTAGTAAAACAGGCTTTACAAAAGAATAGAAATAAATAGATACATCAGTGTTACAGGAATTATGACATAAGTAAATACATAAAAGATCAGAATAACTTTTGAAATATCAACTTCACACATGAGCATTAAAACAAAACAGAGTAAATAATGTCTAAACATCTTTGCAAAGTAAATAACATAGTATTAGAAAAATTCTACAACATAGCTCTCATCAGCTAAACACATAAAGGCAAGAAGTACACAAACCCACAAGGGTACACAAACACATAGCATAATAATACAAAAGGAAAGGACAGGGTTTGTTTTCAGTGTAACATTTGGTACTGCAGTCCAACCCAGAACTTCATTCCATATATCTTTCCTCTTATTTCAACATTTGTTTTCATCAAAAAAATTCTATCCAAGCATGCTTTCTGTATTCTGTTCACATATTTTTTTACTTCATTATTTATTTCCCATTATCTTACCTCATCACTTATTTCCAAGAAAATCCTACCTAAACCTGTTGTCCCTAAACCCTACTTTTTTTATTCATATCCTCTTTCAAAACACTTTTTTTTTTTGGCCAAACCATTTTCTTATAGCTTCTAAATGCATTTCTTCCAATTCATCATAGTTAGTTTCTTATATAGTCTACCCCCTCTTAAGCTAACTTAAATCTACTGAGCTCAGATGCTAAACTAACGGATGAGGCAATGCAGCAGCACAAAACAGTTAACACAAACAGCAATGACAAAATATTCAAATTTTAAAAGCAAGCATCAATGTTACAACTAATATATGGCAATGAGCAGCAAACAAGGAAAATAAATCAGTAGTAAAATGGCTTAACAGAGTAATGCAAAGTGAAATTTAGTAGCACTATGCCTGGCAAGCAGCAGCATAAAATGAAATAACTTATAGCTAAACATGAAAAAGCTCATGCAGAAAAAATAGTACACTAAAGACAACAACGCAGATAAGGGAAATGTATAATCGCATCTTAATGTCTATGTAATTAAAGTGGTGCACCACAACTATTTCTACAAAAGAGATTACCAATTACTTGAAAAGAAAATGATATATGCAGTTACTGTTATTAGTCCCTTCTTATTGTTCTTTCCATTCTAAGAGCTCCTTTTTCGAAGAATGTGGGTCATTAAATAATTATTTAATAGATCTGTTGACAGAAAGTGTTCACATTAGCAAATGCATTTAATTTTATTTTATGAAACCAATGCTGCAAGACAGCTGGAAACCAGATATCGAATGAAATAAGCAACTATGTACAAAGTAAAGCATAAAATAATCATTCAGTAGTCATGAGGCATTTCATAAGTTAGTAGAAATTCTCTCAATTCTCGTAGATAGACACTTGTCCTGATCAGGTGTGCAGATGTAAGAATGTTTCCAAGTTATGAGCGTGTCGTATTTGCGATGCTTTCTACAAAGGAATGTCAATAGCGAGGATAATGGCCTCCCTTTTTTTTCTCCACCTGTACCTCTGAAAGGCACACGCTAATGGCTTTTTTTTTTCAGGCGATTGTAGCCCAGCTAGGTGCCCACGATGCATTACGTGCAGGTGGTCACTTAACTTTCTTACGGAAATATTTATGACAGCAGTTTCCTCTACAGTGGCAGTCTCATATAAAAAATTTCAGAGGTCGAGAATTTGCGTTGCAAATGTGTAGATACAAAATCTTATTGATATAACAGTGTCCAAGAAATTTTGTCGGCATTGTAATACACTCACGCATTTACATACATTTCATAACTCTTAAAGTACGATTCTCGGTTTCCAACATCCTTTTTCACAAACCAGAGTCCCTAACTTCTATTCATTATTCATATACTGTAAGTAGGCTGTTTATGTTTTCTCTATGTAAGTAGGCTGTTTATGTTTTCTTATTGGCAACATTACGTAGCGCTCAATATGAAAATCACTGGCTGTGCCGTGTGCAGTCTTTGGCTAGTTTGCATTGTTGTCTGCCATTGTAGTGTTGGGCAGCGGCAGCTGGATGTGAACAGCGCGTAGCGTTGCGCAGTTGGAGGTGAGCCGCCAGCAGTGGTGGATGTGGGGAGAGAGATGGCGGAGTTTTGTGCTAACAAAATATTGTGTGTCAAGTTAAGCACAGTCATGTATAATTGTTAAAAAGGGGAAGTTTCAATACATATAAACACGTAATCACATTCCTTATATAGCATCACCTTATTGATCATAAACATACCTCAACAGCATAATACACATCGTCATCGTAAAAATAACATCATAACACCTCAGTCAAATCTCAAAATCGTCGTAGCTTTCTGCAATAATTTCAAAACCTAAAAAAAATTCTCTGCTCATTTCAATAGTGTCATCTACCTCAAACGTACTTTAAAAATCATGATCTCATACCAAATACGTCATTCAAAGCTCTCATAGTATCACAATGGTTCTGAAAAAATATGAACAGTTCACAAAGTACAGACAAAATACAGTTTCATAAGTGTGAAGTTATCCAACTGTGTAATTACGTAAACATTTGTCACTGATATAGTAGAAAAATGTTTATCTCCCAGTTAAATGATCAGATAGCTGTGTAATTTGTGTGTTAGAGAAATATGGTACTGATGTGTAAAGTTATATAAGCAAATACCATATTAGCTAGGGCTCCTTGTGCTTGCCAAACACATGGTACACAAAGTAGGCGTGTACCCCCTGAGGATTAATGTAATTATACCCTCAGGTGTTACAGATTATTGCAATGGAATGAAATGTATCACGGAAAACTTTCTTTGTAATTCAAAACATTTAAAAATAAATGTTTTAAGTATAAAATTAATCACTCAAATACGTGTACTGTAGCGCTAAATGTGCGCCTTGCTGTAAGATAATTCTGTGGAAGTGTCGTAGTTATCGTCCTCTGTAAGCAAAGTTCTGCAGACGCCAATGTACTTACCTCATGATACACCAAATTTCAAGTAAACCAAAATGTTGCATTACAATGTCATTAACAATACTGGTATATGTCTAAGTATGTGAGCCTTATAGTCATTACATAATCGTCCAACTAACAAGCAAGAATGTACAAATACAACACTGTGTCGTCTGTTCACTATAACAATGCATTTGTAATTTCTATTTAAATAAGTTCTCTTGGTTCTTGACTGGATATTTAACTTCAAACATTGTTGCATGTTAACAGTTTCTTAAGTCTGACAAAGCATACTAGTAATGTAAAGTGAAAAATTTTATAGCAAAGACTAAGTTAAAAAGCAGATTATCTTTCAATAAACGGTTTTACATGAGAAACGTGGTGCAGTCCTTTACTCTTCCTAGTACTCAGAGTTTCAACTTGAACGGAATTATCATGCGGTATACGTCGATGAGGAGTGCTAAAATTTTTCTCAAGGTTAGCGTCAATGTTATTTTTCTCTGAGCCAGCCGGCACACGCGGCTGCCTGCGGTGCGAGTCATTGTCTGTTCCTTTGTTGGCACGCGTCGTTATTGGGATTTGGAGGTCTATGTTCTACAAATTCACCTTGCCCAGAGGGCCCAGCCCTGTTTAAATCCCGCTAGTTCTGATGAAATTCAGGTCTGTCGTTATGATTATATCGTCTGTCGTCATGTCGGTAGTTCCTGTAGTTTCTTTCTTGTCGGTTAAGTGGTGGAGAATTTCTCCCTGAATTATCACTGCACGGTGGACCATTGCATCTGAAGTTATTCTGTCTCCCGTGATAATAATAGTTCTGGTTGCCAAATTTTCTGTTTCTATGATTGTCTCTGTCATATTTATTACTGCGGAGAGGTGATCTTTCCTTGTAATTATTACTACTCTGCCAATGGTTGTCGTACAGGTGGTGTCTATTTTGGTCACGATTTGCGTTGTAAGAATAGATCTGTCGTGTCCAGTTATTGTTTCTGTCGTCATGGAATTGTGACGGATGTGACCTGTAGTGATTGTTTTCCTGTTTTCGCATCCCGCGACTGTCTGTGTCAATATCTAATTCTTGTAAGAGTCCCTGAAAAGCTTCAATGTCGTCTTTGCAACGTCCTGCCAAAATAATATGTCGTAAATGTTCAGGCAATTTGATTAAGCAAATGCGGATGAGTTCTGAGGGGCTGTATGGGTTTCACAGGTACTGATTCTTGTACAACATGTCTTCAAAATATTTCACAAGACTGGAAAATTCAGATTGTTCGAAATATTTCATCATTATGATGCCATGTTTTACTCGGTATTGTGTGGCTTGAGACCAATATGCTGAGAGGAAGGCATGGTAAAACTCTCCTTCACTGTGGCAATCGTGAATGACCGATCGCATCCTTACAGTTGGTTCGTTCTCTAAGTAGCCACACATAAATTCTAATCTGTGCTCTAATGACCAGTTGGGAGGAAAACAATGAGAGAATTGATGGAGCCACGCTTGTGGACGAATGTCGTTGCCAGAATTCTTAAATGTTTAGAATTTACGTGTAGTAATGAACAGCTTATAGTCAAAGTCATCACGTCGGCGAGTCGCATATCGGTCATTGTTACGTCGTTTCGGTGGTTCCATTTCAAAATTCGGTGCACCTTGCCAATTTCTTTCATAATTTCCCAAATGCGCTGTCTTATTATTTTGTGGCTGTTCCGTATTTCTATGTCCCTCTTCCTGTATTGGGGCGCGAGTGTCCTCTGAAATACGTAATTCTTGTATTACCTGTGTCAGCTGATCTTGTACTTCCCGGATTTCTCTTTGGTGTTGCGTATTAATTGGATTCTGATTTTGTTTGAATTTCCTGATTTGTTTGCACTCTTCTGTGTCATTCAGATTATCATCTACCTTCGTAGATAAATTATTTAGCTGATCCGAAAGTTCAACTACTTTCTCTGATAGTGTACTTATTTCCTCAGTGTGTTTTTCTGAACCAAGTTTCAGAGTGTCCATTTGTGTTGAAATCGTATCTACTGTGTCCTTTAAGTTTTCTTGAGTTTTTGCAAGTTGCGTAACTGAATCGGTAGATGCAACTGAGTCAGTTTTAGCTTGCAGGGTGTCTTGATTTTCATGAACAATAGTTTGCAGTTCTTTTATGGCTGCTTCGTGATTCTGTAATGCATTTTCATGACGCGAAAAAATAGGTTGGAAATGCTCACAAATTTGTGTTTTTACGTCATTACAGACTTTTTGACATTTCCATTCAATGTTATGTAACTCAGTAGTTAAATCTTCACGTGTTTGTTCAAGCGTGGTGTGAAGATTTTGTTCCATTGTGTCTAACTGTTGCTGTGTTTGTCTCTGGTATTGTTCCATTGTGTCTAACTGTTGCTGTGTTTGTCTCTGATTTTGTTCCATTGTGTCTAACTTTTTAAGATTTTGTTCCACTGTGTCTAACTTTTGAGGCTTTTGTCCCATTTCTTGCATTAATTGTAATAACAATGCACTGGTGTCTGAAACATGTTCCTCAGTGCTTTTCGGCAGTGAATTTGCACCGGCAACATTCACATTTCGAGAAGCAGAAAATGTGTCTTGACTTATTTGAGAAAACGGTGAGGACGCAAAACCTGAATCTACAGTATTTGCAAAATATTTTCCTGTCATTTCGGATTCCTGAGGCGAGCTGTTGCCGAGTGATCAATCGATAATGCTTCCCTGTTCACTAATTGTTTCACTGCCTACGCCATTGTTTGCCACCCACTCCATTTCCTTATGCACAATTACCAAGTTACTATGTTGAACATTAGTTAATTCATTACACAGTGGCGCTAACACACTGCTTTCGTCTTCGCTGTCATTTCTCAGTTTACTTTGGAGCATAGTGTTACGTTTTTCACACGCCATTATTGTCACAATATTTCACACGACAACACAGAAAAACACAATTTGAAGAGCAAAAATAGGGGAGCACATTAACATAGCACTGAAAATCGTATCTAGTTAATTGCAAGCGCAGCTGCGAAATGCTTGCTGCAAATCTACATGCATGCCACAACTGTTTTACTGTAGAACAATGAAAGACAGCAACTACAAAGGAGATTCTCTCTACAATTACGCGCTAGCAATAAACAATAGCTACACTAATTACACAAACTACAAGAAAAAGATTCCAGTGAGGTATCCTGGCAGGGTCGCCATATGAAACGTCCCCTTTGAAAAATTTATACAAGACTGTGCTTAAACTGACACACAATATTTTTTAGCGCAACGCAATCTGACTTTCAATAACCCAAAAAAGAATGGCCCTGACTAACATTAACCTATACCTTTCACAAATCACTTACCTCACAAAAATCTTCGTTACTCGAACTACTGCATTACAGCGAGCGCCACTACTGCCAGCTAAATAAAAGATTCAAACTAAGGAAGGCACTAACTACTGATAGGCATAGTTAGCAAATGAAAGATTTTAATAGAGAACAAACAATGTATTTACCTTAATAGTCATAATATATATGTCAGTTCATAATTTTCCAGTCTTACAAATTTCAAAACTCCGCCATCTCTCTCCCCACATCCACCACTGCTGGCAGCTCACCTCCAACTGCGCAACGCTACGCGCTGTTCACATCCAGCTGCCGCTGCCCAACACTACAATGGCAGACAACAATGCAAACTAGCCACAGACTGCACACAGCACAGCCAGTGATTTTTCATATAGAGTGCTACGTGGCGTTACCAATAAGAAAATATAAACAGCCTACTTACAGTGTTCTATACTGCAGAAGAACATTTTAAGCTGAAGAAGAATAACAAACATAAGGAATGGTTTAAAATTTTTTATCTATTGCTTTATGTGGGCTACATAGAGGAGGTCAGTTTTATTGATTAGAATCAGAATACTGTTCTTTCACTTTTTTTATTCCTGGAATATTCTTTTACGTTGGATCTAAAATCAGAACTGTTCTAATTTGGCAAAACCCCTCCGGCACCGAAATTTCTTTTATTTGTTGAAAAATATATGGCTTTCTTACAGACCTCATATGCAACCAGTCCATAATAAATTATATTGTGAATATATTTCTGAATGAATGTTTGTTATGTATTTACCCGTCACCCTTTTCATTGTTATAACTTATGTTCTACAAGGAACGCACGCCATTGGATGCGGCAATCTGTAATTTATTTTACTTTAATTACTACTTCAATTTTCTTCTACTATTCAAAGAAATATATGGGTGCAAACATGGAATACATGGGAATAATGCAGCTGCTCAGTGACAGGTAAGGGGGTGGCATTGTGGCCAGACCTCGGATCTTCGACCCCTGCCCTCTTTGCCTCCGCCTACCTGGTGCTGAAAGTCTCTTCAAACATAAAAAAAAATGGTCCAGTGATCAGAACGTCTGTCTAGTAAACAGGAGGTATGGGTTCGAAGCCCAGTCGGTCACAAATTTTCATCTGCCGTCGTTGCTGTATTTCAACGCACTGTGACAGTGTGGACGTCGGTTCTTTGATATTTAAGATGCAATTGTTTTTTGAGGCAATAGAGGTGATTTTCGAACATTTGTCTTGCCATCAATGTGACGGGACTTCAACGGCATCCAACCGTTAGTCATATCTTTGTGCCGGCGCTAACCCATGTCATATACATGCGAATTAGATTGTAGTTCATATTTAGTCAAATAACGAATGGTCAGTATACAAGTATGCCGCCCGGGGTGGCCGAGCGGTTCTAGGCGCTACAGTCTGGAACACCGCGACCGCTTCTAGGCGCGCAGTCCGGAACCGCGCGACTGCTACGGTCGCAGGTTCGAATCCTGCCTCGGGGACTGACAACCACAGTAGTTAAGTCCCATAGTGCTCAGAGCCATTTGAACCATTTGAACTCGCGACCGCTACGGTCGCAGGTTCGAATCCTGTCTCGGGCATGGATGTGTCTGATGTCCTTGGGTTAGTTAGGTTTAAGTAATTCTAAGTTCTAGCGGACTGATGACCTCAGAAGTTACGTCCCATAGTGCTCAGAGCCATTTGAACCATTTTTGAAGTATACAAGTGTTTACGAACAGTACAAGTAGGATTGTGGCGAACTGATCACTTAACCAAGTGCAACGTGGAGTACCTGTGTAATGAGTCATTCCAGCTGCATAGCTGAGGGTAAGATTTGTTAAGCATTTCATTGCAGAATTAATGTAATACCCGCACGATAATCTCTGTAGTCATACTGTATTAGGAGCCCGCGATTGGAGTACTATGTTCGTTAAATCGGATTACTCAAGCTGAGGCCAAATGAAGACAAACGACGACGCCACAACACTAACTTTACTTAAGTAGGTAGTCAGCGCTACATTATGTGCGCTACCATTAACGTTACTGTAAGCAGTTTGGTAGCATAACACCACCACAACTCTTGACAATCTGAACCATTATCATCACGCAGTTGTGACTCTCAGTGATTACAGGTTGCTGATGTTTGTCAAGAATAGTTCATATGCCTTACGACTAGGACGGAGAGGATGCTAAATAACAGTAATAGGTCACCCAGTGAAGAGAAGAGTCCACGTATTGTCTCAAGTTCTTGCAGTTTGATATTAATGCAGTTCCCGATAGTTTCACACTAACGGGTTCGTTTGGCTATCGAAATACTCATATGGGAATTATAAAAGTGTAATTGCTAGAACGCTCAACTACCTTAATAACACCTCATTCTGAATTGAATACGACTCGGAAAGCGACGTTAATTTGACGTTTTCATTCATCTCCTGACGTCTCACTGAATGAAGTCTGAAGTGCACGCAAAGTTGTGTTGCCTGTCGCAAGGATTGTGTGTTGTGGCAGCTGGGAGTCATTGCTGAATACAGACATGTGCAAATATCCTCACGGCTCTAGCGGAACTCGTCTTTGTTGCATTTTTTCCATACCGTAATTAGCTCAATAACATAAGGCTTGTTCTGCTGAAGAACTTGATGCCCACAAGCCCTTAAATAAGAATCCCCTAGCGGGAGTAATGCATGAAAGAAATCAGACTGTTGGACAAAAGAATGGGCAGCTCCCTGGTTTTTGCGTTTCCGATAGCGCCTACGATAAGAATCTGGTGTCATATTATGCTTCAGAACCCTAAACTGTGATTTTTTTTTTACTTCATACTAAAACAAAAGTTGTGATATGAGAAGAGGAAATGACTTATATGCTTCTCAGGAACTTTAGTTTTCCGTGTTTTTTTCTCACTTCATATTAAAACAAGGGCGTTAATATGAGAAGAGGAAATGAAATATACGCTTCCGAGACATAATATTTCCTTGAGTGATATTACTGCATACATGAAAGCCCTGCAGTTAATTTTTGTATGTTGGATAAATTTTGATGTCACCACATTCCTTTGTGAGAAGGTTCCTATTTTCTTGGGATTCAAATAGGGTGGGCATTTCATCACTGATGACTAATGACATGATACCCGTTGCAATTGCTCCATGGCACTTGTGAGTAGAGTCTCACGTTGGTTACTATAAGAACACGCAGGCAGTGATATCCGCTCACTGCAGTCAGAGCCAAGGTGAGTTCTTTCTTTTTATGGCGAAGCTTCTGCTACAGTGTCCACGCTCAGCCAACATAAACAAATCGCGGCGGCATTGGGCACTGCTAATCGCTGCACTTGTCGCGAGCCTCGACAACAAGAGCGCACTGTCTCTGATAACGATACTATGGAGTTAATACATCTTACTTAACGTAATATGCAGGACGTAGGTTGGGTAAAAATTCAGTATGTAACTTCCCATCGCATTAAAATACTTAACAGTCATATTTGATGCAATATTTATTGTTGGTTGTCTCTCTAATGTTAATAGTACTGATTCAGACTGTACGTTAACACGAAAACACACACACACACACACACACACACACACACACACACACACACACACACACACACACACACGTAAACAGTCATTGATTCCAGTGAGGGAAACAACTACTGTGTGTTGAACAACACATGCACCAGTCAGTTCCTCAGTTGGCGTCGAGTAGATGAGATTTTTCAATTACCTTGCAATGCAAGAATTGTTAGGAGGGGACTGAAATTAAATGGACTTGTTGTATGCTAAAGAGCTGCGACAAAGCAAGGCCTGACCGATTATCAGATAATTGTCCACATGGGTTTTGTGGACGAGTATACTTTTAGTAACCAACCCACCCACGATCATTACGTAAGATTTCTCGAGGGCGTAGGGGAATTGATTTCATTAAGTCGTCGACAGTGTAGCGTAATGGTTTACTTCCCACCATACTTTTTCTATATTCGTCCAAAGGTCGCTTGCATTTGTAGGTCCACATGGCAATGACCTTGTTACCACTGCCCACATATTCTCTATCTGGTTGATGTTCAGTGATCGTGGAACAAAGGGCAACAACTTTATCCCCTCTTGGCCTTGAAACCAATCTCGCACTGCTCTGCTATGATGGATGGGGCTCTGCTCCTGTAAATAAACTGTTATCTCATTAGTTCATATATTTATATTTAAATAACGTATTTGTAATAAGCACATTGGATTATCATTTTCCACAGTGTTTAAGAATTCAGGCCATGTCATATATGAGTGATCTGGAGTCAACAGTCGGATTAAGAATATGGTTTACCCAGTCTATCATATGATGAGAGTCATAGTCGGATATCCACATGAAGACTGACTGGCTGAATCCGATTAGGACGATCTTGTACCGAAATGAAATTAAGGAAATCGGATAATTTGAACGTCTGTATTGCAACAATGCTGCGCACATAAATTCCTATGATGGAGTAACAGCTAGCAACTGTCTAAGAAAAAGAGAGAAATATGTCTAGTAGCAGCAATGTAACGTAATTATAACCCATATTTATGTGATAGAAATACTGAATCGAACAATACACATCTATTTCAGTGGTGAGAAGATACACCATATCGGATTTGTTGGTGACATAGTGACAATAATAATAATAACAAAAATCCCGTGTGGCCGATAGGGGAAACCTTCCCCCCCCTTTGGGTGGTACCGAGGAAATCAAATACTTGGGGTGAATCAAATACTAACACAATCCTGAACGGCTACTCAATCCGTCGAACCCAAAATCCAGATATCTCTGAGTGAAAATCACGGCTACTCTGGTAACCGTCTGTTAGCTCAATGAGCTTGGCTGAAAATATTTGCCTCCCAAGGCTTCAACACCCTCTGGTCCTGTCCGGTCCCGGTATCACCCAGGCCAAACCAGTGAAACACAAGAAAACATGAACTATGCAAGCAAAGTTAACTTTACCCCAGGTGGTACACAACCTGGCCACCGATAGGAGGCAGTTGGGTTTTCGGACTCTGGGGAGTCCAGGTTAGCACGGCAGAGAATATCAAAGATCTCTGGTAAATTTCCCTACCAGCAGAAAACATTCATTTGAAAACTAAACTTCGATAAATTGATCCAAACAAGAAACCTCAATAATCTCACAAAAGAAATCGACAGACAAAAAATTCTCATCCTTGCTCTTCAAGAACCACGACGAATTGACAGTGAAACCTTGCATTAGGATTCAAAATGTTTCAAATGGCTCTGAGCACTATTGGACTTAACATCTATGGTCATCAGTCCCCTAGAACTTAGAAATATTTAAACCTAACTAACCTAAGGACAGCACACAACACCCAGCCATCACGAGGCAGAGAAAATCGCTGACCCCGCCGGGAATCGAAACCGGGAACCCGTGCGTGGGAAGCGAGAACGCTACCGCACGACCACGAGATGCGGGCTTGCTTTAGGGACACCATTGCATCTTCAAGAGGTAAATACAACAAAAGGTAGCGAAAGGCATACCAGTCTTCGGCACTGCATTTCTCGAACACAGATCTATCATCAACTCTGTCGAAGAAATCACACCCATCAACAATCGACTTATGACTCATTCAGAGCCCCTATAAAAGATATACACTCGAAAATACTATGAGCAAAGTTCACCAAGATGACGGAAAATACTAATGGGAGACTTCAACTCTATTTGGGACAGAAAAAACCTGTAGAAAAATCATGGGTACACACACCGAAACGCTTAGACCAACCGCACACGTCTCACTGACATTTGCCAACAATTCAACCACAAAAGAACGTCTTCCCACTTTAGGAAAAAAACAGTTCCCAGGTAGCATGCTTGGCTACCAGGTGCAAGCTGCTTTCGTTCGCCATTCGAGACTCGCTGAAAGCCAGAGTTTTAATTCTTTTCTAGCAGAGCTACAAAAAAATGGTTCAAATGGCTCTGAGCACTATTGGACTTAACTTCTGAGGTCACCAGTCCCATAGAACTTACAACTACTTAAACCTAACTAACCTAAGGACATCACACACGTCCTTGCCCGAGGCATGGTTGCGTGGTTGCAGACTGTAGCGCCTAGAACCGCTCGGCCACCCCGGCCGGCTCAGAGCTACAAGCAGGCAGATAAAAACTCAATAAGGGAATCGTAAGACAACGCTTGAGTGAAATTCGCCTTGCTACTTTCAGTAAGCCTTAGTGTCAGAGCGAAAACCTTACGGTACTGCCAAATTCATAATGCCAGTTATGTTTTCTGCAGACATATTTTTTGTTGTTGTGAATACATAATTTTATCTATGGAATGCCACATTTTCTTAATGCTTGTGAATGATACAAAAAATGAAGTAAATACAGACCTTTTCGAAGTCAAAAGTCGGTAATATCCTACTAATTCGTGTTAAAATAGGCTCAATCGTCTTACAGACACTTAATGCTTTATTAAGATAGACTGCCGTCGTGATGTTTCTG
The DNA here is from genome assembly GCF_021461395.2 of Schistocerca americana. NCBI lineage: Eukaryota > Metazoa > Arthropoda > Insecta > Orthoptera > Acrididae > Schistocerca > Schistocerca americana. Next base: position 344,874,939 of record NC_060119.1, read on the forward strand.
TAGTAAGCTGAATTCAATTTGTATTAGTACAGTGAATATTTTAATTGCATTTTCCATTAGTTTACTAAACGCAACAGTAATCATCAAAGAGAAATTAATCAGCAAAAGAATTTTCTTTCACGACATCTAAAACGATTTGACAATGCTGAAGTTGTTTACAAATTCTACGCCAGTAGAAACCTACTGGTTCCAACGATACCATTATACCAGAGTAGTTTTAAGAGTATTTTCGTCTAGAAATGAATTGCCTTGACGGTTGACCGATCAAGAGCGGGAAAGGTAAAATTTTACGAATATATGACGAGAGGGACAGGTGCTTGAGAGAAGACTTCTCTATCAATACAAGTGCCTGAGAGACGACTTTCCTATCAATCTCCTGGACAGTTTTGTTTCTCAAATCAACACAGTGCGTTATCATGCAGTAGCACAGGTGATGTAGTTGTGTTGCTCGATTTTCTTACACTGAGACCGAAAGGTGTCTCAGTTGTTGGCAACAAATTCCAGCTGTGTTGCACACAGCCCTTGGGGCAGAATTCGTAGCCCAAAACACACTTTTGGAGCTATCAGGTGTAAAATATTATGTTCACACTACTCTTTGCTCGAGTTTATGTCTTTTGAGGGGCTCAGCCTTTCATTTCTTCTTAGGAAGTTAACGAAAACGGCATCATAACACGTCACCAGTAACAGTGCTGCATACGAATGCTCAATGAGCGACCTGATGACGTTCAATAATAGTCACTCCGTTGATTTTTGTTGTTCCGAATTAGAGCATGCAGTACTCCTACACCAGACTTCTGAACTTTTCCTGTTGAATGCAAATGTCGCGTGACGGTAAAATGGTAATCTATCACATATATCAGTAGTCGAGACTTCCTTAAATTGGAAAATCATTCATGCCAGAACGATCTTTGTTGAAACAAGAATATCTTTTTCTGGCTTATTTTTTCCAAAAGCACTCGCTCCACACACAATTCAAATCTTTCTAGCTCCCTCCTCTGCATTCACCCCTCTGTTATACCAAAAGTAAACGATGTGTTGCAGATGTTACACCTATTTCCACTTGCGACTCAGTTTTGCAACGTTTAACTGTAGTTCATGATTTTCAAGCATCCAAAATCCAATGCTTAACTGCAAGATGATAATAGAACTTCAATATCGAAAATGACAGTTGATACATACACTGACAGCGTGGCGCCGCGTTCACATGGGCGGCGCCGGATTTCAGGCGGCGGGTGGCGTCTGGCCGGTGGCCGGTAGCCGCTGCAGCGCGAGGGAAACGCTCGAGCGTTAGCTGTTATGATCGCGACGCAACTACGAGCTGTCCTGCGGAATTGTTTCTGGAATACTTGTTATTGCTGGTGGGTAGAATGTAAAGCGTATTATGTTCGATGTTCAGTCAGCCTCATAACCTGAGATCGAAATGTGGTAAAAAAAAAAAAAAAAGTACAGTTGGACGCAAACAGGCGACTATAAGTTTACAACGCACGTCGCTTGCCACTTTTTTTTCCGCGCGTTAACCACTTTTTTTTTTTTTTTTTTTTTTTTTTTTTTTTTTAAAGAGTGTTCAGTTATGAGTAGGTGGAGACAATGCGGACAGGGGTCGGAACCCGAGGCCCGGCCGCGATGTCTCCCCCCTCCCGTCCCTGAATCACTCCCTCAAAGTAGCTTTTATATTTATTTTTATTTTATTATTAAGATTTTTTTTTTTAGCAGGAACAGGGTAAATTAACAAAGGATCTTTATTGGTACAAACTTAAATACAACAGAAATGCCATTCTTCCGGCGAAAATAACAAGGTGTAGGAAAAAAAGAATAATAATCCTGATGTAAGCAAGCGGTGTGAAGCAATATACAGTGGAGTGAGGGAAAAAACACTGTGTTCTGGTATAGTGCATAAACGAAAGGAGGCGCGTGTCCATGCGCCTACTCCACTGTGGTTACAATATATAAAGTATCGCGGGGAGTCTCAGATGTCAGCAGGGCGGGAGTGTTGTCGGCGTGGGGCACCATCCAACTGAGCGGGGGTGACGTAAAGATCGCATGTAGGTAATTGGCGAAGAAGGCGCGGTAGCGCGGTCGGTGTTCGACTTGACTGTGGGCGGTTTGTAAGTACTGCCAGAAATCAAGGCGTGATTTGTCGCCATCATTATACATGTAGGTGATTGTCCATCCCTTGACCCATACAATCGCATGATTTTTGGCGGCGGGGAAATAAGTATTCTCAGGATGGATAAAAGTCCATGGGTCAATCGAGTCCGGCGGAACACGGAGGTAACAGGCAACGAACTGTCGGGCCAGTTTCCAGACGTCACTGGTGGCAGCACAAGTCAGTTGATGGACATCGTCATCCACGAGGTGGCAAATGGAACAAAGTGGAGAGTCCGGTAGTCCGATGGCGTGAAGGCGATGATTTGTGGCGAATTTTTCATTTGCGACTTGGTACCATGTTGCCCGGACGTGGGAGGGAAGAAAAGGCTGGTGGATATGACGCCAAACCGTGGGCCACCGCTTGGACGGATGTCTCACTTCAATATTGTTGCTGGATACGGAACGAAGCAGTGGGGTGTAAAAATCTTTAGGTTGAGGAGAACGCGTGGTCGGTAAGTGTGTGTGAGCGTAACTGAAGTCGACGATGAAATCAGAAATGTGCGCCAGGTGGTGCTTGATGTGTCCTACTGGTACTGGTGGTGTTATGGTTGCGGGTACAAGAATTTCCAGCAAGCTGCGCGTAAGGGAGGTGCCCCCGTGCCACTGCTTGTGCATGGTGGACATGTACAAGGACGCCGCTCGGAGTCGCACGTTGACAAGGCCGAGGCCTCCCGCTCGCGTGGGAAGGGTGAGCGTGTCGTAGCGGACCTTAAAGAGCGTACCGGCCGTAAGGAAGTATCCGAAGGCAGCCTGGAGGCTGCGTCCAATTGTTGATGGCAGCGGAAGGACCTGTGCGATGTGGACCATTCTGGACGCCACATGTTGATTGAGGTATTGGACACGTTGTAAAGAATCGAGTCGTCGGAGAAGATTTTGTCTCACCGTCGTGCGGATAGTTTGCAGTGCACGCCGAAAATTGATGGCAGAGGAGCGGCGCACGGTGGAGGTGAAAATAATATCAAGGTATCGTAGTTTTTGTACACACGGGAAAGGTGCTAAGTCGGCGTGTGAGAGGCCGCGTCCAATGGACATCGCCGCGGATTTAGCCACATTCATGGTACTGCCCGCTGCAGTGCCGTACGTTGATATCAAATCAAGTACCGTGTGTGTTTCACTCCGTGAGCGGATCAAGAGGAGGAGGTCGTCCGCATACGCACGACATTTAAAACTGTGCTGTCGCAGGGTGAGACCAGAAAGGTGGCTAGTCAGACTCCCGATGAGTGGCTCCAGGCTCAAGGCATAGAGTAGGGTCGAAAGTGGGTAGCCTTGCCGTACGGAACGCCGGATCTCCACTGGTCCCGCCACACGGCCATTAACCTGAATCAGCGATTCGGCGGTGCCGTACAGGCGCCGGATAACGTCGATAAAGGCTGGTGGAAAACCCATACGGTTCATCACTGAGAAGAGAAAAAGATGCCACACTTTGTCGAATGCGCTGCCAAAATCAATGGCAACCACTGCGGCGCGGAGTTTGCACGCCGCTGCCAGTGCAATTAAATCGCGACATTCTCCTGTGGCCGTTTGTATATTAACTGAGCCGCCCGGAGTTGTCTGTTCCGAGGATAGAATGCTAGGCAGGACCTTGCGGCATCGCGTTGCCAGTAGGCGTGTAAAAATTTTATAGTCTGCGTTTAGCAAGGTCAGGGGACGGTAATGTGCTGTCGTCACGCCTGGTGTCGGTTTGTGGATGGGTATAATAAGTCCCGTGACGAAGGACGGCGGTACGGCGTTCCCCATCGTCAGCAGTTCGTGGAACATCATTGTCCACCGTGACGCCATTAGTGTGAGGAAAGCGCGATAAAATTCTATCGGCAATCCGTCGACACCAGGTGACTTATTCAGAGCGCCTTTTTTGATGGCATCGTGGACTTCGTCACGCGTAATTGACTCCATCATCTCGGCCGCTTCGTCGTTGGTGAGGGTGCGAGTTACGTGTAGTAACACAGACTGCTCAGTGTGGTTGTCGGTGGTCTCCTCCTGGTACATTGTGCGGTAGTGGTCGACAAAGGCACTGACGATTTCGGCCTGGCAAGTGACGTGCTGGCCGTGACAGGTGTTGATCTCGGTGATGAGTTGTTGTCGTCGATGTTTCCTGTCGGAGGCGATATGATGCATGGTGGGATGTTCTTGTTCCGCCGAATCTTGACATCGGGTTCGCACCATAGCCCCCTGCAGTCTACGGCGTGTCAACGTTACAATTTGCGCCTTAATCCTGCTGCGTTCCCTCTGGGTGTCGGGGGTGGGCGGTTGGGCGTCCAGGTCGCGGAGAACGGCGTAGAAATAGTCGGTAGTGTGCCGGCGCCACGCAGCTACTTCCTTTCCATACTGAATCAAAGTACGGCGAATGGCAGGTTTGGCACATTCCAGCCACCAGGTCAAGGTCGTGCAGTATGTAGGTAAGCGACGTTCACAGGTGGCCCATGTCTCGGTAACACGTTGAAAACATTCGGGATCATTAAGATGGGTGGTGTTTAGCTTCCACGGTGCACGACTACGCCAGACCACTTGCTTGGGGAAGAGAATGTTGCAGATGTAGGCGCAGTGGTCCGAAAAGGCCAGGGGCCAAAGTTCTGCACCTTGGACTGCAGGTGTGAGTTCCCGAGAGACGTAAATTCTATCAAGGCGGCTCGCGGAGTGACTCGTCTGGTAAGTATGCCCAGGTGCGTCGCCGTGCTGAACTTCTCAAGTGCCGCGGAGCAACAGATCTCGGACGACAAGACGCAGTTCTTGACAGGTGTTGTAGTGGGGCACTTGATCTTTAGGGTGCAAGACACAATTAAAATCACCCCCAAGCAAGTAATGGTCGCAGCGTCCAAGAAACAAAGGAGCGATTTCTTCTGAATAGAAGAGGGCCCTGTCGCGTCTGCGGGTGGAGCCTGACGGAGCGTAAATGTTGACGATACGCGTCCCCATGACGGTGACGGCCATGCCTCTGGCAGATGGAAGGTACGTGAGATCGGTCACTGGAATGCCTTCTCTGGCGTACATGGCTACGCCGCGTCCCAGGTGGTCACCAGGAGAAGTATAAGTGTTATATCCCGCGACGTCTGGAAGTGTGGCCAAGTGTACTTCCTGTAGTAGTGCAATATCGACGTCTGACGCCCATATCATCTCTCGCAGCAGTTGAAGTTTCACGGGTGAGCTAATGGTGTTAGTGTTGATCGTTGCTATTCCGTAGGTTTGGAGCCGTACCCCGCCGTGTAGGGGTACTCCACCGGCGGAGAACGATGAGGGGCGAGGCAACGGCGAGTCGTGCCGTACGCCACCTGACGGCGTTATCAGCGGCGTAACGATGCTTCCGTCTGGGGTAACTCTGTCCCCAGCGTGTGGTCCGGGTCCTCATCGACGTCCTCACTCCACACCACTGAAGGCGCTGTCGTGGTGACGGTCGTATGTTCCACGTCGGTCGTAGGGGCGGAGGACGTCTCGGCGGCAGTCGCAGCGGTGGAGTCCATTGGTTCAGGAGCACCTGTGCGAGCCAATAGAGTAGGCATTGACACAGCCACAGTCGGCGTCATGTTGTGTCATTCGTGTCGTCGTGTAGGTTCTCCGAGGCCTCGTCGGGTCGGACGGCCTCTGCAGCATCAGGGGGAGGTGATCCGTCGCGTTCCGAGACCGTATGGCGCCGCCTCTTGCGCCTCTTAGGTGAACGTTGTTTGCGGGTTCGTCCCTCCGTGTCGGAAGACGGAAGAGTCGCGTCGCTCCGAGAGGAAGGCCGTCTCGGGAACGTCAATTGACGGGGCGTCCATATGGTCGGGCGGGTGGGGGTCGGAAGTCGTTGCTGTTGGTAGTGGCGCCGGAGAAGCGTCAGGCTTCGAGCGCGACGTGTCGGCCCCGGCGGTATCCGTAGCAGCTGGAAGGGTCACCGGTACGTGGGCCGACGGGTGGCGGCCGGTGGGAGGAGAAGTGAGCGCCGATGCGTAGTTGACCGGTAAAACCGCCGTCGGAGCCGGAGGTGTCACGGTAGCTGCTGGCAATTGGGTGATTCGTCGCTGAAGACACTCAGATCTGAGGTGGCCTTCTTTGCCGCACCCGGAACAGGTCTTGGGTTGGCCGTCGTATATGACAACCGCGCGGCACCCGCTAATTTGCAGGTAAGATGGCACGTGGCGATTGAGATCGATGGTGATCTGCCGTACACCGTTAAGAACGGGGTACGTTTGGAATTGCGCCCAGCGTTCGGCAGTGTGGCCATGTACAGTGCCATATGGGCGGAAAGCCGCAATAACGTCTTCCGCCGGGAGCTCGAACGGGAGTTCGAAAACTCGTATGGTGCGCATTCCTAAGCCGGCATGGTCGACGGTGACCGCTCCGACATTGCCGTCGGCGTGGCAAAAGCGTAAGCCATGGTTGGTGTCACGAAGTATTCTTTCACACACCGCGTCATTGACGACTTTGACGTACACCGTACTGCTTAATATGGACAAATGGATGCCCAAGATATCGGAAGCTGGGATCTTAGCAACGTCGCGTAGGAAGCGTTCCACCTCCAAGGCCTTTGGTCGTGCGTAGTCGTTGCAGAAGGTGAATCGTAAAGTTGATTTTCTAAAACGGTTGGCCATGGTTCTAGTGCACGTAAGCGACACGTAAGTGACGGCCGCGGAAATGTAAACAACAGCGAGCAAGCGCGCTTCGCAGGCGGAAACAGCAACACGTCCGCACTGCACGGCGGCGAAAGCCGGACTGTCACTAGACCACGGGCTCACACAGTCCGACAATCTCTCGGAAGTAGACAACACTTCCTCCTAACACTTCCGCATCTTACAGTGTTGCCAGATTGTGCAGATGGCCACACTTAGAGTTGTCAGGGGCGGTCAGTTTTATTGGCCACCTTAAGTGAATGACTCGGACTTAGTCTCTGAGGCGGCCGGCCGGCGGTCAGTTTTATTGTCTGAGACTGTACACAATAGTGTCATAAGCGTTTACCAAGAAAATTCTGTGCGTCTATGTAACCGTTTCAGGACTTTATGCTCTGTTTGTAGGTAGCGTGAATGTGGATGTGTAATTTAAAATATTATACAACGGCTAGCAACGATCCTCCTTATCTTTTTAACGAGTCGAACGAATAAATCATTAAAATTAACAATTCTAACATAAGATAACAGATAAAAGTGATTTCTTTGTATGACATGTACTAATTACGCTTCTGTTCTAGGTTTAATTGAAATTGTGTCCATTTTGCCATAGATGGACGAAGACGCATTGATGGCGGGGACAACGAACATCGTAGGGTTAGGCGTTACGCCACAATGTACGGAACTGTGCCACGAGACTACATTGTGGGACTATGGAGATCGCAGTAAAGTCGTTCGAAAAACAGGTGGATGCCAGTGTACTTCATGCAGTCATCTCAAACACATCATCGCTTGATATTTTACTATTTCTAAAATTTAAAGAACCTCTCTCACACCAGCCTGATTTAGCTTCACTGATCAGGATAGTAAAAACATGCGTATATTAAGGGAATTTTCATTGACAAAGCAGACTTATCACATTCACACAGTTCATTACTGTTCTGTCCTGATTAAATTAAGCTTAACTTAAATTCCATAAGGCAGTGAAGCAATTTCGAGGTCTCGGTGCGACGAAAATTGTCAGTCGATCTCCTGGAAACATTTGTAATAATTATTAACTTTAGGTGATCACATGGGGAAGACCGGAGATCTGCTGGTAAGACCGTGTTAGCCTATTTATTTGAAGTAACTGGATATCTTGAGCATTCAAAACGGCAGGTTCGTCCAGTGTAAATCAGACGTTCCCCACTGATCCCGTGCAACACAACGTAGTAAGCAGACACTGTCAATAATAATAATCCGTTAAATAATACGCGAACACACTTACTTTAGTTTAGTTCATGTATTAAATTCCTTCTCATACAGAATCTCATCAACATGGCGACTCGCTCAACAATACGTACATATAGATCCTTCTTTTACGACTAATCGGCAAGAAGTTTTTATTCTTTTCATAAGAGAAAACATAGATAGCAGAGAAGCTATTCCATGGAGTAAATGGACGCTCCAAGGAATAATTGGGCTTGAAACTACTTTGCATTGATAATCGGTAAGATAAGAAGAGATATTTCGAGATATATACTGAGTTATATAATTTATAAAATTTCTGAAAATATCGCGGAGAAACCGCTGCAAGAGACATTACAGTATGTTTGTCGGATTTGCAGTCAGGTCCTGGAATGAAACAGTACCTGGACTTTCCAACTGGTGGACACCCTCAGGAGCGAAGCTGAACTGCTGAGAAGCGAGACTGGTCGCCCCTCGCAGGCCATACAATGCCCATGAGGCGTGGTCAAGAAGTTGTCAGTGTTGCCCCTTAGCAGAATGATGAGCCTGTGAAGCGAATATGGGACGACTGGCTTTCGGCTAAAATCATTCGATTACGTTGTGGTAACAGACTGGTATGTAGTGTAGCCCGAGTTTGATAGATCATAATTTGTTTGCGAGCTGTTGAAGCCAACGATTTTGAGTATCAAATCAAAATTGTGGTAATGGACTGACCTTTAGTGTAGCCTAAAGTTTACGTTCGTGTCATATTTAAACTGTTGACTCAGCTGAACGCCACTCGTACTGTACCCATTTTGGCTGCTCATAGTACACAAGCAGGGCCTCCGTTGGTGAAAGCTAGAAAAGCGATACATCGCGTTCGAGACAACTGTCTCTAAGGCAGCTCCGACTGCGCATCTAGCATTCTAAGGCAAGACGTGGAACCCCGTTTTACTATGTAGTAAGGCCACCATTGGCGGCTTCAGGTCTACGCGCTGTGGACGTCCTGTGATCTACATTAGGGTGATGTCTCAGACGTCTCAGCAATCGAGCTTCTCATCTAAAGATGTTGATGATTTGAAGAGGCGAAAAATTGAGTAAAACTGGTTTTGGGATCCAGCTGCAAGCCCTCCAAACAATCATGAAGGAACGTATGTTCAAATACCAACGTTAGAATGTTTGTCTTGCTGTAAAATATATCTTACGGTTACCTTGTATCATTCGGAAACGCTGCATTGAACTGTCACGAATATTTAACATATTTTAAATGAAGTGCCTTCTGCGCCGATTTCACTAAACGATTTTTTCTCCACAAATCATATTAATTCAGGAAATAATGTACATCCTGATTTTGGGAATTGGTAAGAGATATTCTTTGAATTCTCTTGAAGTTTTTGCGTTATGATGGTCATTCTAAATCCTGACCGACGTAATGAAATTGAAGTAACGTTCATGAAAAACTATATTCAATGTCAAATGTTAATTAAAATGAAGAATGTCGCAACAGCTACAGCGATGAAGGGTGAAATAAAGCACAGCTGGTACAGAATACACAAACTATATTTATTATCCTTTTTGTGACGGAAGTGTATGACTCGAGCTTTGGAAATGGATGGCTCATAGCCTTCTGATGAGGAATATTTGGGCGGAGTGAAGAAAAGGTGTTGTTTTACGTTCCTGACTGTCGGAATTTATTTCAATTTGCAAGCCAAATTTTAAACCATTTTGTAGAGCCATAAGTGCGAGCACTTATGAAACAGTCTGTGGCTATAATATAACATGGTTGTATCGTAAGAGTGAGGAGGTTTTCCACAGAAAAAGAGCAACACATGGAAAATACTGACAACAATAAGGAACACGATGATGGCGACATCAGGGAATAATTTTCACGGCACTAGAGGGAGCTTTAGAGGGTAAGAACTGTAGGGTGAGGTAGTGGCTGGAATATATCCGACAAATACTTGTCGATTCAGGCTGCAAGTGCTGCTCTGAGATTAAGGGAGAAATTCATGGCGGATGTCATCAACCATACAGAAGACTATTGATTCCAAAAATAAAAATGGAGATACGTTCGAAGGAACTCCTTAGCGCTTTACGAAAGCAAAGTATAATGTACCAGCATCAGGCTTCACCTTCTCTCAACATTACCAGCAACATAATACTGAATGCTACATGCACCCGTCAATATTACATCTTTGGATCTACATTCTTAAATTAGTATAACTGATTCATGTATTTTAAATTAGAGTGTTTACTTTGACAGAAGAAATTGGCTGATTTTGGTACCGGTAGATCAGTGCATAGCAAATATCGACTAGCTATGAATATGCGGTGTCTGAGCAATGCCAAGGGACGGAAATGTTTTGACACTCTACGACATATGCAGTCTTTTGATCTACAAACAATAGAAATACTGTGCCCGAAAGGCTTCTGCTTGCAGTCAACGTGGAAGATTGTAAATTATGATTACGTAAGAGATGAAGTAGAATGTGAAATAGAATAGAACAGAAGTCTTGATCTCGATAAAACATATGATAAAATTCAGTGGAAATGACTCTTCTAAAGTAAGAACGATATATGCTGAGATTCGAAGGAATGGAGAGTGCTATTAAACTTATACTTGTACCAAACAAAAACTATAGAAACTTATGGAAGCATAAGCACAGAAAAAATCAGAAGAGGGGGCACGGCAAGGATGTTCCTGATCGCCATACTTGTGTATTGTGTATTGTGTGTATTGAAACCGGGGACCTAGAAACGACGGAGAGGCTTCGTCCCGCCGTAGCCCCACAACAGGCCACAGCAGTCCACCCACCCCACCGCCGCCCTACGCCGATCCCAGGGTTATTGTGCGGTATGCATCAAACAACACGAACGCCACGTGCTGTTAACACGAAGCGTGAAATCCGCGCTAGCGGAACATTACGAGAATTGCAGCCAAGATGCAGATTTTCTACAACATACGTATCCTGACCAAGGAACGCAACCGCAACATTTATAGGTAGAAAGTCCGAGAACCGGTAGACCTTCTGAGAGCGAATACAATTTCAATAAAGGTGATACAGACTTCCAGGTTCGTGGCTTCCGCCTTCAGGGATGTAGATATGCAGTTGAGCCATCTAAGAACGAAAGTAATTTTAAACCTAGAAAATCAAGGGAGTGAAATGTTACATTACTGCTAAACTACCGTACAGTTTACTACTTCAGTTTTATTCACACGGATTCATAATTTATGCTTTATGCGTTAGTTAATTACAATTATTAGTTCTCAAATGTTCTACATGTCAAATTAAGTACAAAATACCTGTTTTATACCTTTCTGCAGCCTTAAAATTTATGATTTAGTAGTCAAGTGTTAATAGAGATGATTTCAGTAGGATTCCAGCTTCGTTGTTTCCCACCAGCAAGGAAGTAAATAAGCGGTAATGGTGCGTGAGAAAAGGAAAATAAATTTAATAGTATTAAATCACACAGAAAAATCACCTCAGAGTCACCGGTGAAAGTAAATTATTCCTTTTCGAGCACATTCTAAGGTATAATTGCAACTCTGAAACGTTTTCGATGTAGAGAGACTTGGAAATAAAGGCAGAAGAAAACCAAGAAACAAGATTATACATTAACTGATGCAGAGCATGGTGCACCGAAATTACGAAAAAAGTACCGACAAAAGATGTGAACAGCGACAGTAACGAGGCATAGTCTTTAACAAAAGATAGCTGGATAATGCAAGGATTACGTCAGCTGTTGTATTATAGTAACTCCTGAAATGTTCCTGAACAATATATTAACGAATATCTGACACGTCTTCAAATGTCTGTGCAAATGTTAGTGCGAAATACAGTGAAAGATTCGCTTAAGATGTGCTGTTGCAGTACTATTACACACACGCACGCGCGCGCGCACACACACACACACACACACACACACACACACACACACACACACACACACTATTTAGTACACTAAGTCGATGCTTGGTATCATAGAAATGACTGTATGAAAGAAAGTATTAGTGAACTAGCGAAGATTGTGACGTCTATGTAAGAATTGGTCGATGGCCCATTGACAAAATTCTACATACAGGACGCTACAGAGTATGTATTCGCTGTTAACTTTCAGTATGATGTCCAGTAGTAACACTTACATGCGATTTGGCTTCATAAGAGTAAAATACACAAAAATAGCAGAGATTCGAAGCGGAGCAACACTACACAATACTACGACAACTCTCCTACTGAAGAAGTCTTGTACTTTTCGTAATTCCAAACATAAAATTACACCTTTTGTTGCTTGTTCCGTGTACAGCACATTCTCGTTTAATATCACTTCTTGCAACCGCTTTCCCTAAGAGACGGAGTATATTGATGATACAGTTTCAAATGTCGCTGAATTTTGTCTTACCGGTTCGTTATACAAAAAGTTATACATGCAGAAGAAACGCTTAGTCTGAATGACTGATATGCAATGAGAATACTTCCATAACTTAATAACATAAAGATAAAATTTAAAATATGCATGTGTCTTCATTCACATTGTAGTTTTGAGCACAAAGTATTGTTTTTACATCCAAATTTTCTTTTATTTTTCAGAAATTCATACATACAAATTATGTTTAAGTTAGGAAATACGTTACATCGGATTTTGTTGTCATGTACATTCATCATGTTTCCTCCACTGTAACCTTGTTCTATAATCATGCACCTAAGTAGTAAAGTCGGAAAAAAGTGAGAAATTAACTGTGCTCCGTATACCATATAAACATAATTGCTAGTATTCCCATGTTGCCATCCAATAACCAAACTTTCTCTAAAATAAATATGTCACAAATATAGCAAAATTACTTGTACTGGATACATTTTCTCTAATTGGTAGACATAAGTTTCAAGAGAGAATCGGAATGTGTAAATCAAAAGTCGCGATAATCTCTTAACTTTAGGAATATGCGTTCAAAGAAGGCACAAAGAAGCTTCAAGTGAAATTCTGATATCAGTAAAATTCAAGGACTGTGAGCTAACCGAAATAAAGAGTTACAGATGTATTTACATTCTTTGTTGGATCCCATAGAAGTCCGGAATACGGATTTCGTCTGGTGTGGCTTCCTTGTGATTTCTGAATTTAATTCGAAGTGCCTTCCAGTTGAGAGGCTTAGGTAAGCAGAGAGTTAACGGTGAGGTTGGGCGCGTCGACCACGACTCTCTTGAAGTCTGCATATTCGCAGCAGTACGAGTAGCCCATCTTCTGGTTATTGGCCCTCCAGGTTAACCAGCTGATCTTGGTGCATACGTCTTTGCAGATGAAGTAGTCAGAGCCAGGGTTCTTAATGTACGGGTTGTTTACACCTAGGAACACTACAGCTGCCTTAGTATCCTCTCTATACAGAATCTTCCAAAAGAGCTTCGGCACTGGAATGTAGTTTGTGCCGTTAGTATAAAGGTACAACTCCGTCTCGGTATTTCTCACGTTGGGCAGCGTTGTGATTCCGTGCGTACCCGTGTAGATTTGCAGCTCGACGAGGTTTGTTGCAACATAGGAATGTACATTGTCCTCCATGAGTTTCCAGTTGCCACCATTGAATGTTTGCCACTGCGGTGCAGCATTCATGTAGAAGAATGTGACGTATTCCTGCGCGCCAAGGCTGAAATCAGACTTAGCAGTGAGGTGTCCTTTGGAAAGGAAGTAGTCGGTCGTTAGAGAAATGTACCTGGACCCCAAGTTAGGGTCCCCCAGCAGTTTGCCGACCGTGTCGATCTGCGTGGTCCTTCTGTATTGATTATCCATGTCAATGTTGGGGAAGAAGGTGCCATTCAACCAGTCGGGCCGGGGGAAACCGGTCTGGCTGCCCCCTATTTCGCGGACCATCGTGAAGTGGTCGTACACCGTGCTGTAGGAGCGACCGTCGAAGCAGGCGTCGATGAGCGTGTAGAAGTCGGGGCCGACCTGGAAGCCCAGCTGGATCTCCTGATACTGACTTCTGCTGCCGCACGTTTTGGCCGGATTCCTCTCCGATGGTTTCGGCTGGGACACGCATCGGAGATCACTGAAGTTGTAGGGCCTACTGCCGATGGTGAAGGTGGTGCCGGAGATGCAGGTGGCTGTCGCCAGCGGCTGTCTCGTCACCACGAGGGCGTTGTCGGGACACGCGACGATGATCTGCTGGTTCTGCCTGAGCAATATTTTCCCCGAGGAGTCCGGCGTGACGAAGCCGTGCACGTCTTTGCTTCCGCCGGGCTTCAGCAGCAGCGGCTGAGGGTAGGGCATCTTGGATTTGTTTACGTCCACCGAACAGCCTGTAATTTGAATAGAAATGTCATTATAACTGAACTGATAACTCAGTTTCACAACAGGCTGCAAAAATATAATTGCGTAGGTTTCCGCGGCCAGAGTCAGTCGACATAAAAGTTTTCTGGGTATGGTACCGCGTCATAATGTAAAAAACCACTGCTACTGGAGGAAAACCAACGTCTCGGCCACGATTGCAGCGGCCTTCTTCTGGGTCTTGCTAACCACCTCAGATGAACTTTGGAACCAGGTGAATGCAGCTTCGATATCTGTATAACAGGACGCCATTCGCTCCTCAAACGCGTCCATGCCGTCACGCACGCAACAAGCTATCGGGCCCCATGGTGGATCCTGTGCCTAGCAGGCAGCAGGACACATGCTAAATCGCAGAGACTGAAATGTTAATCATTTCTGCAGAACCTACTACTGTACATGTCCTCTGAATATGAACGTCCTATCTGTAATTGTTCGCCAACGGCCTTGCCACAGTGGCTACACCGGTTCCCGTCAGATCACCGAACTTAAGCGCTGTCGGGCTGGCCTAGCACTTGGATGGGTGACCATCCGGTCTTCCGAGCGCTGTTGGCAAGCGGGGTGAACTCAGCCTTGTGAGGCAAACTGAGGAGCTACTTCACTGAGGAGTAGCGGCTCCGGTCTCGGAAACTGACATACGGCCGGCAGAGCGGTGTGCTGACCACATGCCCCTCCATATCCTCATCCAGTGACGCCTGCGGGCTGAGAATGACACAGCGGCCTGTCGGTACCTTTCGGACTTCATGGCCTGTTCGGGAGTAGTAGTAAAGTATCTCTAACTGTTCAAGGTGCTCTGTTTTGTCTGGACGTGAGTATATAATGTACGAGGGGATATCAATAAGTAATGCAACACATTTCTTTTTCTGAAAGCAGCTTGGTTTTATTCAGAATTCCAGTACACCATATCATTCTCCTTTCTTTTTGGCTACAAAATTCTATTTTTCAACGCATATTATCGTTCAGTGCGACGGCTTTACGTCACCTTACTGGCAGGTCCTGTATACCCTCATACTGCCACTCTACTGGTCGACATGTTGCTGTATCAGGGCACTTTGACCTATTGAATTACATCCTCTTACCGGTAGCCATTCCCGGGGAGCGCATCTTTCATTGAGCCAGAGAGATGGAAGTCGAAGGTGAGAGAACCGGGCTGGGTCTTCCCAGAAGAAGGCCACTGCAATCGTGGCCGAAACGGTGCTTTTTCTCCAGCAGCAGTAGTTGTTTACATTATGACGCGGTACCATACCCAGAAAACTTTTAGGGTGCAAAAAGATTAGAATATAGAATGCTGTCAAAGAATTTGCGCACAGTGTCTGACATTTTCTTACCGACACTAATTCATTTACTTGAAATTTTTATCATAGTCAGAGCAAGAGTTTGCTGTTGCTTCATCCAAAATCACAAAACAGGTTAACCTACCCAAGAGAGAGTGAAATACACTAGGATTTCAAAAAGAATGTAATACACTGCTGCCCATCGAAGTTGCAACAACGGAAGGATGTTGTTGTTGTTGTGGTCTTCAGTCCTGAGACTGGTTTGATGCAGCTCTCCATGCTACTCTATCCTGTGCAAGCTTCTTCATCTCCCAATACCTACTGCAACCTACATCCTTCTGACTCCCTCTACGATTTTTACCCTCCACGCTTCCCTCCAATACTAAATTGGTGATCCCTTGATGCCTCAGAACATGTCCTACCAACCGATCCCTTCTACTAGTCAAGTTGTGCCACTTCTCTTCTCCCAATCCTATTCAATACCTCCTCATTAGTTATATGATCTACCCATCTAATCTTCAGCATTCTTCTGTAGCACCACATTTCGAATGCTTCTATTCTCTTCTTGTCCAAAATAGTTATCGTCCGTGTTTCACTTCCATTCATGGCTACGCTCCATACAAATACTTTCAGAAACGACTTCCTGACACTTAAATCTATACTCGATGTTAACAATTTCTCTTCTTCAGAAACCCTTTTCTTGCCATTGCCAGTCTACATTTTATATCCTCTCTACTTCGACCATCATCAGTTATTTTGCTCCCCAAATAGCAAAACTCCTTTACTACTTTAAGTGTCTCATTTCCTAATCTAATTCCCCCAGAATCACCTGATTTAATTCGAACATTCCATTATCCTGGTTTTGCTTTTGTTGATGTTCATCTTATATCCTCCTTTCAAGACACTATCCATTCCGTTCAACTGTTCTTCCAAGTCCTTTGCTGTCTCTGACAGAATTACAATGTCGTCGGCGAACCTCAAAGTTTTTATTTCTTCTTTATGGATTTTAATACCTACTCCGAATTTTTCTTTTGTTTCCTTCACTGCTTGCTCAATATACAGATTGAATACCGTCGGGGATAGGCTACAACCCTGTCTCACTGCCTTCCCAACCACAGCTTCCCTTTCATGTCCCTCGACTCTTATAACTGCCATCTGGTTTCTGTACAAATTGTAAATAGCCTTTCGCTCCCTGTATTTTACCATTGCCACCTTCGGAATTTGAAAGAGAGTATTCCAGTCAACATTGTCAAAAGCTTTCTCTAAGTCTACAAATGCTAGGAACGTAGGTTTGCCTTTCCTTAATCAAGCTTCTAAGATAAGTCGTAGGGTTAGTATTGCCTCACGTGTTCCAATATTTCTGAAATTTTATTGTATTAGGGGGAACAAACGACTAAAGTGGTCTGTTAGTTTGTAATCGCAGTTAGCAGCGACGTTAAATCACTTGTGGTACCTCCGCTACTGGCCACATTCACAGCGCCAGCAGCCCAGCGTGAAGGGAATGTCGGTCCACATCGAGTGAGCGCCAGAGGCGCATTCTGCAAACTCGCGTGGGATAGTCCAGCGGATGCCCTAGCCTCGCTTAAGAAAGGGAAGAATGTGGCGAACATTGTGAAACGTTGAGATAACCGACGGACCCATTCAAACACTGAGATGGAGCGCAGATACAAAGCACCAAGATTTCGCACAGAGAGGCGTGTAAAACTAAAGAACTGCGGAAGAAGTCAGCCGGCTTAAAGAAAAACACAAAAAAAGTTTCCTGTGCGGTAGAGTGGTTGCTTATAAATCACAAATTCCAGAAAATTCTTAGACGAACCCGAAACATGAGACTATCTAGGCCTCAGGCAGAGACAGGCGTTACAAAGAAGTTTTGCGTGGTTGCTTTCACAGCAACTAATGAACGAAGTGAAACATTGGAACAATGTGCGACCAAAGCTGATAGCAGCGCGACAATAAAAACGTGAGAAAGACACCAGTTTATCAATCACATATCAGCTCACACAAAATAGAAAATTGCCACACTGCACAGGAGGCGTAATCATGGATCGGCGATCAGTCATCAGGCGGCCTTGCAAATTTAGTCCGCCAATGACAGCGCCAAGAGGTGGAAATATTCGACGCGTCTGTGAGCTTAGAGATTAATGAAAAGCGAAGATCACAGTTGGGGAGACAGCGTGGAAGCAAGAGGACGTGGGGCTCCTCCATCCATCCCCTACATCTGCCTCCCGACACCGCGATATCTGTTTCGGCTGCGGCAACACACAGCGACAACGCGGATTCCGTACCTGGCCGTAGGAGGCTCTCTGATGAGTGCTGCGAACTCGACGTCACCGCTACGAGGCGACACGCCGTAACGGCTCAGCGTCTGCTGCCAATGTCACCACACGACGAACGACCGAGAACGATGGTGAGATGATTCATTCCCCTCCATCCCCTCCCCCCTCCCATTCCCCACTCCCCTTCTTCCCCCTAAATAAGTAAGTCGTATCCACGCCGAGTTAAATCGGCCTTCAGATTTGTAATTTTATGGAGAAAAAGTACAGCGATAAAAGGTAATGTCATATTGAAAATAAAATTGTGTAAATCAATAGTGATGTCATAGAAACAGTTCATTATTTTTTTATTTCGGATAATGCGTGATAACATGTGCAAGTAGGCTATTGGATAACGTCGGAAGACATATGTCGGATAATGCCATTGTACAGGGTGTTACAAAAAGGTACGGGCAAACTTTCAGGAAACGTTCCTCACACACAAAGAAAGAAAATATGTTATGTGGACATGTGTTCGGAAACGCTTACTTTCCATGTTAGAGCTCATTTTATTACTTCTCTTCAAATCACATTAATCATGGAATGGAAACACACAGCAACAGAACGTACCAGCGTGACTTCAAACACTTTGTTACAGGAAATGTTCAAAATGTCTCCTGCTGGAGAGCTTCTGTAAAGTTTGGAAGGTAGGAGACGAGGTACTGGCAGAAGTAAAGCTGTGAGTACCGGGCGTGAGTCGTGCTTCGGTAGCTCAGTTGGTCGAGCACTTGCCCGCGAAAGGCAAAGGTCCCGAGTTCGAGTCTCGGTCGGGAACACAGTTTTAATCTGCCAGAAAGTTTCATGATAACGTACTTCATTGAGCGTAGGTGGAAGAACATGGGGCCCAATCAAAACATCACCAACAATGCCTGCCCAAACGTTCACAGAAAAATCTGTGTTGACGACGTGATTGCACAATTGCGTGTGGATTCTCGTCAGCCCATACATGTTGAGTGTGAAAATTTACAATTTGATCACGTTGGAATGAAGCCTCATCCGTAAAGAGAACATTTGTACTGAAATGAGGATTGACACATTGTTGGATGAACCATTCGCAGAAATGTACCCGTGGAGGCCAATCAGCTGCTAATAGTGCCTGCACATGCTGTACATGGTACGGAAACAACTGGTTCTCCCGTAGCACTCTCCATACAGTGACGTGGTCAACGTTACCTTGTACTGCAGCAACTTCTCTGACGCTGACATTAGGGTTATCGTCAACTGCACGAAGACTTGCCTCGTCCATTGCAGGTGTCCTCGTCGTTCTAGGTCTTCTCCAGTCGCGAGTCATAGGCTGGAATGTTCCGTGCTTCCTAAGACGCCGATCAATTGCTTCGAACGTCTTCCTGTCGGGACACCTTCGTTTTGGAAATCTGTCTCGATACAAACGTACCGCGCCACGGCTATTGCCTCGTGCTAATCCATACATTTGTAAACATTGCACTGACTGCAAAACCACGTTCGTGATGAACACTAACCTGTTGATGCTACGTATTGATGTGCTTGATGCTAGTACTGTAGAACAACATTACCTTCCTTCAATTGGGCCAACTGGCGGTGAATCGAGGAAGTACAGTACATACTGACGGAACTAAAATGAGCTCTAACATTGAAATTAAGCGTTTCCGGACACATGTCCACATAACATCTTTTCTTTATTTGTGTGTGAGGAATGTTTCCTGAAAGTTTGGCCGTACCTTTTTGTAACACCCTGTATACAAAGAAGACTTGGCTAGAACGTTGTAGTGAAATGCAAGAAGACCTGCATAAATCGTTACTTGCCACAGGGAGCGGCAGTTGACCCTCAACGTACACAAATGCAAAGTATTGCGCGTTATTATATGGTTACAAGACTGCTAAACACGCGTTGGAAGCAGTAACATCCAACATGTCTAGAAATGTGCTTACGAAGCGGTTTAAAATGTAACGACCACATGAAACTAGTCGCAGGTGTGTCAGGTTCCAAACTGACTCATTGGGCTACATCTGAGGAACCGTGGTCACGCCAGGAAGGAGAGGATGGAGTCTCATACTCCTTCACAGAGCGTAGGGGGACGATGCGGGAGACCCGCACCGCCGTGCTAGACAAGGTCCTAGTGGAGGTGGTTTGCTATTGCCTTCCTCCGACCGAAATTGGGATGAATGATGATGACGAAGACGACACAACAACACCCAGTCATCTCGAGGCAGGTGAAAATCCCTGACCACGCCAGGAATCGAACCCGGGACCTCGTGCTCGGAAGCGAGAACGCTACCGCGGGACCACAAGCGGCGGACAGCAAGGAGATAACATAACGAAATCCTTTCTAGACTGACACCTCAATATTGCTCGGCAGTTTGGGACTCGCACACGTGCAGTACTGATGGTGAAGATAGAGAATACCCACAGAAGAGGAGGGCCTTTCGTGACAGGTTCGCTTAAAAATCGTCAAAGAGTCGCGGAGGTGTTCAACTCCAGCGGCTGTAGCAACAACAAAGGCTTTGCCAAGCACAGTATGGATTCCTGTTAGAATTCCATGAGTGTAGTTTCTTGGAAGAATCAACCTACGTGCTACTACTTGCTATCTATATCACGCGAAAATGGCTTGAATATATAGTTAGAGGCATCCAAACTCACACGGAAGCTTGGTAACAATCGTTCTTCCCGCGTACTATTTGCGGCTACAACGGGAAAGCTGGAAGAGTTAATGGTACACGAAGTATCTCCGCCGTACACCATAAGGTAGCTTGTGGAGTACAGCCACAAATGTAGATGTAAATGAGGAATAGATGGACAAGAGAAAAAATGGAAGAGTAAGCAAATCTGGTGTTTCAAAAGTAAGTTTACATTGAGCTTCGGTTCTGAGTTTGGACTTAAGGCGAATAGACAGGGACTATAATGGAAAATGAAGAAGTTCACTGTGAGGGACGAGGTGTGGTACGTGTGGTACGTGTCAGTGTCGTCGTAACTGCCGTCCGCTTCACGTCTGCTGTGCAGAGAGCTTCGTTAATTATTAAGTATTAACTGTATTATTCTTACTTGTCACTTCATCTTCCGTGTGTTTTTGCTTTTAGGAAGCTTTAATTATCGAGTGCTAGTAACAGTGTTCCATAGATTTCGTGTTTGTTTTGAATACAGTCAGAGAGTCCCTTTAGACAACCATAGTGCCAGTAGTGCTACTGTTTGTTTTCAATACAGTCCAGAGACAGGTAGTGCTATTTTCATTGTTTTGTACAAGAAGTGGCTAGCAACCACAGTTTAGTCAGCCGCCTTTAGTGAATTAGCAGTCCAGCTAAAAATTGATGAACTCTCTACAGTAAATTGATTTCTTAGGATGGATAGGATGTGTGACTGCTGTGTACGGACGCAGGAGGAGCTGGCCACTGTTCGCGAACAGCTGAACGTGTTGATGGCCGCAGTCAGCCGTCTTCAGGCTGCTGCTTCGGAGTGTAGCGGCAGTGGGGAGTCTGGTGCGTCGCATGGTACACCCCAGCTGTTACATGCTTCACCCACTGTCCCTGCTGTCGAGACATCTTCGCGGGTACCGGGCGCGGTTGGGTCACCCTCCCCCCAAGGGGAGTGGTGGGTTCAGCGGCGTTCACGGCGCACGAGGCGGAGGGTCAATGTGGAGGCTGGCCGTGTGGCATCGCCCGCTCTGCCTGTGGGTGGACATGTGGCCGCTCCTTCAGCAAGGTCCGAGCAGGCACACGGGGGGAGGGGTTTATTAGTTATTGGGAGCTCCAACGTTAGGCGGGTGGTGGAGCCCCTTAGAGAAATAGCGGAAAGGTCGGGGAAGAAGGCCAGTGTTCACTCTGTCTGCTTGCCGGGGGTCTCATCCGAGATGTGGAGGAGGCCCTGCCGGCGGCGATAGAGAGCACTGGGTGCACCCGACTGCAAATTGTTGCTCATGTCGGCACCAGTGACTCCTGCCGTCTGGGTTCAGAGGTCATCCTCAGTTCGTACTGGCGGCTGGCGGAATTGGTGAAGGCGGAAAGCCTCGCTCGCGGGGTGAAATCAGAGCTAACTATTTGTAGTATCGTTCCCAGAACCGATCGCGGTCCTCTGGTTTGGAGCCGCGTGGAAGGCTTAAACCAGAGGCTCAGACAATTCTGCGTAGATCTGGGGTGCAAATTTCTCGACCTCCGCTATCGGGTGGAGAAATGTAGGGTCCCCCTGAATAGGTCAGGCGTGCACTACACGCCGGAAGCGGCTACAAGGGTAGCGGAGTACGTGTGGAGTGCACATGTGGGTTTTTTAGGTTAGAGAATTCCCTCCCTAGGCCCGACAAGACGCCTCCTGAGACGCAGCAAGGTAGGAGTAGGCAAAATGCAACAGGGAATAACAATATTAATGTGCTAATAGTATACTGCAGGAGCGTCTATAGAAAGGTCCCAGAACTGCTCTCATTAATAAACGGTCACAACGCCCATATAGTACTAGGGACGGAAAGTTGGCTGAAACCAGACGTAAACAGTAACGAAATCCTAAACTCAGATTGGAATGTATAGAGACAGGCTGGACAGTGAAGGGGGAGGCGTGTTTATAGCGATAAGAAGTGCAATAGTATCGAAGGAAATTGACGGAGATCCGAAATGTGAAATAATTTGGGTGAAGGTCACGGTTAAAGCAGGCCCAGACATGGTAATTGGATGTCTCTATAGGCCCCCTGGCTCAGCAGCTTTTGTGGCAGAGCACCTGAAGGATAATTTGGATAATATTTCGAGTAGGTTTCCCCACCATGTTATAGCTCTGGGTGGAGATTTTAATTTGCCAGATATAGACTGGGAGACTCAAACGTTCATAACGGGTGGCAGGGACAAAGAATCCAGTGAAATTTTTCTAAGTGCTTTATCTGAAAACTACCTTGAGCAGTTAAACAGAGAACCGACTCGTGGCGATAACATATTAGACCTTCTGGTGACAAACAGACCCGAACTATTTGAAACAGTTAACGCAGAACAGAGAATCAGCGATCATAAAGCGGTTACTGCATCGATGATTTCAGCCGTAAATAGAAATATTTAAAAAGGTAGGAAGATTTCTCTGTTTAGCAAAAGTGACAAAAGGCAGATTACAGAGAACCTGACGGCTCAACACAAAAGTTTTGTCTCAAGTACAGATAGTGTTGAGGATCAGTGGACAAAGTTCAAAACCATCGTACAATATGCGTTAGATGAGTATGTGCCAAGCAAGATCGTAAGAGATGGAAAAGAGCCACCGTGGTACAACAACCGAGTTAGGAAACTGCTGCGGAAGCAAAGGGAACTTCACAGCAAACATAAACATAGCCAAAGCCTTGCAGACAAACAAAAATTACGCGAAGCGAAATGTAGTGTGAGGAGGGCTATGCGAGAGGCGTTCAATGAATTCGAAAGTAAAATTCTATGTACTGACTTGGCAGAAAATCCTAAGAAATTTTGGTCTTATGTCAAAGTGGTAGGTGGCTCAAAACAAAATGTCCAGACACTCTGTGACCAAAATGGTACTGAAACAGAGGATGACAGACTAAAGGCCGAAATACTAAATGTCTTTTTCCAAAGATGTTTCACAGAGGAAGACTGCACTGTAGTTCCTTCTCTAGATTGTCGCACAGATGACAAAATGGTAGATATGGAAATAGACGACAGAGGGATAGAGAAGCAATTAAAATCGCTCAAAAGAGGAAAGGCCGCTGGACCTGATGGGATACCAGTTCGATTTTACACAGAGTACGCGAAGGAACTTGCCCCTCTTCTTGCAGCGGTGTACCGTAGGTCTCTAGAAGAGCGTAGCGTTCCAAAGGATTGGAAAAGGGCACAGTTCATCCCCGTTTTCAAGAAGGGACGTCGAACAGATGTGCAGAACTATAGACCTATATCTCTCACGTCGATCAGTTGTAGAATTTTGGAACACGTATTATGTTCGAGTATAATGACTTTTCTGGAGACTAGAAATCTACTCTGTAGGAATCAGCATGGGTTTCGAAAAAGACGGTCGTGTGAAACCCAGCTCGCGCTATTCGTCCACGAGACTCAGAGAGCCATAGACACGGGTTCACAGGTAGATGCCGTGTTTCTCGACTTCCGCAAGGCGTTCGATACAGTTCCCCACAGTCGTTTATTGAACAAAGTAAGAGCATATGGACTATCAGACCAATTGTGTGATTGGATTGAAGAGTTCCTAGATAACAGAACGCAGCATGTCATTCTCAATGGAGAGAAGTCTTCCGAAGTAAGAGTGATTTCAGGTGTGCCGCAGGGGAGTGTCATAGGACCGTTGCTATTCACAATATACATAAATGACCTTGTGGATGACATCGGAAGTTCACTGAGGCGTTTTGCAGATGATGCTGTGGTGTATCGAGAGGTTGTAACAATGGAAAATTGTACTAAAATGCAGGAGGATCTGCAGCGAATCGACGAATGGTGCAGGGAGTGGCAATTGAGTCTCAATGTAGACAAGTGTAATGTGCTGCGAATACATAGAAAGATAGTTCCCTTATCATTTAACTACAAAATAGCATGTCAGCAATTGGAAGCAGTTAATTCCATAAATTATCTGGGAGTACGCATTAGGAGTGATTTAAAATGGAATGATCATATAAAGTTGATCGTCGGTAAAGCGGGTGCCAGACTGAGATTCATTGGAAGAATCCTAAGGAAATGCAATCCGAAAACAAAGGAAGTAGGTTACAGTACGCTTGTTCGCCCACTGCTTGAATACTGCTCAACAGTGTAGGATCCGTACCAGATGGGATTGATAGAAGAGATAGAGAAGATCCAACGGAGAGCAGCGCGCTTCGTTACAGGATCATTTAATAATCGCGAAAGCGTTACGGAGATGATAGATAAACTCCAGTGGAAGACTCTGCAGGAGAGACGCTCAGTAGCTCGGTACGGGCTTTTGTTAAAGTTTCGAGAACATACATTCACCGAAGAGTCAAGCAGTATATTACTCCCTACTATGTATATCTCGCGAAGAGACCATGAGGATAAAATCAGAGATATTAGAGCCCACACAGAAGCATACCGACAATCCTTCATTCCACGAACAATACGAGACTGGAATAGAAGGGAGAACCGATAGAGGTACTCAGGGTACCCTCCGCCACACACCGTCAGGTGGCTTGCGGAGTATGGATGTAGATGTATATGTAGATGTACCTGCGTGGGGCTGCGGGGAGGCGTGTCCAGCCATGGCGAGAAGAGCCAGCAGCAGCAGGGCGGCCATCGTGGAGTTCTTCGGACTGAAGAGGCCACCCGTCGCCACCCGTTTATATTGCGGCGCGTGTCCGCTATCGGGTAAATTTCCGCAAGTGGCTTGAAGAAACCACTTCTGAAAGCCGATTGGACATGGAATCACACACGGAATCTGACTACCTTCAATTTCGTAGAAGCTGCTTTCGCAAGCTAGAGAAAAGGTTTCCTAGTTCCTTGAGCCTTTCTGGAACTACTCGCCGAACTTGCCAGTTGCTGCTAGTTTTTGAGACACTCTCAGAAGCTTTGCGTGGACAGTCCGAAATGTCGGTGTTGAAGTACTTGTTGACCACTGAAAAAACGCAGCAGTTAATTTAAAGAGTCGAGTGTGTTCCTGTGTTGTGTGACACACACAATACGTGGTTTTCAAAAATAGTATTAAGAACAGTGCGCACTGTAAAATATTCCGTGGAGTTTGAAATTAGAGAAGAGGAGACACGTAAAAAAATTCACAATTTGCGCACTCAGTATCTCCAGGCAATTAATTAAGCGTTGACACAAAAAACTATACGAATTGGAGTTGATTTGTGTAGAAGTAAATGGGATTTATTTGATATTTACGTTTCACGCCTACTCACCAAAGGAAAGAGACGACGATTGGATGAGTGAAGCAGATGTAATATTCATCAACAATGTATATTATCAAAAATGTATATAAGTTTACGCTGACATAAGAAATCATCTGAAATTTAAAGTCATCTGTATCGCCTTTCTTGTTCTCTTTCTAGTGATACAGAGTAATCTGTAAATTCTTTTCGCATTTCCTTGGCTGACGGGTCAGTTATGTATGTTTATGGGTTCCAGCGGTATATTTCTGTCTGCTCTTTTTGTATTTCCGCCAGCCTCCGGGAGTTTTTAAATCTTGAGAATCAAACGTACCAAGCGCGAATGAATGGAATTGGTGCTGTCGTTACTAGAAAGTTTTGGAATGCACAAACCGCTCTGAAAATTTTTTGTAGTAGAAGAATTACTGTTCATAGTCAAAACATGTGCATGTAAGTCCCATAATTTTCAAATACAACGATTTTGCGTTGTTTGACCAATTAAAAAAGGATATATACATTAAAGTGCCAAAGAAACTGGAATAGACAAACGTATTCAAATACAGACGTGTGTAAAGAGTAGGAATACGGCGCTGCGGTCGACAACGCCTATATAAGACAAGTGTCTGGCGCAGTTGTTAGATCTGTTACTGCTGCTACAATGGCAGATTATCAAGATTTAAGCGAGTCTGAATTTGACGTTATAGTCGCCGCACGAGCGATCGGAAACAGCATCTCCGAAGTAGCGATCAAGTGGGGATTTTCCCGTGCGATCATTTCACGAGTGTACCGTGAATATCAGGAATCCGGCAAAACAACAAATCTACGACATTACTGCGGCTGGAAAAAAATCCTGCAAGAACGGGACCAATGACGACTCAAGAGCATCGTTCAACATGACAGGACTGCAGCCCTACCGCAGATTGCTGCAGATTTCAATGCTGAGCCATGAGAAGTGTCAGCGTACGAACCATTCAACGAAACATCATCGATATGGGCTCTTTTTATTGCCTGGGCCCGTCAACACCGACGCTGGACTGTTGACGACCGGAAACGTGTTGTCTGGCCGGACGAGTCTCGTTTCAAAATGTATCGAGCTGTTGCACATGTACAGGTATGGAGACAACCTCATGAGTCCATGCACCTTGCATGTCAGCAGGTGAGTGAGCAAGCTGGTGGAGGCTCTGTAGTAGTGTGCGGCGTGTGCAGCTGGAGTGAATGGAACCCCTGATACATCCACTGTGCATTCCGGCCGACTTCGGCAAATCCAGCAGCACAGTACAACATCCCATACGTCCAGAATAGCTACGGAGTGGCTTCAGGAACACTCATCTGAGTTTAAACACTTCCGCTGGCCACCAAACTTCCCAGACATGAACATTATTGAGCATATGTGGGATTCCTTGCAACGTGCTGTTAAGAAGAGATCTCCACCCTCTCGTACTCTTACGAATTTATGGACAGCGATGCAGCGTTCATGTGTCAATTCCCTCCAGTACTACTTCAGACATTAATCGATTCCATGCCACGTTGTGTCGTGACACTTCTGCGTGCTGTCCTCGCGTGAGCCCTACACGATATTAAGCAGGTGCACCAGTCTCTTTGGCTCTTTATTGTGTAAAATGAAGCCCTATCCTTAGGAAGCCCTCAGCACAAAATCAGCTGTTGAATATTTTGGAATTTATTTGCACACGTTTTAACTATTAACGCAAATTGACAAAGCGGTTTGTGCTCACCAAAACTTTATACTAACAGACGAGAGCAGAAATTCCATTTGCTTCCCTCTTCACACACTTGATTCTCAAGATTTACAAATACAAGGAGACTCGCACAAACTCTCATATATATATATCCACAAAGAGGAAGGGGGCAAGAGGGGGCCCTCTTCCCCCTTTCAGTGCCACCCCTGGAATCGGAAATAAGAAAATTTTATTCACTTACTGAGTGGACAATCATCAATTGTCAAGGATATTGAAAAAAATTTTGTGTCACTTATAAGAATTAGTTCTTGTGGCATGACACATGTTGCAACAGTCCCATCAAAAATGAAAATTATAGACCGTGGTGCCCCTGCAACAATTTCTACTGACACCTACGAATGGATGCTTTTATGATTGCTGTAGACGTTGAGCCGGCCCGTGTGGTCGTGCGATTCTAGGCGCTTCGGTCTGGAACCGCGAGACCGCTACGGTCGCAGGTTCGAATACTGCCTCGGGCATGGATGTGTGTGATGTCCTTAGGTTAGTTAGGTTTAAGTAGTTCTGAGTTCTAGGGGACTGATGTCCTCAGATGTTAAGTCCCATAGTGCTCAGAGCCATTTGAACCATTTTGTAGACGTTGACTTTTTACTTGGTAGTCTTTATGATTATAAACAGCACCAACACAGCTTGGAAAATAGCATATACTTTCAAAACCATTAGCGGTCTGTAACCATTCTGTTCTGGAAAACACACTCAATCATACAAAAGTAATAAAATAAACTGTGAAAGAAAAGGAAATAAAAGAGGGAAATACCGACGCTGTTATAACAGTCCAACTGAAGCAATGCACAAGCCTACTGATCAGCGTCAGGTTCTTGAGTATTATAGTATACTGCGGTCGACGGGAAAGAACTAACAGTCAATTAGAAGATACTTTTTTATAATTAAAGAAAAAAAGAACACCAGTATGGGCATGGAAATGCGGAGTTTTCGACATGTCTTTCAGTTTGTTTTAGATTTGTTTGAGGTGATGAAGAGAGTCACGAGTGCATTTCATTTCGTAGGAAAAAATATAAAATCTCGTCAACGTCTTAATTCTTAGACACTGGGCATTACTATCTCAGTCAGAAAGAAGACACCGTGGCCATCCAGACATTCACCTGCAATGATTTAGGAAACGAAGAATCACGTAATGCAAGTGTTTTGAAACTAGATTCGTCCGAAATGGGCGTGCGATTTATTTTGAGTACTTCCGCCCAGAATATAAAATGGCTAGATGTTATTTTATGTATATACACTATGTGATAAAAAGTATCCGGACACACGAAAAAACATACGTTTTTTATATGAGGTGCGTTCTGCTGCCACCTACTGCCAGGTACTCCATATCATTAGACATCGTGAGAGAGAGAGCTCGGGGAACTCACGGACTTCGAACGTGGTCAGGTGATTGGGTGTCACTTGTGTCATACATCTGTACGAGGGATTTCCACACTGCTAAACATCCCTAGGTCCACTATTTCATTCACACAGGAATGCGAAACTACATCAGGAACCACTGCATGTACTATGACAGTTAGGTGGGATGGGACAAAACTTGAATTTCGTGGTCGAGTGGCTGTTCATAAACCACACATCACACCGGTAAACGCCAAGCGACGCCTCGCTTGGAGTAAGGAGCGTAAACAATAGACGATTGAACAGTGGAAAAACTTTGGGCGGAGTGACGAATCACGGTACACACTGTGGCGATCCGATGGCAGGGTGTGGGTATGGCGAATGCCCGGTGAACGTCATTTGACAGCGTGTGTAGTGCCAACAGTAAAATTCGGAGGCGGTGGTGTTATGGTGTGGTCGTGTTTTAAATGGTGGGGTCTTTCACCCCTTGTTGTTTTGCGTCGCACTATCACAGCACAGGCTTACACTGATGTTTTAAGCACCTTCTTGCTTCCCACTGCTGAAGAGCAATTGGCCGGCCGCTGTGGCCGAGCGCTTCTAGTCTGGAACCGCGCGACCGCTACGTTCGCAGGTTCGAATGCTGCCTCGGGCAAGGATGTGAGTGTTGTCCTTAGGTTAGTTAGATTTAACGAGTTCTAAGTTCTAGGGGACTGATGCCCTCAGATGTTAAGTCCCAAAGTGCTCAGAGCCATTTGAACCATTTCTGAAGAGCAATACAGGGATGGCGACTGCAGCTATCAACACGATCCAGCACCTGTTCATAATGCACGGTCTGTGGCAGAGTGGTTACACGACAATAACATCTCTGTAATGGAGTGGCTTGCACAGAGTCCTGACCTGAATACTCTAGTACACCTTTGGGATGTTTTGGAACGCCAACTTTGTGCCAAGCCTGACAGGCTTCTGACGGATCTCATGCGGCCTGGGATAACTTCACCTCTTGCCTCAACCTCTTCTCCCGGAGGAGAACTTGCTCACTGCGTCTTCACCGTATATTTCGTGTGAGCTGGGCGTGCAACAGCGACGGCTAGTGCGCCATACTGTACGCGCGTCGGTTGACACTGCACCTCAGTATGCGAAGAAATATAGTTTCAGTTTGATTATTCCATTATGTTGTATACTGTAACTACTTTTTCCATGAAACGATACAGCTTTTCTGGCCTATTTTTATTTTCTGACTGTGCTAGATGTACATGTGTTGGCCGAATGTTTCAGAAAAGCTTTTATACTCAGCTTTGTTTCTGCGTTACGTATAAACCTTCATTTCAGATTGCCTGAGTTTGTGCTATTGGTGTATTTTGTGCTTCGCAATGTTTGACAGCATGATGCTTGTGCCTTATTTCTCAGGTATTGAAGTTGTTTATTCGCACAGATTAGTATATGCTTATTTGCAAATGTAAAGTGGTTTTTGTTCGTCACATCTAGTGTAATTTTCCTATCGTTTAATAACATAATTTCATTTCCAGTTTCTTCTTTTTTAAGAAAATGTTAAGACAAAATGTATCTCTTTGAAAATTTTAGTAACGCATGTTCACTGGCAGTTTTAGTACCATATGCGATGTTTTCCACTAAGACTCGTTTCTTAGCTTTTTATCATACATTGGTTTCCAGAATTAAAGCAACAAACCGCTGTTTCTCCGTTATGTGTCCAATTCACGATATAATCATATAAACTGTCAAACAGATGTCCGTACGATCGTGTTCTGCCCGGAAGATGGCATTCCGGTCAACGGACAACCATGCCAGCAATGACGTCAGGACACCTATGAAATGGGGTGCGACGTGTAGATGACCAGGATGGTGCGTCCCGGGCAACGTACTTCAAGAAAATGACGGCGAAAAGTCTACACATACGACGACCGTATTGGATCTGCGATCTCTCACGGTCACAACCGACAGCAGCGAGAACAAAATAAAAAAGGCATTTTTAAAAGCCAACTGACGCTTTAGCCCCAAATTAAATATCTTGCAAATCAATGTAGAAGGGATCTCCAGAGACAAATGCGAATACCTAAGCAGACTGGCAACTGATAATACCATCGACTTAATGGTTCTTCAAGAAACTCACCACCCACCAGAAGCTTCTGAAGCAAGAATTTGTGCTACAGAATATAAGCTGATAGCACACATACCATCTACTAACTATGGGTCAGCTGTGTGTATCAGGAACGCTCTCAGTCACTATAGAATAATTGAACAAGAACAGCAACATGACGTTGAAACAATAGCCGTCGAAATTAACGGTTTAACTATCATGACTACTTACAAACCACCGTAAACAACTTGGGTAAATTCTGTTTTTCCCAACCTCCTTCACCCTTGCGTATATGTAGGAGACTTTAACAGCTGTCACACTAATTGAGGATATAGCAACACTGATGAAAACGGTGAAAAGCTGGCCTAGTGGATAGAAAAAGAAGATATATATGTGAACTACGTTGCCATGGACCTGAAAACATTCCGATCCGCACGATGGAACACAAAAACCAACACTGACTTGCATATGTTTAGCAAGGATACTAATAACGTCCCTCTACCCATACAAAGAAAGTATTAAAGAACTTCCCAAACAGTCAACACAGGCCTACGTTAGTCACCGTGGGTACTGAATTCTCCCTAGCAAACACCATCAGGTAGGCACGATGGAACTAAAAGAGCAAACTGGCCGCAGTATACCAAAGAAGGCGAACACAATATTCGATGGCTCAAACCTAAAGTAGAAAACTATAAACGATTTATCGGGATGATAATCAGTGCTGCTAAGAGAAACATACCTCGAGGCTATCATAAGGAATATATAACTTGCTGGGATGAAGTAACTGAAAAGCTATGCCAAGATCCGAGCGGTCAAAGGCGCTGCAGTCATGGACTGTGCGGCTGGTCCCGGCGGAGGTTCGAGTCCTCCCTCGGGCATGGGTGTGTGTGCTTGTCCTTAGGATAATTTAGGTTAAGTAGTGTGTAAGCGTAGGGACTGATGACCTTAGCAGTTAAGTCCCATAATATTTCACACACATTTGAACATTTTAGAGCAAGATCACAGCGAGAGCGTTGATAACGAAAAGTGAAAACAAACACTGGAATCATTAAACCAAAAACGGAAACAAGGATGAAAACCATTAACATCAGAGCTGAACTTTACCACTCTAGCAGAAAGGCATCATCAGTACTAACGAAATTGGGCTCCGCTTCTTCTAAAACCATTAGTGAACCAACCTTACGGGCCTCACAGATAGCGCAGCACATTAAACAACGAGCTGAAAATGTTCCTCTGGACAGAACAACTGCAGATGAAGTAAAGAAAGAGTTAGACGAAATTGTCAAAAATCTTCAACCTCACCCCGATTACTTGAACACCTTCGCAGAGTTAGAAATAAAAGAAGCGGTTAGGAACCTCAAAAATAGAAAAGCCGATGGCACGGTTTTACCAGAATTCGTCAAACCCCTAAGGAAGAACAGCTCAACTTGGCTAAAAGGTTCCTAAAACAACATCCTCAACACCGGGAAGATCCCACAACAATTTAAAATAGCTCACACTACAGCAATACTCAAACCAGGTAAACCACCCAAAGATCCAGCAAGCTACCACCCAGTAGCATTACTGAGCGTAAGCTACAAAATGCTAGAGTGATTCTATAAGGCTAAAGATGAAGTGATACCACCATTCCAGGCATGCTTCCGCAATAATCGTAGCTGCTGCGAGCAGGTACTGGCTTTGTCATCATACAAAGAAGCTGGCTTTCAAAGAGGACTGAAAACATCAGTGCCATTCGTAGACTTAACAGCGGCCTACGATACTGTTTGGCTGGATGGACTCATGCTCAAACCGAAGAAAGCGATCCCATGCCTTCAGCTCACGACTCTCCTGAGGAACATGCTCACCAATCGCAACTTTAAAGTGACAAGCGTTATAGATGTCAGTAACTCTTTTAAGATCAAGAATGGTCTACCTCAAGATTCAGTCCTAGCACCACTACTATTCAACCTCTACATCAGCGAAATGCCTTACACAGTGAGCAAAAAATTCGGACAGGCTGACGACCTGGCCTTAGCAGCGCAAAGCAAATCTCTCGAACAAGGGGCAAAGACGTTAACCGATGATCTTGAAGTTCTTAACAAATACTACAGAAGATGGTGTCTGCACCCAAACCCTTCAAAGACAGTAGTAAGCGCATTCCACCTAAACAATGAAGCCGCCAATGAAAGGTTGTCCGTGTTATTTGACCAACAGAGGGTGAAACATAACTTCCATCCCAAATATTTGGGCGTAACACTGGACAGGACCCTAATCTACAAAGAACACCTTAAAAATGTTGGTCAGAAGGTCAAAACACGGAATATTATTATTAGGAAGTTTTCCCGTGATTCCTGGGGCGCAGATGCATCAACTCTAAGAACAGCAGCAACGTAAATAGTCTACACAACTGCAGAATACAGTGCTCCTGTCTGTCAAAGAAATCATCATACCAACATGATAGACGTGTAGGTCCACGATAGCATGCGTATTATCACTGGGAGCTTAAAATCTATCCCAATATCACATAAATAGAAGACGCAGAATGCTTACCCATTCAAGACGTCATTAGAAATTTCCAAATCACCGACTGAAGTCACGAAACCCGACATGGAATAACAGCTAATTAAGAGGAGAGGATAGCTTCAACCATACACACGCTTGGAAAAAGGAATAGGAGAACTCAATCAGTAACTATCACCTTATAACTGACCACTCAAAAGCGCTACACGGATTCGACTTTGCTACGAAAGACTGGGCTAAGCTCAACCCTACCCGAAGTGGCCACAGTAGATGCAAGGCCACGCTCTATAAATGGGGATTCGTAGATGACCCAAGCTGTGACTATGGAGCGTCTTAGCAAACTCTGGATCACATTACAAAAGTGTGCCCTACTAGGAAATTCAGTGGATCAGAAGAGGACTTCATCGAAGCCACGCAATGAGCTATGAATTGGATCCAAGATCTGGACATCGATGTATAACCAATAGCATCTAGTCTCGCATGATACGTGACATATTTCTGTATATCACATTCACATGTATAAGAAATATTTTATCCACTAATTCATTATTTTATATATATATATATATATATATATATATATATATATATATATCTTTGCATTGTAATGACAATTGTATATATATGCTGCTGGTATGACATACGATAAAAAAACTATGATATGAGGTACTGTTTGCTATGGAGCCCCACATCCACAACCGCTGTGTACGCGGTCACGTACGGTGCAGTATGGCACAGAGAAGATGCCCACCAGACTCTCTGCAGTGAACGGCTATAGAAAGAAAGGAAGCGGGACAGTAGCAAACTGTTTTGACCCGACGGCTTAATGTGCGTCGTTCTGTTGTTTATAGAAAACGAAACTGTATCCCGAAGACCAGGGCAGTGCCGACTACGACTTCAGAAGAGAGGACCGCTATTTGGCTGTATGAGCACGACATTACCGCCTTAGTACTGCACGGCAACTTTGCATGTGAGCTCGCAGCATGTCCTGGACGTGTTGTATCGAGGCAAACGGTGTTCAGAAGGCTTCGTCTGAGTGGTCTTTATTGTTGGAGACATGCTGTTTGTCTACCTCTGACGCGTCTTCGTAGAAGGGAACATCTAGAACGCCACCCGGACTGTCGAACAGTAGGTCAATTGCGAGTCCCGATTTAGTCTGGAGAGTGATTCTCGATGGATTCGCATCTGGAGGGAAGTGGAAAACGATTTCATGGCTCAAACGTTGTGGAAAGAGGCCGAGATCGAAGAGGATCCCTAAAGGTGTGGGCAGGGATTATGTTTACCACTCGAACTCCTCTTCATGAAATTATGTGGGTGAATCGGCAAGATTTGAATCACCTAGAGCATATCTGGGATGCACAAAATATTGCAAGCAGAATGAGCGTTACTGCCTCAATATGAGCCTGATGACATCGTTCACACCGTGCCCCGTCGTTGTGAGGCCTGTATTGCTGCCAGAGGTGGTCAAACCCCATACTGAGTACATTAACAAGATGTCGGAATGTGTGCGCAGATCCGTTAAGCTGAAAAAAAAAACGAAGAACCTTTTTGTCTACCGGTACACATGTTCCAGTTGTTTACGTTCTGTACTTTTACATTTTCTCCTTTACTATTATATCTCCTGTTTGTACTGTTTTGTCGCAAAATAAACGCATGCTTGCAAAATTTCCTTTTGTTGCTTTAATTTTGGACACCAGTGTACTTTCACAAAGACTGTAAGTCTCTAAGGTTAGATGGCTTGTTAGGATTCAAGTACTTTGCCGTATGTTTCAAAATATCATGAACTCAATGTTTCACCATGTGGAGGCGTCAGAACGTACCCTTTTTGCGAAATTCCTTACATACGATCTCATAGGTGTGAACTGATAAAAATATTGGTCTTAGCCCCAATGATAATCATAGGTTTACCTCTAACTTCGCCAACCATATTTGACGATAATGGAATGACGAAACGATTTCATTTGATAAGCAAACAATTAAAAATTCGACGAATCTGAATTACATAAAGATGTTTTAATTTGTTACAAAATGTTATAAATGAGGTTTCATTATAGCATCAATTACTCGGTTCTATAGCGGTTTCTATCGTGACAAATATCCAACCCTCTTTTTATAGCTTATGGCATTTTTGCCCCTTATTCTGTTCGAGTCAGTGTAGTTCTACGTACGTCAGCCTAGTCTTCCAGTGGTGTTCACGTTTACTTTCAGTTTTCGACTTACATGCTAAACATGAATTGCCAAAAACTGTAAGCCTGTGTTACGCAATCTCTAACTCGAGTTGCTCATTCCCGATTTTTCATTTCTCGTCATTACTGTTATTATGAACTGCTTTCAGCACATTAAATTACTAATTTCTTCACTATACCTCAGAAAATAGGTAATAATGTGCTTTGCTTTGCTAATGGCTTAGGTTCACGAATTTTATGAAGGCATTTTATAGATAACTTCCCCTTAGGACAGCTCTGATCCTACCTTCACCTTCATGATGGTCCTACTTGGCTCCTTTCTATACTTCACAGGTGTGCCGACTTAAGTTTCTACGAGGGCAGTTCAATAAGTAATGCAACACATTTTTTTTCTGAAACAGGGGTTGTTTTATTCAGCATTGAAATACACCTGGTTATTCCCCAATCTTTTAGCTAGACAACACTATTTTTCAACGTAATCTCCATTCAATGCTACGGCCTTACGCCACCTTGAAATGAGGGCCTGCATGCCTGCACGGTACCATTCCACTGGTCGATGTCGGAGCCAACGTCGTACTGCATCAATAACTTCTTCATCATCCGCGTAGTGCCTCCCACGGATTGCGTCCTTCATTGGGCCAAACATATGGAAATCCGACGGTGCGAGATCGGGGCTGTAGGGTGCATGAGGAAGAAGTGTGAGCATACTGTACGACAGGACAGGAACAATCATAGGGTTTAGCCTACGAGGGCTTCACAGAGCTACAACGCGCATCGTTATCTGATGTTTAGTGTTTCGGGCTTTCAGGAACAGAATCTGATCTTACTGTGGCAAGTATAAGAGTGATACTACAGGGTGGTCTGTTGATAGTCACCGGGCCAAATATCTCACGAAATAAGCGTCAAACGAAAAAACTACAAAGAACGAAACTTGTCTAGCTTGAAGGGGGAAACCAGATGGCGCTAGGGTTGGCCCGCTAGATGGCGCTGCCATAGGTCAAACGGATATCACCTGTGTTTTTTAAATAGGAACCCCCATTTTTATTACATATTCGTGTAGTACGTCAGGAAATAAGAACGTTTTAGTTGGACCACTTTTTTCGCTTTGTGATAGACGGCGCTGTAATAGTCACAAACGTATAAGTACGTGGTATCACGTAGCCTCCCGCCAGTGCGGACGCTATTTGCTTCGTGATACATTACCCGTGTTAAAAAAGACCGTTTACCAATTGCGGAAAAGGTCGATATCGTTTTGATGTATGGCTATTGTGATCCAAATGCACAACGGGTGTGTGCTGTCCTGGACGACATCATCCAAGTGTCCGGACCGTTCGCCGGATAGTTACGTTATTTAAGGAAACAGGAAGTGTTCAGCAGCATGAAAACGTCAACCACGACCTGCATCAAATGATGATGCCCAAGTAGTTGTTTTAGCTGCTGTCGCGGCTAATCCGCACGTCAGTAGCAGACAAATTGCGCGAGAATCTGGAATCTCAAAAACATCGGTGTTGAGAATGCTACATCAACACTGATTGCATCGGTACCATATTTCTGTGCACAGATCTGCCACTGGGCACAAGAGAAATTAAGCGACGATGACAGATTTTTTGGACGCGTTCTATTTGGCGACGAAGCGTCATTCACCAACAGCGGTAACGTAAACCGGCGTAATATGCACTATTGGGCAACGGAAATTCCTCGATAGCTGTGACAATTGGAACATCAGCGACCTTGACGGGTTAATGTATGGTGCGGCATTATGGGAGGAAGCATAATTGGCTCCCATTTTATCGATGGAAATCTAAATGGTACAATGTATGCTGATTACCTACGTAATGTTCTACCGATGTTACTCCAAGATGTTTCACTGCATGACAGAATGGCAATGTACTTCCAACATGATGGATGTCTGGCACATAGCTCGCGTGCGGTTGAAGCGGTATTGAATAACATATTTCTTGACAGGTGGATTGGTCGTCGAAGCACCATACCATGGCCCGCACGTTCCCCGGATCTGACGTCCCCGGATTTCCTTCTGTGGGGAAAGTTGAAGGATATTTACTATCGTGATCCACCGACAACGCCTGACAACATGCGTCACCGCATTGTCAATGCATGTGTCAACATTACGGAAGGCGAACTACTCGCTGTTGAGAGGAATGTCGTTACAGGTATTGCCAAATGCATTGAGGTTGACGGACATCATTTTGAGCATTTATTGCATTAATGTGGTATTTACAGTTAATCACGGTGTAACAGCATGCGTTCTCAGAAATGATAAGTTCACAAAGGTACATGTATCACATCGGAACAACCGAAATAAAATGTTCAAACGTACCTACGTTCTGTATTTTAATTTAAAAAACCTACCTGATACCAACTGTTCGTCTAACATTGTGATCCATATGTTTGTGACTATTACAGCACTATCTATCACAAAGCGAAAATAGTGGTCCAACTAAAACATTCATATTTCTTCACGTACTACACGAATATGTAATAAAAAATGGGGGTTCCTATTTTAAAAAAAAACAGGTGATATCCGTTTGTCCTATGGCAGCGCCATCTAGCGGGCTAACCATAGCGCCATCTGGTTTCCCCCTTCAAGCTAGACGAGTTTCGTTCTTTGTAGTTTTTTCGTTTGACGCTTATTTCGAGAGATATTTGGCCCTGTCACGATCAGTGGACCTCCCTGTATAATGTGCTGAGACCTCAAGAAGGGAAGTATGTCCCAGACTAGCAAACATATACAAGTGCATATGACTTACCTCGCGCCACAGGAAGTAGCGTCTGAAATGCGTAAACCAAGTCGAACGCGGAACTGCAGATCACTGATGGCTTACCCGGTGAAACGTAAATGTTAGACCATGGCGTTATGTTGAAACCAAGAACTCGATCAGCTACTGGGCGTACATTGGTTGCCGGTGCTTTATGAAGGAAATATTTTAGTAGTGTTTTCAGTACAGAGTTCTTGACTGTTTATGAATGATGTTCAGAGTTTCACTGTAATAAAAGTATATCAAAGGAAGTAGTATTTCGCCGGCCGAGGTGACCGAGTGGTTGTAGGCGATACAGTCTGGAGCCGTGCGACCTCTACGGTCGCAGGTTCGAATCCTGCCTCGGGCATGGATGTGAGGTGTTGTCCTTAGGTTAGTTAGGTTTAAGTAGTTCTAAGTTCTAGGGGACTGTTGACCTCAGCAGTTAAGTCCCATAGTGCTCAGAGCCATTTTGAAGTAGTACTTCGTTCTACAATTGGTCCTAAAACATTAAAAATTTGTTAGCAAATTCTTAGGTCGTCACTGAATTCTATTTACTGAAGCTAATGAGTGCCTTCGTTACCACGCTAATAGGTGTTGTATTTAGTAATATTGATATGCTTATATTGCTATGAATTTTGTTACAATCGTAGATCGTATGTGCGGAGGTTAGTCGTAAGTTTTTACGTGTTTATCATAACAGTAATGTTTTCTCACAGATCTGTGAAGAAAGGTCTTGAGTCTTTCCTTCCTGTAAATATATTTCACCTTAACGTTTGATGTTGATACCCTTAACTTTGGAAGAAAACTAAAGCCTACTGGTGTGTGACGACTTCTGAATATTCCCCTGGATTTAACACCCAAAGGAAAAGCGAGAAATCCAGTATTGCAGAAATATTCGTACGAATGTTACTTATATCGCACAGTGAGACGTGCTTTTGTATCTGTACTGTTATCGGAATAACTGGAAAGAAAAGTTTTATGTACAGGTTTCCCTTGAACTTCATACCGTTTCAAACTACATTTAGCTGAAGTTTGGTATAGTAAGTTTGGTTTAGTTTGGATTAAAACCTATTAGAAAGCCATGATGGTGTCGTTCTAGGAAAGCTGCAACTAAAAATGAATTAATAGTCAGAATACTAAGTGGAAGCTACAGCACGAGAATGTGTTTACATGCAGAGGTCGTTCAGTAAGTAATGCGCCACATTTGTTGTAGGACTGAGCCGTGGTAAAATTTGCTGTTTTGAAGAGCGCGCCGTAGCGCGTAGTGTAAAGCAGTCGCCCTTCGTTTCTGGCGGTGGCGCCGCTGTGGCAATCGCAGCTTTGGTGTCTCCCTCTGGTGTGAAAGAGGAAAGGTAGCCTGTTCACGTGCATTTAAGGGGCGCTATGAACTCGATAGGCAGCGACTCTGGGCAGTTGGTGAGCCGGGTCAATGTGGGGCAGTAAGTGTATGTCTGTCGTCCGGAGTGCTAGTATGAGTCAGGCCGCCAGTCTGCTCGAGTTTGTTCAGGCAATCGTCGTTGACGGTTGGATCGATCGGTTGGTCGGTCGCGCACTGAGACACAATATGACTTGTCCGTCTTGAGCGTCGGCGTATGTGAGGTCTCCACGTGAGTCCAGTGGGCCGCGCCGTATAGCGAGGGGTAGTGACTTCGCGGTCGACACGAGAGCAACAGGAGTCAACCCACGACATCAGTCTGGCCAGTGCGAGCTACAACGCCATGAGACGGGAGATCGGCGTGCCTTCCTGCGTCCTTTGAAGCGGCTGGCAGCGGACGGTTCGGGAGAGCGTTGGGGGTGCTGCGCTATGTCTTCGCCAGAACTCGCAGTTTATTAGAAGTTGTGATTGGAGATATGTTGTTTCATTTACTTGTTAAATTCTACTTGTTTTCTTGGTGAGGTCACCAGCCGCTTTGTTTTGGGGTCATCCCACCATTTTTCTCCGTTTGCCCACCGGCAGGAAGGTGGTTATTTATGAATTGGGTGGTCCGTTTTCCCCTTGTGGAGTAGGGGCGGGTTAGAGCAACCTGCGGTTCGGGTTGTTCAGTAATCTCCCTGTCAATCTGCCATACGTTAATAGCTGCCTCTGTCATGTTTGTCGGATTCGGTGTTAACGAATTTATTGCTTGAAGTTAACCTTTTAACGTAACTTGATATTTTGAGGGTGCTTTCCGATTATAATTTTAAATCTGTTTATAAAACAAAGGGTCTTTTAGGAATAAGGTGCTGGGCCAGGCGTGTGTCATCATCGCAACGAGGTCGCGCAAACCTGTCCGATCTCCCGCGTGCTGGCCGGCCTCACACAGCTGTGACTCCTGCAACGTTGGAACGTGTGGACACTCCCATTTGAGGTGATCGACGGATCACAAACACCTCGCTGCTCAACTGGGTGTCTCCGGTAGCGCTGACACACTCGCTCACCACTTGGGGTACTCAAATGCGTCTGCCAGCTAAGTTCCTCGCCACCTAACAGAAGACTATAAAGAGTATCTGTTGCAAGCAAGACGCTGCACTCCGACGTCGACCAGCAGAGTGGTACCACGTGGACATACAGGCCCTTCCAGTAAAGTGGAGTAAGACCATCGTATTCAGCGGACAGTGCGTTGAAAAACCAAAGAGCAGGGAACAACATGGTGTGTTGGAATCCTGACTAAAAACCAAACTTCTTTCAGAAAGAAATGTGTTGTATTTATTACTGAACGCCCCTCAAATTTGAAGATATTAGTTAAAAATTTTTATTAATTTCTACTGAATTACACTACTGCCCGTTAAAATTGGTACACCAAGAAGAAATGCAGATGATAAACGGGTATTCGTTGGACAAATATACGAGGGCGGTTCAGAAAGTAACCTCCGATTGGTCACAGTGCGGGTTGTGGGGGGAGTAGCGACGCCATCTGTGCGTTCACGCACTCAACAGGTCAGTCGGCATCAAGCCGTGGTCGAGTGAACGTCGTACCTGCGCTAGTTTAGTTTTTGTGGCAGTTTGAAATGTGTGCTGCAATAGAAAACCCCGCCAAATGTGAAGTGCGTGCTGTCATAAGGTTTTTTACAGCCAAAGGACATTCTGCAGCAGCTATTCATCGTGAGCTTTGTGCCGTGTACGGACCGAGAGTTATGAGTGAAGGAGTTGTCCGTGAATGGGTACGTTTATTTAAAAGTGGACGAGAAAACGTTCATGATGAAGAGAAGAGTGGTAGACCATCATTGGTGACTGACGAACTCGTTCAGACAGTTGATGCAAAAGTTCGTGAAAATCGACGTTTTTCAATGTCGGAGTTGTCTACTGGTTTTCCACAGATTTCTAAGACTCTCTCGTACGAGATAGTGACAGCAAGATTGGGTTACCGTAAGTTCTGTGCACGATGGGTGCCCAAAATTCTTACCGACCACCACAAAACTCAAAGAATGGCCTCTGCATTAGACTTTCTGTCACGTTATGAGGACGAAGGAGAACCATTGTTAAACAGAATCGTGACCGGAGACGAAACCTGGATTAAGTACGTGAACCCTGAGACAAAAGAACAATCAAAGATGTGGGCACATTCAAATTCGCCTACCAAACCAAGAAAAGCCTCGCAAGATTTTTCTGCCAGAAAACTGATGGCAACGGTGTTTTGGGATGCCAAAGGGATGTTGTTGGTTGAATTCATGGAACGTGGTACGACCATTAATCAAGACGTGCACTGTGAAACAATAAAAAAGTTACGACGGGCTATACAGAACAAACGCCGTGGTATGCTGACTTCCGGTATCGTTTTTTTGCACGATAACGCCCGTCCTCACTCTGCTCGCAGAACAACGGCCCTTCTTGAGTCCTTCAAGTGGGACGTTATCAACCATCCACCTTACAGCCCAGACCTGGCGCCAAGTGATTATCACCTCTTCATGCATTTGAAGAAATGGCTCGGGTCACAGCGGTTTGATGACGACGAAGAGCTCAAAGATGCGGTCACAGGCTGGCTCCAGGCACAAGCGGGTGATTTTTATGCAGAAGGAATTTCAAAGCTTGTGAAGAGATACGATAAATGCCTCAATCGCTATGGAGACTATGTAGAAAAATAGTGCAAAGATGTAGTTGTAAGATGTATATATTAAAATATTTTTATTTAACTTGGTGTATTTTTTTAAATCAACCGGAGGTTACTTTCTGAACGGCCCTCGTATTATACTAGAACTGACATGTGATTACATTTTCACGTAATTTGGGTGCATCGATCCTGAGAAATCAGTACCCAGGACAACCACCTCCGGCCGTAATAACGGCCTTGACACGCCTGGGCATTGAGTCAAACAGAGCTTGGATGGCGTTTATAGGTATAGCTGCCGTGCAGCTTCAACACGATACCACAGTTCATCAAGAGTACTGACTGGCGTATTGTGACGAGCCAGTTGCTCAGCCACCATTGATCAGACGTTTTCAATTGGTGACAGATCTGGAGATCTGCAGGCCAGGGCAGCAGTCATTTTCTGTATCCAGAAAGGCCCGTACAGGACCTGCAACATGCGGTCGTGCATTATCCTGCTGAAATGTAGGGTTTCGTAGGGATCGAATAAAGGGTAGAGCCACGGGTCGTAACACATCTCAAATGTAACGTCCACTGTTCAAAGTGCCGTCAATGTGAAGAAGAGGTGACCGAGACGTGTAACCAATGACACCCCATACCACCACGCCGAGTGATACGCCAGTATGGCGATGACGCATACACGCTTCCAATGTGCGTTCACCGCGATGTCACGAAACATGGATGCGACCATCATGATGCTCTAAACAGAACCTGGATTCATCCGAAAAAATGACGTTTTGCAGTTCGTGCACCAAGGTTCGTCGTTGAGTACACCATCGCGTGCGCTCCTGTCTGTGATGCAGCGTCAAGGGTAATCGCAGCCATGGTCTCCGAGCTGATAGTCCATATTGCTGCAAACGTCGTCGAACTGTTTGTGCAGATGGTTATTGTCTTGCAAACGTCCCCATCTGTTGACTCAGGGATCGAGACGTGGCTGCACGATCCGTTACAGCCATGCGGATAAGATGCCTGTTATCTCGACTGCTCGTGATACGAGGCCGTTGGGATCCAGCACGGCGTTCCGTATTAGCCTCCTGAACCCACCGATTCCATATTGTGCTAACAGTCATTGGATCTCGACCAGTGCGAGCTACAA
The DNA here is from genome assembly GCF_021461395.2 of Schistocerca americana. Lineage (NCBI taxonomy): Eukaryota > Metazoa > Arthropoda > Insecta > Orthoptera > Acrididae > Schistocerca > Schistocerca americana. The sequence continues at coordinate 344,918,319 of NC_060119.1, forward strand.
TCCTACCTTTATCAAAGGCGGAAACGTGGTGGTACGCATTTCTCCTCCTTACACGAGGCATCACAACAACATTTCACCAGACAACGCCGGTCAACTACTGTTTGTGTATGAGAAATCGGTTGGAAACTTTCCTCATGTCAGCAGGTTGTAGGTGTCGCCACCGGCGCCAACCTTGTGTGAATGCTCTAAAAAGCTAATCATTTGCATATCACAGCATCTTCTTCCTGTCGGTTAAATTTCGTGTCTGTAGCACGTCATCTTCGTGGTGTAGCAATTTTAATGGCCCGTAGTGTAGTACTGAAAGTTTGAATTTATGTAGGTCTTCAGACCCAAAGCTATTGAAAAACGAAGATTCCGAGGCAACATAAACTTAATATTCTCATTATTTAACGCCATTCTACAGTTTTCTTAATTACAAAGTTTAAGATATTCTGCTCGTCATTTTAATGTTGTTTGACTGTTATACTGTTCAAGACAGAGACAGTTTTTACTGTAGATGACAGTATAAAAATACTTTACGCTTACTTTAGACAATTCGTCTGAGAATTAAACGTTTGGTCACAAACTAATACGTGTTCTCGGCTCTGTTAAAACAGAATATGAACAGTGTAGCAGAAAAGGAAATTCAACCAAGAAAAAGGAAATCAGATGCATGTGAAAGTTACACATGAAAGCAACTGTCAATAGGCTTCAAATACTGTATAGAATGCTTTTACTTGATATATGTTAAAACAATATCCAGCACTAAATTATCTGAAGAAGAGAAATTTGTTAACATCGAGTATAGATTTAAGTGTCAGGAAGTCGTTTCTTAAAGTATTTGTATGAAGTGTAGCCATGTATGGAAGTGAAACATGGACGATAAATAGGTTGGACAAGTAGAGCATAAAAGCTTTCGAAATGTGGTGCTACAAAAGAATGCTGAAGATTAGATGGGTAGATCACACAACTAATGAGGAGGTATTGAATAGAATTGGGGAGAAGAGGAGTTTGTGGCACAACTTGACAAGAAGAAGGGACCGGTTGGTAGTACATGTTCTGAGGCATCAAGGGATCACAAATTTAGCATGGGGGGGGGGGGGGGGGAGCGTGGAGGGTAAAAATCGTAGAGGGAGACCAAGAGATGAATACACTAAGCAGATTCAGAAGGATGTAGGATACAGTAGGTACTGGGAGATGAAGAAGCATGCACAGGATAGGGTAGCATGGAGAATTGCATCAAACCAGGCTCAGGACTGAAGACCACATCAACATGTTAAAACAATATCCAGCACTAAACTATCTAGCAAATGTAATATTTATACAGTAAATAGCGCACGCTTTAAACCAATTCCTTGTTCCAGCTGTACATCATAGCGTCTGCTCCACTTGGCACAGCACGTGATGTCAGGGACACGGTCTTACTCCGTGTCATGTGACTTTGAAGTCGATTTGAAAGTTTACCACGATACGCTATCTAAGTGTACCAATGGTCTAAGATTATTGTTTGAGGGGAAGCTGTAACTCATTAGCCTGCGTGTAAAATATTTTGTTGACACCGACCTACTTAGGGAGGAACGATCATCACGATAAAATAAGGGAAATCAGAGCTCGTACGGAAAGATATAAGTGTTCATTCTTTCCGCGCGCTATACGAGATTGGAATAATTGTGAGAATTGTGAAGGTGGTTCGATGAACCCTCTGCCAGGCACTTAAACGTGATATTCAGAGTATCCATGTAGATGTAGATGTAGATGTAGATGTAGATGAAGCCGTTGTCATCTGACATAGGTGTGCATTCGCACGCACGACGTGTTGTTTGTATGAGGGGTACTGCATCTTCAGGTGAATTTCAGACCATATGGTTCCCCCACTTGCAAAAAGGTTGGGCTGATCGGTAGGAAGATATCGTTTGTGCTTGGGAATTCCTTTTGTGCTGGTAAAATATTCGGTATTTCCTCAAGGAAGACAAGAAGCCCCGACAACGTAGAGAGCGCTGGTCCTGCTAGGTTCGCAGAACAGGTACTGTCAAATATGGAAGCTAAATGAGGTGCTGGCGGAAGTAAAAGTGTGAGGAGGGTTCGTGAGTCGTGCTTCGGTAGCTTCAGTCGGTAGAGTACGTGCACCCGGGAAGGCAGCGGTCCCGCGATCGAGTCCTGGTTTGCACAGTTTCAGTTTGCCAGGAAGTTGTAGAAAGTATCAGCGCACACTCCGCTGCATAGTGAAAATTTCATTCTGGAAACTTGAGATATACTTGGTCTCTGAGTTCAAAAATCTAGTACAGAAAATTGGTGCTGTTTATGATAACAACCTTAACTCTTCTAGCCACCACACGTGGAACAAACTGATGAGAAGAAGGAACACGATGACAGACGACTTGTTAAGACATCAAGGAATAGCTTCTGTGGCACTAGATGGAGCTGTAGAGGATAAAAACTGTAGGAATAAGAACTGTAGGATAAGACATAGATCGGAATATATCCAACAAACAACTGAGGTCGTAGTGCGCAAGTGCTACTCTGAGACGAATAGGTCGACCAAAGAGAGGAATTCGTGAAGGGGCTCATCAACTGCTCAAAATACTGGTGATTTAAAAATTAAAAATGATGATCCATTCACTGGACGCAATCGTAAGTTGTTAGAAATCAGGGTGTAATGTGCCGTCGTCATGCTTCTTCTCTCAACACCACCGAAAACAAAACATTACACACTACATGCACCCATCAACATTACTTCCTCGGCGCTATATCTTTAAAGTTGTCGGGAGAGGAGTAAGTCAAGGATGTTCCTGATCAAAATACTTGTTCAACCTTATTATCAAAGTTCAAAACAAACCTTCGAATGACATACACCGCGAATGAGTGTATATAAAACCAACAGGTTTTTGGTTTTTGATTAATGTGAACAATACTAATATCACAGTCTTTATGAAACAAAAACAAAGAGCACATGCTACAATTGGAAGAACAAAACAAAGTCGATCAACAAAATCTGTTATAAGTTAGGTCAATACAGAAGATAGCAGCTGTTCCGTAGAAATAGGAGGGACTGCTTCGGCTGTAGGAGCATTTGCCGTCAGTTTTTAATAGTTTCCAACAACGAGAATAGGAAGAATATTATGGAATATTGCTGACTTTCTTGGTTGTTGCCATTGAAGGTCAAATCTTCTTAGTTAGGCCGCCTCATGTTCCTCTTCAGTTTTTTCTTATACAGTCGATATTTCCACCCCTCTGTTGGGATCATCTTCAGAATGTTCTGGTGTCCCGGGTCACACTGAACACTGTCAAAGACGAGTGTCGTACTCACTTATAAAATGGATTTCCCGCGCTTGTTTCGAAGAGGTGGGGTTGTAGGGTGAATTTCTTCCAACTGCTATCAGTCAGCCGTCGCCATTGTATAGTCAGCCAACATACACTTTGTTACATCCACAGTTAACTTCATAGATTACCCTAGTGCCAAGGTGATCAGGATGGAAAAGTCTCACTTTGCTCCGACTGAAAATCGTGCGCTTCACAACACTTTTTCGATATATTTTGATTATGCAGTCCGTAACTCAAAAACAAACGGTGATCTCGCCCATCTTACTGTCACAATTAATACCATTTCGTTTGAAAACCTTATCTTTTCCTATCAGTTGTTCTTCAATGTATTCTTTAAGAAATTCAACTCCGATACCTGCCTATTATTGTTGTTGATAACAAAGGGACAGGAAGATAATTTGTTGAGCATTCCTTGCGTCTGCGGCTGTATGGTGATGCGAAGAGGCATCTAAATACCTATTTGCGTTTGTTAGCTTTCTAGACGCTTTGCGTCCTAGATGACTCTCAAACCTTCTATAGACTAACACTTCTAGGAACGGGAGACAAGCGTCACTCTAAGTCTGCTGATTTTAGGATGAATATCATTTAAGATATTGTGGAAAATATGAAGGTCTTCTTTACTTGCAGCCATATAACAAACGTGTCATCCGCATAGCGGAACAAACAAGAAGGCGTTGATGGCACATTGCTAAATGCATGTTACTCAAAATATTTCATAAAAAGTCAGCTGCTCTTAGCAACAGAGGCAAACCCATAGGAACACCATCAAATTGTTCATAAAATTCTCCTTTATATTTAAAAAAAGTTCAATCATAGGCATTTAATGCGTAGATATGAGAAGCTGTAAGAAGTGTAGAAGAAAGTATTAAACAGCTAGAAAGCAACACGCAGTTATAAAAAGGTGTCAAATCTGCGGTAACGGAAATTCAGAAGAATTGCTCCCAAGATATATGTTTCAACAACGTACGAGTGATGACCAAGGAAAGCAACGTTTATAGAAGGAAGTCGGAGAACGGCTGAGACTACTAGGAACAAAAGTAATTTGAATAGAAAGACGGCTGTAGGCTTCCTGCTTCGTGGCTTCCCGCCATCAAGGACGTAAATAACGCGGCTGCAGTGCGCAAGCAACACAGGCAATTACGAGGATGCCACGTCTGCGGTACTTTGATAAAGATACCCCTTCTCTTGCACCGCATATCTCGCTACGCATTCAACGACGATGGTCCTCTAGTAGTAGCCCGAAAAATGTCACTCAGCGACCCAACTTATTATTTTTGTAAGTGAACGTGAAACTGGTCTCTGACAGTGTTCATCTGACCGAGGACACGAGAAGATACTGAAGAAGCTACAAGGAGTAGGGTCGAGACTGAAGAGGGCTTACAACCTAGAAGATATAACCTTCAGGAAGATTTTTGTCGTAATATAAATAGGGCATTATACGGCTGCCAAAGCTGTAAACTCTTAAAGGACGATGTAAAAATCCAGAAGCATTGGAAATGGGGTTATTAAGGCTGATGATCAATCCAGTTGGACGGAAAGGAAGATAAACTCAGTGGTATTAAAAAAACTTCTCAAAACCAACGGTTTAAGAAAATTATCCCTCTTCGGGCATCTTATGAAGTATAATACAAACATTAAAACATTTTCGATGGTAAGATTTTCGGAAAGAATCGTAGAAGACTGGCACAGAGCAAGGTACACAGAACAAAGAGCATGGGGCACCAACATTGCGAAGAAAGGTACATGACAAAAGAGATGAACAGCTACAGTGGCAAGATCCTTTAGTAAACAAATGAATAACTCTAGGGAGTTTCAACAGTTCCATTACAGGAACTCCTGAAATGTCCCTGAAGAAGAACAAATTAACGAATATTTTATGCGTTTTCAATAGTTAGTTCAACAGTTAGCGAGAAACGTCACAAATTCTTTTAGCGGTGTTATTACTGTACTACTATCTTCGTTTGAAAACACACTCGGACGGTTGGAAATACGCTACGTCGTTGTCTGAGATGATCGATTTGAGCGGTTGGGAGAAACTTTAGTGAATATTAAAGTAGTTTGACGCCTAAGTAGGAAGAACTGAGGGTCCTAGGCAACGCTGGTCGATGGCCCGTTGACCAAATCTACATATAGGGTGCTACTAAGTATTTAGTCGCTGTTAAGTTTCAGAATGAGGTTTGTAACTGTACGCACCTACATGCATTTTCCCTTCAGAAGAGTAAAATACTTTTAAGAAATCGCAGAAATATCAAGGACTGCAGCGTTTCACATTACTGCGACAACTCTCCTACTGAATAGATCTTGTACGTTTAAAAATTCGTGGCACTAAATGTCAGATATTGTTTCCTATTTCACTCGTAGCACTCCATCGCGTAATCTCTCGCCACGTAGCTGCTCTCCCTAAGGAAGAGTAAATCGAAGACTGCCTCAAATATCACTGTATTTCCTCTTACCCAATCGCTATACAGTTTGTTCTACACGCAGAAGAGACACTTAGTCTCTGGGACTGACACGCCATGAGGATACTTTGAAGAACCTGAAGATGCACAGAATAATTGAAGCATAGAGAACCATAAGAGTCAAAAGAACAGAAAAAAATTTTGAGACAAATAGGGGTTTTAAAAGCCAGGTATATAGACAAACTATATGTCTCACGGGCCTGAACTTTTTTTAAAAAATCAAAGCTCAGCAAACGTCCCATGAAAAAATATTGTACACACTTTATGTTACGAAATATTAATTACAATTTAAGATTATACTTATTATCAATGCTAAGCCACAAAATTTCCGTGTATAGGCTAGTGACAATAGTGTCTTTTGGCTGTTGTAAATTTTGTAATTAATGTGATACCAGAACCAGAACATAAAGGACAGATACTATAGGCTCTAAACACACAGTTATGACTGATTCCAACACTTCATTGTCCCCGTTATCATCATTTTCTTTAAACACATTTTGCGCCTTGAGGTTCAGATAAAACTACTGATGTACCTCGGATTACGCAGTATTACTACTACGTACGTAGTGTAGACACTAAATTATGTTGCCAACCCAAGATAACAATTAAACAGTGCAGAGCAACAACATTATCCTCTGAGCTTTGGACTCATGTGGAAATTAATCTGAAAATCTTGGGAGACACCTTTTTGTGAATGTTCGCATATATAATGTGGGACTGCAGAAATAGATAACGTTACTTCACCATAAGATCAAAAGATATCAGGAGCATACATACATGCCAGAATCTCAAAATTGATGACAGTGTGTTTTAGGCTCTCGTAGTTCTCAGAGCCTCAATGTATTTAAAATATGCGTGTGCTTCCATTCACCATGTTTTCTTTACTCTTTGTCCTGCAATGTTCCAATATAATTTAGAATATTAGAAAAGAACAGAAGTTTTCTGAGAAATCGTGGTTTAAGCGCTTTAGACTTTCATACTGAGCATTCAAAAGTCCGATTGCAGCCCAGAGACAACTAAGACTGAACAAAAGTGTGAAATTACCTATGTTTGATATCGCATTTGGGCAGGTTTTAAGTATCCCAATGATGTCATCTAATCACCAGATTCATGTAAAGTAAATGTCACAAGTGGAATAAACGCATTGGACAGATTTACTGTTATTGGTAGAAATAACTTTCAGATAGAGGTAGACTGCGTCAATCAAAAGCCAATCTAATCACTTAAAGTTTAGATGTACAAAGAAGGAACAAAAACAAAACACTTCAAATATGGATTTCATTTTACAGGACGATGGACTATCCAGAATTCAGAGTTACAGATATATGAACAGTCTAGATTTCTTATTGGATTCACTATAAGTGCTGAGTAATGTGTTCGTCTGGTGTGGCTTCCACCTGATATCTGCAGACAAAAGTATTTCCCATCTGAGAGGTCAGGTAAGCAGAGAGTTAACGCTGAGGCTGGGTGCGTCGGCCACCGAGTTCTTGAAGTCTGCGTACTCGCAACAGTACGAGTAGCCCTTCACCTGATCTGTGGCCTTCCAGGATATCCAGCTGATCTTGCTACATATGTCTGTGCATACATAGTAGTCAGATTCGGGGTTCGCGATGTACGGATTGTTTACGCCCACGAACACAACGGCTGCCTTAGTGTTAGCGTTGTACACGATTTTCCAAAAGAACTTCGGAACTGGAATGTACTTGCTGCCATCAGCGTAAAGGTACAGCTCCGTCTCGACGTTGGGCAGCGTCGTGATGCCTTGTGTACCCGTGTAGATTTCGAGTTCGACCCGGTCGCCCTGTCGGCGACAATTGCGGGGGGGGGGTGGGGGGGGGGGGCAGCTAAGAGTTGGACCCCATCGCGATGAAGACGAGAGTTGGCAATCGGCATTGAAGGGAAGTGGATCACTCTGTGTTTGAGAGAGGGGAGAGAGGAAGCGGAGTTGCTTGTTTGCCGAGAGTTCAGCATGGTGGTGCCTTACGTCACTGAAGAAGTGCTGCTGTTTTTAAGGTTGCCACATGCGGAGCCGATGTCATACGTTTATATGATGGTGATTGCTTCTGTTTCTAGTGACACATGTTCTCGCCTCTATGATAGAGCCGCATTAGACTTGTCTCCAACATAATCGCAAAATTCTGAATAGACCATTAGTCGTATCTTGCGACGGGAAAAGGAAGTGATTTGTCCGTTAGCCTGTTCGCGAACAGTGACGTCAAGTGATTTGTCACACAATTAAATCTGTTTGTTGTTTGCTGCCATTTACATGCTATATTTTTCGAATTTGTTTGTTAGTGGTTTTTTTTTGTAGTCTTGCATTAGTCTGTTGCAGACTATTTTGTGTGCCGAGCAGCAGATGATATATTTGTTAGTCTCTTTCTCCTACCCAGAAGCTTAAAATATTTGACTATGCTCTCTCCTCTTGTGGACAATTATCGTATATAACATCTAATATAAAAGTTTAAGTGCTGTATGGATCCAATTACTTAAAGTTCATAAACCTTGGCGTTTGCGTGGTTCTGCAGTAACCAGGATAATAATGATTCATTTAAGTGTTTTAAAGTTGTGTCTTAAATTTATGTTTCGGTATTTTTAAAGGACTGCTAATTTGTATCATTTAAGTGTTTTAAAGTTGCGTCTTAAATTTACGTTTTTGTATTTTTAAATGACTGCTAATTTGTACTATACTGGCTCAACCTGTGGATATATTTAATATTTTATTTCGTTCGCTTTAGCGCGGAAGCAGGCCTTGTTACTAATTATAATACGGTTCTTGTATGTTCATGTGTAAGCACATATTTCTTCTGAGGTTTCATTTTGAATACCAGTTGGTCAGAGTGGCCTAAAGTATGAATCTTATTTGCTACATCTGATCTCTGTGTGCTATCTTTAACCTTACTATTTCAAAGTACTGAATTGCCAGGTAGCCGTCTCACGATTGCATTAGTCCTAGTCCGGACTGGTGGTTGCGCATCGCGTGGCCAACTTTATGCACTTCCTTTCCCGTTTGGTCTTTCGTCGCAGGCCGAATGGAATTTGCTTACTACGAGGACGACTTGTCCGCCCGCTAGAGATTCCGTGCTCATGTATTCTGTAGTACAGCTTGGGATGAAAACAGCCATACCGCCCGGCAGTTCCCGGATAGAAGTTAGTTGCGAACCGGACCCTTTTCGGATATTTTGCCATTAGCCACTATTGTCCAAGCATCCCAAGAGTTCGCTAGTCCTAATGTGTCAAGAGACCAATAAATAACTAGGTCATTAGTTATCTTTTTGGGGCCACTAATTACCTTTGTGTTAAAATTCCCTTTGTGGAAGCTGTATTGGTGACCTTATTATGCTGCTAATTAATGGCAATGTAATATTCATGTACTGCTGAGTCTTTGTATACCAGAAATTGTTCCACCTTGCTGCTTATGCTATTGTAAGTTTAGATCTTGCTTTATTCCGTAATTGGGTTGTAGCCTTAAGATTTCTTTTTATGATAAAATGTTGTTTCAGGTTCTTATCGAAGATTAAATTAATACAATAATTATAGTTAACTAATTGGGTTTGTTTTCTTTGATATTTAAGTGTCTCCCGTGTTAATTCATTGTTTATTAACTTACGGCACGCAAAATCTCTGTTCATATTGATTAGTATTGTAAAATTGTTTGGTGACCATTCCGACAAAGATATTTAATCCTTGACTAAATTTTTAAACTTAGTGGTCAATAAAGCTGTGTAATAAAAAGGTGAATGAAGGTTTATAAGCCCCTGGTCCACTCCTTCCCGAAATTTCTAAAAGCCACCGTTCGTAGGGTCCATTCGACATGATCACGTGGTCAGGAGAGGCGCTGAAAGCCATGTCGTACTGTTCGCAAAGGCACTCGCGTCGGTCGTCTGCTGCCATAGGAAATTAACTTCAGATTTTGCCTCACTGTCGTAACAATACGTTTGCGTACGTCCCATATTGATTTCTGCGGTTATTTCATGCAGTGTTGCTTGTCTGTTAGCACTGAAAACTCCACAAACGCCGCTGTTCTCGGTCGTTAACCTTTTGCCGCCGGGCACTGCCTTGTCCGTGGTGAGAGGTAATACCTTACGTTTGGTAATCTTTACACTCTCTTAACAGTCCCGGAGTATTGAATTTCTAACGATTTCCGAAATCAGTGTCCCATGCGTCTACCTCCAACTCTCCTTCGGAATTCTAAGTCTGTTAAATCCCGTCGTGCTGCACAATCACGTCAGATACATTTTCAAATGAATCACCTGAGAACAAATGACAGATCCTCCAAAGCACTTCCCTTTTATACCTAGTGTAAGCAATACTACTGTCATTTGTTTGTGTGCATATTGTAATCCGATGACTTCTGTTACCTCAGTGTACGGCGTACAGGAGATATCGAACGGATACGAAAGATGACAGCACGAAGCCTCACATGTTTCTTTGACCCATTAGAAAGAGTCACTGAGATCTTTATGAAAATGCACTGACAGACGCTTCATTGTTGACTCACTCCCGCGAAAGCTTACAAAGTTTGACTCGAGGAACCTAGGAATATACCGTGATCCCATACGCATCCTTTTCATAGGGGTCGTGAAGCACTCAGAGCTGTTTAGACAGTCGTTCTTCACTCGGTCCATACGTGTACGGAAAGGGAAGACACCCTAGTAACCGGTACAATGGTAAGTAGCGACTACGACGCACTTCACATGGATTGCAGGGTATACAGTAGATATACTCGTAGCTGTGCAAAGGGGAAATAGTTATGGAACGCTTAGAACATGTAGCACAATTTTTTTGTGATTTATGCAGTTCGAAGGCGGAGCACTAGTTAATATCAGACTACTGGCAGGATTAGTCCTTCTTGTCAACTGTCTACATTCATTCCATCGCTATAGGAGTGTTACATAATGTACACACTATAATGATCTGACATGGGAGACTTAATTAGGTGGGGCCTCTCCTGCTATTGAAGTGGTAAGAGGTGAAACAGAAGTGCCTGATGATATCACGTTACCGCATAGTGATTACGTATTTTTTTTTTATTTTTCTCCTCGGTGTGTCAAAAACATACATAAGAATTCTTGTCGTTATTCAGCATGATAAAATCTGATGTGGATAAAATCTTTGTCATTTGCCGTTTGCCGGCCGTCTGTGTGTTGTCCTTATAATCTGAGATACACTGAGTGCTGATATAACGCGATAATCTGCAGATACTATTGTTGAGATAATCCGCGACAAATACTTTTAACACTGACTGATGAGAACGCTGCCATTTCCCACCACAGTACCAGGATAAGTACTTAGAAGCTGCACGTGCGACTGACAACCTCAGATTTTTTCCCCATAGTGAGAAATTTAGGCTTACATAACCACCTTACGGGAGAAAATACGTTGCTTTCTCTGAACTATGTGACAAGATAGATATAATAATTATTATTTCCCATCATACTTAATAATAACTAGAAAAATTTGTCTATATCCTATGGAATAAATATATTAACCTGATGTAATGGTTACTTTCAGAATAGTTACAGAAATTTAATATGAGTCCGACAATCTGCTGAAAAGGAAAAACAGAGATTTTATCTCGTGCTGTTACATATTGAAAAGAATCTGAACCGTTGACACGTGATCAATAGTAGTTGAAGATACATCTCTGTTTAATGAACCAAAATGGCTTGCAGGTACGACGTTCTTAAATAGTAATCTGTTAACGACGGGGCAACTCTGTTGTTAAATGACGATCTAAATCCAGTAATTTTTTTGTGAGCTACTTGTTGCTAGAACACTGGGATACTTCATCTGCTATATCGCACATTTACTACATCCAAGATATTAAGGATGTTACAACAAACATATTTAAGTCATTAACAGCAAAATATTTTTTTCTTCTTATGTTATCTACTGACGGGAGTTATCAATAAGCTTCACTACTTGCTTTAATCTCAAAACTTTCTGAAGTTGTAAGTTAAATACAGTCTTTCCTAATTCAGTAAAGAACTGTGCAAAATATAAAATATCAGTGTTATGTGAATTAAGTAAGATGGTATTTCAATTATCTATATGACAATCCTTTAGTATAAAGTTTTAAACATCATTATAATACTGAAATATCACAGGTGAGCGCTCTCGAGTTTTTGGTCAGAAGTTTCAGTGGAAGAGCTTTGCAAAGCCCAATGCGACGCAACATGCTCTGCAAAAGCACTGTGTTCATGGCAGCGTTAGATACGGGTTAGTGACAAATCAAAGAGGTTTTCCCACTCAAGTAGGTACCTGGCTAATACAGCTGTTTTCCGAGTGGCAAAAAACTCTGGCTAAAGTTAACTACAGCAAACGAACTGTCTGAACAGCAATATATACCGTTAGTAAGAAACCAACAGTAACTTCATTTGCAGTGGTTATGTAGAAAAAACGAGAAACATTTTATAGATTTGCCATCCACATTGATATAACATTGTTCCAAGCTTACTGTTGAGTTCCTTATTTCAAAATAGAATAACGTATGTGAAACTAGTACTGTCGAACTACAGCAGATACAGAATCACTTTCGAAGTTCTGTCTACTGACAGAAAAATACTCTGAATAAATGTATGTATGTAGCCATCGACGGTGACAGACCATATTAGTGGTTCAAATGGCTCTGAGCATTATGCGACTTAACTTCTGAGGTCATCAGTCGCCTAGAACTTAGAACTAATTAAACCTAACTAACCTAAGCATTGGCGGCGGGAGACTTCCGGCATAAGAAGTCAGCCTCATTCTGCCAACGGCCTTGTCAAAGAGGGCGGAGGAGCGGATACAGGTTCAGGGCACTCTCTTGTCCTAGTGGTGGGAAATTGTCCCTAAAGGCGGAAGAATCAGCAATGATCAACGACATGAGGATGCAGAAGGCAATGGAAACCACTGCATTAAAGACACGTAACGTGTATCCACAGGACATGTGGCCTGTAATTGAAGAAGTGTCATGATGATCTCTCGACTGTCAAAAGATTCCGGAATAGTCCCCCATTCGGATCTCCGGGAGGGGACTGCCAAGGGGGAGGTTACCATGAGAAAAAGATTGAATAATCAACGAAAGGATAACGTTCTGCGAGTCCGGGCGTGGAATGTCAGAAGCTTGAACGTGGTAGGGAAACTAGAAAATCTGAAAAGGAAAATGCAAAGGCTCAATCTAGATATAGTAGGGGTCAGTGAAGTGAAGTGGAAAGAAGACAAGGATTTCTGGTCAGATGAGTATCAGGTAATATCAACAGCAGCAGAAAATGGTATAACAGGTGTAGGATTCGTTATGAATAGGAAGGTAGGGCAGAGGGTGTGTTACTGTGAACAGTTCAGTGACCGGGTTGTTCTAATCAGAATCGACAGCAGACCAACACCGACAACGATAGTTCAGGTATATATGCCGACGTCGCAAGCTGAAGATGAACAGATAGAGAAACTGTATGAGGATATTGAAAGGGTAATGCAGTATGTAAAGGGGGACGAAAATCTAATAGTCATGGGCGACTGGAATGCACTTGTAGGGGAAGGAGTAGAAGAAAAGGTTACAGGAGAATATGGGCTTGGGACAAGGAATGAAAGAGGAGAAAGACTACTTGAGTTATGTAACAAGTTTCAGCTAGTAATAGCGAATACCCTGTTCAAGAGCCACAAGAGGAGGAGGTATACTTGGAAAAGGCAGGGAGATACGCGAAGATTTTAATTAGATTACATCATGGTCAGACAGAGATTCCGAAGTCAGATACTGGATTTTATGGCGTACCCAGGAGCAGATATAGACTCAAATCACAATATAGTAGTGATGAAGAGTAGGCTGAAGTTCAAGACATTAGTCAGGAAGAGTCAATAGGCAAAGAAGTGGGATACGGAAGTACTAAGGAGTGACGAGATACGTTTGAAGTTCTCTAACGCTATAGATACAGCAATAAGGAATAGCGCAGTAGGCAGTACAGTTGAAGAGGAATGGACATCTCTAAAAAGGGCCATCACATAAGTTTGGATGGAAAACATAGGTACAAAGAAGGTAGCTGCGAAGAAACCATGGGTAACAGAAGAAATACTTCAGTTAATTGGTGAAAGGAGGAACTACAAACATGTTCCGGGAAAATCAGGGATACAGAAATACAAGTCGCTAAGGAATGAAATAAATAGGAAGTGCAGGGAGCTAAGACGAAATGGCTGCAGGAAAAATGTGAAGACATCGAAAAAGATATGATTGTCGGAAGGACAGACTCAGCATACAGGAAAGTCAAAACAACCTGTGGTGACATTAAAAGCAACGGTGGTAACATTAAGAGTGCAACGGGAATTCCACTGTTAAATGCAGAGGAGAGAGCAGCTAGGTGGAAAGAATACATTTAAAGCCTCTATGAGGATGAAGATTTGTCTGATGTGATAGAAGAAGAAACAGGAGTCGATTTAGAAGAGATAGGGGATCCAGTATTAGAATCGGAATTTAAAAGAGCTTTGGAGGACTTACGGTCAAATAAGGCAGAAGGGATAGATAACATTCCATCTGAATTTCTAAAATCATTGGGGGAAGTGGCAACAAAACGACTATTCACTTTGATGTGTATAATATATGAGTCTGGCGACATACCATCTGACTTTCGGAAAATCATCATCCACACAATTCCGAAGACGGCAAGAGCTGACAAGTGCGAGAATCATCGCACAATCAGCTTAACAGCTCATGCATCGAAGCTGCTTACAAGAATAATATACAGAAGAATGGAAAAGAAAATTGAGAATGCGCTAGGTGACGATCAGTTTGGCTTTAGGAAAAGTAAAGGGACGAGAGAGGCAATTCTGACGTTACTGCTAATAATGGAAGCAAGGCTAAAGAAAAATCAAGACACTTTCATAGGATTCGTCGACCTGGAAAAAGCGTTCGACAATATAAAATGGTGCAAGCTGTTCGAGATTCTGAAAAAAGTAGGGGTAAGCTATATGGAAAAGGAAGTGATTGGTCCGTTAGCCTGTTCGCGAACAGTGACGTCAAGTGATTTGTCACACAATTAAATCTGTTTGTTGTTTGCTGCCATTTACATGCTATATTTTTCGAATTTGTTTGTTAGTGGTTTTTTTTTTGTAGTCTTGCATTAGTCTGTTGCAGACTATTTTGTGTGCCGAGCAGCAGATGATATATTTGTTAGTCTCTTTCTCCTACCCAGAAGCTTAAAATATTTGACTATGCTCTCTCCTCTTGTGGACAATTATCGTATATAACATCTAATATAAAAGTTTAAGTGCTGTATGGATCCAATTACTTAAAGTTCATAAACCTTGGCGTTTGCGTGGTTCTGCAGTAACCAGGATAATAATGATTCATTTAAGTGTTTTAAAGTTGTGTCTTAAATTTATGTTTCGGTATTTTTAAAGGACTGCTAATTTGTATCATTTAAGTGTTTTAAAGTTGCGTCTTAAATTTACGTTTTTGTATTTTTAAATGACTGCTAATTTGTACTATACTGGCTCAACCTGTGGATATATTTAATATTTTATTTCGTTCGCTTTAGCGCGGAAGCAGGCCTTGTTATTAATTATAATACGGTTCTTGTATGTTCATGTGTAAGCACATATTTCTTCTGAGGTTTCATTTTGAATACCAGTTGGTCAGAGTGGCCTAAAGTATGAATCTTATTTGCTACATCTGATCTCTGTGTGCTATCTTTAACCTTACTATTTCAAAGTACTGAATTGCCAGGTAGCCGTCTCACGATTGCATTAGTCCTAGTCCGGACTGGTGGTTGCGCATCGCGTGGCCAACTTTATGCACTTCCTTTCCCGTTTGGTCTTTCGTCGCAGGCCGAATGGAATTTGCTTACTACGAGGACGACTTGTCCGCCCGCTAGAGATTCCGTGCTCATGTATTCTGTAGTACAGCTTGGGATGAAAACAGCCATACCGCCCGGCAGTTCCCGGATAGAAGTTAGTTGCGAACCGGACCCTTTTCGGATATTTTGCCATTAGCCACTATTGTCCAAGCATCCCAAGAGTTCGCTAGTCCTAATGTGTCAAGAGACCAATAAATAACTAGGTCATTAGTTATCTTTTTGGGGCCACTAATTACCTTTGTGTTAAAATTCCCTTTGTGGAAGCTGTATTGGTGACCTTATTATGCTGCTAATTAATGGCAATGTAATATTCATGTACTGCTGAGTCTTTGTATACCAGAAATTGTTCCACCTTGCTGCTTATGCTATTGTAAGTTTAGATCTTGCTTTATTCCGTAATTGGGTTGTAGCCTTAAGATTTCTTTTTATGATAAAATGTTGTTTCAGGTTCTTATCGAAGATTAAATTAATACAATAATTATAGTTAACTAATTGGGTTTGTTTTCTTTGATATTTAAGTGTCTCCCGTGTTAATTCATTGTTTATTAACTTACGGCACGCAAAATCTCTGTTCATATTGATTAGTATTGTAAAATTGTTTGGTGACCATTCCGACAAAGATATTTAATCCTTGACTAAATTTTTAAACTTAGTGGTCAATAAAGCCGTGTAATAAAAAGGTGAATGAAGGTTTATAAGCCCCTGGTCCACTCCTTCCCGAAATTTCTAAAAGCCACCGTTCGTAGGGTCCATTCGACATGATCACGTGGTCAGGAGAGGCGCTGAAAGCCATGTCGTACTGTTCGCAAAGGCACTCGCGTCGGTCGTCTGCTGCCATAGGAAATTAACTTCAGATTTTGCCTCACTGTCGTAACAATACGTTTGCGTACGTCCCATATTGATTTCTGCGGTTATTTCATGCAGTGTTGCTTGTCTGTTAGCACTGAAAACTCCACAAACGCCGCTGTTCTCGGTCGTTAACCTTTTGCCGCCGGGCACTGCCTTGTCCGTGGTGAGAGGTAATACCTTACGTTTGGTAATCTTTACACTCTCTTAACAGTCCCGGAGTATTGAATTTCTAACGATTTCCGAAATCAGTGTCCCATGCGTCTACCTCCAACTCTCCTTCGGAATTCTAAGTCTGTTAAATCCCGTCGTGCTGCACAATCACGTCAGATACATTTTCAAATGAATCACCTGAGAACAAATGACAGATCCTCCAAAGCACTTCCCTTTTATACCTAGTGTAAGCAATACTACTGTCATTTGTTTGTGTGCATATTGTAATCCGATGACTTCTGTTACCTCAGTGTACGGCGTACAGGAGATATCGAACGGATACGAAAGATGACAGCACGAAGCCTCACATGTTTCTTTGACCCATTAGAAAGAGTCACTGAGATCTTTATGAAAATGCACTGACAGACGCTTCATTGTTGACTCACTCCCGCGAAAGCTTACAAAGTTTGACTCGAGGAACCTAGGAATATACCGTGATCCCATACGCATCCTTTTCATAGGGGTCGTGAAGCACTCAGAGCTGTTTAGACAGTCGTTCTTCACTCGGTCCATACGTGTACGGAAAGGGAAGACACCCTAGTAACCGGTACAATGGTAAGTAGCGACTACGACGCACTTCACATGGATTGCAGGGTATACAGTAGATATACTCGTAGCTGTGCAAAGGGGAAATAGTTATGGAACGCTTAGAACATGTAGCACAATTTTTTTGTGATTTATGCAGTTCGAAGGCGGAGCACTAGTTAATATCAGACTACTGGCAGGATTAGTCCTTCTTGTCAACTGTCTACATTCATTCCATCGCTATAGGAGTGTTACATAATGTACACACTATAATGATCTGACATGGGAGACTTAATTAGGTGGGGCCTCTCCTGCTATTGAAGTGGTAAGAGGTGAAACAGAAGTGCCTGATGATATCACGTTACCGCATAGTGATTACGTATTTTTTTTTTATTTTTCTCCTCGGTGTGTCAAAAACATACATAAGAATTCTTGTCGTTATTCAGCATGATAAAATCTGATGTGGATAAAATCTTTGTCATTTGCCGTTTGCCGGCCGTCTGTGTGTTGTCCTTATAATCTGAGATACACTGAGTGCTGATATAACGCGATAATCTGCAGATACTATTGTTGAGATAATTCGCGACAAATACTTTTAACACTGACTGATGAGAACGCTGCCATTTCCCACCACAGTACCAGGATAAGTACTTAGAAGCTGCACGTGTGACTGACAACCTCAGATTTTTTCCCCATAGTGAGAAATTTAGGCTTACATAACCACCTTACGGGAGAAAATACGTTGCTTTCTCTGAACTATGTGACAAGATAGATATAATAATTATTATTTCCCATCATACTTAATAATAACTAGAAAAATTTGTCTATATCCTATGGAATAAATATATTAACCTGATGTAATGGTTACTTTCAGAATAGTTACAGAAATTTAATATGAGTCCGACAATCTGCTGAAAAGGAAAAACAGAGATTTTATCTCGTGCTGTTACATATTGAAAAGACTCTGAACCGTTGACACGTGATCAATAGTAGTTGAAGATACATCTCTGTTTAATGAGCCAAAATGGCTTGCAGGTACGACGTTCTTAAATAGTAATCTGTTAACGACGGGGCAACTCTGTTGTTAAATGACGATCTAAATCCAGTAATTTTTTTGTGAGCTACTTGTTGCTAGAGCACTGGGATACTTCATCTGCTATATCGCACATTTACTACATCCAAGATATTAAGGATGTTACAACAAACATATTTAAGTCATTAACAGCAAAATATTTTTTTCTTCTTATGTTATCTACTGACGGGAGTTATCAATAAGCTTCACTACTTGCTTTAATCTCAAAACTTTCTGAAGTTGTAAGTTAAATACAGTCTTTCCTAATTCAGTAAAGAACTGTGCAAAATATAAAATATCAGTGTTATGTGAATTAAGTAAGATGGTATTTCAATTATCTATATGACAATCCTTTAGTATAAAGTTTTAAACATCATTATAATACTGAAATATCACAGGTGAGCGCTCTCGAGTTTTTGGTCAGAAGTTTCAGTGGAAGAGCTTTGCAAAGCCCAATGCGACGCAACATGCTCTGCAAAAGCACTGTGTTCATGGCAGCGTTAGATACGGGTTAGTGACAAATCAAAGAGGTTTTCCCACTCAAGTAGGTACCTGGCTAATACAGCTGTTTTCCGAGTGGCAAAAAACTCTGGCTAAAGTTAACTACAGCAAACGAACTGTCTGAACAGCAATATATACCGTTAGTAAGAAACCAACAGTAACTTCATTTGCAGTGGTTATGTAGAAAAAACGAGAAACATTTTATAGATTTGCCATCCACATTGATATAACATTGTTCCAAGCTTACTGTTGAGTTCCTTATTTCAAAATAGAATAACGTATGTGAAACTAGTACTGTCGAACTACAGCAGATACAGAATCACTTTCGAAGTTCTGTCTACTGACAGAAAAATACTCTGAATAAATGTATGTATGTAGCCATCGACGGTGACAGACCATATTAGTGGTTCAAATGGCTCTGAGCATTATGCGACTTAACTTCTGAGGTCATCAGTCGCCTAGAACTTAGAACTAATTAAACCTAACTAACCTAAGCATTGGCGGCGGGAGACTTCCGGCATAAGAAGTCAGCCTCATTCTGCCAACGGCCTTGTCAAAGAGGGCGGAGGAGCGGATACAGGTTCAGGGCACTCTCTTGTCCTGGTGGTGGGAAATTGTCCCTAAAGGCGGAAGAATCAGCAATGATCAACGACATGAGGATGCAGAAGGCAATGGAAACCACTGCATTAAAGACACGTAACGTGTATCCACAGGACATGTGGCCTGTAATTGAAGAAGTGTCATGATGATCTCTCGACTGTCAAAAGATTCCGGAATAGTCCCCCATTCGCATCTTTGGAGGGGGCTGCCAAGGCGGAGGTAACCATGAGAAAAACACTGAATAATCAACGAAAGGATAACGCTCTACGAGTCGGGGCTTGGAATGCCAGAAGCTTTAATCTGGTAGGGAAACTAGAAAATCTGAAAAGGGAAATTCAAAGGCTCAATCTAGATATAGTAGGGGCCAGTGTAGTGAAGAGGAAACAAGACAAGGATTTCCGGTCAGATGATTATAGGGTAATATCAACTGCAGCAGAAAACGGTATAACGGGAGTAGGATTCGTTATGAATAGGAAGGTAGGGCAGAGGGTGTGTTACTGTGAACAGTTCAGTGACCGGGTTGTTCTAATCAGAATCGTCAGCAGACCAACACCGACAACGATAGTTCAGGTATATATGCCGACGTCGCAAGCTGAAGATGAACAGATAGAGAAACTGTATGAGGATATTGAAAGGGTAATGCAGTATGTAAAGGGGGACGAAAATCTAATAGTCATGGGCGACTGGAATGCACTTGTAGGGGAAGGAGTAGAAGAAAAGGTTACAGGAGAATATGGGCTTGGGACAAGGAATGAAAGAGGAGAAAGACTACTTGAGTTATGTAACAAGTTTCAGCTAGTAATAGCGAATACCCTGTTCAAGAGCCACAAGAGGAGGAGGTATACTTGGAAAAGGCAGGGAGATACGCGAAGATTTTAATTAGATTACATCATGGTCAGACAGAGATTCCGAAGTCAGATACTGGATTTTATGGCGTACCCAGGAGCAGATATAGACTCAAATCACAATATAGTAGTGATGAAGAGTAGGCTGAAGTTCAAGACATTAGTCAGGAAGAGTCAATAGGCAAAGAAGTGGGATACGGAAGTACTAAGGAGTGACGAGATACGTTTGAAGTTCTCTAACGCTATAGATACAGCAATAAGGAATAGCGCAGTAGGCAGTACAGTTGAAGAGGAATGGACATCTCTAAAAAGGGCCATCACATAAGTTTGGATGGAAAACATAGGTACAAAGAAGGTAGCTGCGAAGAAACCATGGGTAACAGAAGAAATACTTCAGTTAATTGGTGAAAGGAGGAACTACAAACATGTTCCGGGAAAATCAGGGATACAGAAATACAAGTCGCTAAGGAATGAAATAAATAGGAAGTGCAGGGAAGCTAAGACGAAATGGCTGCAGGAAAAATGTGAAGACATCGAAAAAGATATGATTGTCGGAAGGACAGACTCAGCATACAGGAAAGTCAAAACAACCTGTGGTGACATTAAAAGCAACGGTGGTAACATTAAGAGTGCAACGGGAATTCCACTGTTAAATGCAGAGGAGAGAGCAGCTAGGTGGAAAGAATACATTTAAAGCCTCTATGAGGGTGAAGATTTGTCTGATGTGATAGAAGAAGAAACAGGAGTCGATTTAGAAGAGATAGGGGATCCAGTATTAGAATCGGAATTTAAAAGAGCTTTGGAGGACTTACGGTCAAATAAGGCAGAAGGGATAGATAACATTCCATCTGAATTTCTAAAATCATTGGGGGAAGTGGCAACAAAACGACTATTCACTTTGATGTGTATAATATATGAGTCTGGCGACATACCATCTGACTTTCGGAAAATCATCATCCACACAATTCCGAAGACGGCAAGAGCTGACAAGTGCGAGAATCATCGCACAATCAGCTTAACAGCTCATGCATCGAAGCTGCTTACAAGAATAATATACAGAAGAATGGAAAAGAAAATTGAGAATGCGCTAGGTGACGATCAGTTTGGCTTTAGGAAAAGTAAAGGGACGAGAGAGGCAATTCTGACGTTACTGCTAATAATGGAAGCAAGGCTAAAGAAAAATCAAGACACTTTCATAGGATTTGTCGACCTGGAAAAAGCGTTCGACAATATACAATGGTGCAAGCTGTTCGAGATTCTGAAAAAAGTAGGGGTAAGCTATATGGAGAGACGGGTCATATACAATATGTACAACAACCAAGAGGGAATAATAAGAGTGGACGATTAAGAACGAAGTGCTCGTATTAAGACGGGTGTAAGACAAGGCTGTAGCCTTTCGCCCCTACTCTTCAATCTGTACATCGAGGAAGCAATGATGGAAATAAAAGAAAGGTTCAGGAGTGGAATTAAAATACAAGGTGAAAGGATATCAATGTTACGATTCGCTGATGACATTGCTATCCTGAGTGAAAGTGAAGAAGAATTAAATGATCTGCTGAACTGAATGAACAGTCTAATGAGTACACAGTATGGTTTGAGAGTAAATCGGAGAAAGACAAAAGTAATGAGAAGTAGTAGAAATGAGAACAGCGAGAAACTTAACATCAGGATTGATGGTCACGAAGTCAATGAAGTTAAGGAATTCTGCTACCTAGGCAGTAAAATAACCAATGACGGACGGAGCAAGGAGGACATGGCATTTCTGGCCAAGAGAAGTCTACTAATATCAAATACCGGCCTTAATTTGAGGAAGAAATTTCTGAGGATGTACGTCTGGAGTACAGCATTGTATGGTAGTGAAACATGGACTGTGGGAAAACCGGAAGAGAAGAGAATCGAAGCATTTGAGATGTGGTGCTATAGACGACTGTTGAAAATTAGGTGGACTGATAAGGTAAGGAATGAGGAGGTTCTACGCAGAATCGGAGAGGAAAGGAATATGTGGAAAACACTGATAAGGAGAAGGGACAGGATGATAGGACATCTGCTAAGACATGAGGGAATGACTTCCATGGTACTAGAGGGAGCTGTAGAGGGCAAAAACTGTAGAGGAAGACAGAGATTGGAATACGTCAAGCAAATAATTGAGGACGTAGGTTGCAAGTGCTACTCTGAGATGAAGAGGTTAGCACAGGAAAGGAATTCGTGGCGGGCCGCATCAAACCAGTCAGTAGACTGATGACCAAAAAAAAAAGTTTAGTCGATTGCCTTTTGCAATATCGTCTGTGCAGGGCATTCACCAATGGTATTTGGTGCAGATGATTCCGGTACTGCGTCAGTTACCTGATGACATCTGGCTCGCGAGCGCTACTCTAGAGGAGCATTACGTAAACTTCAGCCGTTTTTACAAGCCTCCCGGAGATTGTCCTTCACTGCAAGATGGAGAAGTGTAGTTTTTTTTTCTCCCAAGGTACATTTTTTGGTAATATGCTTCACGGACTACTACTTCAAGGCACCCAAGAATCTGAAGGAGCTCCAGGATTTTTCAGTTAAGATTTCGTATTATGCTTTCATTTCCTAAGCCACACACTTCTGCCAGTCTTTTATAAAGCTTCACTAGAAGTGAGTTACGTTTGTCTTGTTTGTGGACTGTGTCAGTGAGTGTTTGTGCTTTTCTCCCTGTCTGTCTTCCTTTACGCTTGGGTAAACCTTTAACCCTGCCTTGTGATGCGTCCCAATATGGCACTGACGCCGTCCTGTCTCGTTAGAACCCAGACAGCATCAAATAGCCCATCGTTTGCACATCAAAGACGCTTTTCTGTTTGCAGCGTAATTATTCACTGGTGGAAAAGAAGGAGTTAGCTGGTATTTTTGGTTTTAAATGTTCCAGGTTGCTCATCACAAAGCACAAGCTGTTTTTCTTAATTGGCCCTTGTTCTAAGCTGCTGAACGAGACTGTCCACCTGTTGCCGTGGTGGGCCCTCTTTCTCAGTAAATACTTTTATGACTTTCGTTACCACTATCCCGCCAGCATACTAATGTTGCTGCACTATTGCGACTACAGATGGAGCCTGATCTCAAGTTCGATCAGCATGAAGCCCTCGCGTTTCTGTTCAATGATGCCTTGCAGCAAACTCTGTCACACCTTCCATTGATGGCACGTGAAGACCACCACAGCTGCTGACCCGATTTTTCATAATATCGTTTCACATCTCGTGCGTTCTTGTGTGGCTTATGCACAGAACCAAGCTGCACTGCCGTGCCAATTCTCCCTTGCATCCACACCGGCGCATTCTTGGGAAAGGGTGTAATTTGATTTCGCTGGTGCCTTTTTATGCAGCATGGTGGTCCATGCATTCTCCAGTTCCTCATGCATTGCAGAGCTGTTCTCCACATCATCGATTCCTATGGTTTGTGCATTGCCAGTTATTTCTGCCATTGAAGGATACCACAGCATCCTGGGTATCTGATAATGGACGATCGTTTTGAGGCCTTTTGAGTTTCCAGTAGATTCAAACGTGTGATTAGAACTCAGTTTCATCTGACTTTTAACTCTGAGGTGTAGCACTTCATGCGTATATTTAAGATTCAAATGAAGAAGCCCACGTCAGCCACTTCCCATGACAATGCATTGCTTTTTGGCTACATACTGGGTGACGCCAGTCAACTTTTGCAATCCAGCGGAATGTTTCCGTGGGTGCCAGCCCCGATGTCTCCTGGATTTGCTGCACCCTGAGTCACTTTCGATGAACCACAGTTGACCTCCACGTTTTGCTCCCGGAACTGCTGTTTGGGCCTACTCCTTTAGCTGGCAGCGAGGGTGGCTGCTGGATGTCATGAGGGGTCACAAAGACTGGCAGTTGTTTGTCATTGATGATGATAGGTAGCAGCTCACCCTCCATGTACATAGTTACACCCGCGCCTTTTGGGACATCATTTCAGACTTAAAGATTTCCGTAATGGGACATTTCCCATGCATCTAGTTCCAACTACCATCCGACGATCGGTGTCTGTTAATTCACGATGTACAGCCATAATCACGTCGGAAACCTTTTCACGTGAATCATGTATGTACATGTGATACTCCGCCAATGCACTGCTCTTTTATTACTCGTGTACACGATACTACCGTCCTCTGCCTATGTTCGTATCGCTACTCGACGACATTGTCCCCTCAGTGTATATGTAACAGTACTTAAATCACTGGTTCATGTGGAGGATTTTGTGAGAGTCGCAATCAGTTGTGCATGTCCTCAATTACTCGCCAAACAACGCAGTCCTCTCATCCAGTTCAGTAATAAACAAGTGAATGGTGCCCGAGAAACTTCTGCTTGCTGACGTGGTGTCCAGGATAGTGTGTAAATGAGGTGGTTAGCACGGCATCCCTACTTCAAACCGATTATGGACGTGAATGGACGCCCTTTAATTCATACCATTGTCTAACTGACATTCCTTTACGAAAGTTCCTCTCGTAATTCCAGTCATTATGCACAGATGTTTATCTTTCGAATGTATCCAGTGCATCTGTAGCTTGTTAAATTTTACTTCAAATATTTCCAAATTTAAAATTTCTGGAGAGACAGCTCTGGCAGCAGCGGTGTCCACAGAAATACGCTGCTAAACGGTGGGTACTGAGTGATGTGCTCATCGTGGAAGTCGGTTACAGTCTGCGTGTCTGCGAAGTATATGGTGATCTTCACCCCATCCTATGGATGCTGTGCGCAGCTCTGTCCACAATACTACAACGGCCTGCCGATTGGTCCTGGTCGGCCACTGTACAACGTGGTCCTTTCCTATCGGTTAGAGAATTCAGTAATCTGAACAGAATTCTGAAATATTAGTGCCAAAATTTACAATCGGGCTTGGTAATTACGAGTTCGCTATGAAAAAGGCTTGTCATTCAGGTAATGAAGATGAAATTCACTGTCAACACAAAATTGCAATGGAAGCTAGAATATGTGTAAATGATTAGCTACTCAGTTACGATAACAATTCTGATATTCATAGTTGCGAAACACACCAAGCATAACGTATTTAGTGGATGGCTCGATATGTTTCCGTAGTCGTTTGTGGTAACGTTCAAAAGTGTTTCATAAGTAGTGCTTGGATTTCTGTATCTCTGCATCTATATTTACTTATGCTTGTGGATTTGGGACCTATATGGGAGTGTTCGGTGTTTAATGATCCTGACTCTCACATACATAAAACTAAGTAAGGAAATTACTAGGTCTCTGTGTAGCACAACGCATATTTCACATAAAATAACATAAAAACAATGCTCCCAGTAGTAATGTTTCTAGTGATGTTTATGCATGTGTAGCAATGCTACGAAGATGCGTTCACTGATCGTTGCTTTTACACGATTGCCAATAACAACACCTGATTGCTGAAGGTTTCTTAATGATTGTGAACAAATCGTTTACAAAATAAAACAAAGTATCATTTAACTATTGGATGTGCTTAAAGTACGTGTTTATGAAATCGTAGCATCACTCCACTTACCTATTATGCTGAAACCGATTTTTTGTAACTTGAATGTCATAAACTGCTGAATAAATTTAATGGGTGTTCATTATACACTGAAGGATATCAAATATTAGTCACTGTTTTATAGTGCTTCTCAGTTTCGCTTATCTGTGTAGGCCACATAAACCAGTCCACTTCCAATAACGCGATCATGCAACTGATATGTAAATAGTCAGCATCTCAGCTCAGTTACAGAAAGTAGACATTAGGAACGAAACTACACTCTTTATAAAATTAAAATATTAGTTTCTCAGTCAGAACTCGCGTTTGAATGCTGTTTACTTTAGTGAGGTCGTGTTATGCCTCACGTAAACAGACGTATGTACTAGCAGTTATGAGAACTGCACAGTGGTACTGAAGTGACCTTTCATGTATGAGGTTTATTGTTCTGCGATATCGCTACTCGCACTAATCGGCAACCATCGACTGCCATACGAGTAGGGAATCAATGTATTCAAGAGTGCCATAGTCAATACCATGCATAATCTATAGTAGCGTGCGACTAGAGCCGGAGAGGACAGGTATATTATTTTTGCCCGACTGTGCAGTATCGTGCTGCCACTTCACGTGTCTCGTCCAGCGACGGTAATGAACACAGAAGTAGCTCAACGTCAACTCCGGTTCTACGTACCGCGTCCCAAGGATGTATTCGTTTGTAGGTGCTCCCAGAAGAACCGATGTTGCCAGATAACATTTCTCATCATCTTACTATTTTAACTCCTGGCGTAATGGTATCGGGGTTCCATTATGAGCACATCACGGTCACCTCTAGCCCACATAGCCAGCCATATGGATAGCAGGTATTACATTTCTGACGTATTAAAGCTTATGGCTCTACTCTAACTCCGAGGTCTCAGTGACGTTATCCTTCAACAAGATAATGCAAGACCGTATGTTGCCTGTGCAATCCTGACCTACTTAGGTACTCACGGTAATCGACTGTTCGCCTCGGCAGTGCATACTTCAGATTTCATAGCCGCTGAAGAAATGATACCAGGTGCTGGAACCGCATGTGCGAGACATGGATGTCAAGTGCTGTCAGCGTCAGGAAGCTAGGAGCTAAGCAGAGGAGACTCTGGCCCCCACTCCCGCCTGACGTCAATGCCAGACACTGGGATACAATATACAGAGAAGGGTGTCAAAATGACTCAGCGCACTAGATTAACAAAAAAAATATGAATACAAAGAGCATATTTGTTTACATAATGACAACAATAAGTTAGTGCTGTGTAAAGTACACTACTGGTCATAAAAAATTACTACACCAAGAAGAAATGATACCAGGTGCTGGAACCGCATGTGCGAGACATGGATGTCAAGTGCTGTCAGCGTCAGGAAGCTAGGAGCTAAGCAGAGGAGACTCTGGCCCCCACTCCCGCCTGACGTCAATGCCAGACACTGGGATACAATATACAGAGAAGGGTGTCAAAATAACTCAGCGCACTAGATTAACAAAAAAAATATGAATACAAAGAGCATATTTGTTTATATAATGACAACGATAAGTTGGTGCTGTGTAAAGTACACTACTGGTCATAAAAAATTACTACACCAAGAAGAAATGCAGATGATAAACGGGTATTCATTGGACAAATATATTATACTAGAACATTTTCACGCAATTTGGGTGCACAGATCCTGAGAAATCAGTACCCAGTAACGGCCATGATACGCCTGGGCATTGGGTCAAACAGAGCTTCGATGGCGTGTACAGGTGCAGCTGACCATGCAGCTTCAACACGATACCACAGTTCATCAAGAGTAGTGACTGGCGTACTGTGACGAGCCAGTTGCTCGGCCACCATTGACTAGACGTTTTCAATTGGTGAGAGATCTGGAGAATGTGCTAGCCAGGGCAGCAGTCGAACATTTTCTGTATCCAGAAAGGCCCGTACAGGACCTGCAACATGCGGTCGTGCATTATCCTGCTGAAATGCAGGGTTTCGCAGGGATCGAATGAAGGGTAGAGCCACTGGTCGTAACACTTCAGAAATGTAGCGTCCACTGTTCAAAGTGCCGTCAATGCGAACAAGAGGTGACCGAGACGTGTAACCAATGGCACCCCATACCATCACGCTGGGTGATACGCCAGTATGGCGATGACCAATACACGCTTCCAACGTGCGTTCACCGCGATGTCGCCAAACACGGCTGCGACCATCATTATGCCGTAAACAGAACCTGGATTCATCCGAAAAAATGACGTTTTGCCATTCGTGCACCCAGATTAGTAGTTGAGTACACCATCGCAGGCGCTCCTGTCAGTGATGCAGCGTCAAGGGTGACCACAGCCATGGTTTCCGAGCTGATAGTCCATGCTGCTGCAGACGTCGTCGAACTGTTAGTGCAGATGGTTGTTGTCTTGCAAACGTCCCCATCTGTTGACTCAGGGATCGAGACGTGGCTGCACGAACCGTTACAGCCATGCGGATAAGATGCCTGTCATCTCGACTACTAGTGATACGAGGCCGTTGGGATCCAGCACGGCGTTCCGTATCACCCTCCTGAACCCACCGAATCTATATTCTGCTAACAGTCATTGTATCTCGACCAACGCGAGCAGCAATGTCGCGATACGATAAACAAATATCGCGATAGGCTACAATCCGACCTTTATCAAAGCCGGAAACGTGATGGTACGCATTTCTCCTCCGTACACGAGGCATCACAACAACGTTTCTCCAGCCAACGCCGGTCAACTGCTGTTTCTGTGTGAGAAATCGGTTGGAAACTTTCCTCATCTCAGCACGTTGTAGGTGTCGCCACCGGTGGCAACCTTGTGTGAATGCTCTGAAAAGCTAATCATTTGCATATCACAGCATCTGCTTGCTGTCTGTTATATTTCGCGTCTGTAGCACGTCATCTTCGTGGTCTAGCAATTTTAGTGGCCAGTAGTGTATTTTACCAAAAACGCTAAATTTGAAATTATAACAGTGAAATAGTGAAAACAGGTTCGACGAACAGTAGCTGCCCTCTATGGGTACATGATTCTGTTACGCGAGTCGCAAGAGCAGTCATCGGTAACCAAGGCGACGACGAGTACAATATTGATACGTTCCATCTACAGAGACAACAGTGGTCATGTGCTTTTATTTCGCTGACATGGAACAGAAAATGCGTAGAGCGCATGGTGCAACAGTTTGATACAGTTTTCCGAAAAGATGCTGACCATACGCGATGATTCGCCAGAAAATGTGGAAAGGGCCGTATGGGCCGCGACGTGACTACATCGAAACGAAAGATCATCCATCGATGTTGGGCCAACAACACAATGGAAGCGCAGATGTTGGTAACTGAAAATGTTTAGACATCCTTGTCAGTCTTCAATTAGACTCTTATTGGAGAGCGTGGTTGACGACGATCTGAAACTGATTGAGACAGGTCACCATTTCTAAATAAAAGTGTATATGCGATCAGGACTGGCTTTTAATTTTTATTAAATATTGGTAGTATTCGAGAATTCTTCTGATATATTGCACAAAATGACATGCAGGTTAGTAACTTTATTGCCCCACGTTGGGTGCCAATGATTAAGTGTCATCAGTAATCGAGGAAGCTGAGACAGCAGAAGATTGCGAGATTAAGGGATTGATAAGCGAATGTAACACATTGTTTACATGATAATAATATGTATTATTATACTTTTGTTACATAAAATTACAAATCTCAGGGCCGATTTGAGTGGGCGTGGAAACGACACAGTTATTTAGGGGAAGGGGGAGGGGGGATCTGAATCATCTCGCCATTCTTCAAGGTCGCTCTCCGTGTGGTGACGTCGGCAGCAGACGCGCTGGGTAGTAGCGGCGGCATCGAGTTGGCAGCCCATGCTCGGGTACGGTATCCGTGTTGTTGCTGTGTGTTGCCGTAGCCGGAACACCGGTATCGCGGTGACGAGAGGCAGATCTAAACAATGGGTGGGAGAGCACCACGTCATCTTGCTTCCCCGCGCTGCCTCCGATGTTGTCCTCTACCCTTCTCATCACTCTCTAAGCTCACCGACCCCTTGAATTTTTCTTCCTCTCATTGGAAGACTAAATCTGCACTACCTCCCAATGACTAAACGCTGTTCCATAACCACGCTTCCAATGCAGGTTCGGAATTTTGTATCCGATGTGAAGTGGTGTGTGACACAGGAATTAGAATCAATCTCACTTTTTCACTGTCAGGCTGTTCCCTGCGTAGGTCGCATATTGTTCTGATGTTTGTCTCCATTCCTTAGTGGCCACACAACACTTCTTTGTAACGGCTATATGTGCATGAGGCCTGGATAGCCTCATGTTCGTGCTTCGTCTAAGAATCTGCTGTTCTTTAATTTCACACGCCTCCATCTGCGAATCCTTAGCGCTTTGTATCTGCGCTCCATCCGAGTGTCTGCAGGTTCCTCTCAATTATCAGCGCGTTTTGCATTTTCTGCCAGGTTCTTCACAATGCGCCCTTTCTTAAGCGAGGCTAGGGCATCCACCGAGCTATCCCCTGCGTGTGTGCAGAAGGCGCCTCTGGCGCTTACTCTATGGGGTTCGAATTTCCCTCATACTGGACTGCTGGCGCTGTGAGTCGGTGAACGTGGCCACCAGCGTGCGTCTCACAAGTGACTGAACGTCGCTGCAATTTCGAATTACGATTACGAAACTAACAAAGCAGTTTCATCATATAGTCGTCCTACTAAAGTACAACTTCCATATTTGATATCCTTCCTGGTTTACAACTTTGGTGGCCAGTTGTGTCTTACATTCTTTTCGACATCTTAGCGTACTTGATTCTCTCTTGCGTAGGTTAACCTGTTTTGCGATTTTAGATGAAACAACAGCAAACACTTGCTCTGACTTTGGTACAAATCTGAAGTAAATGAATTTGAAACAGTGAACTAGAGTGTGCAAATACTTTCACAGTATTCAGTATTGTAATCTTTTTGCAGCGTGTTGTGAATCTAAGTTATCAGTGCAGTTAGAATGACATTTCTATTCAAATTTCAGGCTGTTCGGTGGACGTGAACAGATCCAAGATGCCCTCCCCACAGCCGCTGCTGCTGAAGCCCGGCGGAAGCAAAGACGTGCACGGCTTCGTCACGCCGGACGCCTCGGGGGTGATCTCGCTCAGCCAGAACCAGCAGATCATCGTCGCGTGTCCCGGCAACATCGTACAGGTCACTAAACAGCCGCAGGCGACAGCCTCCTGTGTGTCGGGCTCCACTTTTTCCATCAATGGGAAGTCGTACAACTTCACTGATCTCGCATGCAAGTCCAAACCGAAGCCGTCGGAGCGAATTCCGGCCCAATCGTGCGGGAGCAGAGGACAGTACAAGGTGGTCCAGCTGGGCTTCCAGGTCGGCTCCGACTTCTACACGCTTATCGACGCCTGCTTCGACAATCGCTCCTACAGCACGGTGTACGACCACTTCACGATGGTCGCCGAAATAGGGGGCAAACAGAACGATTCCAGCAGGCCCAAATGGTTACGTGGCACCTTCTTCAGCATGGAGTATTATTACAATAGAACCACCCAAGTCAACACGGTCGGCAGGCTGCTAGGGCACCCAAAGCTCGGGTCAAAGTACATTTCTGAAATAAACTCCACTTCTGCAAGGAAAAACTACTTCCTTTCCAAAGGACACCTCACTGCTAGGACTGATTTCAGTCTCGTCGCGCAGAGGTACGTCACCTTCTTCTACATGAACTCTGCGCCGCAGTGGCAAACATTCAACGACGGTAACTGGAAGACCATGGAGGACAATGTACGTTCCTACGCTGCGAGTAACGGAACCGAGCTGGAAATCTACACGGGTACACACGGCATCACAACGCTGCCCAGCAAGACGAATTACAAGACGGAGTTGTTTCTTTGTATTGACGGCGGCAACTACATCCCAGTGCCGAAGCTCTTCTGGAAGATTGTGTATAAGGCGATTACTACGGCAGCTGTAGTGTTCCTACGTGTAAACAACCCGTACATTAAGAACCCTGGCTCTGACTACTACATCGGCAAAAGCGTATGTCCCAATATCATCTGGATAAAATGGAAGCCCAAAAGCCAGAAGAAGGGCTACTCGTACTGCTGTGAATATGCAGACTTCACGAAATCTGTGGCCGACGCACCTAGCCTCAACGTTACTTCTCTGCTTATGCAATGGTCTCAACTGGAAGGCAGTTCGAATTATCTTCAAAAACCGCATGGAAGTCGCACTAAACTAAAATCGCATTCAAAACGTCTACGGGATCCAACAAGGAATGTAAATACATCTGCAACTCTTTATTTCGGTTAGTTCACAGTCTTTGAACTTTGGCGATATCCATATTTTAATTGTATCTTCTTTGAGCCTTCTTTGATGACATAAGCCTAAAGTTAAGAGATAATTGTGGCTTTTGATTTACATATTCCGTCTCTCTCTCTGAAATTTATTTCTACCAGTTTCAGTAAACCTGTCCAGTACGAATAATTTTGTTTCATTTATGACACGTTTATTTTAGAGTAAGTTTTATTTTTAGAGGACAGCATGGGAATGCTAGACTTTATCTATATATGATATATGAAACACATTAAATTTCACAGTTTTATCCGATTTTACGTCTTAGTTGCATAATTACAGGACAAGGTTAGAGTGGAAAAAACAAGATGAATGTAAATAACAGCAAAATCTATGTAACGTATTTCTTAACCTAAAAATTATCTGTATGTTTGCATTTCAGAAAAATAAAAGAAAATATCCACTGATTATGCCACAAATGTCGTGAAACATATTTTTGTGTAAAAAACCATATTTTGTGTACTTTGCAGAAAGGCGAGCCCATCTTTAACTCATTATTATCTCCAGCAAGTACGGAAATTGAGCTCAAAACTACAATATGAATGAAAATATATGCATATTTTAAATTATAATTTGAAACAAAGAATGTGATTTTATGCATGGAATTATTAAGCGAACAAGACCTCTTGAGTAGGAGAGTTGTCGCGGCATTGTGAGATGTTGCTGCGCTTAGTATTTCTCCGTATTTTGTGTATTTTACTTTTATGAAGCCGAAACATGTGTACATGTTACTAGTGGAAGTCATCCGGAAAGTCAACATCGGTTACATACCGTGTATCATCCTGTATGTCGAATTTAGTCAATGGGTCGTCGACCATATCTTTCAACTTACTTAGGCGTCATATTCCACAATAGTCCGCTAGTACTCTTTCCCATATAGTCAGGTCTATGACACGAAACGTCGACCTAGCGCATTCAATAGTCTCTCTCTCTCTGTGCATGTGTGTGTGTGTGTGTGTGTGTGTGTGTGTGTGTGTGTGTGTGTGTGTGTGTGCTTAAATGATAATAGTATCGAAGCAGAATATCTAAAGAAATGTTTCGCTATATTTTGCATTAACATTTGCACAAAAATTTGGAAACCTGTCTAATATTCGTTAATATATTATTCAGGAACATTTCACGAATTACTGTAATTGAACAGCTGACGTATTCCTGGCGTTATAAATGTTTTCGTTTTACTAAAGGCTATGCTTTGTCACTGTCACTATTCATATCTTTTGTCTGTACTTTTCTCGTAGCCACATGCTGTACATCAGTTTATCTTTCAATTTCTTCTTTGATTTTCTCCCTCCTTTCTCTCCAAGAATCTCATCATAGAAAATGTTTAAAATTTGCTGCAATGTCTTAGAATGTGTCGAAATAGGGACAATTTTCGCCCTCCGCTGAATTTTCTGTTCACTTTCTGCTTTTAATACCAGTGAATTTATCTTCGTTTCCATTCAACAGATTGCGTTATGCTCCTCCATAAACAAATAATCATTGCTTCCAGAAGCTTTACATCATCTGCTAACAGTTTCCAGCTTTGGCAGCCGTACACTATCCAAGTATAGATTTAGGTTGCGAGGTGCCAGGGCTAGCAGTGTATTTAACACTAAATTCTTCGAGAATCTTCATATATAAATGATGCTCTAAGCCCCCCCTATTCTAACTCCGACTTTTGCTGTTGCACATGGATTAAAAATAAACGCGAACTGACTGTAATAGAGCCGACAAGTGGAGTAGAAAAGAGTTTGGCACCTGCAATAATTTAATTTAATAGACATTAATTAAATAAAGGAAAGTTTCAGTAATGTAGTGAGAAATGAAAGGGTTGCTCTACCGATTAACAGAATGAAAGTTCTGTCCAAAATAACAATATGACTTATTATGACTAAACTCAAAATAATAAACAAAACACATGAAACATTTACATTACATCAAATTGGCTCAAATTGGATAATCAAATAAATGCTGTGAAGGTGAAGTTGTCCCTAAACTAGATTGTGACATTGATGATGAAGTGGTACATGGAGCCAATTCCTTGCAACTCAAATCTTAAGAGAAAACACACAGCCAACCCAACATTAATTGCTGCTACCCAAGACAGAACAAAGTTAGAAAAAGACGAACAGGCGCGCTCTGCTGAGCTCTGATTATCACCTAGGAAAATCCCTGTCTGCCGGTGCTGCGGACATACAGTACCAAACTGTCTTCTTAACTGCCAGATGGCTGGTTGGTTCGACGTCCTGTCGTGGTGATGATAATGTCGCGAGTATAGCCCGAAACGAATTATCCTGGTTTGGTTGTTCCAGACTAAAGACTTCCTAGCAATACAAATGCGCCTCTGAGGGAGACAAAGAAGGCTCGCCACACAATCACTGACGGTACAGTGATTGATTTTAACAAGCGAAGTCACACTGTAACTCCAATACAGTCAACTGCTCAAGACAGACAACATAGGCCGCTTGTACGCAGAACGCTCAATTGCCAACTGTACTCGGAAAGTTACGTTGAAGTCGAAACTTCAGCAACTTCGTCAAACAGTTGCAATTAAATAAAAGTATATTAGACAGCCAACGGAAGGCAGGCTGTCCAGAGCAGCGAGCGCTCAGTCTTGTAACCTACTCCGACCGAAAGGCGAGAGCCGACTACCCTAGAGCACCCGTACAGGCCGAACACAGAACCTTCCCGCCCCCACGACAGTGGCTGTGGTTAAACGTTCCAATCAGCAACTCGAAAACTGGCGGAAAATTCCACTCTATTGCCAGAGCACTACCATTCCACCAATGGAGATTCTTGGCGCCAATTTCTGCGCTGATTTTGCTACGTCACGGAGCTATGCACTGAGCAAGCCAATCACAGTTACTATTTTGCAGAAAGCGCGGGAATTTTTCCGCCACAACTGCCTGGGTACACAAGTCATTCCCACGCCTCGCTGGTAGCCTGCCAGAAAGTGTTTTCGCTAAGTTTCTTCGAAGTAACGGAGCCTCTAGCCCAGCCGCTACTTCAGGCTCCTGCAGGCGTGTCTTTTGATAATGTCAGCGTCTGGAAAGCATTCACTCGACTCCCTCAGACCCGTCGGCTTACCCTTTCAAGATCAGCAGAGCCCGCCTGTCAGCGGACCACCTGGGTGACGAGAGACACTGCGTGGGAAGTCCGCGTGTGAAAGAATAGCAACTTCTCATCGCATGCAATTAGAGAGGAAAATCGTAAGATAGAAATATGAGAGGGGGATCATGCCACCTCCCATAGCCCCTTCGCCATTTTAGATTGTAATTGGTGAGCAGTTGGCTCACTTAGGAGCAAGGTAGTGAGTGAATCGCCCAAGAACAATCTCGCCAACTGACTCCACATGCCGCACTCTATAAAGAAAATCACTGCAACTGAAAAATGCAGCTCATAGATGGAGGATTATTTATGATGTAGCCAACTTCACCTTCTTAATATGGAAAACTAACACTCACATTACACATCCATACCCAGGGAGCCCCTTCCAAACACCGATTCACACAGAAATTCACGCTCTAAATGTGGCCCGGGCATGTGAGCCAAATATGGAGAAGTTTATTCTTTACAATCAGAGTAGGAGTGCTCCGCAATTAAATGCCCAAGATGTTACAACAATTTGAATCATTAAACTAACCTGAACTCACTCACACATGATACTACACTCCTGGAAATGGAAAAAAGAACACATTGACACCGGTGTGTCAGACCCACCATACTTGCTCCGGACACTGCGAGAGGGCTGTACAAGCAATGATCACACGCACGGCACAGCGGACACACCAGGAACCGCGGTGTTGGCCGTCGAATGGCGCTAGCTGCGCAGCATTTGTGCACCGCCGCCGTCAGTGTCAGCCAGTTTGCCGTGGCATACGGAGCTCCATCGCAGTCTTTAACACTGGTAGCATGCCGCGACAGCGTGGACGTGAACCGTATGTGCAGTTGACGGACTTTGAGCGAGGGCGTATAGTGGGCATGCGGGAGGTCGGGTGGACGTACCGCCGAATTGCTCAACACGTGGGGCGTGAGGTATCCACAGTACATCGATGTTGTCGCCAGTGGTCGGCGGAAGGTGCACGTGCCCGTCGACCTGGGACCGGACCGCAGCGACGCACGGATGCACGCCAAGACCGTAGGATCCTACGCAGTGCCGTAGGGGACCGCACCGCCACTTCACAGCAAATTAGGGACACTGTTGCTCCTGGGGTATCGGCGAGGACCATTCGCAACCGTCTCCATGAAGCTGGGCTACGGTCCCGCACACCGTTAGGCCGTCTTCCGCTCACGCCCCAACATCGTGCAGCCCGCCTCCTGTGGTGTCGCGACAGGCGTGAATGGAGGGACGAATGGAGACGTGTCGTCTTCAGCGATGAGAGTCGCTTCTGCCTTGGTGCCAGTGATGGTCGTATGCGTGTTTGGCGCCGTGCAGGTGAGCGCCACAATCAGGACTGCATACGACCGAGGCACAAAGGGCCAACACCCGGCATCATGGTGTGGGGAGCGATCTCCTACACTGGCCGTACACCACTGGTGATCGTCGAGGGGACACTAAATAGTGCACGGTACATCCGAACCGTCATCGAACCCATCGTTCTACCATTCCTAGACCGGCAAGGAAACTTGCTGTTCCAACAGGACAATGCACATCCGCATGTATCTCGTGCCACCCAACGTGCTCTAGAAGGTGTACGTCAACTACCCTGGCCAGCAAGATCTCCGGATCTGTCCCCCATTGAGCATGTTTGGGACTGGATGAAGCGTCGTCTCACGCGGTCTGCACGCCCAGCACGAACGCTGGTCCAACTGAGGCGCCAGGTGGAAATGGCATGGCAAGCCGTTCCACAGGACTACATCCAGCATCTCTACGATCTTCTCCATGGGAGAATAGCAGCCTGCATTGCTGCGAAAGGTGGATATACACTGTACTAGTGCCGACATTGTGCATGCTCTGTTGCCTGTGTCTATGTGCCTGTGGTTCTGTCAGTGTGATCATGTGATGTATCTGACCCCAGGAATGTGTCAATAAAGTTTCCCCTTCCTGGGACAATGAATTCACGGTGTTCTTATTTCAATTTCCAGGAGTGTATTTAAGTTAACAATCTCTTTTTGTGAGCTTACAGAATCTAATTACAACCTCCGATTCATTCTGTCTCCCTGCAGCAAGAATAACCTTTACAAAATGTTCCCTGAACTGATTGTCCATTCACAATGACAGTGGTGGTATCTGCTTCAGATTATGGGGACTTCTGGCACACTGTTTGCATACACACAACAATAAATACAAAATACAAAAAAACAACATGGTGTGGAGAACAATACAGTAATTTGTAATTTTTGCGCCCTACTCTATCACATAAGATTTACAGTGTAAAACACAAACACATACAAGGTATGACATACATTACAAAAACAACACTAGCAAAAGAAATTTAAGAAAAAAAACGAGGGTCATGGGGCGTCAAGTTGTGCTTGCACATTGCACAATGTTCACGACTGTGCTGAGAATGAGGCACTAAATCACATTGTTAGAAATATTCGAAGCACTTCACAAATTCCACAGTACTGACATCACATAGGGCTAAACGTCGGGTGTTGTTGCCACGTTGTTGCAACAGCAATAGGGTGTGCTGGAGCATCTGCAGTACTCTGTTGAAATTGCAGCAAGACCCACGCATATGATCATGGCAGTACGGTAGGAAGACACAGTGATAGGCTCTCCTCACGTTGATTAATTGTCTCTGAGGTGTACTTGTTGGGATACATCACTAGTCTAGGTCTCTTCTCTCGCTGGACATTAATTAAATAAAGGAAAGTTTCAGTAACGTAGTGAGAAATGAAAGGGTTGCTCTACCGATTAACAGAATGAAAGCTCTGTCCAAAATAACAATATGACTTATTATGACTGAACTCAAAATAATAAGCAAAACACATAAAACATTTACAATACATCAAATTGGCTCAAATTGGATACTCAAATAAATGCTGTGAAGGTGAAGTTGTCCCTAAACTAGATTGTGACATTTATGACGGAGTGGTATATGGAGCCAATTCCTTGCAACTCAAATCTTAAGAGAAAACACCCAGCTAACCCAACATTAATTGCTGCTACCCAAGACAGAACAAAGTTAGAAAAAGACGAACAGGCGCGCTCCAAACACTTGTGGTAAAAAAACCCACAATATTAATCTAGTTATTGTTAAATCCTACAGTTTAACTTATCCTAGTATATCGTACCTTTTTTTTCTTTTTTTTACGTTATACAATACTCTTACATAATTCCTGTTACGCTGAGATGTCTCGCTGCTCGCCACTATTGACGACGACAGTGATGTGCGCGCCGTACGACATGGCCTCCGAGTTCTCACTACGCCTCACTGAAACTTCAGAGACTGGGTTAGCCATGGCTATACAAGACAATAAATTTATAGTTGATTTTAATTTTGTATGTGATGCAGTTTTAGCAATGAAAGCGCACCTTTCCAGAGGCAATGTAATATGACCAAGTCAAGACTGGTTCCTGTTGAGGATTCAGTCGCCCACCACATGCCAGCTACACAGTATGTCACGAATATCCAAGTATAAGTCACTGGTTATTCATCTGTGACAGTCGCAAGCAGCATGCTAAATCCCCAACCAGTACATTGGCATGGTAGGCTTTATGCCCGCATTTCTACCGTCTAGGGCACCATTGGAGTCAAACGCTCACAGGTTCACACCGACTTACGAGACAACGACGCTGGCGTATCACTGTCAAAACTACACTGCCCATATTCATCCACAAAATCACGCAATATTCCACAATCTTGCAGTGCACTTACGCATGCCTGCAAGCATTGGTATGAACGTCTCACGAACTAGTTGTGGCAGCTATGGAGCGTATCACGACATCCCAGAACGCTTCTAGGAGCACGTTCTTGTTTGCGCCCGTTTGTGCGACATCTCCTCACTCATCATTATCCCTCAACATGGACACCAGACAGGAAAGGACAAAAACATTGCTCATGGAATGGTAGTGCCTCCTACTCCATCGACATTGGAAGTCGCGAACATAAACAAAAAAAAGACTAGCAGCCGTAAATTCTTTTACAAGACAACGCAGCGTGTTAATACTTTAACAATCTTAATCTATTAATGCAACGATTATTGTTCCCCGAAGAAAGATTCATATATTTGCCTATTCTACTATGTACACCACTTAAACTACTATTATTCCACGAACTTCTTTGTGTGAGAGATGTGGTGGAGTCCTATGGACTAGCGCCAATCCCTTGTCAGACTACCCCTCCACTGACGTGCATTAGGATTTGCGGGTCTAGTTTCAATCTCCTGGTTCTCCTGTTGTCCTTGGTTTCGCTCTCTCCAATTACGGTCGCTATGCGGTTCGTTATTCCTCCTGTCCCAGATTCCTTGTCTAGATTGACCCTGTTCCCTGACGTTCTGGTTTCCGTGTCTCTGGTTTCCGTAACCTTGAATAGCGTAACCTTGATTTCCGTAACCCTGGTTTCCTAACTGACCAGTGCGATTATGCGATCTGTTGTCGTCTTCCCTTGCTGGCCCGTGGTATTTGTTATTTTGTGCCTTCTTCCTGTCCTTTGCGTCTTGTTTATCAAAGACTACTTTGAGTTCGCGCAATAGACTCTTGAATGCTTCTATGTCAGATCCACACTTCCCGATAAGTGTCTGTTGATACCTAACTGGCAATTTGGAAAAGCAAAATTTAATGATTTCTCCGTTGCTATATGGACTATCTAAAAACTGATTCTTCTTGAGTAAATCATCAAAAAATTTGGTTGCGCTCCTATGCCCGGACACTTCCAGTTCAGGACAAAATATTATTTCCTCCTTAATTCTGTCTTGCGTTTCCTTTGACCAGTAGGACCGCAGGAATGCGCCAACAAATTCCTGATAAGTCCGACACGTCGCTCCCACACCCCGCATCTTTTCCGCAGCTTGGCCTTCGATGTGTCCACACATGAATTCTAATTTTGCCTGGGTTGGCCATTACGACGGTAATGAATTTGTAAACTGCATCACCCAGCTCTTCGGATGCATCGACCCTTCATTATCTTTGAACTTCTGGAATTTTAGTATCGACAGGAAGTGATTGTGATCAAAATCCTGTCCGATCCTCGCACTGGTGTTGTCACTCGTTTCCGATACTTGCACGTCTGCTGAGTGTCCTGATCTATCTTTCTGATAACTGTGATGTGCTACCTCTGTATCACAGTGGAAGTGGCACTCAGAATTCACTCTCCTAAGTGGGCTACAATTATTGGAGCTATTACTAGGTGTTTCTGCGTGTGCATTGTTAGTTCCGCACTCTGTCACTGGGCTAGAGCACGGCGGGCTTTTCCTCGGAGACACCATTCTGTGTACTCCATCATTGGTATCCGAACGCGCAGTGCTCGTGTGCCCGTTTCGCTCTAGTTTTGCTATCCGACTCTCTACTTCTTTCATTCGTTTCGTGATGTTCGTAACCGCAATATTACCTTGGGTTTTTAAGAACGCTAGGGATTTTGAGTGGGCAAGCGACCTGCGAGTTGAGAAGTTACTTTTGTGATTTTCATTGCCCCTGTTGCTGCCGTTTTGGCTAGGCCTGCTACTTTTTGTGCTACCATTGACATTTGTTTTGCTTCTCCACATTCTTTCTTTGTTGTTAGTAATTCCCCACGAATTTCTCCTATATGCAAAATTATAGTCTGAGTGTCCTTCTTACGCTGTTTCTCATCTTCTTCTTTCATTGATCGTAGGAAGCTCAGTATTGGGTTAATGTCATCTTTTTGATCCTCGTCACACATGGGTGATGTAACTCTGGACACCTGGGCGCTAGAGCTCTGACGTGACCGAGCTGGCCCCTGTCTGCTCTCGTTCGTTTGATTATAAACTTCTGCTGCCGTCTCGACCTGTGTGCCTGTCTCTGTTTCATCCTCTACCTCACTATCATAATCACGGTCGCGACGTTGCTCTAAGATCCCGTCCAAATCACCGTCCTCATCAATGACCCTGTCGTCCTGTCCTGCTAAAAATGTGCCCATCTCACCTCCGAACCTATCCCTGTCAGTAACATGCCCCTTACCCATTATAGTATCCACTTTTGTTTTAGCTTCGCTCACTAATGTGCCTTACTTCTCGTGATCATTCATGAGAAACAAAATTTATCTAAAATACACAGTAAAATTAATCTACTCCCTGTATTTTTACACACAGACATAAAATTTCAACAACGCTGTTCCAACGCTGTAATTACAAACACAATTTGTTGTGGTACAGAAACCGCACACAAATCCGACAAAGTGCGATGTGGTATGGACACCACATCAATGAAACACAAAAAACAATGAACAAGAAAAATATATGCACTGAAAACAAAAACTGTAATCCTGCGTCGCTACTTAAAACTAATCACGGAACTACAAGAAAAACAAGTTGGGTATTAATCATTAAAAAAAAGTATAGAAAAAAATTTGAATGTTCCTACTAAGAATCCTGTTTCCTTATCAGTGATTCACAGGAAAGATACTGGCAGGGTCGCCATTTTATGCGAGGTTCTGGGGCTAGCAGTGTATTTAACACAAAATTCTTCGAGAATCTTCATATATAAATGATGTTCTAAGCCCCCCCTATTCTAACTCCGACTTTTGCTGTTGCACATGGATTAAAAAGAAACGCGAACTGACTGTAATAGAGCCTGCAAGTAGAGTAGAAAAGAGTTTGGCACCTGCAATAAATTAATTTGATAGACATTAATTAAATAAAGGAAAGTTTTAGTAATGTAGTGAGAAATGAAAGGGTTGCTCTACCGATTAACAGAATAAAAGTTCTGTCCAAAATAACAATATGACTTATTATGACTAAACTCAAAATAATAAACAAAAAACATGAAACATTTACAATACATCAAATTGGCTCAAATTGGATACTCAAATAAATGCTGTGAAGGTGAAGTTGTCCCTAAACTAGATTGTGACATTTATGACGAAGTGGTTTTTGAATCCAATTCCTTGCAACTCAAATCTTAAGAGAAAACACACAGCCAACCCAACATTAAATGCTGCTACCCAAGGCAGAACAAAGTTAGGAAAAGACAAACAGGCGCACTCTGCTGAGCTCTGATTATCACCTAGGAAAATCCCTGTCTGCCGGTGCTGCGGACATACATTACCAAACTGTCTTCTTAACTGCCAGAACACGATCTGGCGTACCAGAGGTGATGGCTGGTTGCTTCGACGTTCTGTCGTGGTGATGATAATGTCGCGAGTATAGCCCGAAACGAATTATCCTGGTTTGGTTGTTCCAGACTAAAGACTTCCTAGCAATACAAATGCGCCTCTGAGGGAGACGAAGAAGGCTCGCCACACAATCACTGACGGTACAGTGATTGATTTTAACAAGCGAAGTCACACTGTAACTCCAATACAGTCAACTTTAGCCAAAACTGCTCAAGACAGACAACATAGGCCGCGTGTACGCAGAACGCTCAATTGTCAACTATACTCGGAAAGTTATGTTGAAGTCGAAACTTCAGCAACTTCGTCAAACAGTTGCAATTAAATAAAAGTATATTACACAGCCAACGGAAGGCAGGCTGTCCAGAGCAGCGAGCGCTCAGTCTTGTAACCTACTCCGACCGAAAGGCGAGAGCCGGCTACCCTAGAGCACCCGTACAGGCCGAACACAGAACCTTCCCGCCCCCACGACAGTGGCTGTGGTTAAACGTTCCAATCAGCAACTCGAAAACCGGCAGAAAATTCCACTCTATTGCCAGAGCACTACCATTCCACCAATGGAGATTCTTGGCGCCAATTTATGCGCTGATTTTGCTACGTCACGGAGCTATGCACTGAGCATGCCAATCACAGTTACTATTTTGCAGAAAGCGCGGGAATTTTCCCGCCACAACTGCCTGGGTACACAAGTCTTTCTCACGCCTCGCTGGTAGCCCGCCAGAAAGTGTTATCGCAAAGTTTCTGTGAAGTAATGGAACCTCTAGCCCAGCCGCTAATTCAGGCACCTGCGAGCGTGTCTTTTGACAATGTCAGCGTCAGGAAAGCATTCACTCGACTCCCTCAGACCCGTCGGCTTACCCTTTCAAGATCAGCAGAACCCGCCTGTCACCGGACCACCTGGGTGATGAGAGACGCTGCGTGGGAAGTCCGCGTGTGAAGGAATAGCAACTTCTCATCGCATGCAATTAGAGAGGAAAATCGTAAGATAGAAATATGAGAGGGGGCTCATACCACCCCTCAAGGTTTCCAAAATTCTTTTCTTTCGGTAAAATCTACAATTTCAACCTCTATTGTATGATATTATTCAAGACCAGCGTTGCTTTCAGTTATAGAATGGGAGATTTCCTGCCCATCATCTTAATAAGTAGGATTATTATGTGAAATTTTTCTGGCTTTTATTAAAGATTCATTGCCAAGAGCGATAGAGGTGCGCAAGAAAGGGGGAATGTTCATCAAAATAACGATCTCCTCGTAATTGTGCGCATTCACCATGAACCGTTTCTCGTATTTACACCACTGGCCATTAAAATTGCTACACCACGAAGGTGACGTGCAGACGCAAAATTTAACCAACAGGAAGAAGATGCTGTATTATGCAAATGATTAGCTTTTCAGAGCATTCACCCAAGGTTGGCGCCGGTGGCGACACCTATAACGTGCCGACATGAGGAAAGTTTCCAACCGATTTCTCATACACAAACAGCAGTTGACCGGCGTTGCCTGGTGAAATGTTGTTGTGATGCCTCGTGTAAGGAGGAGAAATGCGTACCATCACGTTTCCGACTTTGATAAAGGTCGGATTGTAGTCTATCGCGTTTGTGGTTTATCGTATCGCGACATTGCTGCTCGCGTTGGTCGAGATCCAATGACTGTTAGCAGAATATGGAATCAGTGTGATCAGAAGGGTAACACGGAACGCCGTGCTGGATCCCAACGGCCTCGTATCACTAGCAGTCGAGATGACAGGCATCTTATCCGCATGGCTGTAACGGATCATGCAGCCACGTCTCGATCCCTGAGTCAACAGGTGGGGACGTTTGCAAAACACGAACAGTTCGACGACGTCTACAGCAGCATAGAATATCAGTTCGGAGACCATGGCTGCGATTACACTTGACGCTGCATCACAGACAGGAGCGCCTGCGATGCTGTACTCAACGACGAACCTAGGTGCACGAATGGCAAAACGTAATTATTTCGAATGAATCCAGGTTCTGTTTCCAGCATCGTGATAGTCCCATCCGTGTTTGGCGACATGGATGTG
Source organism: Schistocerca americana (assembly GCF_021461395.2). Taxonomy (NCBI): domain Eukaryota; kingdom Metazoa; phylum Arthropoda; class Insecta; order Orthoptera; family Acrididae; genus Schistocerca; species Schistocerca americana. Next base: position 344,962,586 of record NC_060119.1, read on the forward strand.
AACGCACATTGGAAGCGTGTATTTGTCATCGCCATACTGGCGTATCACCCGGCGTGATGGTATGGGGTGCCATTGGTTACACATCTCGGTCACCTCTTGTTCGCATTGACGGCACTTTGAACAGTGGACGTTACATTTCAGATGCGTTACGATCCGTGGCTCTACCCTTTATTCGATCCCTGCGAAACCCTCCATTTCAGCAGGATAATGCACGACCTCATTTTGCAGGTTCTGTACGGGCCTTTCTGGATACAGAAATTGTTCAACTGCCGCCCTGGCCAGCACATTCTCCAGATCTCTCCAATTTAAAACGTCTGGTGAATGGTGGCCGAGCAACTGGCTCGTCACAATACGCCAGCATCTACTCTTGATGAACTATGGTATCGTGCTGAAGCTGCATGGGCACCTGTACCTGTACACGGCTTCCAAGCTCTGTTTGACTCAATGCCCAGACATATCAAGGCCTTTATTACTGCCAGAAGTGTTTGTTCTGGGTACCTATTTCTCAGGATCTATGCACCCAAATAGCGTGAAAATGTCATCACATGTCAGTTTTAGTATAATATATTCGTCCAATGAATACCCGTTTATCATCTGCATTTCTTCTTGGTGTAGCAATTTTAATGGCCTGTAGTGTACTTCCCTGCTGGTAGGAAACAAATAATAAGCTTATTGCTGTCATCTTTATTAACACTTGATTACTAAATCCTAGTAAAATTTAAGGTTGCAGAATGGTATAAAACAGGACATTTTGTAATTGATTTGGCATGTATATCATTTGCGATCTAATAATTGTAATTAACTAGGCATAAACTAATAATTATGAATTCGTGTGAATGAAATTGAATCAGTAAACTTAGCGATGGTTTAGAAGTAATGTAACGTTTTCCCCTCTTTCATGTTCTATGTTTAAAATTACTTTCGTCCTTAGAAGTCTCAACTGCATATTTACTTCCTTGATTTCAGAAGCCACGAACCTGGACGCCTATTTCATCTTTATTGAAATTACATTCGTTTTCAGAACTCTCTACCGGTTCTTTCTATCTATAAACTTTGCGTTCCTTTGACAGCATACATACGTTTTTGAAATCTGTATCTTGGCAGCAACTCTCGTGATGTTCCGCAACCGCGTACTTCACGTTTGGTTTTATCAGCACTTGACGTTGGTACTGTTTAATGCATACTTTTATCCTCCGTCCATTTGCGCCTATGGATGCGTTATATGCTTGGATGGAGCTATTTTAAATAGAAAGGAGGGTTTGTCGGTGTTGCTGTGGGTTTATCTTTGTCGTCAAGCGCAGCTGACATTTTTATAGAACATTTTGAACAACACGTAGTTTACATTGCAGCACCAAGACCTTATTGTTAGCTCTGCTACGTGAATAACACGTTTGTTTGTTTGTGGTTAAACAGTAAACAGGAGTTTCATGAATTCCACCATTTCTTACATGACGTTAATCCGAAAATCAGTTTCAAGTCAGGTGTACCGATTAACGTTGGTTTCCCGTTCCTACAGATGGTGGTCTATATATCTGGCAGTCCTCTCGAAAGCAAAAATGTGTGGAAAAGCAACAAACGCAAAATCCGAGCCGTCGCAGAGGGTGGACTTACTGGCAGTTGTGAGCTCCAACGTCAGGCGCCTAATGGGGCCCCTTAGGGATATGGCTGCAAGAGAGGGGAAGAAAACCAATGTGCACCCAGTGTGCATACCGGGGACTGTCATTCCAGATGTGGAAAGGGTCCTTCTGGATGCCATGAAGGGTGCAGGGTGCACCCATCTGCAGGTGGTCGCTCATGTCGGCACCAATGATGTGTGTCGCTATGGATCGGAGGAAATCCTCTCTGGTTTCCGGCGGCTATCTGATTTGGGAAGACTGCCAGTCTCGCTAGCGGGATGAAAGCAGAGCTCACCATCTGCAGCATCGTCGACAGGACTGACTACGGACCTCTGGTACAGAGCCGAGTGGAGGGTCTGAATCAGAGGCTGAGACGGTTCTGCGACCGTGTGGGCTGCAGATTCCTCGACTAGCGCCATAGGGTGGTGGGGTTTCGGGTTCCGCTTGATAGATGAGGAGTCCACTACACACAGCAGGCAGCTACACGGGTAGCAGGGGTTGTGTGGCATGGACTGGGCGGTTTTTTAGGTTAGATGGCCTCGGGCAAGTACAGAAAGGGCAACAGCTTCAAAGGGTGTGGGGCAAAGTCAGGACATGCGGGGACCACGCAGCAATCAGTATTGTAATTGTAAACTGTCGAAGCTGCGTTGGTAAAGTATCGGAACTTCAAGCGCTGATAGAAAGTACCGAAGCCAGAGAAAATTCTGCCGAAATTTTTACAAAGGCACAGACGGTGTTTGGAAAGGATAAATTGCATGCAAACATGTGGTGGCGTGTTTGTCGCTGGTAGTAGTAGTTTATCCTGCAGTGAAATAGAAGTGGGTAGTTCCTGTGAATTATTATGGGTGGAGGTTACACTCAACAACCGAGCTAGGTTAATAATTTGCTCCTTTTACCGACCTACCGACTCAGCAGCATTATTGGCGGAACAACTGAGAGAAAATCTGGAATACATTGCACTTAAATTTCCTCAGCATGTTATAGTCTTTTGTGGAGATTTCTATTTACCAGATGTAGACTGGGACACTCAGATGTTTAGGATGGGTGGTAGGGACAGAGCATCGATTGCCATTATACTGGGAACACTATCCGAAAATTACCTTGAGCAATTAAACAAAGAACTGAGTCGTGGAGATAATATCTTGGACCTACTGATAACAAACAGCCTTGAACTTTTCGACTCTGTAAGCGCAGAACAGGGAATCAGTGATCATAAGGTCGTTGCGGCATCCCTGAATATGGAAGTAAATAGGAATATAAAAAAGGGAGGAAGGTTTATCTGGTTAGCAAGAGTAATAGGAGGCAGATTTCAGACTGCATAACAGATCAAAACGAAAATTTCTGTTCCGACACTGACAATGTTGAGTGTTTATGGGAAAAGTTCAAGGCAATCATAAAATGCGTTTTAGACAGGTACGTACCGAGTAAAACTGTGAGGGACGGGAAAAACCCGCCGTGGTTCAACAACAAAGTTAGGAAACTACTGCGAAAACAAAGAGAGCTTCACTGCAGATTTAAACGTAGCGAAAACCTCTCAGACAAACAGAAGCTAAACGATGTCAAAGTTAGCGTAAGGAGGGCTATGCGTGAAGCGTTCAGTGAATTCGAAAGTAAAATTCTATGTACCGACTTGACAGAAAATCCTAGGAAGTTCTGGTCTTACGTTAAATCAGTAAGGGGATCGAAACAGCATATCCAGGCACTCTGGGATGATAATGGCATTGAAACAGAGGATGACACACGTAAAGCTGAAATACTAAACACCTTTTTCCAAAGCTGTTTCAAAGAGGAAGGCCGCACTGCAGTGCCTTCTCTAAATCCTCGCACGAACGAAAAAATGGCTGACATCGAAATAAGTGTACAAGGAATAGAAAAGCAACTGAAATCACTCAACAGAGGAAAGTCCACTGGACCTGACGGGATACCGTTTCGATTCTGCGCAGAGTACGCGAAAAAACTTGCCCTCCTTCTAACAGCCGTGAACCGCAAGTCTCTAGAGGAGCGGAAGGTTCCCAATGATTGGATAAGAACACAGGTAGTTCCAGTTTTCAAGAAGGGTCGTCGAGCACATGCGCAAAACTATAGACCTATATCTCTGACACCGATCTGTTGTAGAATTTTAGAACATGTTTTTTGCTCGCGTGTCATGTCATTTCTGGAGACCCAGATTCTACTCAGTAGGAATCAACATGGATTCCGGAAACATACGCGACTGGAACAGGAATGGGAGGTAATGACAGTGGCACGTAAAGTGCCCTCCGCCACACACCGTTGGGTGGCTTGGGGAGTATAAATATAGATGTAGATGTAGATGTAAATATTAGATACAGGCTCCCAGATGGATGTAGTTCCGCACTGTCGCCTGATAAACAAAGTAAGAGCCTACGGAATATCAGACCAGCTGTGTGGCTGGATTGAAGAATGTTTAGCAAACAGAACACAGCATGTTGCTCTCAATGGAGAGACGTCTACAGACGTTAAAGTAGCCTCTAGCGTGCCACAGGGGAGTGTTATGGGACCATTGCTTTCCACAATATATATATATATATGACCTAGTAGATAGAGTCGGAAGTTACATGCGGCTTTTCGCTGTTGATGCTGTACTATACAGAGAAGTTGCAGCATTAGAAAATTGCAGCGAAATGTAGGAAGATCGGCAGCGGATAGGCATTTGGTGCAGTGAGTTGGCAACTGACCCTTAACATAGACAAATGTTATGTATTGCGAATACATAGAAAGAAGGATCCTTTATTGTATGATTATATGATAGCGGAACATACACTGGTATCAGTTACTTCTGTAAAATATCTGAAAGTATGCATATGGAACGATTTGAGGTGGAATGATCATATAAAATTAATTGTTGCTAATGCGGGTGCCAGGTTGAGATTCATTGGGAGAGTCCTTAGAAAATGTAGCCCATCAACAAAGGAGGTGGCTTACAAAACACTCATTCGACCAATACTTGAGTATTGCTCATCAGCGTGGGATCTGTACCAGGTCGAGTTGACAGAGGAGATAGAGAAGATCCAAAGAAGAGCGGCGCGTTTAGTTATAGGGTTATTTGGTAAGCGTGATAGCGTTACGGAGATGTTTAGCAAACTCAAGTGGCAGACTCTGCAAGAGAAGCGCTCTGCTTCGCGATGTAGCTTGCTGTCCAGGTTTCGAGAGGGTGCGTTTCTGGATGAGGTATCGAATATATTGCTTCCCCCTACTTATATCTCCCGAGGAGATCACGAATGTAAAATTAGAGAGATTCGAGCGCGCACGGAGGCTTTCCGGCAGTCGTTCTTCCCGCGAACCATACGCGACTGGAACAGGAATGGGAGGTAATGACAGTGGCACGTAAAGTGCCCTCCGCCACACACCGTTGGGTGGCTTGCGGAGTATAAATATAGATGTAGATGTAAAATTGGTAAAATGATGTAGATGTAGATGTAAAATTCCACTTCCAACCACCTTCCAGCTCCAGACGCAAGTAGTGCTCAAAACTCCGTCTACGCGTGCCTTTCGTATCAATGACAGTAACATCTTGGAACCGGAGGTGAATTTCTTAAAGGAGATGCAGAAGGGTAAACGATGTGATAGTTTGTTTACAGATAGGGTTTTCAAACGAAGTGGTATTGATTGTGGTAATTAGAAGGACGAGTAATCGACTTCTCACTCAGTCAGGTGACCGTTCGTTCCTTGAGTAACGGACAACATAAGCAGAATATTTCGATAAAATGGCCAGAAGACTTCATTTTTTGGTCAGAACAAAATAAGACATTTTTACGACGCAAAGCCGACGCTCCTGATCACCTCGGCATTGCGGGAGTCTACGAAGCGACGAGTGGCTGCAGCAAATTGTAAATTGGCAACCTACCACTGCCGATGGTTCATCAACAGTAGCTGGAAAAATTTCTCCCAATAATCCCACTTCTTAACAGGGCACTGGTCGTTGATAGTGTTAAGCTCACCCGGAACACCAGTTCTTTCTGAAGATGATCCCAGCAGACTGGTGGAAATGTCAATTGCATAAGGAAAAATTGAAGAGGAGCCTGAGATGGCCTAGGAGGATTTGACCTTCAGTGACAACTGCCACGAAAGCCAGCAGTCTTCTATAAAATTCTTCCTATCCTCGTTCTTAGCAACTCTATTAAAAGCTGTCAGCAAATGGTCATACAGCAGAAGCAGTTCCTCCTAAATCTAAGGAGCAGCTGCTGCCATCAGTATTGATGTGACTTAGTGATATCAGCGTTGCTGACATTAATCAGTAACGGATACTCCTCCGAAATATTTGACAGGTTATTAATCGTTTACCGCATGTTGTTTTTGCTGTTTGCAACTATTGCAATGCCAGAAACGAAACTGATGCACTGTACGTTGGTTATACTTACCCTTCTTCGTGATTCAGAGGTTTGTATTGCACTTAAAAGAAATGAGGCTGAGTGAGTATGGCGATCAGGAACATCCTTGCCGATGTCCCCCTCCTGATTTTTTTATTAAAGTTTGATTATAGAATACGACTGAAAATGCGACAAACGTACCAAGCAATGATGTGCTTGAGATGACTGCATGAAGAAAACTGACATTCGTCTGTTTTTCGGACGACTTTATTGCGATCTCCATAGTCTCACAATGTAGACTCGCGGCACGGTTCCATCCACTGTGGCGCAACCGCTAACCCCACGATGACCGCGGCCCCTGCCATCGATGTGTCTTCGTCCATCGATGGCAAAATGGATGCAGTTTCATTCAAAGCTGGAACATAATCGTAATTAGTACATGTTCACGCAAAAAATCACTTTTGTCTGTTACAACAGACTTTTGGTAGGTGGCTATCCTTGTCTGTAGCTTACAATATGCTGTCTTGTGTTATAATTTTCAGTTCTAATGTTTTATTCGTTCTATCTGCCAAAAAGATAAGGAGGATGATTGCTAAACACTGTATAATACAGGGTGTCCGAAAAGTCTTTCCCTCATTACATAAATTGTTAACTCAGACTAGAAGTAAGATACAAATATGAAATTGGTGTCTAATTGCTTACAAAACATCAAAGTTTTTTTCACACATCAGTAAACTTCCACACGAGCACCCTTGGTAGCACGTAGCACATCTAGGCGATATTCAATTTCCGTCCACACATTAGCCAACATTACTGGAGGGATCGATTCAACGACTGTGGTTATCCGTTGCCGCAGGGTTTCAAGATCTGGTACACGTGTTCGGCAGACCTCGTCCTTAACATAACCCCATAAAAAGAAGTCGCTCAGGAAAGATCATATCGAGATAGGCACGGACGTCCAAATCCCAATGAGGCGGTGCACCGTCTTGCTGAAACAAGACATCGGAGTGATACTGAAGCAGCTCAGGAACAGCACGCAGTTGCAACATGTCCAGATACACTGCAGATATGATGGTAGCCTCAGCGAAGAAAAATGCCCCGATAATTCGATTGTGCAATAGCGCGCACCAAATATTCACCTGTGCTACGTGCTACCAAGGGTGCTCATGTGGAAGTTTACTGATGTGTGAAAAAAACTATGATAGTTTGTAAACAATTAGACACCAGTTTCATATTTGTATCTTACTTCTAGCCTGAGTTATCTATTTATGTAATCAGGGAAAGACTTTTCGGACACCCTGTGTTTTAAATTGCACATTCATATTCACGTTACCTACATACAGAGCAAAGAGTCCCTGAACGGTCACAGAGACACACAGAATATTCTTGGTAAACGCTTATCACACACATACACACCCACTCAAGACTGCTTATGAAATAGTCTGAATAATGAAAGGTTCCGATTAAATTTTGGCAATCACAAAATCTCAACCAGTTTCGGAAGTAATACTTAAATGACTCTATATGAATATAAGATATACAACATAATATTTTTGTAACTTCATTTGAAAAAAAATGTTGTATCTACATGTGCCTACAGGCAGGAAGTTAACACCAGAGTCGCCAAGTCTTTAATTATGAAATGTATGTCATACACGGTCAGTCTGTGAGAAAATAATGGTACGTGGATCGTCAGTTACAATAACAGTGAAACACCTCGAACTTCATTTATTGAAAAGCACTAACTATTTAATAATGGGACACACAGTATATTTCGTCCTCCTATCGCATCTTTGGAGGGGGCTGCCAAGGGGGAGGTAACCAAGAGAAAAACACTGAATAATCAACGAAAGGATAAGAAAAGTAATGTAATCGCAAATAGCACCAGTTTCCTCTACTAGATTTTTAAATTCCAGGACCAATTATTTCTGAAGTATTCAGGGTAACGCATTGCAGGAGGCAATGACCAGGGACAAATGTAATAGTTATACGAATGTAAGCAGCATTTGGCGGCCGAAGACTACCGGCATAAAAAGACACCCGCATTCTGCCAACGGTCTTGTCAAAGACGGTGGTGGAGCGGACAGAGGTTCAGGGCACTCTCCTATTCTTGGCGTGGGAAACTGCCCCTAAATATGGAAACATCAGCAATGATCAACGGCATGAGGATGCGGAAGGCAATGGAAACCACTGCATTAAAGACACATAACTTGTATCCAAAGGACATGTAGCCTGTAAATGAGAAGTGTCATGATGATCTCTCCATTGGCAAATGATTCCGGAACACTACCCCATTCGCATCTTTGGAGGGGGCTGCCAAGGCGGAGGTAACCATGAGAAAAACACTGAATAATCAACGAAAGGATAACGCTCTACGAGTCGGGGCTTGGAATGCCAGAAGCTTTAATCTGGTAGGGAAACTAGAAAATCTGAAAAGGGAAATTCAAAGGCTCAATCTAGATATAGTAGGGGCCAGTGTAGTGAAGAGGAAACAAGACAAGGATTTCCGGTCAGATGATTATAGGGTAATATCAACTGCAGCAGAAAACGGTATAACGGGAGTAGGATTCGTTATGAATAGGAAGGTAGGGCAGAGAGTGTGTTACTGCGAACAGTTCAGTGATAGGGTTGTTCTTATCAGAACCGAAAGCAAACCAACACCGACAGCGATAGTTCAGCCACATATACCGACGTCGCATGCTGAAGATGAAGAGATAGAAAAGGTGTATGAGGATATCAAAAGGATAATTCAGTATGTAAAGGGAGATGAAAATCTAATAGTCATGGGGGACTGGAATGCAGTTGTAGGGGAAGGAGAGAGGAAAAAGATTAATTACGGTCTGTAGTAAACTTCAGCTAGTAATAGTGAATACTGTGTCCAGGAATCACAAGAGGAGGAGGTAAGAGAGAGGTGATACGGGCCGGGTGATAAGGGAAGATTTCAGTCACATTACATCACGGTCAGACAGAGATTTTTAAATCAGATACTGGAGTGTAAGGCGTACCCAGGAGCAGATATACAATCACGTCACAAAGTAGTAGTGAAGAAGACTAGGCTGAAGTTTAAGACATTAGTCAGGAAGAACCAATACGCAAAGAAGTGGGATACAGAAGTACTAAGGGATGATGAGACACACTTGAAGTTCTCTGAGATTATAGATACAGTAGTAAGGAATAACTCAGTAGGCGGTACAGTTGAAGAGGAATGACCATATCTAAAAAAGGCTGTCACAGAAGTTGGAAAGAAAAACACAGGTATGGGTAACAGAAGAAACATTTCAGTTGATCAATGGTTGAAGGAAATATAAAAATGTTCAGGAAAATTCAGGAATAGAGAAATACAAGTCACTGAGGAATGAAGTAAATAGGAAGTGCAGGGAAGCTAAGACGAAGTGGCCTCATGAAAAATGTGAATAAAACGAAAAAGAAATGATTGTCGCAAGGACTGACTCAACATTAAGGAAAGTCACAACAACCTTCGGTGACATAAAAAGCAAGGGTGGTAACATAAAGAGTGCTACGGGAATTTCACTGTTAAATGCAGAGGAGAGAGCGGATTGGTGAACACATTGAAGGCCTCTATGAGGGGAAAGATTTGTCAGATGTGATAGAACAGGAGTCGATTTAGAAGAGAGAAGGGATCCAGTATTAGAATCAGGATTTAGGAGCGCTTTGGAGTACTTAAGATCAAACAAGTCAGAAGGCATAGATGACATTCCATCAGAATTTCTAAAATCATTGTGAAAAGTGGCAACAATACGACTATTCACGTTTGTGTTCTAATGACCTTCCCTTGGCCAACAGAAAAATTACGAGTGTTAAGTATTCCTGATAAACCAAAAGAAGAAACAGACAGGCAGCCTCGAAACTTTTCCCTGTAAAATAGATTGTAACTATTGTTCCCTACTCTCACCAGGTCCTCTTTCCTTCCTAGTATTAAATGATTTAAATAAATCTGTCCTTCGGTGTTACTTATTAATATGAAAATTGAAACTGAGTTTTTCTTCAAAAATAAAATATCTAGTGTTGTGGATCTTAATTACTGTCTTTTTGGCTGAAAAAGGGTAAATTATTAATTTTGCTTTGTTAATTTTTTTTCTACATTGTTCATATTTTGTTTCATTAGAACAGGTAACATAGTTTGCCACCAAACGCTTCATTTTCAGACGTATTCTCTAAAGTACGTGTAAAATGTTTTTATCCTGCTGTCTACAGGGTGAAACGTATTTAAACCGACAAACTCTGGGAGGTTGTAGGGGACATCAAAACAAATATTTTTTCCTAATGTCATTTTTTCCTATGAGGAGTATTTAAACCGATAGAGGAAGATTTCTCTGGCGGAAAGTTAATTAAACCAACAAACACTTTTCCATTTTTTTATGACCAAGAGACAACACATTAACACAACATTAACACAACCCAATTCGATTACAGTAGATTTTCAAAAATGCCTCCATTGACTCGTAAACAAAGGTTACACCGTCGAGTCATGTTCTGTCTGACACGTGCACAAACCCCAGGATTATCCTGAATTGTTCCTGCTGCTGCTACTATCCGGGCAACCAGATCCTCTTCTAATGCAACAGGAGTTGCGTAAAGAACTCTCCCCACACAAAAAAGTCCAGAGGGGACATATTTGGGGATCGACCAGGCCATGATACAGAAGCACCTCTGCCAGTCCACGTTTCTGGGAACCGTCGGTACTGTGCGGCTGGTCCCGGCGGAGGTTCGAGTCCTCCCTCGGGCATGGGTGTGTGTGTTTGTCCTGAGGATAATTTAGGTTAAGTAGTGTGTAAGCACAGGAACTGATGACCTTAGCAGTTAAGTCCCATAAGATTTCACACACATTTGAACATTTTTTGAACCGTCGGACCAGGAATCGACGCACACGACGACTCTAATGACCGGCACCCCGTCATGTTGGAACCACATGCGTTGTCTTGTAGGGAGCGGGACGACTTCCAGCAATTCTGGCAGTGCTCTGGCGAGAAAATTGTGATAGTGCCTGCCATTTAATGGTCTAGGTACCAGATACGGCCCAGTTAAACAGTCCCTAACAACACCGACCCACATATTAACGAAGAACCGCACTTGATAGTAATTGTGGCATGTGGGTTATCCTCACTCCAAACATGCGAAGTGTGCATCCTGAAGACTCCATCACGCCCGAACGTTGCTTCATCGGTAAACAGCACAGAGGATGGAAATGTAGGATGCATTTCACATTGTTCCAGGTACCACTGTGAAAACTGTGCTCTGGGTGGATAATCAACTGGTTCCAGGTTGTGGACACGCTGTAAGTGAAATGGACGTAACAATTGCTCTCGAAGGACTGTTCTTACATTCGTCTGATTCGTTCCCATGTTACGTGCAATTGCACGAGTGCTGATTGAAGGATCCTGCTCCACATGCTGCAAGACAACTTCCTCAAATTGCAGCGTTCTTACCGTGCGACGTCGTCCCTGACCAGGCAATCTGCTAAATGACCCGGTCTCAGGCAGACGTTGGTACATAGCAGCAAAGGTCGTATGATGCGGGATACGGCGATTAGGATATTGTTGTTGATAAACCCGCTGTGCAGCCCGTCCGTTGTGGTGCGCTACGTAGTACGCACCAACCATATCAATGCACTCACTCCAGGTGTATCGCTCCATTAATAAACAGACACTGCACTACTACACTGATGGACAGCAGTTGTCTACAACTGAAGAGCGTAATACGACCTCCACCGGTTTAAATAATCCTCACAGGAAAAAATAACATTAGGGAAAAATATTTGTTTTGATGTTCCCTATAACCTCCCCGAGTTTGTCGGTTTAAATACTTTTCACCCTGTATTGTAACAACTGTTTCTGTCTTTACACAGATGCATCTCTTCATAATTGCAGTGCACATACTAAAATAACATTAAAATGGGAGGAAAAATGTCTTGAACAGACAATGCCAGTAACAAAACTGCGGAAGTGCGTCAAATAATAGGAATATTAACTTTTTGTTGCCTCGGAATCCTCATCTTTCAACGACCTTTGGGTCTGAGCACATACACAATTCCACACTTTCTGTACTCAATATGAACAGATATTAACAAAAATTTAACTAATATCTGCAAGTACGAAGGGCGTTCAACAAGTAATGCAAGACATTTCTTTCTGAAAGAAGATTGGTTTAATTCAGGATCGCAATACACTATATTATTCCTTATTCTTTTGGATGCACAAGCCTTTTTTTCAACATAATCTCTGTTCGATGTGACGGCCTGACGCCATCTTACTGCAAAGGTCTGTAGGCCCACATGGCACAACGCCACTGGGCTACGTCGGAGACAAGGTTTCAGGCGGCGAGTAATTCACCGGACACGCACCTTTTGAGTACCCCTAGTGGTGGACGAGTGTGGCAGCACTACCACCAGAGGCGTCCAGTTGAGCAGCGAGGTGTTTGATTGTGATCAGTCGATCACCTCGAAGTAGAGTGGCCGTACGTTCCAACATTACAGGACTCAGAGCTGCGTGTGGCCGGCCAGCACACGAGAGATCGGACAGGATTGCGCAACCTCGTTGCGATGATGACAAGACGCCTCGCCCAAAACCCTGCGGGGAGATAGAAGCGTTACCTACACTTGCTGTGTGAACCATGCTAAAAATTTTGAAAGTAAGAAAGAAATTTCTTTTATCGTGAGAGAATCAACATCTCCACGAAACTGTAATAGCCAAAAGTTTGCGCAACGGATAATTGTTGTTGTTATTGTTGTGGTCTTCAGTCCTGAGTCTGGTTTGATGCAGCTCTCCATGCTACTCTATCCTGTGCAAGCTTCTTCATCTCCCAGTACTTACTGCAACCTACATCCTTCTGAATCTGCTCAGTGTATTCATCTCTTGGTCTCCCTCTACGATTTTTACCCTCCACGCTGCCCTCCAATGCTGAATTTGTGATCCCTTGATGCCTCAGAACATGTCCTACTAACGGGTCCCTTCTTTTTGTCAAGTTGTGCCACAAACTCCTCTTCTCCCCAATTCTATTCAATACCACCTCATTAGTTATGTGATCTGCCCATCTAATATTCAGCATTCTTCTGTAGCACCACATTTCGAAAGCTTCTATTCTCTTCTTGTCCAAACTATTTATCGTCCATGTTTCACTTCCATACAAGGCTACAATCCATACAAATACTTTCAGAAACGACATCCTGACACTTAAATCTATACTCGATGTTAACAAATTTCTCTTCATCAGAAACGCTTTCGTTGCCATTGCCAGTCTACATTTTATATCCTCTCTACTTCGACCATCATCAGTTATTTTGGTCCCCAAATAGCAAAACTCCTTTACTACTTTAAGTGTCTCATTTCCTAATCTAATTCCCGCAGCCTCACCCGACTTAATTCGAATAAGTTCCATTATCCTCGTTTTGCTTTAGTTGATGTTCATCTTATATCCTCCTTTCAAGATACTGTCCATTCCGTTAAACTGCTCTTCCAAGTCCTTTCCTATCTCTGACAGAATAACAATGTCATCAGCAAATCTCAAAGTTTTTATTTCTTCTCCATGGATTTTAATACCTACTCCGAATTTTTCTTTTGATTCCTTTACTGCTTGCTCTATACACAGATTGAACAACATCGGGGACAGGCTACAACCCTGTCTCACTCCCATCCCAACCACTGCTTCCCTTTCATGCCCCTCGACTCTTATAACTGCCATCTGGTTTCTGTACAGATTGTAAATAGCCTTTCGCTCCCTGTCTTTTACCCCTGCCCCCTTTAGAATTTGAAAGAGAGTATTCCAGTCAACATTGTCAAAAGCTTTCTGTAAGTCTACAAACGCTAGGATCGTAGGTTTCCCTTTCCTTAATCTTTCTTCTAAGATAAGTCGTAATGTCAGTATTGCCTCACGTGTTCCAACGGATAATTATTTAATCTATAAGTTCACCCGACTGCAGCTGTAACGACTGTAAGCAACGATATTCTTTATAACACCCAACATAACAGATCCACCTCTCTTCTCTTAGACATTGTTCGTGCCATGTACTCTATGTTCTTGATATAAGGAATATCTATTCTATTCTGTCAATAATGCGGGTGCTCTAACATTGTAACGAGAACAGTAATTCATCTTACTAGAATTTTCAGAATTAGGCTTTTACTGACTCTGTATACATTTCCACCTCATTCGACGGTAATACGGGTGCCCTAACAATGATTGTAATGAGAAACACTAACTGATATTATTTGAGTTTACAAAATTTTCTTTTATTCATTTCACTATATTTTCACATAAGCTTATAGACGAGTAATTCACAATTGCAACTGAGTTCTTTGACTGTGACAAATGTTACGGTTTCTAAAATTTAAATTAAACTACTTTGGTCTCGTAATTCTCAACATTAGACCCAAGGACAAGGTGAGATGGTTTCCACAAGCGTAAACATTCGATCTCTCGCATTTACTCACACATACGTTTTAGATACTGAGCCAAGCAACGAATATCTGTAATTGCAAAGTTTAGCATCTATATCGCTATCTTCTGTTCATTTCTAAATCGGTTTTCATATCTAGCCTATTTTTTATTATCACTCCTGGATATATACTTTTCGCTCACGTGATTGGCAAATAACTACGTCTCCCACTATTCAGTTGGGATCTAGTAAAGACTTTAAAAATACGTTCAGATTGACTCTCTTATGGAACCACAAAATTACCATAGCTGAGGCTGAATGGATTCAATTGCACTTTGCCTCCAAAATAGTACACGAAATTTTACAACAGCGTGCTTCATTGCACAATATCACATTTTTATTCTACACTGTATTAACAGTTTCCATACGCGTCGTCGATCCTCTGATTCTTGTGGTTTATTTTTAAAAGTTTCCCACATTCCAAAATTTGTCTTCCGGTACGTTATTCCCACGTATTGCTGGTATTACTTCCATTCGCGAATTTACTTTTACACAAAAGTAACGTTACCCCCTGCAATCTCCCGTTGCTTAAAATTTCTGAAATTACTCCTACAAATTCAAGATCGAACTTAACTACTTTCTTCTTCTTCTTCTTCGCGGATGGATCACTTAGGACCACGCGTAAACAACATTTGTTGGCCTTCCTTTTCGCCCAGTATTCCTTCATGAACAACGAATGGGCTAGCTTTCGTTGCGTAGACCATGTATGTCGGTTAGTTTTTCTCTCTTCTTCCTCAAAACCCCGTGTGTTTGTGATTTTTCTGATTTCATTTCCATCATGTAGATTTGGAGACCCTAATTCTCTCAGGTCTTTTTCCGTCTGTTTGTACCAGTTCGGTCTTGTAGTTTTGTTCTTTAAAAATGTATGGATTTTGTACGTTAACCTGTTTGAGTCCATTCTTTCTAAGTGCCCCATGAATTGGATTCTTCTCATGCGCATTGTGTCTGTTATTTTGGAGATATTTTTAAATATTTCTGCATTGGGTTTTGGATAATGTACCCCATCTTTAGTTCTTGGTCCTAGGATTTTCCTCATTATCTTACGTTCTTTCACTTCTAATTCCTCTTTTAGTGTTCTGTGTTGAAGGTTTAGTGTCTCAGATGCGTAGAGAGCTTCGGGCCTAATTACTGTTGTATAGTGTCGTATTTTGCAGTTCCACGAGAGACTCTTTTTGTTGTAAATGTTTTTTGTTAACTGAAACGCCGTCTCCTTGACTACTTTATTTACTTGAAAAGCATACGAAAAAGATTTGTTAGTTCCTGCTTAATGTTAACAGTACCAAGTACTTTTAAAACCACACCGTTCACCTTCTTTGTCTGCCCCATGTGGTATGTGCAAGGTGACAAAATTACCCATGTTCGTCACACGCATTCTTTACACCGAGTAAAGTAATAGCAACAAACTTTTATTTAAATCCTAACTGTTTCGAAAACTTAATTTTCGACATAATGAAACTTAATCTATCAAATTACCGACACAAATTTATCACACGCACAAGTTCTACCTGCCTACATAGATTTTCTCCAGTCCAAAATTTACTACAAATATTTCTAATGTAAGCTGAAAAAGAAGATAATCACTTATTATTGCCTGAAGTATTTCATTCCTATCTCCTCTTTGTGAACAATTATGCTCAGCCGTTAACAAGCTGAATCCATCCAGTCCAGAGCTCCAGCGCGAGTGCTCTCTTGCCGCCTGGCCACTAGTTCCTACCGGCCTAACCAGAGGGTGTGGTGACTCCTGTCCAATGAGCGCTCTAAAAATTCAAGTGTTTGAAATTCCTAGTTCCTTCCTCTCGTACATACAATGAAAACTGTCCGCGCTTTTCAGCACAGTGAGCTAAAGGTGAAGTTACAGACTATCCTATCCCCCATCTCTCCGATGTCAAAGACCCACATCTACATAAGAACATTCTCACTTGTCGCCAAAATTGATATACATTGCTTATCTACAGATATTATTTCATTCTGCTTTTACTCACATTATCTCAAATCATTCATCCAGACCCCTTTTCATCCATACTGCTTTTATTACTCTTGTGGAATTTTAAGGAATGGACAAAAGGATTGTTGGGTTACATACACAGGGTGCGGCAGCGTTCATAGCGTAATTTGACTTGCCTAGTACAATGATGTACTGCAGGAATGCGCGCCGGCTCGAGGCGCATTCGTGTACTAATGAGATGCCATTTCGAGTGTGACTGTGATATGAAGCGGTGGAGTGCACAGCATCTTGCTTTGCTGTTGAAAGCTATTTCAAGAATAACGACTCTGTTATTGCTGATCAACGTTGAAAGCTATTTCAAGAATAACGACTCCGTTATTGCTGCTCAACGTTGAAAGCTATTTTAAGAATAACGACTCTGTTATTGCTGCTCAACGTCTATTTCGGCAACATTTCAACTTGGGATGACATGGGAAGTTCCAGATGGACGGACCATTGTGAGGTGGGTACGTGCATTTCGAACAACAGGTTCTGTCTGCAATGGCAAACAGGCAAGAAGTGAGAGAACTGTGCGGACACCAGAAGTCGTGGAAAATGCTCGTGCTGCACCATTGTGTAGCCCAAAAAGATCTGCTCGTCGTCATGCTCATTCAGGAGAATATTGCACGAAGATCTCCATTTTCACCCACATAAGCTGCAAAGGAAACTAGGCCTCGCGATTGGGTTTCACATGAAACATTCTGCTTAACCATGCGTGATCTCCTTCGCCAAATTTCACAAATGTTGCACACCATCCTGATGTCAGATGAAGGTCATTTCGAGTTATGTGGTTCAGTGAATAAAAATATGGGTTATTGGAGTGATGTAAACCCGCATGAACTCCACAGCAAGCCCTTGCACAGTTCTTGTGCCACAGTGTGGTGTGGAGTCGCTTCGTTTGGGATTATTCGCCTCTACTTCTTTGAGGATGACAGTAGCGTGGCTGTAACTGTCGTACCGGTAAATATCTTCAAAAGCAAGTATCTCAGTGGAACGAGAGATCATCTCCATCGCTCAGCATGAATTCCACAGAGCTAGCATTGGATGCTGTAGATGCGCATGACAGTTAGTTTCAGTTCCCTAAATTGCACCATTCATCTGTATATTCCCCTAATGGCTCACTGACTTCTTGGTGCCACTTATCCTGTACATGGGAAATGATAATCGATTTAATTAATAAAGATGTGTGTCAATACTTCGTCCTGGTTGCCGATAGGATGAAATAATATTTCTAGAAACAAAGAACTCTGTCCTCTAGTTACAGGAAAGCACAGGTCACATCCATTTACAGGTAGCTTAGCAGAAGTGATGTACTAAAATACAGTTCAGTATTCTTAACACCCATTTCTTTTAGGATCTTATAACATATTCTGAGCTGAAAAGTAATAACGTATGGTCGGCCGGCGTGGCCGTGCGGTTCTAGGCGCTTCAGCCTGGAACCGCGTGACCGCCACGGTCGCAGGTTCGAATCCTGCCTCGGGCATGGATGTGTGTGATGTCCTTAGGTTAGTTAGGTTTAATTAGTTATAAGTTCTAGGCGACTGATGACCTCAGAAGTTAAGTCGCATAGTGCTCAGAGCCATTTGAACCATTTTCGTAATAACGTATCTCGAACAGAATGACCTCCTCTATGCCAACTAGCATTGATTCCAGAACATCGATCATGAGAAATGCAACTCGTGTTAATCTCTCATAACTTCCTGAAAGCAGTGAATCCATGCAGTTTTGTGCTGCATTTCTTCATTTCTGGGGAGCAGCTGACTCAGCACCACACCTACACTTATTATCGAATGTATGACACTATTGGGTATCAAGAGGAATTCGACGGGTCTGAAAATTTCTTGGCAGGAACGCGCAGTGTGTTAACCTGGATGGAGAGTCATCGGCTGATATAAAAGTAAATTAAGGCGTAGCCATGGAAGTATGTCGTACAGTAATCTCGTGTATTAATGACCTGACTGACATTATTAATAGTAACTTCAAAGATTCGGAAGGTGATGCAGATGACTGTAATGATGTACTGTGCGAAAAAATCTTGATAAGACTTCAAATTAGCAGAAAGTCGGGCAGCAAGCTGCTAAAACTTCAGAAATATATAATTGTGCACTTCACAAAAAGAAAAATGTTGTACACTATGACCAAAAAACAATAAGATCCATCTGAACTCAGTCAACTAATACAAGTATTTACGTGGAACGGTTTGTAGCGATATGAAACAGAATGATCACATATTCTGCCGAAGCTAATCGGGAGGCAGGTATCTTTCATAGGTAGAAGGCTAGGATAATGTAATCACTATGGAAGTGAAATCGGTTACAAACCACTCGCGCGATCCATTCTAAAACGTTACTCAAGTGCGTGAAATCTGTGGCAAAGAGGTCTTACAGGGAATATTGAAGCTATACAAAGGAGGACAGCACGTAAGGTAGATCCACGAGGGAAAGCAACGGAGACGCCGAAGAAACAGTACTGACAGTCGCTTGAGAACTGACTGACGCCATTCCATGAAAGGTTAAGAAATTAAATTGAGGAATCTAGGAATATACTGTGACTTCATCAGCGTCCTTTTCATATGGATTGCGAAGGTAAGACAATGTTCGATCAGGTACAGTTCACAGAGTTGTTTAAGCAGTCATTCTTCAAGCGGTCCACATGTGAATGGAATGGAAAGAAGCCCTTATAACCAGTGCAAAGGGAAGTACCCT
The DNA here is from genome assembly GCF_021461395.2 of Schistocerca americana. Taxonomy (NCBI): domain Eukaryota; kingdom Metazoa; phylum Arthropoda; class Insecta; order Orthoptera; family Acrididae; genus Schistocerca; species Schistocerca americana. The sequence continues at coordinate 344,981,671 of NC_060119.1, forward strand.
CCACGAAGCACTTCACGGGAATTGTAGGATATACCGTGGCTGTACAGAGGTGGAACAGAGTGTCACGGCGGTAGTTTGTCTCCTGTTTTTGACGTGAGAAAATTTTGGAAATTTGTGATAAGGACTATGGGACCAAACTGGCTTGCGCACTACTTAATCTAACTTTAACTAACTTACGCTAAGGACAACACACACACCCGAGGGAGGACTCGAACCTCCGACGGGGGTAGCCGCGCGAAACGTGACAAGACGCCCAAGACCACACGGCTACCACGCGCGGCCGACGTGATAAAGATGATACACTGGCATGTCTGATATTAACATGCTATTGTGAAATTGAGTACACGGCCAGTATGACTAATTACTTCGGTTTTGTTTCCGCCTCAACACAGTTAACTGAAGCCGGCCATAATCTGACTGATGCCGATAAAACCTTGTTACCTGCTCTCAGCCGATCATTTGGATACAATCTGAGAAAGACGATAATTGTTGGAGTAATCCGAAACAACTACTGTTGACACTGTCTGACGAAAATTCTACCGTTTTCCCACTGCAGTATCACTATGCGTACCTACCATCTACGTAGCCATGTGACCGAAGATCTTCTATTTTGGGGAATTTCAGTTTAAGTTAACGGAAGTAAAAGCATTACCGGAGAAAACGGCGTTGTTTTCTTTTAACCATATTCCACGATAAATATATTTATTATTATTTCAATAATGTAAGTTGAACTTTTTACATGAGCTACTACAAGGAGAAAAGATGAAAACATTTTTCGAGTTGCTGTTATATGTGAAGTGACTAAGAATTCATAAAGTCTTGACAAAAATTATAGCTAGAAGACATCTTTAATGGTAACTTTGTTCGCTTAGACTTCGTGTTTAAATATTTTCTTTGCTCTTTTCTCGAAAGTAATGTTTCTAGTCAGTTACTGGCAGGCGGTTAACTGTCAGAAGCAGGACGAAAGCTATCTACGGCCTCTGTATTATCCTGCATCACATCAAGGAGCGATCACCGCCACGTAAGTTGTAAAGCGAAGAGTATACAATGATCAGCCAAAACATTGTGACCAACTGCCAGAGATCCGACAGTTTGTTGGTACTTTTGTGAAGATGTGTGGTATTAGATGTCTACACATTGGTATTGTATTTCGCGTAAATAACGGACTGTTGATTTGCGTACGTCTTGATGGCGCCTGATAGCGTCCCAGATGTTCTCCACAGGATTTGCATTAGGTGAATTTGGTCGCCGAGACATCAACGTAAGTTCATTATGGTACTCCTCAGTCCACGGTAGCACGGTTCTGGGCCCGAGATGCGAACAGATGGGAAAACATCAAGCATGAAGCGATGCAAGTGGTTCGCAGCTGTCAGCGTGTCTTCAATTACTATCACAGGTCCCATGCAAGCGCAGGATAATATCTTCCATAGCATAATATTGCTTCTCCTAGCCAGCGTCCGTGGAGCGCTGCACGTTTAGCACCGCCGTTCACGCCGATGACGGCGCTTGAGGACCTAATATAGCAAAAATGTGATTCACTCTGAGAGCTGACAGGTTTCAATTGCTCGACGGTGGAATCTCGATGGCCCGTGCCCACTGCAGCCGTAATTGACCATGCTGTTGGGTCAATATGTGAATACGTAGGCGTGGTCTGCTTCAGTGCTCCATGTTCAACATTGTACGATAAACACTAGTGTGTCCACCAGCATTGTGACACAGATCACCATCTATCAAAAAATGGTTCAAATGACTCTGATCACTATGGGACTTAACATCTGAGGTCATCAGTCCCATAGAACTTCGAACTACTTGTTGTTGTTGTTGTGGTTTTCAGTCCTGAGACTGGTTTGATGCAGCTCTCCATGCTATTCTATCCTGTGCAAGCTTCTTCATCTCCCAGTACCTACTGCAACCTACATCCTTCAGAATCTGTTTAGCGTCTCCCTCTACGATTTTTACCCTCCACGCTGCCCTTCGATACTAAATTGGTGATCCCTTGATGCCTCAGAACATGTCCTACCAACCGATCCCTTCTTCTAGTCAAGTTGTGCCACAAACTTCTCTTCTCCCCAATCCTATTCAATACCTCCCCATTAGTTATATGATCTACCCATCTAATCTTCAGCATTCCTCTGTAGCACTACATTTCGAAAGCTTCTAATCTCTTCTTGTCCAAACTAGTTATTGTCCATGTTTCACTTCCATATATAGCTACGCTCAGAAACGACTTCCTGACACTTAAATCTATACTCGATGTTAACAAATTCCTCTTCTTCAGAAACGCTAGAACTACTGAAACATAACTAACCTAAGGACATCACACTCATCCATGCCCGAGGCAGGATTCGAACCTGCGACCGTAGCGGTCGCGCGGTTCCAGACTGAAGCGCCTAGAACCGCTCGACCACACCGGCCGGCCACCATCTATCCTGCTTTACAGTCTACAGAAGCCTCCGAACCCCACGTTATGTGAAGAGCAGTGGACGTACAGCCATTTAGCGCCTAGTGGTAGTTTCACTGTCCTTCTACCTCTTTCCGTAGATGCTCACTATGGCACATGAACATTCGACCAGCTTCGCCGTTTTCGAGATACTCTGCGAAGTAATAAGCTGTTCTTTGCAAATCGCTTATCTCAATTGATTTCCCCATTTGCAGCCCATATCTTCGCTAGGATGATGCCCTGTCCGTATCAGCTACGCTTACATACTTTCGTTACCGTGTCACGTGCCCGCCACGCCACGAGGAGGCGTCCAAAGACACAGTGGGCAGTGGTCATAATGTTTTGGCTTATAAGTGTACAACACATCCACAGTGTGTCCAGGTCAAAAATATTTCGACAACATAGGCCTAGTAAGTATGCGCAGTTTGTTGAATATTGTTCTAATACATGCAACGCTTGAGGGCAGCAGCAGCTGTTTACCTTTGTAAGAGAGCGGGTGAAAGTGGCTTGTCACTCGAGGCAAAGAGAGGATGAATTACGTTGGCATAATTATTACGTTTGACTCTGGTCTTTGCCTCCTCCCATGCCTCCCTCACATGCCCGCTTAGTTAGTCAGAAATGGTTGGTCTCGGAATTTAAAAAGACACACGAGGACGGAGCATGTCGTCTGTCCTGTTATTGAATAGTTGGTGCTTTTCAACAAATAAAGTTCGAGGTGTTTCACTGTTACTGTAATTGACGATCCACATACCTCTTTTTTCTCGCAGATTGACTGCGTATGACGTATATTTCATTATTAAAGACTTGGCGACTGAGTTGTTAACATCCTGTCTGCAAGCACAGATAGATACGATACTTTTTTTTAAATAAAGTTTGCTAAAATATTACGCTGTATATCGTAGACTCATGCAGACTTACTTAACTGCCATTTCCGAATCTCGCTCAGATTTTTTTATTGCTAAAATTTAATAGGAACCTTTCATAAACAGTATTGAGTGGGTGTTTAAGTGTGTCTGTGGTGAACGTAGTGTAAGACCTTCGGTACACACACCATCAGATTATTTGACTTGTCGCTCTAACGAAGTAGGCGAGTGTCAGCAATATGTCTCGTGGTCTTATCGTGGCGTGTTTATCTTCTGCCGTTAGGTCAGACGATAGAAATGCCACTTTCACGCTTAGAGTAGCAGATTGACAGTGACCAAAATTGACAATCTGAAGTTCTTTTGGTATTGGTACGTTAATCTTATTCTCACATATCTGATACTTGACAAAAGGGTCTATACATTTATCTTCCTGGCTATGTACAGGAATATGGTAATCTTATTAGGCGCAGACTGAAACTAGACTATAGACTGGTACACTAATGCAGACTGGTAGAGACTGGTGCAGACAAATGCAGACTGACTAACCGGAGGTCTGTACACTCGTTATACCTCGCGTGTTCATGTGCGAGTGCAATCCGCGAGCAGAAAAGGTTCTACGTAAGCAACAATCTCATTGGCTGCATTACATATTAATACGCGGATCGGCGGAAGTAGAATTTCTTCCATCTCTGTGGCAGCGCCATCTCGTGGTGCGGAGACGGACGAGCGCTGCGCCTGCGCTGTTGTGCTTAGCGGGGCGCGCTCTAGTAGGAAAGTTGTGTACGCGCTGACTACGCGGAACTATGTACAGTCTTAGACAATAAAACTGACCGCCGGCCGGCCTACTCAGAGACTAAGTCCGAGTCATTCACTTAAGGTGGCCAATAAAACTGACCGCCCCTGACAACTCTTAAGTCCGGCCATATGCACAATCTGGTAAAACTGTAAGATGCGGAAATGTTAGCGGTGCTAGATACATTTATTTTTGTTGTGCTATAAAGTAAAACCACAGAAAGAATGTATTAAAAACAGTAAATAAAAAAATAAATAGATAATAATTCCCACAAAAGATTTCCCCTTCCCATCCCTGATTCCTTGATTCCTTGACGGACGAGGGGGACACTGTGACCAGGCCTCGAGTTACGACCCCTGATCGCTCTACCCTCAACGCCCTCCCCCCACCTCCTTTAAAAAAAAAAGTGGCAAGCGACGAACGTTGTAAACTTATGGTCGCCTGAAACTTCCTGGCAGATTAAAACTGTGTGCCCGACCGAGACTCGAACTCGGGTCCTTTGCCTTTCCCGGGCAAGTACTCTACCAACTTTTTTTTTTACGCTACCGTTTTTTTTAATTTTTTTTATTCACTCGAACCCGGGATCTCCTGCTTACATGACAGACGCTCTATCCATCTTTCTTTTCTGTTCTTTTTTTTTTTTTTTTTTTTTTTTGTTACCCGGGCCCTTAGGATTGACACTCTGTCGCGCTGACCACTTTTTTTTTTACATGGCAGATGCTCTATCCATTTTTTTTATTCGCGGGCAATTGCTCTACCTTTTTTTTTTTTTTTTGTATCCAATGTCAGGCTTACCACCTTTGCTGACATACATGTTGTTGTACTATCGCATAAATAGTGTCTACAAAGTCCATATGTTGACAAATAGTGGCTAATTAGAAAATTAATTAATTAAGGAAATGAATAAAACTGAAAATTCCCAAAGGAAGGACATGAAGACATTGCGGATAGTACAAATACAAAAGAAACATGCTCCTGTAGCAATGAAATGAAATTCGTGTCGGGGGCGACACCTGCTCACGACCCGACGTTCGATAGAGCAAGAGAGCCATCTATCGACTCGTTCTCCAGACGTTGGTGTAAGACTGGGTCGTCTTCTCGAAATTAACTAAGGGGCCGTAAGTGTGATCGATGTCTGTCTCGTCTTCTTCGTCTATCTCATCTCTCACCCGTCACACTCCATCTGGCCGGCGGGTCGGTAAATGTAAGTCGCAAGTAATTAGCGAAGTCTTGTCTATATTTCTTATGCTGTTGCAGCTTCGTATGTCCATCCAGGAGAAAATGCCAAAAATCAATTTTGTCCTTTTCCGATTCGTTATACACGTAGCCCACCACCATTCCCCGCACCCATGTCACTGCATTGGTTTTTTGGACCGGGAAATAATATTCTTGGGGGAAAAAAAGTGTGTCTGATGAAATTGTGTGAGGGGCGGAGCGTAACAGGAACGCCAATATCTGTTGTGCCAAGTCCAACTGAGCTACCGAAGCACGACTCACGCCCGGTACTCATAGCTTTGCTTCTGCCAGTACCTCGTCTCCTACCTTCCAAACTTTACAGAAGCTCTCCTGCGAACCTTATGGTCGCCTGTTCGCATCCAACTGTACTTCTTTTTTTTTTACCACATTTCGGTCTCAAGTTATGAGGCTGACTGAACATCGAAGATAATTCGCTTTACATTCTACCCACCAGCAATAACAAGTATTCCAGAAACGATTCCGCAGGACAGCTCGTGGCTGCGTCGCGATCATAACAGCTAACGCTCGAGCGTTTCCCTCGCGCTGCAGCGGCTACCGGCCACCGGCCAGACGCCACCCGCCGCCTGAAATCCGGCGCCGCCCATGTGAAGGCGGCGCCACGCTGTCAGTGTATGTATCAACTGTCATTTTCGAATTTGACGTTCTATTATCATCTTGCAGTTAAGCATTGGATTTTGGATGCTTGAAAATCATGAACTACAGTTAAACGTTGCAAAATTGAGTCGCAAGTGGAAATAGGTGTAACATCTGCAACACATCGTTTACTTTTGGTATAACAGAGGGGTGAATGCAGAGGAGGCACCTAGAAAGATTTGAATCGTGTGTGGAGCGAGTGCTTTTGGAAAAAATACGCCAGAAAAGATATTCTTGTTTCAACAAAGATAGTTCTGGCATGAATGATTTTCCAATTTAAGGAAGTCTCGACTACTGATGTATGTGATAGATTACCATTTTACCGTCACGCGACATTTGCATTCAACAGGAAAAGTTCGGAAGTCTGGTGTAGGAGTAGTGCATGCTCTAATTCGGAACAACAAAAATCAACGGAGTGACTATTATTGAACGTCATCAGGTCGCTCATTGAGCATTCGTATGCAGTACTGTTACTGGTGACGTGTTATGATGCCGTTTTCGTTAACTTCCTAAGAAGAAATGAAAGGCTGAGCACCTCAAAAGACATAAACTCGAGCAAAGAGTAGTGTGAACATAATATTTTACACCTGATAGCTCCAAAAGTGTGTTTTGGGCTACGAATTCTGCCCCGAGGGCTGTGTGCAACACAGCTGGAATTTGTTGCCAACAACTGAGACACCTTTCGGTCCCAGTGTAAGAAAATCGAGCAACACAACTACATCACCTGTGATACTGCATGATAACGCACTGTGTTGATTTGAGAAACAAAACTATCCAGGAGATTGATAGGAAAGTCGTCTCTCAGGCACTTGTATTGATAGAGAAGTCTTCTCTCAAGCACCTCTCCCTCTCGTCATATATTCGTAAAATTTTACCTTTCCCGCTCTTGATCGGTCAACCGTCAAGGCAATTCATTTCTAGACGAAAATACTCTTAAAACTACTCTGGTATAATGGTATCGTTGGAACCAGTAGGTTTCTACTGGCGCAGAATTTGTAAACCACTTCAGCATTGTCAAATCGTTTTAGATGTCGTGAAAGAAAATTCTTTTGCTGATTAAATTCTCTTTGATGATTACTGTTGCGTTTAGTAAACTAATGGAAAATGCAATTAAAATATTCACTGTACTAATACAAATTGAATTCAGCTTACTACAGAAACATCACGACGGCAGTCTATCTTAATAAAGCATTAAGTGTCTGTAAGACGATTGAGCCGATTTTAACACGAATTAGTAGGATATTACCGACTTTTGACTTCGAAAAGGTCTGTATTTACTTCACTTTTTGTATCATTCACAAGCATTAAGAAAATGTGGCATTCCATAGATAAAATTATGTATTCACAACAACAAAAAATATGTCTGCAGAAAACATAACTGGCATTATGAATTTGGCAGTACCGTAAGGTTTTCGCTCTGACACTAAGGCTTACTGAAAGTAGCAAGGCGAATTTCGCTCGAGCGTTGTCTTACGATTTCCTTATAGAGTTTTTATCTGCCTGCTTGTAGCTCTGAGCCGGCCGGGGTGGCCGAGCGGTTCTAGGCGCTACAGTCTGCAACCACGCAACCATGCCTCGGGCATGGATGTGTGTGATGTCCTTAGGCTAGTTAGGTTTAAGTAGTTGTAAGTTCTAGGGGACTGATGACCTCAGAAGTTAAGTCCAATAGTGCTCAGAGCCATTTGAACCATTTTTTTGTAGCTCTGCTAGAAAAGAATTAAAAATCTGGCTTTCAGCGAGTCTCGAATGGCGAACGAAAGCAGCTTGCACCTGGTAGCCAAGCATGCTACCTGGGAACTGGTTTTTTCCTAAAGTGGGAAGACGTTCTTTTGTGGTTGAATTGTTGGCAAATGTCAGTGAGACGTGTGCGGTTAGTCTAAGCGTTTCGGTGTGTTGAATTTTTACCCATGATTTTTCTACAGGTTTTTTCTGTCCCAAATAGAGTTGAAGTCTCCCATTAGTATTTTCCATCATCTAGGTGAACTTTGCTCATAGTATTTTCGAGTGTATATCTTTTATAGGGGCTCTGAATGAGTCATAAGTCGATTGTTGATGGGTGTGATTTCTTCGACAGAGTTGATGATAGATCTGTGTTCGAGAAATGCAGTGCCGAAGACTGGTACGCCTTTCGCTACCTTTTGTTGTATTTACCTCTTGAAGATGCAATGGTTTCTCTAAAGAAATCCCGCATCTCGTGGTCGTGCGGTAGCGTTCTCGCTTCCCACGCACGGGTTCCCGGGTTCGATTCCCGGGGGGGTCAGGGATTTTCTCTGCCTCGTGATGGCTGGGTGTTGTGTGCTGTCCTTAGGTTAGTTAGGTTTAAATAGTTCTAAGTTCTAGAGGACTGATGACCATAGATGTTACGTCCAATAGTGCTCAGAGCCATTTGAACCATTTTGAACCCTAATGCAAGGTTTCACTGTCAATTCTTCGTGGTTCTTGAAGAGCAAGGAAGAGAATTTTTTGTCTGTCGATTTCTTTTGTGAGATTATTGAGGTTTCTTATTTGGATCAATGTATCGATGTTTAGTTTTCAAATGAATGTTTTCTGCTGGTAAGGAAATTTACCAGAGATCTTCGATATTCTCTGCCGTGCTAACCTGGACTCCCCAGAGTCCGAAAACCCAACTGCCGCCTATCGGTGGCCAGGTTGTGTACCACCTGGGGTAAAGTTAACTTTGCTTGCATAGTTCATGTTTTCTTGTGTTTCACTGGTTTGGCCTGGGTGATACCGGGACCGGACAGGACCAGAGGGTGTTGAAGCCTTTGGAGGCAAATACTTTCAGCCAAGCTCACTGAGCTAACAGGCGGTGAACAGAGTAGCTGTGATTTTCACTCAGAGATATCTGGATTTTGGGTTCAACGGATTGAGTAGCCGTTCAGGATTGTGTTAGTATTTGATTCACCCCAAGTATTTGATTTCCTCGGTACCACCCAAAGGGGGGGAAGGTTTCCCCTATCGGCCACACGGGATTTTTATTATTATTATTATTGTCATTATGTCATCAACAAATCCGATATGGTGTATCTTCTCATCACTGAAATATATGTGTATTGTTCGATTCAGTATTTCTATCACATAAATATGGGTTATAATTACGTTACATTGCTGCTACTAGACATATTTCTCACTTTTTCTTAGACAGTTGCTAGCTGTTACTCCATCATAGGAATTTATGTGCGCAACCAACAATAAATATTGCATCAGATATGACTGTAAAGTATTTTAATGCGATGGGAAGTTGCAAACTGAATTTTTAGCCAACCCACGTCCTGCATATTACGTTAAGTAAGATGTATTAACTCCATAGTATCGTTATCAGAGACAGTGCGCTCTTGTTGTCGAGGCTCGCGACAAGTGCAGCGATTAGCAGTGCCCAATGCCGCCGCGATTTGTTTATGTTGGCTGAGCATGAACACTGCAGCAGACGCTTCGTCATAAACAGAAAGAAATCACCTTGGCTCTGACTGCAGTGAGAGGATATCACTGCCTGCGTGTTCTTATAGTAACCAACGTGAGACTCTACTCACAGGTGCCATGGAGCAATTGCAACGGGTATCGTGTCATTAGTCATCAGAATATTAACCGGTGATGAAATGTCCACTCTATTTGAATCCCAAGAAAATAGGAACCTTCTCAGAAAGGAATGTGAGGTGACATCAAAATTTATCCAACATACAGAAATTAACTGCAGGGCTTTCATGTATGCAGTAGTAGCACACAAGGAAATATGTCTTGGAAGCGTATATTTCATTTCCTCTTCTCATATTAAATTCCCCCATCAACTTCAATGCACATTTGACTTCTCTTGATAACACCACGTGTAGTCGTCTTTGCGTTCTTTTATGAGGGCTGCACTATTCATAATCCGAACGATCAAATCGGCTCTTGGGTTTACTTTTTCCTTGTAGACTTCGCCTTTAACCATCCCCGCAGGCAAAAATTGAAAGAGATAAGTTCCGGGGACCTTGAAGGCCAAGAAAAGTGCCCATATCTAACGATCCATCTTTCGGGAAATGTTAGGTTTGGATAATGTGTCACCTGACGACTATAATGTGCAGGAGCCCCGTCATGCTGGAGGAACATACGCATTCTTGTAGCCAAATGAACCTCTTGTAATAACGCTGGAAGCTCATTTTCAAGGGCGTGTAGACAACTGCGTGCTGTAAGGACCAACATACGAAACGAAAATGCATTGAACCCAGCTATATGTATGTTCAATAAAAACTGGACACATGTTATATGTCATTATTTCTTAAATTTGTCTATACTACCACCTCCTACAATATTTACTATTCCTTCTGAAACATCCTGTATAATTATTTGGGTCTCCACGGGTCATCGAAAGTTTTCAGTGCTAGACGCACGACATCGTCCGAACCCACGCGGGAATACAGTGTGGCCGCGAGCGAGTGGAATAATGGTCGGGGGGCTTGGTCTCATAAGTTCTTACCACAAATTTACAAAATTTTAATACCAAAATACTGCATCTCGGTTCTTACAATAGTGCAATAGGTGCGCACTGGTTAGATGTAACTGAAGAGAGACTCCAACTCGGATTGTAATTAAGGGCGAATTCCAAGCGCATGGCCACGAACAATTGGGAGCGGAAACTTAATGTCACCAGAACCTTGTTGAACGACGATGACATGCGATGGTTAGACCGACTGCACAAAGTTCAGATTATAAATACATACATACTTAGAAAAATATATTATGTCGGAGCAGTCTTACCGATACTGCAGGTCACTGCACATAAAATATTAGCTGTAGCCTCTTGGTATGTGTGGAAACAAAATATCATCAAAGTATCCTTCGACACGGCGACTTTGCAGAGGCAAAACGGAGGACTTGGAATTAAAGACGTGCTTTTAAACTAATACATGCCACTAAGACAGGCAACACGAAACTTCTGTTCCTCTCGCTAGATCCTGGGAATAGGAACGCTCCGGTTAATATAGCACGCCAGCCTAGATTACGTCCGAAAGTACTATGGCGATTGGAGCTGTATAAGACTTCCACCAGCACAAACCAACACTAGAACCGTCTATGATTATATTACCAGACATCGTCTTCACAAACCAATTCAGGTAAATTAACCTACAAAAAACTGGAGGAACGTCAGGAAAAATATTAACAATAATATTATACCAACTAGAGTAAGTGCCGTATGGTGTGACTTTGTAAATGAAACCATACCCACAGCGGGACGATTATGGAAAATCAAATTGAGACCATCTCCATACTGCGACAAATCTTGTAGAAACTGTAGCGAACATCTTCTTATGTGAAAATAAAATCAGAATTGGAACTGGACTAGGAAGAAATTAGCACCGTCAATAGAACCGCAGAAAGTCATATACCGATAACTGAAGCTTTACAACCCGACTGGAAATGTTACCCATCCGCAAAGAATAACAGTTAATAGTGGCTTCTGGGACAGTTTGTGTTTTACGTCATAACAAACAAAACTTAGAACTTAGTAGAGTACATGTTGAAACGTCCCCTTTGAAAAATTTATACAAGACTGTGCTTAAACTGACACACAATATTTTTTAGCGCAACGCAATCTGACTTTCAATAACCCTACAAAAGAATGGCCCTGACTAACATTAACCTATACCTTTCACAAATCACTTACCTCACAAAAATCTTCGTTACTCGAACTACTGCAATACAGCGAGCGCCACTACTGCCAGCTAAATAAAAGATTCAAACTAAGGAAGGCACTAACTACTGATAGGCATAGTTAGCAAATGAAAGATTTTAATAGAGAACAAACAATGTATTTACCTTAATAGTCATAATATATATGCCTGTTCATAATTTTCCAGTCTTACAAATTTCAAAACTCCGACTTCTCTCTCCCCACATCCACCACTGCTGGCCGCTCACCTCCAACTGCGCAACGCTACGCGCTGTTCACATCCAGCTGCCCAACACTACAATGGCAGACAACAATGCAAACTACCCACAGACTGCACACAGCACAGCCAGTGATTTTTCGTATAGAGCGCTACGTGGCGTTACCAATAAGAAAACATAAACAGCCTACTTACATAGCCCCCATGCTCCCCACAAAAAATTTTACAAATTGTTTTGGTCAGTGGCCAATAATGATTTGATAAAATTTTTCATATTTACAATAACAAAGATATCAAATGCACACACTTATTGATACAATGTTGGTCAAAAGCTAAAATTTTCTCACAGTCCATAAAGACAGTCCTCATCATTCGTCACAGTAAAATTGCAGTGTTTTTCTCAAAGTCTGAGCTGTAAAAGAAAATGCACGCAGAAGTAGTGGATTTCCATGCAGTCTTGAAGAAGTAGTGTTGACCTTCCAACGGAAAGACAGTGCTGACTCTCGACATGCAGACAGGTAATGCGCCACAACAGAGCAAACCCACAGCAGAGTCAGTCGAAGTTTTGAAGAATATTCGTAGGTAGGTCATCACAGAGTAAACCCACTGTAGTCCTGGTAGAGATTACAGTATTGGTGGGCCACCAGGGGTGCAGACCCACTGCAGTCCTTGTAGAATTAATGGTATTGGTGGGCCATCAAAGATGCAGACCCACTGTAGTTCATGTAGAGACGGCCAGCAGCCACTTGTTGCGACTGTGCAGGTGCACAATCACCATCAAAGAGTCTTGCGGAGAATATAGCATGTCTATAAACCACCACTTGTCCACTCACAAAAAATTTGTTTGAAATGTCCTTAGAACCAGCAATGCTGTTATCCAGTCCCTTGCTGAATTATTAACACACGTGCAAACACTAACAGTCCCTACTTCTCACATATTGTTCATATACTATGACCAACAGAAACGTGTGCAGTGAAATGTAACTCACAAGGTACTTAATTTGATGAACTGGTGTCAATTACAATTTTATAACATGAGAATACAATTACAAAGGTACAAAATACATCATTAAAGAACATAACAATACGGATAACATTTGTAGTAAAACAGGCTTTACAAAAGAATAGAAATAAATAGATACATCAGTGTTACAGGAATTATGACATAAGTAAATACATAAAAGATCAGAATAACTTTTGAAATATCAACTTCACACATGAGCATTAAAACAAAACAGAATAAATAACGTCTAAACATCTTTGCAAAGTAAATAACATAGTATTAGAAAAATTCTACAACATAGCTCTCATCAGCTAAACACATAAAGGCAAGAAGTACACAAATACACAAGGGTACACAAACACATAGCATAATAATACAAAAGGACAGAGTTTGTTTTCAGTGTAACATTTGGTACTGCAGTCCAACCCAGAACTTCATTCCATATATCTTTCCTCTTATTTCAACATTTGTTTCCACCAAAAAAATTCTATCCAAGCATGCTTTCTGTATTCTGTTCACATATTTTTTTACCTCATTATTTATTTCCCATTATCTTACCTCATCATTTATTTCCAAGAAAATCCTACCTAAACCTGTTGTCCCTAAACCCTACTTTTTTTATTCATATCCTCTTTCAAAATACTTTTTTTTTGGCCAAACCATTTTCTTATAGCTTCTAAATGCATTTCTTCCAATTCATCATAGTTAGTTTCTAATATAGTCTACCCCCTCTTAAGCTAACTTAAATCTACTGAGCTCAGATGCTAAACTAACGGACGAGGCAATGCAGCAGCACAAAACAGTTAACACAAACAGCAATGACAAAATATTCAAATTTTCAAAGCAAGCATCAATGTTACAACTAATATATGGCAATGAGCAGCAAACAAAAAAATAAATCAGTAGTAAAATGGCTTAACAGAGTAATGCAAAGTAAAATTTAGTAGCACTATGCCTGGCAAGCAGCAGCATAAAATGAAATAACTTATACCTAAACATGACAAAGCTCAAGCAGAAAAAATAGTACACTAAAGACAACAACGCAGATAAGGCAAATGTATAATCGCATCTTAATGTCTATATAATTAAAGTGGTGCACCACAACTATTTCTACAAAAGAGATTACCAATTACTTGAAAAGAAAATGATATATGCAGTTACTGTTATTAGTCCCTTCTTATTGTTCTTTCCATTCCAAGAGCTCCTTTTTCGAAGAATGTGGGTCATAAAATAATTATTTAATAGATCTGTTGACAGAAAGTGTTCACATTAGCAAATGCATTTAATATTATTTTATGAAACCAATGCTGCAAGACAGCTGGAAACCAGATATCAAATGAAATAAGCAACTATATACAAAGTAAATCATAAAATAATCATTCAGTAGTCATGAGGCATTTCATAAGTTAGTAGAAATTCTCTCAATTCTCGTAGATAGACACTTGTCCTAATCAGGTGTGCAGATGTAAGAATGTTTCCAAGTTATGAGCGTGTCGTATTTGCGATGCTTTCTACAAAGGAATGTCAATAACGAGAATTATGGCCTCCCTTTTTTTTTTCTCCACCTGTACCTCTGAAAGGCACACACTAATGGCTTTTTTTTCAGGCGACTGTCGCCCAGCTGGGTGCCCACGACGCATTACGTGCAGGTGGTCACTTAACTTTCTTACGGAAATATTTACGACAGCAGTTTCCTCTACAGTGGCAGTTTCATATAAAAAATTTCAGAGGTCGAGAATTTGCGTTGCAAATGTGTAGATACAAAATCTTATTGATATAACAGTGTCCAAGAAACTTTCGTCGGCATTATAATACACTCACGCATTTACATACATTTCATAACTCTTAAAGTACGATTCTCGGTTTCCAACATCCTTATTCACAAACCAGAGTCCCTAACTTCTATTCATTATTCATATACATATAAACACGTAATCACATTCCTTATATAGCATCAGCTTATTGATCATAAACATACCTCAACAGCATAATACACATCGTCATCGTAAAAATAACATTATAACATCTCAGTCAAATCTCAAAATCGTCGTAGCTTTCTGCAATAATATCAAAACCTAAAAAAAATTCTCTGCTCGTTTCAATAGTGTCATCTACCTCAAACGTACTTTAAAAATCATGATCTCATTCGAAGCTCTCATAGTATCACAATGGTTCTGAAAAAATATGAACAATTCACAAAGTACAGACAAAATACAGTTTCATAAGTGTGAAGTTACCCAACTGTGTAATTACGTAAACACTTGTCACTGATATAATAGAAAAATGTTTATCTCCCAGTTAAATGATCAGATAGCTGTGTAATTTGTGTGTTAGAGAAATATGGTACCGATGTGGAAAGTTATATAAGCAAATACCATATTAGCTAGGGCTCCTTGTGCTTGCCAAGCACATGGTACACAAAGTAGGCGTGTACCCCCCTGAGGATTAATGTAATTATACCCTCAGGTGTTACAGATTATTGCAATGGAATGAAATGTATCACGGAAAACTTTCTTTGTAATTCAAAACATTTAAAAATAAATGTTTTAAGTATAAAATTAATCACTCAAATACGTGTACTGTAGCGCTAAATGTGCGTCTTGCTGTAAGATAATGCTGTGGAAGTGTCGTAGTTATCGTCCTCTGTAAGCAAAGTTCTGCAGGAGCCAATGTACTTACCTCATGATACACCAAATTTCAAGTAAACCAAAATGTTGCATTACAATGTCATTAACAATACTGGTATATGTTCTAAGTATGTGAGCCTTATAGTCATTACGTAATCGTGCAACTAACAAGCAAGAATGTACAAATACAACACTGTGTTGTCTGTTCACTATAACAATGCATTCGTAATTTCTGTTTAAATAAGTTCTCTTGGTTCTTGACTGGATATTTAACTTCAAACAATGTTGCATGTTAACAGTTTCTTAAGTCTGACAAAGCATACTAGTACTGTAAAGTGAAAAATTTTATAGCAAAGACTAAGTTAAAAAGCAGATTATCTTTCAATAAACGGTTTTACATGAGAAACGTGATGCAGTCCTTTGCTCTGCCTAGTACTCAGAGTTTCAACTTGAACGGAATTATCATGCGGTATACGACGCTGAGGAGTGTTAAATTTTTCTCAAGGTTAGCGTCAATGTTATTTTTCTCTGAGCCAGCCGGCGCACGCGGCTGCCTGCGGTGCGAGTCATTGTCTGTTCCATTGTTGGCGCGTCGTTATCGGGATTTGGATGTCTAGCTTCTACAAATTCACCTTGCCCAGAGGGCCCAGCCCTGTTTAAATCCCGCCAGTTATGATGAAGTTCAGGTCTGTCGTTATGATTATATCGTCTGTCGTCATGTCGGTAGTTCCTGTAGTTTCTTTCTTGTCGGTTAAGTGGTGGAGAATTTCTCCCTGAATTATCACTGCACGGTGGACCATTGCGTCTGAAGTTATTCTGTCTCCCGTGATAATAATAGTTCTGGTTGCCAAATTTTCTGTTTCTATCATTGTCTCTGTCATATTCATTACTGCGGAGAGGTGATCTTTCCCTGTAATTATTACTACTCTGCCAACGGTTGTCGTACAGGTGGTGTCTATTTTGGTCACGATTTGCGTTGTAATAATAGATCTGTCGTGTCCAGTTATTGTTTCTGTCGTCATGGAATTGTGACGGATGAGACCTGTAGTGATAGTTTTCCTGTTTTCGCATCCCGCGACTGTCTGTGTCAATTTCTAATTGTTGTAAGAGTCCCTGAAAAGCTTCAATGTCGTCTTTGCAACGTCCTGCCAAAATAATGTGTCGTAAATGTTCAGGCAATTTGATTAAGCAAGTGCGGATGAGTTCTGAGGGGCTGTATGGGTTTGACAGGTACTGATTCTTGTGAAACATGTCTTCAAAATATTTCACAAAACTGGAAATGTTTCATCATTATGATGCCATGTTTTACTCGGTCTTGTGTGGCTTGAGACCAATATGCTGAGAGGAAGGCATGGTAAAATTCTCCTTCACTGTGGCAATCGTGAATGACAGATCGCATCCTTACAGCTGGTTCGTTCTCTAAGTAGCCACACATAATTTCTAATCTGTGCTCTAATGACCAGTTGGGAGGAAAATAATGAGAGAATTGATGGAGCCACGCTTGTGGATGAATGTCGTTGCCAGAATTCTTAAATGTTTTGAATTTACGTGTAGTAATGAACAGCTTATAGTCAAAGTCATCATGTCGGCGAGTCGCATATCGGTCATTGTTACGTCGTTTCGGCGGTTCCATTTCAAAATTCGGTGCACCTTGCCAATTTCTTTCATAATTTCCGAAATGCGCTGTCTTATTATTTTGTGGCTGTTCCGTATTTCTATGTCCCTCTTCCTGTATTGGGGCGCGAGTGTCCTCTGAAATACGTAATTCTTGTATTACCTGTGTCAGCTGATCTTGTACTTCCCGGATTTCTCTTTGGTGTTGCGTATTAATTTGATTCTGATTTTGTTTGAATTTCCTGATATGTTTGCACTCTTCTGTGTCATTCAGATTATCATCTACCTTCGTAGATAAATTATTTAGCTGATCCGAAAGTTCAACTACTTTCTCTGATAGTGTACTTATTTCCTCAGTGTGTTTTTCTGAACCAAGTTTCAGAGTGTCCATTTGTGTTGAAATCGTATCTACTGTGTCCTTTAAGTTTTCTTGAGTTGTTGCAAGTTGCGTAACTGAATCGGTAGATGCAACTGAGTCAGTTATAGCTTGCAGGGTGTCGTGATTTTCATGAACAATAGTTTGCAGTTCTTTTATGGCTGCTTCGTGATTCTGTAATGCATTTTCATGACGCGAAAAAATAGGTTGGAAATGCTCACAAATTTGTGTTTTTACGTCATTACAGACTTTTTGACATTTCGATTCAATGTTATGTAACTCAGTAGTTGAATCTTCACGTGTTTGTTCAAGCGTGGTGTGAAGATTTTGTTCCATTGTGTCTAACTGTTGCTGTGTTTGTCTCTGGTATTGTTCCATTGTGTCTAACTGTTGCTGTGTTTGTCTCTGATTTTGTTCCATTGTGTCTAACTTTTTAAGATTTTGTTCCACTGTGTCTAACTTTTGAAGCTTTTGTCCCATTTCTTGCATTAATTGTAATAACAATGCACTGGTGTCTGAAACATGTTCCTCAGCGCTTTTCGGCAGTGAATTTGCACCAGCAACATTCACGTTATGAGAAGCAGAAAATGTGTCTTGACTTATTTGAGAAAATGGTGAGGACGCAAAACCTGAATCTACAGTATTTGCAAAATATTTTCCTGTCATTTCAGATTCCTGAGACGAGCTGTTGCCGAGTGATCGATCGATAATGCTTCCCTGTTCACTAATTGTTTCACTGCCTATGCCATTGTTTGCCACCTGCTCCATTTCCTTATGCACAATTACCAAGTTGCTATGTTGAACATTAGTTAATTCATTACACAGTGGCGCTAACACACTGCTTTCGTCTTCGCTGTCATTTCTCAGTTTACTTTGGAGCCTAGTGTTACGTTTTTCACACGCCATTATTGTCACAATATTTCACACGACAACACAGAAAAACACAATTTGAAGAGCAAAAATAGGGGAACACATTAACATAGCACTGAAAATAATATCTAGTTAATTGCAAGCGCAGCTGCGAAATACTTGCTGCAAATCTACATGCATGCCACAACTGTTTTACTGTACAACAATGAAAGACTGCAACTACAAAGGAGATTCTCTCTACAATTACACGCTAGCAATAAACAATAGCTCCACTAATTACACAAACTACAAGAAAAAGATTCCAGTGAGGTATGCTGGCAGGGTCGCCATATGAAATGTCCCCTTTGAAAAATTTATACAAGACTGTGCTTAAACTGACACACAATATTTTTTAGCGCAACGCAATCTGACTTTCAATAACCCTACAAAAGAATGGCCCTGACTAACATTAACCTATACCTTTCACAAATCACTTACCTCACAAAAATCTTCGTTACTCGAACTACTGCAATACAGCAAGCGCCACTACTGCCAGCTACATGAAAGATTCAAACTAAGGAAGGCACTAACTACTGATAGGCATAGTTAGCAAATGAAAGATTTTAATAGAGAACAAACAATGTATATACCTTAACAGTCATATATATCAGTTCATAATTTTCCAGTCTTACAAATTTCAAAAGTCCGCCATCTCTCTCCCCACATCCACCACTGCTGGCGGCTCACCTCCAACTGCGCAACGCTACGTGCTGTTCACATCCAGCTGCCGCTGCCTAACACTACAATGGCAGACAACAATGCAAACTACCCACAGACTGCACACAGCACAGCCAGTGATTTTTCATATAGAGCACTACGTGGCGTTACCAATAAGAAAACATAAACAGCCTACTTACAATGTTCTATATTGCAGAAGAACATTTTAAGCTGAAGAAGAATAACAAATATAAGGAATGGTTTAAAATTTTTTATCTATTGCTTTATGTGGGCTACATAAAGGTGGTCAGTTTTATTGATTAGAATCAGAATACTGTTCTTTCACTTTTTTTATTCCTGGAATACTCTTATACGTTGGATCTAAAATCAGAACTGTTCTAATTTGGCAAAACCCCTCCGGCACCGAAATTTCTTTTATTTGTTGAAAAATATATGGCTTTCTTACAGACCTCATATGCAACCAGTCCATAATAAATTATATTGTGAATATATTTCTGAATGAATGTTTGTTATGTATTTACCCGTCACCCTTTTCATTGTTATAACTTATGTTCTAAAAGGAACGCATGCCATTGGATGCGGCAATCTGTAATTTATTTTACTTTAATTACTACTTCAATTTTGTTTTACTATTCAAAGAAATATACGGGTGCAAACATGGAATACATGGGAATAATGCAGCTGCTCAGTGACAGGTATGGGGGAGGCATTGTGGCCAGACCTCGGATCTTCGACCCCTGCCCTCTTTGCCTCCGCCTACCTGGTGCTGAAAGTCTTTTCAAACATAAAAAAAAAAATGGTCCAGTGATCAGAACGTCTGTCTAGTAAACAGGAGGTATGGGTTCGAAGCCCAGTCGGTCACAAATTTTCATCTGCCGTCGTTGCTGTATTTCAACGCGCTGTGACAGTGTGGACGTCGGTTCTTTGATATTTAAGATGCAATTGTTTTTTGAGGCAATAGAGGTGAGTTGCGAACATTTGTCTTGCCATCAATGTGACGGGACTTCAACGGCATCCAACCGTTAGTCATAACTTTGTGCCGGCGCTAACCCATGTCATATACATGCGAATTAGATTGTAGTTCATATTTAGTCAAATAACGAATGGTCAGTATACAAGTATGCCGCACGGGGTGGCCGAGCTGTTCTAGGCGATACAGTCTGGAACCCCGCGACCGCTTCTAGGTGCGCAGTCCGGAACCGCGCGACTGCTACGGTCGCAGGTTCGAATCCTGCCTCGGGCATGGACGTGTGTGATGTCCTTAGGTTAGTTAGGTTTGAGTAGTTCTAAGTTCTAGGGGACTGATAACCACAGTAGTTAAGTCCCATAGTGCTCAGAGCCATTTGAACCGTTTGAACACGCGACCGCTACGGTCGCAGGTTCGAATCCTGTCTCGGGCATGGATGTGTCTTATGTCCTTGGATTAGTTAGGTTTAAGTAATTCTAAGTTCTAGCGGACTGATGACCTCAGAAGTTACGTCCCATAGTGCTCAGAGCCATTTGAACCATTTTTGAAGTATACAAGTATTTACGAACAGTACAAGCAGGATTGTAGCTAACTGATCACTTAACCAAGTGCAACGTGGAGTACCTGTGTAATGAGTCATTCCAGCTGCATAGCTGAGGGTAAGATTTGTTAAGCATTTCATTGCAGAATTAATGTAATACCCGCACGATAATCTCTGTAGTCATACTGTATTAGGAGCCCGCGATTGGAGTACTATGTTCGTTAAATCGGATTACTCAAGCTGAGGCCAAATGAAGACAAACGACGACGCCACAACACTAACTTTACTTAAGTAGGTAGTCAGCGCTAAATTATGTGCGCTACCATTAACGTTACTGTAAGCAGTTTGGCAGCATAACACCACCACAACTACTGACAATCTGAACCATTATCATCACGCAGTTGTGACTCTCAGTGATTACAGGTTGCTGATGTTTGTCAAGAATAGTTCATATGCCTTACGACTAGGACGGAGAGGATGCTAAATAACAGTAATAGGTCACCCAGTGAAGAGAAGAGTCCACGTATTGTCTCAAGTTCTTGCAGTTTGATATTAATGCAGTTCCCGATAGTTTCACACTAACGGGTTCGTTTGGCTATCGAAATACTCATATGGGAATTATAAAAGTGTAATTGCTAGAACGCTCAACTACCTTAATAACACCTCATTCTGAATTGAATATGACTCGGAAAGCGACGTTAATTTGACGTTTTCATCCATCTCCTGACGTCTCACTGAATGAAGTCTGAAGTGCACGCAAAGTTGTGTTGCCTGTCTCAAGGACTCTGTAAAGTGTTGTGGCAGCTGGCAGTCATTGCTGAATACAGACATGTGCAAATATCCTCACGGCTCTAGCGGAACTCGTCTTTGTTGCATTTTTTCCATACCGTAATTAGCACAATAACATAAGGCTTGTTCTGCTGAAGAACTTGATGCCCACAAGCCCTTAAATAAGAATCCCCTAGCGGGAGTAATGCATGAAAGGAATCAGACTGTTGGACAAAGGAATGGGCAGCTCCCTGCTTTTTGCGTTTCCGATAGCGCCTACGATAAGAATCTTGTGTCCTATTATGCGTCGCAAACTTAAACTGTTTGTTTTTTTACTTCACACTAAAATAAAAGTTATGATATGAAAAGAGGAAATGACTAATATGCTTATCAGGAAATTTAGTTTTTCATGTTTTTTCTCACTTCATACTAAAAGAAGGGCGTTAATATGAGAAGAGGAAATGAAATACACTCCTGGAAATTGAAATAAGAACACCGTGAATTCATTGTCCCAGGAAGGGGAAACTTTATTGACACATTCCTGGGGTCAGATACATCACATGATCACACTGACAGAACCACAGGCACATAGACACAGGCAACAGAGCATGCACAATGTCGGCACTAGTACAGTGTATATCCACCTTTCGCAGCAATGCAGGCTGCTATTCTCCCATGGAGACGATCGTAGAGATGCTGGATGTAGTCCTGTGGAACGGCTTGCCATGCCATTTCCACCTGGCGCCTCAGTTGGACCAGCGTTCGTGCTGGACGTGCAGACCGCGTGAGGCGACGCTTCATCCAGTCCCAAACATGCTCAATGGGGGACAGATCCGGAGATCTTGCTGGCCAGGGTAGTTGACGTACACCTTCTAGAGCACGTTGGGTGGCACGGGATACATGCGGACGTGCATTGTCCTGTTGGAACAGCAAGTTCCCTTGCCGGTCTAGGAATGGTAGAACGATGGGTTCGATGACGTTTTGGATGTACCGTGCACTATTCAGTGTCCCCTCGACAATCACCAGTGGTGTACGGCCAGTGTAGGAGATCGCTCCCCACACCATGATGCTGGGTGTTGGCCCTGTGTGCCTCAGTCGTATGCAGTCCTGATTGTGGCGCTCACCTGCACGGCGCCAAACACGCATACGACCATCATTGGCACCAAGGCAGAAGCGACTCTCATCGCTGAAGACGACACGTCTCCATTCGTCCCTCCATTCACGCCTGTCGCGACACCACTGGAGGCGGGCTGCACGATGTTGGGGCGTGAGCGGTAGACGGCCTAACGGTGTGTGGGACCGTAGCCCAGCTTCATGGAGACGGTTGTGAATGGTCCTCGCCGATACCCCAGGAGCAACAGTGTCCCTAATTTGCTGGGAAGTGGCGGTGCGGTCCCCTACGGCTCTGCGTAGAATCCTACGGTCTTGGCGTCGCTGCGGTCCGGTCCCAGGTCGACGGACACGTGCACCTTCCGCCGACCACTGGCGACAACATCGATGTACTGTGGAGACCTCACGCCCCACGTGTTGAGCAATTCGGCGGTACGTCCACCCGGCCTCCCGCATGCCCACTATACGCCCTCGCTCAAAGTCCGTCAACTGCACATACGGTTCACGTCCACGCTGTCGCGGCATGCTACCAGTGTTAAAGACTGCGATGGAGCTCCGTATGCCACGGCAAACTGGCTGACACTGACGGCGGCGGTGCACAAATGCTGCGCAGCTAGCGCCATTCGACGGCCAACACCGCGGTTCCTGGTGTGTCCGCTGTGCCGTGCGTGTGATCATTGCTTGTACAGCCCTCTCGCAGTGTCCGGAGCAAGTATGGTGGGTCTGACACACCGGTGTCAATGTGTTCTTTTTTCCATTTCCAGGAGTGTATAGGCTTCCAAGACATAATATTTCCTTGTGTGCTACTACTGCATACATGAAAGTCCTGCAGTTAATTTTTGTATGTTGGATAAATTTTGATATCACCTCACATTCCTTTGTGAGAAGGTTCCTATTTTCTTGGGATTCAAGTAGAGTGGACATTTTATCCCTGGTTAATATTCTGATGACTAATGACATGATACCCGTTGCAATTGCTCCATGGCACCTGCGAGTAGAGTCTCACGTTGGTTACTATAAGAACACGCAGGCAGTGATATCCGCTCACTGCAGTCAGAGCCAAGGTGAGTTCTTTCTTTTTATGGCGAAGCTTCTGCTGCAGTGTCCATGCTCAGCCAACATAAACAAATCGCGGCGGCATTGGGCACTGCTAATCGCTGCACTTGTCGCGAGCCTCGACAACAAGAGCGCACTGTCTCTGATAACGATACTATGGAGTTAATACATCTTACTTAACGTAATATGCAGGACGTGGGTTGGGTAAAAATTCAGTATGTAACTTCCCATCGCATTAAAATACTTTACAGTCATATTTGATGCAATATTTATTGTTGGTTGTCTCTCTAATGTTAATAGTACTGATTCAGACTGTGCGTTAACACGAAAACACACACACACACACACACACACACACACACACACACACACACACACACACACACACACACACACACACACACACACGCAAACAGTCATTGATTCCAGTGAGGGTAACAACTACTGTGTGTTGAACAACACATGCACCAGTCGGTTCCTAAGTTGGCGTCGAGTAGATGAGATTTTTCAATTACCTTGCACTGCAAGAATTGTTAGGAGGGGACTGAAATTAAATGGACTTGTTGTATGCTAAAGAGCTGCGACAAAGCAAAGCTTGACCGATTATCGGATAATTGTCCACATGGGTTTTGTGGACGAGTATACTTTTAGTAACCAACCCACCCACGATCATTACGTAAGATTTCTCGAGGGCGTAGGGGAATTGATTTCATTAAGTCGTCGACAGTGTAGGGTAATGGTTTACTTCCCACCATGCCTTTTCTATATTCGTCCAAAGGTCGCTTGCATTTGTAGGTCCACATGGCAATGACCTTGTTACCACTGCCCACATCTTCTCTATCTGGTTGATGTTCGGTGATCGTGGAACAAACGGCAACAACTTTATCCTCTCTTGGCCTTGAAACCAATCTCGCACTGCTCTGCTATGATGAATGGGGCTCTGCTCCTGTAAATAAACTGTTATCTCATTAGTTCATATATTTATACTTAAATAACGTATTTGTAATAAGCACATTGGATTATTATTTTCCACAGTGTTTAAGAATTCAGGCCCTGTCATAGATGAGTGATCTGGAGTCAACAGTCGGATTAAGAATATGGTTTACCCAGTCTATCATATGATGAGAGTCGTAGTCGGATATCCACATGAAGACTGACTGGCTGAATCCGATTAGGACGATCTTGTACCGAAATGAAATTAAGGAAATCGGATAATTTGAACGTCTGTATTGCAACAATGCTGCGCACATAAATTC
Organism: Schistocerca americana; assembly: GCF_021461395.2. Taxonomy (NCBI): domain Eukaryota; kingdom Metazoa; phylum Arthropoda; class Insecta; order Orthoptera; family Acrididae; genus Schistocerca; species Schistocerca americana. The sequence continues at coordinate 345,006,426 of NC_060119.1, forward strand.
CTATGATGGAGTAACAGCTAGCAACTGTCTAAGAAAAAGTGAGAAATATGTCTAGTAGCAGCAATGTAACGTAATTATAACCCATATTTATGTGATAGAAATACTGAATCGAACAATACACATCTATTTCAGTGGTGAGAAGATACACCATATCGGATTTGTTGATGACATAGTGACAATAATAATAATAATAAAAATCCCGTGTGGCCGATAGGGGAAACCTTCCCCCCCTTTGGGTGGTACCGAGGAAATCAAATACTTAGGGTGAACCAAATACTAACACAATCCTGAACGGCTACTCAATCCGTTGAACCCAAAATCCAGACATCTCTGAGTGAAAATCACGGCTACTCAGGTCACCGCCTGTTAGCTCAATGAGCTTGGCTGAAAATATTTGCCTCCGAAGGCTTCAACACCCTCTGGTCCTGTCCGGTCCCGGTATCACCCAGGCCAAACCAGTGAAACACAAGAAAACATGAACTATGCAAGCAAAGTTAACTTTATCCCAGGTGGTACACAACCTGGCCACCGATAGGCGGCAGTTGGGTTTTCGGACTCTGGGGAGTCCAGGTTAGCACGGCAGAGAATATCGAAGATCTCTGGTAAATTTCCCTACCAGCAGAAAACATTCATTTGAAAACTAAACATCGATACATTGATCCAAACAAGAAACCTCTATAATCTCACAAAAGAAATCGACAGACAAAAAATTCTCATCCTTGCTCTTCAAGAACCACGACGAACTGACAATGAAACCTTGCATTAGGGAAACCACTGCATCTTCAAGAGCTACATACAACTCGAACACAGATCTAGCATCAACTCTGTCGAAGAAATCACACCCATCAACAATCGACTTATGACTCATTCAGAGCCCTTATAAAAGATATACACTCGAAAATATTATGAGCAAAGTTCACCAAGATGACGGAAAATACTAATGGGAGACTTCAACTCTATTTGGGACAGAAAAAACCTGTAGAAAAATCATGGGTACAAATCAACACACCGAAACGCTTAGACCAACCGCACACGTCTCACTGACATTTGCCAACAATTCAACCACAAAAGAACGTCTTCCCACTTTAGGAAAAAACCAGTTCCCAGGTAGCATGCTTGGCTACCAGGTGCAAGCTGCTTTCGTTCGCCATTCGAGACTCGCTGAAAGCCAGATTTTTAATTCTTTTCTAGCAGAGCTACAAAAAAATGGTTCAAATGGCTCTGAGCACTATTGGAATTAACTTCTGAGGTCATCAGTCCCATAGAACTTACAACTACTTAAACCTAACTAACCTAAGGACATCACACACGTCCATGCCCGAGGCATGGTTGCGCGGTTGCAGACTGTAGCGCCTTGAACCGCTCGGCTACCCCGGCCGGCTCAGAGCTACAAGCAGGCAGATAAAAACTCAATAAGGGAATCGTGAGACAACGCTCGAGTAAGCCTTAGTGTCAGAGCGAAAACCTTACGGTACTGCCAAATTCATAATGCCAGTTATGTTTTCTGCAGACATATTTTTTGTTGTTGTGAATACATAATTTTATCTATGGAATGCCACATTTTCTTAATGCTTGTGAATGATACAAAAAATGAAGTAAATACACACCTTTTCGTAGTCAAAAGTCGGTAATATCCTACTAATTCGTGTTAAAATAGGCTCAATCGTCTTACAGACACTTAATGCTTTATTAAGATAGACTGCCGTCGTGATGTTTCTGTAGTAAGCTGAATTCAATTTGTATTAGTACAGTGAATATTTTAATTGCATTTTCCATTAGTTTACTAAACGCAACAGTAATCGTCAAAGAGAATTTAATCAGCAAAAGAATTTTCTTTCACGACATCTAAAACTATTTGACAATGCTGAAGTTGTTTACAAATTCTACGCAGGTAGAAACCTACTGGTTCCAACGATACCATTATACCAGAGTAGTTTTAAGAGTATTTTCGTCTAGAAATGAATTGCCGTGACGGTTGACCGATCAAGAGCGGGAAAGGTAAAATTTTACGAATATATGACGAGAGGGACAGGTGCTTGAGAGAGGACTTCTCTATCAATACAATTGCCTGAGAGACGACTTTCCTATCAATCTCCTGGATAGTTTTGTTTCTCAAATCAACACAGTGCGTTATCATGCAGTATCACAGGTGATGTAGTTGTGTTGCTCGATTTTCTTACACTGGGACCGAAAGGTGTCTCAGTTGTTGGCAACAAATTCCAGCTGTGTTGCACACAGCCCTCGGGGCAGAATTCGTAGCCCAAAACACACTTTTGGAGCTATCAGGTGTAAAATATTATGTTCACACTACTCTTTGCTCGAGTTTATGTCTTTTGAGGTGCTCAGCCTTTCATTTATTCTTAGGAAGTTAACGAAAACGGCATCATAACACGTCACCAGTAACAGTACTGCATACGAATGCTCAATGAGCGACCTGATGAAGTTCAATAATAGTCACTCCGTTGATTTTTGTTGTTCCGAATTAGAGCATGCAGTACTCCTACACCAGACTTCCGAACTTTTCCTGTTGAATGCAAATGTCGCGTGACGGTAAAATGGTAATCTATCACATATATCAGTAGTCGAGACTTCCTTAAATTGGAAAATCATTCATGCCAGAACGATCTTTGTTGAAACAAGAATATCTTTTTCTGGCGTATTTTTTTCAAAAGCACTCGCTCCACACACAATTCAAATCTTTCTAGCTGCCTCCTCTGCATTCACCCCTCTGTTATACCAAAAGTAAACGATGTGTTGCAGATGTTACACCTATTTCCACTTGCGACTCAATTTTGCAACGTTTAACTGTAGTTCATGATTTTCAAGCATCCAAAATCCAATGCTTAACTGCAAGATGATAATAGAACTTCAAATTCGAAAATGACAGTTGATACATACACTGACAGCGTGGCGCCGCCTTCACATCGGCGGCGTCGGCGTCTGGCCGATGGCCGGTAGCCGCTGCAGCGCGAGGGAAACGCTCGAGCGTTAGCTGTTATGATCGCGACGCAGCCACGAGCTGTCCTGCGGAATCGTTTCTGGAATACTTGTTATTGCTGGTGGGTAGAATGTAAAGCGAATTATCTTCGATGTTCAGTCAGCCTCATAACTTGAGACCGAAATGTGGTAAAAAAAAAAAAGAAGTACAGTTGGACGCAAACAGGCGACAATAAGTTCACAACGCACGTCCCTTGCCACTAGACCACGGGCTCACACAGCCCGACAATCTCTCGGAAGTAGACAATACTTCCTCCTAACACTTTCGCATCTTACAGTGTTGCCAGATTGTGCATATGGCCGGTTGTCAGGGGCGGTCAGTCTTATTGGCCACCTTAAGCGAATGACTCGGACTTAGTCTCTGAGGCGACCGGCCGGCGGTCAGTTTTATTGTCTAAGACTGTACACAATAGTGTCATAAGCGTTTACCAAGAAAATTCTGTGCGTCTATGTAACCGTTTCAGGACTTTATGCTCTGTTTGTAGGTAGCGTGAATGTGGACGTGTAATTTAAAATATTATACAACGGTTAGCAACGATCCTCCTTATCTTTTTAACGAGTCGAACGAATAAATCATTAAAATTAACAATTCTAACATAAGATAACAGGTAAAAGTGATTTCTCTTCATGACATGTACTAATTACGCTGCTGTTCTAGGTTTAATTGAAAATGTGTCCATTTTGTCATAGATGGACGAAGACGCATCGATGGCGGGGACAACGAACATCGTAGGGTTAGGCGTTACGCCACAATGTACGGAACTGTGCCACGAGACTACATTGTGGGACTATGGAGATCGCAGTAAAGTCGTTCGAAAAACAGGTGGATGCCAGTGTACTTCATGCAGTCATCTCAAACACATCATCGCTTGGTATGTTTGTCGGATTTGCAGTCAGGTCCTGGAATGAAACGGTACCTCGACTTTCCAACTGGCGGACACCCTCAGGAGCGAAGCTGAACTGCTGAGAAGCGAGACTGGTCGCCCCTTGCAGGCCATACAATGCCCATGACGCGTGGTCAAGATGTTGTCAGTGTTGCCCCTTAGCAGAGTGATGAGCCTGTGAAGCGGATATGGGACGACTGGCTTTCGCCTAAAATCATTCGATTACGTTGTGGTAACAGACTGGTATGTAGTGTAGCCCGAGTTTGATAGATCATAATTTGTTTGCGAGCTGTCGAAGCCAACGATTTTGAGTATCAAATCAAAATTGTGGTAATAGACTGACCTTTAGTGTAGCCTAAAGTTTACGTTCGTGTCATATTTAAACTGTTGACTCAGCTGAACGCCACTCGTGCTGTACCCATTTTGGCTGCTCATAGTACACAAGCAGCGCCTCCGTTGGTGAAAGCTGGAAAAGCGATACATCGCGTTCGAAACAACTGTCTCTAAGGCCGCTCCGACTGCGCATCTAGCATTCTAAGGCAAGACGTGGAACCACGTTTTACTATGTAGTAAGGCCACCATTGGCGGCTTCAGGTCTACGCGCTGTGGACGTCCTGTGATCTACATTAGGGTGATGTCTCAGACGTCTCAGCAATCGAGCTTCTCATCTAAAGATGTTGATGATTTGAAGAGGCGAAAAATTGAGTAAAACTGGTTTTGGGATCCAGCTGCAAGCCCTCCAAACAATCATGAAGGAACGTATGTTCAAATACCAACGTTAGAATGTTTGTCTTGCTGTAAAATATATCTTACGGTTACCTTGTATCATTCGGAAACGCTGCATTGAACTGTCACGAATATTTAACATATTTTAAATGAAGTGCCTTCTGCGCCGATTTCACTAAACGATTTTTTCTCCACAAATCATATTAATTCAGGAAATAATGTACATCCTGAATTTGGGAATTGGTAAGAGATATTCTTTGAATTCTCTTGAAGTTTTTGCCGTTATGATGGTCATTCTAAATTCTGACCGACGTAATGAAATTGAAGTAACATTCATGAAAAACTATATTCAATTTCAAATGTTAATTAAAATGAAGAATGTCGCAACAGCTACAGCGATGAAGGGTGAAATAAAGCACAGCTGGTACAGAATACACAAACTATAATTATTATCCTTTTTGTGACGGAAGTGTAGTGACTCGAGCTTTGGAAATGGATGGCTCATAGCCTTCTGATAAGGAATATTTGGGCGGAGTGAAGAAAAGGTGTTGTGTTACGTTCCTGACTGTCGGAATTTATTTCAATTTGCAAGCCAAATTTTAAACCATTTTGTAGAGCCATAAGTGCGAGCACTTATGAAACAGTCTGTGGCTATAATATAACATGGTTGTATCGTAAGAGTGAGGAGGTTTTCCACAGAAAAAGAGCAACACATGGAAAATACTGACAACAATAAGGAACACGATGATGGCGACATCAGGGAATAATTTTCACGGCACTAGAGGGAGCTTTAGAGGGTAAGAACTGTAGGGTGAGGTAGTGGCTGGAATATATCCAACAAATACTTGTCGACTCAGGCTGCAAGTGCTGCTCTGAGATCAAGGGAGAAATTCATGGCGGATGTCATCAACCATACAGAAGACTATTGATTCCAAAAATAAAAATGGAGATACGTTCGAAGGAACTCCTTAGCGCTTTACGAAAGCAAAGTATAATGTAGCAACATCAGGCTTCATCTTCTCTCAACATTACCAGCAACATAATACTGAATGCTACATGCACCCGTCAATATTGCATCTTTGGATCTACATTCTTAAATTAGTATAAATGATTCATGTATTTTAAATTAGAGTGTTTACTTTGACAGAAGAAATTGGCTGATTTTGGTACCGGTAGATCAGTGCATAGCAAATATCGACTAGCTATGAAAATGCGGTGTCTGAGCAATGCCAAGGGACAGAAATGTTTTGACACTCTACGACATATGAAGTCTTTTGATCTACAAACAATAGAAATACTGTGCCCGAAAGGCTTCTGCTTGCAGTCAACGTGGAAGATTGTAAATTATGATTACGTAAGAGATGAAGTAAAATGTGAAATAGAATAGAACAGAAGTCTTGATCTCGATAAAACATATGATAAAATTCAGTGGAAATGACTCTTCTAAAGTAAGAACGATATATGCTGAGATTCGAAGGAATGGAGAGTGCTATTAAACTTATACTTGTACCAAACAAAAACTATAGAAACTTATGGAAGCATAAGCACAGAAAAATCAGAAGAGGGGGAGCGGCAAGGATGTTCCTGATCGCCATACTTGTGTATTGTGTATTGTGTGTATTGAAACCGGGAACCTAGAAACGACGGAGAGGCTTCGTCCCGCCGTAGCCCCACAACAGGCCACAGCAGTCCACCCACCCCACCACCGCCCTACGCCGAACCCAGGGTTATTGTGCGGTATGCATCGAACAACACGAACGCCACGTGCTGTTAACACGAAGCGTGAAATCCGCGATAGCGGAACATTACGAGAATTGCAGCCAAGATGCAGATTTTCAACAACATACGTATCCTGACCAAGGAACGCAACCGCAACATTTATAGATAGAAAGTCCGAGAACCGGTAGACCTTCTGAGAGCGAATACAATTTCAATAAAGATGATACAGACTTCCAGGTTCGTGGCTTCCGCCTTCAGGGATGTAGATATGCAGTTGAGCCATCTAAGAACGAAAGTAATTTTAAACCTAGAAAATCAAGGGAGTGAAATGTTACATTACTGCTAAACTACCGTACAGTTTACTACTTCAGTTTTATTCACACGGATTCATAATTTATACTTTATGCGTTAGTTAATTACAATTATTAGTTCTCAAATGTTCTACATGTCAAATTAAGTACAAAATACCTGTTTTATACCTTTCTGCAGCCTTAAAATTTATGATTTAGTAGTCAAGTGTTAATAGAGATGATTTCAGTAGGATTCCAGCTTCGTTGTTTCCCACCAGCAAGGAAGTAAATAAGCGGTAATGGTGCGTGAGAAATACAAACAAACGAGAGGAAGTCATGTATGCGGTATTTTGATAAACATTCCCCCTCACTTGCGCTGCGTGTTTCGCTACCTGTCTATTGGTGATGGCCCTCTAATAGTAGCCCAAAAAATTTCATCTAGTAATCCTACTTCTTTAGAGCGAGCACAGGAAGCGTCCCCTTTTGTAACTGAAAGGGCCACTGGTTGTAGACAGTGTCACGCTAAACGTGAACATCATAGGTCCTTGAAGAATATCGCAGCATAGGGCTCGAAATTGAAGATTTTACCTACGGAGAGAATTTTTAAAAACATAGGGTACTGTATGACTTCGAAAGCTGGAAACTCTCAACAGGTGATGTCAAACGTCTAGAAGCCAAAAAAAAAAATGTGCTTCTGAAAGAGGGTGCTCAAAGCAGATGGATGGAAAGGAAAATTAATTTAATAGTATTAAAAGGGAAAAGCACACAGAAAAATAACCTCAGAGTCACCGGTGAAAGTAAATTATTCCTTTTCGAGCACATTCTAAGGTATAATTGCAACTCTGAAACGTTTTCGATGTAGAGAGACTTGGAAATAAAGGCAGAAGAAAACCAAGAAACAAGATTATACATTAACTGATGCAGAGCATGGTGCACCGAAATTACGAAAAAAGTACAGACAAAAGATGTGAACAGCGACAGTAACGAGGCATAGCTTTTAACAAAAGATAGCTGGATAATGCAAGGACTACGTCAGCTGTTGTATTATAGTAACTCTTGAAATGTTCCTGAACAATATATTAACGAATATCTGACACGTCTTCAAATGTCTGTGCAAATGTTAGTGCGAAATACAGTGAAAGATTCGCTTAAGATGTGCTGTTGCAGTACTATTACACACACGCACGCGCGCGCGCGCACACACACACACACACACACACACACACACACACACACACACACACACTATTTAGTACACTAAGTCGATGCTTGGTATCATAGACATGACTGTATGAAAGAAAGTATTAGTGAACTAGCGAAGATTGTGACGCCTAAGTAAGAATTGGTCGATGGCCCATTGACAAAATTCTACATACAGGACGCTACAGAGTATGTATTCGCTGTTGACTTTCAGTATGATGTCCAGTAGTAACACTTACATGCGATTTGGCTTCATAAGAGTAAAATACACAAAAACAGCAGAGATTCGAAGCGGAGCAACACTACACAATACTACGACAACTCTCCTACTGAAGAAGTCTTGTACTTTTCGTAATTCCAAACATAAAATTACACCTTTTGTTGCTTGTTCCGTGTACAGCACATTCTCGTTTATTATCACTTCTTGCAACCGCTTTCCCTAAGAGACGGAGTATATTGATGATACAGTTTCAAATGTCGCTGAATTTTGTCTTACCGGTTCGTTATACAAAAAGTAATACATGCAGAAGAAACGCTTAGTCTGAATGACTGATATGCAATGAGAATACTTCCATAACTTAATAACATAAAGATAAAATTTAAAATATGCATGTGTCTTCATTCACACTGTAGTTTTGAGCACAAAGTATTGTTTTTACATCCAAATTTTCTTTTATTTTTCAAAAATTCATACATACAAATTATGTTTAAGTTAGAAAATACGTTACATCGGATTTTGTTGTCATGTACATTCATCATGTTTCCTCCACTGTAACCTTGTTCTATAATCATGCACCTAAGTAGTAAAGTCGGAAAAAAGTGAGAAATTAACTGTGCTCCGTATACCATATAAACATAATTGCTAGTATTCCCATGTTGCAATCCAATAACCAAACTTTCTCTAAAATAAATATGTCACAAATATAGCAAAATTACTTGTACTGGATACATTTACTCTATTTGGTAGACATAAGTTTCAAGAGAGAATCGGAATGTGTAAATCAAAAGTCGCGATAATCTCTTAACTTTAGGAATATGCGTTCAAAGAAGGCACAAAAAGCTTCAAGTGAAATTCTGATATCAGTAAAATTCAAGGACTGTGAGCTAACCGAAATAAAGAGTTACAGATGTATTTACATTCTTTGTTGGATCCCATAGAAGTCCGGAATACGGATTTCGTCTGGTGTGGCTTCCTTGTGATTTCTGAATTTAATTCGAAGTGCTTTCCAGTTGAAAGGCTTAGGTAAGCAGAGAGTTAACGGTGAGGTTGGGCGCGTCGACCACGACTCTCTTGAAGTCTGCATATTCGCAGCAGTACGAGTAGCCCATCTTCTGGTTATTGGCCTTCCAAGTTAACCAGCTGATCTTGGTGCATACGTCTTTGCAGATGAAGTAGTCAGAGCCAGGGTTCTTAATGTACGGGTTGTTTACACCTAGGAACACTACAGCTGCCTTAGTATCCTTTCTATACAGAATCTTCCAAAAGAGCTTCGGCACTGGAATGTAGTTTGTGCCGTTAGTATAAAGGTACAACTCCGTCTCGGCATTTCTCTTGTTGGGCAGCGTTGTGATTCCGTGCGTACCCGTGTAGATTTGCAGCTCGACGAGGTTTGTTGCAACATAGGAATGTACATTGTCCTCCATGGTTTTCCAGTTGCCACCATTGAATGTTTGCCACTGCGGTGCAGCATTCATGTAGAAGAATGTGACGTATTCCTGCGCGCCAAGGCTGAAATCAGACTTAGCAGTGAGGTGTCCTTTGGAAAGGAAGTAGTCGGTCGTTAGAGAAATGTACCTGGACCCCAAGTTAGGGTCCTCCAGCAGTTTTCCGACCGTGTCGATCTGCGTGGTCCTTCTGTATTGATTATCCATGTCAATGTTGGGGAAGAAGGTGCCATTCAACCAGTCGGGCCGGGGGAAACCGGCCTGGCTGCCCCCTATTTCGCGGACCATCGTGAAGTGGTCGTACACCGTGCTGTAGGAGCGAGCGTCGAAGCAGGCGTCGATGAGCGTGTAGAAGTCGGGGCCGACCTGGAAGCCTAGCTGGATCTCCTGATACTGACTTCTGCTGCCGCACGTTTTGGCCGGATTCCTCTCCGATGGTTTCGGCTGGGACACGCATCGGAGATCACTGAAGTTGTAGGCCGTACCGCCGATGGTGAAGGTGGTGCCGGAGAAGCAGGTGGCTGTCGCCAGCGGCTGTTTCGTCACCACGAGGGCGTTGTCGGGACACGCGACGATGATCTGCTGGTTCTGCCTGAGCAATATTTTCCCCGAGGAGTCCGGCGTGACGAAGCCGTGCACGTCTTTGCTTCCGCCGGGCTTCAGCAGCAGCGGCTGAGGGTAGGGCATCTTGGATTTGTTTACGTCCACCAAACAGCCTGTAATTTGAATAGAAATGTCATTATAACTGAACTGATAACTCAGTTTCACAACAGGCTGCAAAAATATAATTGCGTAGGTTTCCGCGGCCAGAGTCAGTCGACATAAAAGTTTTCTGGGTATGGTACCGCGTCATAATGTAAAAAACCACTGCTACTGGAGGAAAACCAACGACTCGGCCACGATTGCAGCGGCCTCCTTCTGGGTCTTGCTTACCACCTCAGATGAACTTTGGAACCAGGTGAATGCAGCTTCGATATCTGTATAACAGGACGCCATTCGCTCCTCAAACGCGTCCATGCCGTCACGCACGCAACAAGCTATCAGGGCCCATGGTGGATCCTGTGCCTAGCAGGCAACAGGACACATGCTAAATCGAAGAGACTGAAATGTTAATCATTTCTGCAGAACATACTACTGTACATGTCCTCTGAATATGAACGTCCTATCTGTAATTGTTCGCCAACGGCCTTGCCACAGTGGCTACACCGGTTCCCGTCAGATCACCGAACTTAAGCGCTGTCGGGCTGGCCTAGCACTTGGATGGGTGACCATCCGGTCTTCCGAGCGCTGTTGGCAAGCGGGGTGAACCCAGCCTTGTGAGGCAAACTGAGGAGCTATTTCATTGAGGAGTAGCGGCTCCGGTCTCGGAAACTGACATACGGCCGGGAGAGCGGTGTGCTGACCACATGGCCCTCCATATCCGCATCCAGTGACACCTGTGGGCTGAGGATGACACAGCAGCCGGCCGGTAGCTTTCGGACTTCATGGCCTTTTCGGGAGGAGAAGTAGTAAAGTATCTCTAACTGTTCAAGGTGCTCTGTTTTATCTGAACATGAGTGTATAATAGGTAATGTACGAGGGGATATCAATAAGTAATGCAACACATTTTTTTTTTCTAAAGGCAGCTTGGTTTTATTCAGAATTCCAGTACATCATATCATTCTCCTTTCTTTTTGGCTACAAAATTCTATTTTTCAACGCATATTATCGTTGAGTGCGACGGCTTTACGTCACCTTACTGGCAGGTCCTGTATACCCTCATAATGCCACTCTACTGGTCGACATGTTGCTGTATCAGGGCACTTTGACCTATTGAATTACATCCTCTTACCGGTAGCCATACCCATCATTCCTGGGGAGTGCATCTTTCATTGAGTCAGAGAGATGGAAGTCGAAGGTGAGAGATCCGGGCTGGGTCTTCCCAGAAGAAGGCCACTGCAATCGTGGCCGAAACGTTGCTTTTTCTCCAGCAGCAGTAGTTGTTTACATTATGATGCGGTACCATACCCAGAAAACTTTTAGGCTGCAAAAAGATTAGAATATAGAATGCTGTCAAAGAATTTGCGCACAGTAAGTCTGACATTTTCTCACCGACAGTAATTCATTTACTTGAAATTTTTATCAAAGTCAGAGCAAGAGTTTGCTGTTGCTTCATCCAAAATCACAAAATCGGTTAACCTACTCAAGCGAGAGTGAAATACACTAAGATTTCAAAAAGAATGTAATACACTGCTGCCCATCGAAGTTGCAACAACGGAAATATGTTGTTGTTGTTGTGGTCTTCAATCCTGAGACTGGTTTGATGCAGCTCTCCATGCTACTCTATCCTGTGCAAGCTTCTTCATCTCCCAATACCTACTGCAACCTACATCCTTCTGAATCTGCATAGTGTATTCATCTCTTGGTCTCCCTCTACGATTTTTACCCTCCACACTTCCCTCCAATACTAAATTGGTGATCCCTCGATGCCTCAAAACATGTCCTACCAACCGATCCCTTTTACTAGTCAAGTTGTGCCACTTCTCTTCTCCCCAATCCTATTCAATACCTCCTCATTAGTTATATGATCTACCCATCTAATCTTCAGCATTCTTCTGTAGCACCACGTTTCGAAAGCTTCTATTCTCTTCTTGTCCAAACTAGTTACCGTCCGTGTTTCACTTCCATTCATGGCTACGCTTCATACAAATACTTTCAGAAACGACTTCCTGACACTTAAATGTATACTCGATGTTAACATTTTCTCTTTTTCAGAAACGCTTTCCTTGCCATTGCCAGTCTACATTTTATATCCTCTCTACTTCGACCATCATCAGTTATTTTGCTCCCCAAATAGCAAAACTCCTTTACTACTTTAAGTGTCTCATTTCCTAATCTAATTCCCTCAGCATCACCTGATTTAATTCGAACATTCCATTATCCTCGTTTTGCTTTTGTTGATGTTCATCTTATATCCTCCTTTCAAGACACTATCCATTCCGTTCAACTGCTCTTCCAAGCCCTTTGCTGTCTCTGACAGAATTACAATGTCGTCGGCGAACCTCAAAGTTTTTATTTCTTCTTCGTGGATTTTAATACCTACTCCGAAATTTTCTTTTGTTTCCTTCACTGCTTGCTCAATATACAGATTGAATAACATCGGGGATAGGCTACAACCCTGTCTCACTCTCTTTCCAACCACAGCTTTCCTTTCATGTCCCTCGACTCTTATAACTGCCATCTGGTTTCTGTACAAATTGTAAATAGACTTTCGATCCCTGTATTTTACCCCTGCCACCTTCAGAATTTGAAAGAGAGTACTCCAGTTAACATTGTCAAAAGCTTTCTCTAAGTCTACAAACGCTAGAAACTTTGGTTTGCCTTTCCTTAATCCATCTTCTAAGATAAGTCATAGGGTCAGTATTGCCTCACGTGTTCCAACATTTCTACGAAATCCAAACTGATCTTCCCCGAGGTCGGCTTCTCCCAGCTTTTCCATTCGTCTGTGTAGAATTTGTGTTAGTAATTTGCAGCCGTGACTTATTAAACTGATAGTTCTGTAATTTTCACATCTGTCAACACCTGCTTTCTTTGGGATTGGAATTATTATATTCTTCTTGCAGTCTGAGGATATTTCGCCTGTCTCATACATCTTGCTCACCAGATAGTAGAGTTTTGTCAGGGCTAGCTCTCCGCGACTACCTGTAGTTCTAATGGAATTTTGTCTACTCCCGGTGCCGTGTTCCGACTTAGGTCTTTCAGTGCTCTGTCAAACTTTTAACGCAGTATCATATCTCTCATTTCATCTTCATCTACATCTTCTTCCATTTCCATAATATTGTCCTCAAGTACAAACACTGAGACGGAGCGCAGATACAAAGCACCAAGATTTCGCACAGAGAGGCGTGTGAAACTAAAGAACTGCGGATGAAGTCAGCCGGCTTAAACAAAAAGACAAAAAAAGTTTCCTGTGCGGTAGAGTGGTTGCTTATAAATCACAAATTCCAGAAAATTCTTAGACGAACCCGAAACATGAGACTATCTAGGCCTCAGGCAGAGACAGGCGTTAGAAAGAAGTTTTGCGTAGTTGCTTTCACAGCAACTAAGGAACGAAGAGAAACATTGGAACAACATGCGACCAAAGCTGATAGCAGCGCGACAATAAAGACGTGAGAAAGACACCTGTTTATCAATCACACATCAGCTCACACAAGATAGAAAATTGCCACCCTGCACAGGAGGCGTAATCATGGAACGGCGATCAGTCATCAGGCGGCCTTGCAAATTTAGTCCGCCAATGACAGGGCCAAGAGGAGGAAATATTCGACGCGTCTGTGAGCTTAGAGAGTGATGAAAAGCGAAGAGGACAGTTGGGGAGATAGCGTGGAAGCAATAGGACGTGGGGCCCCTCCACCCACCGCTTACATCTGCCTCCCGACACCGTTATATCTCTGTTTCGGCTGCGGCAACACACACCGACATCGCGGATACCGTACCTGGCCATAGGAGGCTCGCTAATGAGTGCTGCGAAGGAAGAGAGAAGGAAGTAGGTTACAGTATGCATGTTCGCCCAGTGCTTGAATACTGCTCAGCAGCGTGGGATCCGTACCAGATAGGGTTGATAGAAGAGATAGAGAAGATCCAACGGAGAGCAGCGCGCTTCGTTACTGGATCATTTAGTAATCGCGAAAGCGTTACCGAGATGATAGATAAACTCCAGTGGAAGACTCTGCAGGAGAGACGCTCAGTAGCTCGGTACGGGCTTTTGTTAAAGTTTCGAGAACATACCTTCACCGAAGAGTCAAGCAGTATATTGCTCCCTCCTACGTATACCTCGCGAAGAGACCATGAAAATAAAATCAAAGAGATTAGAGCCCACACAGAAGCATACCGACAATCCTTCTTTCCACGAACAATACGAGACTGCAATAGAAGGGAGAACCGATAGAGGTACTCAAGGTACCCTCCGCCACACACCGTCAGGTGGCTTGCGGAGTGTGGATGTAGATGTAGATGCAGACGTCACCGCTACGAGGCGACACGCCGTAACGGCTCAGCGTCTGCTGCCGATGTCGCCACACGACGAACGACCGTGAACGATGGTGAGATGATTCATTCCCCTTCCAGCCCCCCCCCCCCCCAGTCCCCACTCCCCTTTTTCCCCCTAAATAAGTGAGTCGTATCCACGCCGAGTTAAATCGGCCTTCAGATTTGTAATTTTATGTAGAAAAAGTACAGTGATAAAAGCTAATGTCACATTGAAAAGAAAATTGTGTAAATCAATAGTGATGTCATAGAAACAGTTCATTATTTTTGTATTTCGCATAATGCGCAATAACATGTGCAAATAGCCTATTGGATAACGTCGAAAGCTCCAAGACATATGTCGAATAATGCCGTTGTATACAAAGAAGACTTGGCTAGAACGTTGTAGCGAAATGCAAGAAGACCTGCATAAGATCGTTACTTGGCACAGGGAGCGGCAGTTGACCCTCAACATACACAAATGTAAAGTATTGCGCGTTATTATATGGTTACAAGACTGCTAAACACGCGCTGGAAGCAGTAACATCCAACATGTCTAGAAATGTGCTTACGAAGCGGTTTAAAATGTAACGACCACATGAAACTAGTCGTAGGTGTGCCAGGTTCCAAACTGACTCATTGGGCTACATCTGAGGAACCGTGGTCCCGCCAGGAGGGAGATGGTGGAGTCTCATACTCCTTCACAGAGCGTATGGGAACGATGCGGGAGACCCGCAGCGTCTTGCTAGGCAAGGTTCTAGTGGAGGTGGTTTTCCTTTGCCTACCTCCGACCGAAATGGGGATGAATCGAAGACGACACAACAACACTCAATCATCTCGAGGCAGGTGAAAAACCCTTGACCACGCCAGGAATCGAACCCGGGACCTCGCGCTCGGAAGCGAGAACGCTACCGCGAGACCACAAGCGGCGGACAGGAAGGAGATAATATAACGAAATCCTTTCTCGACTGACACCTCAATATTGCTCGGTAGTTTGGGACTCGCACACGTACAGTACGGATGGTGAAAATAGAGAATACCCACAGAAGAGCAGGGCCTTTCGTGACAAGTTCGTTTAACAATCGCCAAAGAGTCGCGGAGGTGTTCAACTCCAGCGGCTGTAGCTACAACAAAGGCTTTGCCAAGCACACTATGGATTCCTGTTTGGATTCCATGAGAGTAGTTTCTTGGAAGAATCAACCTACGTACTACTACTTGCTATCTATATCACGCGAAAATGGCTTGAATATATAGTTAGAGGCATCCAAACTCAGACGGAAGCTTGGTAACAATCGTTCTTCCCGCGTAATATTTGCGGCTACAACGGGAAAGCTGGAAGAGTTAATGGTACACAAAGTACAACCTCCGTACACAATAAGGTAGCTTGTGGAGTACAGCCACAAATGTAGATGTAAATGAGGAATAGATGGACAAGAGAAAAAATGGAAGAGTAAGCAAAACTGGTGTTTCAAAAGTAAGTTTACATTGAGCTTCGGTTCCCAGTTTGGACTTACGGCAAATAGACACGGACTATAATGGAAAATGAAGAATTTCACCGTGAGGGACGAGGTGAGGTACGTGTTGGGGTCAGCACTGTACCTGCGTGGGGCTGCGGGGAGGCGTGGCCAGCCATGGCGAGAAGAGCCAGCAGCAGCAGAGCGGCCATCGTGGAGTTCTTCGGACTGAAGAGGCCGCCCGTCGCCACGCGCTTATATTGCGGCGCGTGTCCACTATCAGGTAAATTTCCGCAAGTGGCTTGAAGAAACCACTTCTGGAAGTCGACAGGATATGGAAGCACCCACGGAAGCTGACTCCCTTTAATTTCGTAATGTTGTAGAAGCTGCTTTCGCAACCTAGAGAAAACGTTTCCTAGTTCCTTGTACCTTTCTGGAAGTACTCGCCGAACTTGCCAGTTGCTGCAAGTTTTTGAGACACTCACAGAAGTTGTGCGTGGACAGTACGAAATGTCGGTGTTGAAGTACTTGTTGACCACTGAAAAAAACGCAGCAGTTAATTTAAAGAGTCGAGGGTGTTCCTGTGTTGTGTGACACACACAATACGTGGTTTTCAAAAACAGGATTAAGAACAGGGCACACTGTAAAATATTCTGTGGAGTTTGAAATTAGAGAAGAGGAGACACGTAAAAAAATTCACAATTTGCGCACTCAGTATCTCCAGGCAATTAATTAAGCGTTGACACGAAAAACTATACGAATCGGAGATGATTTGTGTAGAAGTAAATGGGATTTATTTCATACTTACGTTTCACGCCTACTCACCAGAGGAAAGAGACGACAATTGGATGAGTGAAGCAGATTTAATATTCATCAAAAATGTTTATTACTACAAATGTATATAGGTTTACGCTCACATAAGAAATCATCTGAAATTTAAAGTCATCTGTATCGCCTTTCTTGTTCTCCTTCTAGTGATACAGAGTAATCTGTAAATTCATTTCGCACTTCCTTGGCTCACGGGTCAGTTATGTATGTTTATGAGTTCCAGCGGTATATTTCTGTCTGCTCTTTTTGTATTTCCGCCAGCCTCCTGGAGTTTTTAAATCTTGAGAATCAAACGTACCATGCGGCGAATGAATGGAATTGGTGCTGTCGTATTTTACTACAAAGTTTTGGAGTGCACAAACTGCTCTGAAAAGTTTTTGGCGTAGAAGAATTAGCGTTCATAGTCAAAACATGTGCATGTAAGTCCCATAATTTTCAAATACAACGATTTTGCGTTGTTTGACTGCTTAAAAAAAAGGATATAATCACTAAAGTGCCAAAGAAACTGGTATAGACATATATATTCAAATACAGACATGTGTAAACAGACAGAATACGGTGTTGCGGTCGACAACGCCTATATAAGACAAGTGTCTGGCGCAGTTGTTAGATCTGTTACTGCTGCTACAATGGCAGATTATCAAGATTTAAGCGAGTCTGAATTTGGCGTTATAGTCGGCGCACGAGCGATCGGATACGGCATCTCCGAAGTAGCGATCAAGTGGGAATTTTCCCGTGCGATCATTTCACGAGTGTACCGTGAATATCAGGAATCCGGCAAAACAACAAATTTACGATATTACTGTGGCTGGAAAAAGATCCTGCAAGAACGGGACCAATGATGACTCAAGAGAATCGTTCAACATGACAGAACTGCAACCCTACCGCAAATTGCTGCAGATTTCAATGCTGAGCCATGAGAAGTGTCAGCGTACGAACCATTTAACGAAACGTCATCGATATGCGCTCTTTTTTTTCCTGGGCCCGTCAACACCGACGTTGGACTGTTGACGACTGGAAACGTGTTGCCTGGCCGACGAGTCTCGTTTCAAATTGTATCGAGCGGTTGCACTTGTACGGATATGAGGACAACCCCATGAGTCCATGCACCTTGTATGTCAGCAGGGGGGTGAGTAAGCAGGTGGAGGCTCTGTAATAGAGTGCGCCGTGTGCAATTGGAGTGAATTGGACCCCTAATACATCCATTGTGCATTCCGACCGACTTCGGCAAATCCAGCAGGGCAATGCGACACCCCATACGTCCAGAATAGCTACAGAGTGGCTCAAGGAACACTCTTCTGAGTTTAAACACTTCTGCTGGCCACCAAACTTCACAGACATGAACATTATTGAGCATATGTGGGATGCCTTGCAACGTTCTGTTCAGAAGAGATCTCCACCCCCTCGTACTCTTACGAATTTATGGACAACCTTGCAGCATTCATGTGTCTATTCCCTCCAGTACTACTTCAGACATTAATCGATTCCATGCCACCTGCGTGCTGTGCTCGCGTGAGCCCTACGAGATATTAGGCAGGTGCACCAGTCTCTTGGCTCTTTAGTGTATAAAATGAAGCCCTACCCTTAGGAAGCCCTCAACGCATAATTGGCTGTTGAAAATTTTGGGTCTTACATGCACACGTTTTAACTGTGAACGCAAATTCTTATAAAACAGGAAATTTTCATAGTGGTTTGTGCTCTCCAAAACTTTATAGTAACAGACGAGAGCAGAAATGCCATTTACTCCCCTCTTGACACACTTGATTCTCAAGATTTACAAATGCAAGGAGACTGCCACAAACTCTAGTACATATATATATATATATATATATATATATATATATATATATATATATATATATATAACGAGGATGGGGGTAAGAGGGGGCTCTCCTTCCCCCTTCCATGCCACTTCTGGAATCTGAGCTAAGAAAATTTTATTCACTTACTGAGTGGACAATCATCAATTGTCAAGGATATTGAAAAATTTTTTGTGTCACTTATAAGAATTAGTTCTTGTGGCATGACACGTGTTGTAAGAGTCCTACCAAAAATGAAAATTTTAGAGCACGGTGCCCCTGCAACAATTTCTACCGACACCCACGAATGGATGTCTTTATGATTGATGTAGACGCTGACTTCTTCCTTGGTAGACTCTATAATTATATGCAACACCGACACAGTTTGGAAAATAGCATATATTTTCAAAATCATTAACGGTCTGTAACCATTCTGTTCTGGAAAACACACTCAATCACACAGAAGTAATAAAATAAACTCTGAGAGAAAAGGAAATAAAAGATGGAAATACTGACGCTGTTATAACAGGCCAACTGAAACAATGCACAAGCCTACTGATCAGCGTCAGGTTTTTGGGTATTATAGTGTACTGCGGTCGGCAGGAGAGAAATAGCTGTCAATTTGAAGATACTTTTTTATAACTAAAGAAAAAAAACGCATTCTTGTCATACAGTAACTTTTAAACGCGGAACAAACAAACAAAAAAAAAGAAAACACAATTCTGTGGTAGAAAAACAGTTAAGGAAACAATGCAACGGAAGAAAATACCGACAAAAGCTACTCTACCAACTACAACGTGCTACTACAAGGCTAAGGCGAATGAATACAAGGCTAGAGCCGGCGTCCGTATTGTCCAGAGCTGTTCCTAGCGCTTTCGCCGGCCGGAGTGGCCGAGCGGTTCTAGGCGCTACAGTCTGGAACCGCGCGACCGCTACGGTGGCAGGTTCGAATCCTGCCTCTGGCACGGATGTGTGTGATGTCCTTAGGTTAGTGAGATTTAAGTAGTTCTAAGTTCTAGGAAACTGATGACCTCAGAAGTTAAGTCCCATAGTGTTCAGAGCCATTTGAACCCACTTGTTCCTAGCGATTGGTAAACACTGCCTGTCTGACTGTCTAGGTGTGCTTATAAATCCATGTCGGCGGAGTGCTACAAAAGTCATTATGAGTTCCGATTGGTGGAACACTGTCACATGTTGACTGGCCAAGTAGTTCCTTGTTTATCTGGAAAATCTGTTAATGTTTCTGGCCGCTGCCGATTTTTCTCTCCGCGCTGCTGAATGGAGGTTAGCAACCCATCTTGCGTGTCGGTTCTGCTAGCCCTCTAACAATAAGGGGCCGCTACGACAGGTATTACTTGGCATCTGAACTGCACTCCTGGAAATTGAAATAAGAACACCGTGAATTCATTGTCCCAGGAAGGGGAAACTTTATTGACACATTCCTGGGGTCAGATACATCACATGATCACACTGACAGAACCACAGGCACATAGACACAGGCAACAGAGCATGCACAATGTCGGCACTAGTACAGTGTATATCCACCTTTCGCAGCAATGCAGGCTGCTATTCTCCCATGGAGACGATCGTAGAGATGCTGGATGTAGTCCTGTGGAACGGCTTGCCATGCCATTTCCACCTGGCGCCTCAGTTGGACCAGCGTTCGTGCTGGACGTGCAGACCGCGTGAGACGACGCTTCATCCAGTCCCAAACATGCTCAATGGGGGACAGATCCGGAGATCTTGCTGGCCAGGGTAGTTGACTTACACCTTCTAGAGCACGTTGGGTGGCACGGGATACATGCGGACGTGCATTGTCCTGTTGGAACAGCAAGTTCCCTTGCCGGTCTAGGAATGGTAGAACGGTGGGTTCGATGACGGTTTGGATGTACCGTGCACTATTCAGTGTCCCCTCGACGATCACCAGTGGTGTACGGCCAGTGTAGGAGATCGCTCCCCACACCATGATGCCGGGTGTTGGCCCTGTGTGCCTCAGTCGTATGCAGTCCTGATTGTCACGCTCACCTGCACGGCGCCAAACACGCATACGACCATCATTGGCACCAAGGCAGAAGCGACTCTCATCGCTGAAGACGACACGTCTCCATTCGTCCCTCCATTCACGCCTGTCGCGACACCACTGGAGGCGGGCTGCACGATGTTGGGGCGTGAGCGGAAGACGGCCTAACGGTGTGCGGGACCGTAGCCCAGCTTCATGGAGACGGTTGCGAATGGTCCTCGCCGATACCCCAGGAGCAACAGTGTCCCTAATTTGCTGGGAAGTGGCGGTGCGGTCCCCTACGGCACTGCGTAGGATCCCACGGTCTTGGCGTGCATCCGTGCGTCGCTGCGGTCCGGTCCCAGGTCGACGGGCACGTGCACCTTCCGCCGACCACTGGCGACAACATCGATGTACTGTGGAGACCTCACGCCCCACGTGTTGAGTAATTCGGCGGTACGTCCACCCGGCCTCCCGCATGCCCACTATACGCCCTCGCTCGAAGTCCGTCAACTGCACATACGGTTCACGTCCACGCTGTCGCGGCATGCTACCAGTGTTAAAGACTGCGATGGAGCTCCGTATGCCACGGCAAACTGGCTGACACTGACGGCGGCGGTGCACAAATGCTGCGCAGCTAGCGCCATTCGACGGTCAACACCGCGGTTCCTGGTGTGTCCACTGTGCCGTGCGTGTGATCATTGCTTGTACAGCCCTCTCGCAGTGTCCGGAGCAAGTATGGTGGCTCTGACACACCGGTGTCAATGTGTTCTTTTTTCCATTTCCAGGAGTGTATATTGATCATCGCGACCATGAGGTCAAACCCAAATTAAAACGGTTGACACAATATGTGGTAGCGTACGTTTCTACAGAATTTGGGAATACAATTGCTTAGTGGACGTGGGGTGAAACAAATTTCATGTGCATGCCGTTCAAAGAAGTGCATGATTCAGAAGGCAACTGCTTTGTAAGTTTTCTTATTGAGCGAATAATGCGAGTGAGTTATGAAATATCGGAATACTAACTTACAAATACTCTCTTTTCAAACATTCAAATACCTGTAGAGGCACACAGCAGTTCACAGGTGTTCAACAGATTGCGATCACCTGGACTCGGAAAACGGACAGAAGCGAGTAAAGTAAAAAATAAATTAGTTAAATATGCAGCAAAATTTGGGGGGGGGGGGGGGGGAAGCAACTGTTGGGGAACATGATTTTGTTACTGGGGAAATTGGGGACTATTTTATCTGCATAACCTTACTACTAGTATCATCTCTGATATTTTACTTCAAAGAACACATACTTAGTTTCCTCGATATTGACTAGATCTCTCTCTCTCCCTCTCCCTCTCTCTCCCTCTCTCACCCTCTCTCTCTCTCTACAAATTAGTGGATACGCCTTTCCTTTTTTCGTCTCTGATTTTAGCATTATATAGTAATTGACACCAATTCAGACGATATTATGGCAGATAATGGAAAGGGCATTACTGCAAAGAACTACTGAAAAACCGACAGACACCAGTGCAGTCTTTCTTAAGCCAACAGAGAGGAACTGAAAAGTAATCGAGATTCACATTGTTTTCAGTAGATATTAAAAACTGACAGTCCATGGAATGCCTGGTTCACAGTTTTATTGCTCCTTATGGAGTCAAAGAGAGATATGTGCTCATGTGATTTATTGCTTTGTGTGCTTAAAAGATGGTAAACAATGATTTCTGCCGACAGTCGACAAGTGGTTGTCATTTCTACAAATTATGGTACAACAAAGTTGAAGCTTCATTGTTGTATATAGTGTCCATTTCTGGCTCATCTCTTGCTTCACGAAAGAAGTAATTTATTCCGAGCACAGCCACTAAAAGTTACGGGTTTGGATGTCCGTTTTATGGGTCTTTTGTTTATTGTTGTGTTTGCTTCTTTTTGTTACTTCTAGTTCTGTGAGGAAGTAGGTATCTATTACCTGCTCTGATTATTGTGTGAAGATATCAGGCCAAGTTACAAGATTTCTGTACTTTTTGCATGCTTTATTGATGTGGACTAGAGCTTCAACCTTGTTTAAAGGAATGTAAAAAGGAGAAAATAAAGGATTCTCATTTTATTTTTAGAATAAATAAAATTATGACGTAAACACAACATATGAAATCATGCCATTGCGATATGTTCTTATTGAGTGAGATTAAACAGTACTTAGTAGAGTAACGAAATATGTAAATGTGAGTTTGGTTGCCAGATTATGTTTTTATTAATATTGAGTTGGCTTTGTGTATTTTCTGGGTCGTTTGTCTGCCATTAAAATAAAAAGTAATTTAGCCTATTAATTTATTAAATTTCTTGTTTCACCTTCTGGAGATTTAAAAGAGAAAATACTGCATTTGAACTTACTAAGACCTTTGACACAGTACAACGTAGACACAATTGCAATTCCTCTGACTGTGGCAATAAATTAGATTCCGTACTCTATAATGACAAGTCTCTTCAAATGAGCAGTGACGTGGAACAGTACTGGAGGCTCTCACAAGTAATGTTTTGGTGTCATATTTTATTGAAACAGTTGTAAAAAAATAAATGATCAAATCAGTTCATTTTCGGTACATACTGATGCTCCCAATAAACGGAAGAGAAAATGTTTCCCACTTGTAGTAACTTTCTATGATGGCAAAGATGGAATAGTAAATTACCAGTTACAGTTTTTTGAAGAACTGGATGAAACATCAGAGTCTACTACGAATACTACTGTCAAAACATTTGAAATATTTCGTTTGGAGCTTACTAATTTTGTTGCATATACTGCTCTCTCAATACTTTGGTCAATTATGGTCATACCTGCTCCGTGTTTCAGAAGTTGCAAAATCTTGAACTCCTTAAAGCTAACTGCAGTTGTCATTTCTTGCATAATACAGTGACATACTGGGTGAAATTATTACCTTTCGACGTTGAAAGTCTTGTGCTAAGGGTTTACAGTGAATTTTCTTTGAATGTCGAAAGGATGGAGGCGCTTAAAGAATTCTATGCATTTGTTAATTGAGATATCATACCGTTCTTCGCCATATAGTAGTTAGGTGGACAACTGCAGTGCTAAATATGGAAAGACATTTGTTTGACTGGAAAGTGATCAAAATGTATTTCCGGGAAGAGGGGATAAATAATGCAATAAACCTATTCAGTCTTTTGTCGCTAATGAAAAAAGTGGAGTGCCAGAGTACTATGTTTATTTTGTACATTATTTATTAAATTTATTTCAGAAATTTATTGAAGTTCTGGTATCCAGACACATACATCCTGTAAAGTAATATAATATTATGCTCAAATTAAAAGAGGTTATTGATTCATGTAGGAATGATAGCTTCTTTGGAGCAAAAGCTAACCAAGAAATGATAAACCTCAATGAGGTTAACAGAAATAAATTCCAGAATGAAGCTGTTTTAGCCTATTAAAGAGCCAAAGGTTCTCTTACAAACTGGTGTGAATGCGAAAATTGTCATTTTATTATTTTAAGTTACATGGATGTAGGGAAAGTAACTCCTGGATATTTAAAATATGTACGAGCGTCAAAGAAGACATTGATAAACCTAGTTCATGCAAAGAAATTGGTTTATATAATAAAATCTTGGAACAAAATACGGCTGCATGTAGCAATGTCTATGTGAAAAAGAGTCTTTAGTCACATGAATCATTTATGGTCTGAAGCTAATAACAATTGGAGTGCCGATGTGGTAAAAGCAGTAGATTGCCACATGCAACGATTTTCATCAAAGAATTAACGGTGACAAAAATTTGTTTGGGTCTGTATCTAGTAATATTGTGTATAACTTTAATGTTTACAAAGCTTTTTATTGTTTTTGCCCTCAGCCCTAAGATCATAAAGTCCTATCTCCAGGCAATGTTCGATATTTTTGTCACTCAGGTGACTCGTGTCAAATTTCTCACTTTTATAATTTTAAATAATAACAATATTTTGAATGAGTGTAGTCGTTGGAATAACGTCAGTTGTGAGAATGCACAAAAAACATCTTTAAAAATGAACCTATCAATGTGAAGTAATAATCGTGAATTTATGATATATCTACATCTACATGAGTACTCTGCAAGTCACATTTAAGTGCTTGACAGAGGGTTCATCGAACCACAACCATACTATCTCTCTACCATTCCACTCCCGAACAGCGAGCGGAAAAACGAACACCTAAACCTTTCTGTTCGAGCTCTGAATTCTCTTATTTTATTTTGATGATCTTTCCTACCTATGTAGGTTGGGTTCAATAAAATATTTTCGCATTGGAAAGCATTCAGTTGGTGACTGAAATGTCGTAAATAGTTCTCGCCCCGACGAAAAACGTCTTTGCCTTAATGACTTCCATCCCAACTCGCGTATCATATGTGTCACACTCTCTCCCCTATTACGTGATAATACAAAACGAGCTGCCCTTTTTTGCACCCTTTCGATGTCCTCCGTCAATCCCACCTGGTAAGGATCCCACACCGCGCAGCAATATTCTAACAGAGGACGAACGAGTGTAGTGTAAGCTGTCTCTTTAGTGGACTTGTTGCATCTTTTAAGTGTCCTGCCAATGAAACGCAACCTTTGGCTCGCCTTCCCCACAATATTATCTATGTGGTCTTTCCAACTGAAGTTGTTCGTAATTTTAACATCCAGGTACTTAGTTGAATTGACAGCCTTGAAAATTGTACTATTTATCGAGTAATCGAATTCCAACGGATTTCTTTGGGAACTCATGTGGATCACCTCACACTTTTCATTATTTAGCGTCAACTGCCATCTGCCACACCATACAGCAATCTTTTCTAAATCGCTTTGCAACTGATACTGGTCTTCGGATGACCTTACTAGACGGTAAATTACAGCATCATCTGCGAGCAACCTAAGAGAACTGCTCAGATTGTCAGCCAAGTCATTTATATAGATCAGGAACAGCAGAGGTCCCAGGACGCTTCCCTGGGGAACACCTGATATCACTTCAGTTTTACTCGATTGTTTGCCGTCTATTACTACGAACTGCGACCTTCCTGACAGGAAATCACGAATCCAGTCGCACAACTGAGACGATATCCCATAGGCCCGCAGCTTGATTGGAAGTCGCTTGCGAGGAACGGTGTCAAAAGTCTTCCGGAATTCCAGAAACACGGAATCAACCTGAGATCCCCTGTCGATAGCGGCCATTACTTCGTGCGAATAAAGAGCTAGCTGCGTTGCACAAGAACGATGTTTTCTGAAACCATGCTGATTACGTATCAATAGATCGTTCCCTTCGAGGTTATTCATAATGCAAACCGACGTCAATGATATAGGTCTGTAGTTCGATGGATTACTCCTACTACCCTTCTTAAACACTGGTGCGACCTGCGCAATTTTCCGATCTGTAGGTACAGATCTATCGGTGAGCGAGCGGCTGTATATGATTGCTAAGTAGGGAGCTATTGTATCAGCGTAATCTGAAAGAAACCTAATCGGTATACAATCTGGATCTGAAGACTTGCCCATAACAAGCGATTTGCGTTGCTTCGCAACCCCTAAGGTATCTACTTCTAAGAAACTCATGCTAGGAACTGTTCGTGTTTCAAATTCTGGAATATTCCATTCGTCTTCCCTGGTGAAGGAATTTCGGAAAACTGCGTTCAATAACTCCTCTTTAGCGGCACAGCCGTCGGTAACAGTACGATCGGCACTGCGCAGCGAAGGTATTGACTGCGTCTTGTCGCTTGTGTACTTTACATACGACCAGAATTTCTTCGGATTTTCTACCAAATTTCGAGACAATGTTTCGTTGTGGAACCTATTAAAGGCATCTCGCATTGAAGTCCGTGCCAAATTTCGCGCGTCTGTAAATTTTAGCCAATCTTCGGGATTTCGCGTTCTTCTGAACTTCGCATGCTTTTTCCGTTGCCTCTGCAACAGCGTTCGGACCTGTTTTGTGTACCATGGGGGATCAGTTCCATCTCTTACCAATTTATGAGGTATGAATCTCTCAATTGCTGTTGCTACTATATCTTTGAATTTGAGCCACATCTCGTCTACATTTGCATAGTTAGTTCGGAAGGAATGGAGATTGTCTCTTAGGAAGGCTTCTAGTGACACTTTATCCGCTTTTTTAAATAAAATTATTTTGCGTTTGTTTCTGGTGGATTTGGAAGAAACGGTATTGAGCCTAGCTACAACGACCTTGTGATCACTAATCCCTGTATCAGTCATGACGCTCTCTATTAGCTCTGGACTGTTTGTGGCTAAGAGGTCAAGTGTGTTTTCGCAACCATTTACAATTCGCGTGGGTTCGTGGACTAACTGCTCGAAACAATTTTCGGAGAAAGCATTTAGGACAATTTCGGAAGATGTTTTCTGCCTACCACCGGTTTTGAACAAGTATTTTTACCAACACATCGAGGGAAGGTTGAAGTCCCCACCAACTATAACCGTATGAGTGGGGTATTTATTTGTTACGAGACTCAAATTTTCTCTGAACTGTTCAGCAACTATATCATCGGAGTCTGGGGGTCGGTAGAAGGAGCCAATTATTAACTTAGTTCGGCTGTTAAATATAACCTCCACCCATACCAATTCGCAGGGAGTATCTACTTCGACTTCACTATAACATAAACCACTACTGACAGACACAAACACTTCACCACCAATTCTGCCTAATCTATCTTTCCTGAACACCGTCTGATTATATTTTTCCACGCACATAATTTTCAGCAAAACTCCTTATAGATCATTATAATACCACGGTCTCAATGATATTTGACGTAAGAATGTAATCTTCGTGTGTCTTTTGTTTTTCATTTTCTTTAATGGATACAGAATTGTTAAGTGATTTAGATACCTTTCGATAGACTAGGTACAGTTATCTATAAGTGAAGGGGGGGATTTGGGTAATACAGTCCTGCTCTTTGAGTCGTTTGTTCCTGTCACTCGTTTATAGTGATCGGAAATGCAATTTCAGTAGCCAACTGTCTTCTTGTCAACTGGAAAGGACTGCCTGGACGGACAGTGTTAAGTTGATCCGTGGCATTCAACATGAAAAGAGTGTTTCCTTTTAATATAAATTTTTGTGGCGGTAATTCTGACGACTCTAATGAATATAAGAATTCTAAAACATACATCTCGCTGTCAGTTCACTTGTCGGAATGAACAGTGTGCAAACTGTAGTAAATGCGAAATGTATAGTTTACAATGTTGTGTTCGCTGGTATATCACTAAGGCCACAATTACCTCTAACTGTATCCTGAGATTTTATTTGTATTTCATACTTTATGTAAGCACGATTGGCCTTAGTAGCAATAAGTAAATCACAACTCAAGGCGACAGTGACAAATATGTTTGTCGTTTCAGGAAATACAGTCTTTTATAAAAGTCAAATTTTTCGACGGGCAAAAATAGTGGAATATCGCAGTAGCCACGATTATTGTCTGTGTACAAATTATCCAATTAATAAATATTTCAAAACAAAATTGCATTGTAGTAAGATAACATGAAAAGGGATTCTCTTATAAGTGATTAATAAGTTTGCTTCGAAAAATATATTTATGAAGCTGAGCATCTCTATTACGTTAAAATTTTACGTAAATAGTAAGTTTTAGCACAACATCGGCATGAAATGTCAGAAGCCGGAAACAAAAAATAAATTCTAGCGATACCTCATTCATTCCCACAAAATTAGTATGTGTTGAGGAAAAGTGTTGTTTACTCGGCAAGTAATATATTCGATTTAATTTGACAACCCTGCACACCATGAACATACCGATTACATATAGAAAAAACTCTTTTAGTCCCAGTAGTTAGAACCGAGCGGCGCAGTAGAGTTCTTGGTTTCATTTGTGGCCCAGACTTGGGTATTGTCTTTGGACTCTTTCTGCTTGCTTGGTGTTTCCATTAATAAAAACTGCCCGTTGTGGGGAATTACAGCGTCAGTTTGTGTCAGGATGGCTCACATGTTCAAACGGCGATGAAACCAAAGCGTTTTGCAAATTGTGCAAATCCTCTGTACAAACACAGAAAAAAACCATGCGAACAGTAAGCAGCATTTACAGGGCCTAAAATTCTCACAAGCTTGTTGTAACAATTCGAAGCTAGCAACATTGCATGATGCAAGTATCTAGAAGATTTGTTGGCAGCTTTTGACAAGTCATCTATATTTCTCAGTAGAATGAAGCTGCGTAACATTAAATGTGCAGGGATGATTACTGATGTGATGTCGCCGTGTTTGCTTGAGGGTTCCGTGATGACGTGAGCGATAGACCTTACTCGATGACCATGGGCGATAGTGCCTTCATTGACACCAAGAAAACGTTGTGCATCATATTGCGTTATTTTAGCCAAAACAAGAAAAAGCTCATAACTACGTTTTGTAGATGGCTGTAAATAGGTGAAGAAGTTGACTCATTAAGTAATCCGTTTAAGAAATTAGCTAGCTAAAGATGGCCTTAATTTAAGTAAGTCGTTGGGTACAGGTGCTAATGTTATGGTAACATCATTCATTACCTTCTGTTCGGAAATAATCTCTGCTTCATTTTGCTAATTTCACACGTGTGTCACACTTATTGCATCTAGTTACAGAAAACTCTTGCAGAGCATTACCTTCGCGTTCTGAATACGTGGATAGAGAAGTTCGTAACTGGTTTTTGTGCATTGCCAAGCGAC
This sequence comes from Schistocerca americana, assembly GCF_021461395.2. Taxonomy (NCBI): domain Eukaryota; kingdom Metazoa; phylum Arthropoda; class Insecta; order Orthoptera; family Acrididae; genus Schistocerca; species Schistocerca americana. The sequence continues at coordinate 345,035,639 of NC_060119.1, forward strand.
AAGCCGAATATTCTCTGCTGGATGAAACACTGGCCGTAAAGAAACCGCTCGAAATAGACACGTTGTCAGGTATGCGCTAGTTGTCTCGCATAAGAGCCATTAACAAAATTTTAGTTAGACGAATAGAATGCTTCAAAGCTGCACTTGAAATTAGCTAAAACCCACTCAGTTCATCTGCATCTACATCTACATCTACATCTACAGCTACATGGCTGCACTGCAAATCAAACTTAAGTGAGTGGCAGACGGACAGTCGAACCAACTCCACAATAATTCTCCATTATTCCACTCTCGAATAGAGCGCAGTGTTGTGACTTGGCAAGACAGCCAAGCCACTATGAGATAGCCGAAAGGCACGCGTTTAAGCTCACGCAGGCTGGCGTGAGGTCTGGAACAGTTAAAGGAGTTGAGTCTAGTAAAAAAAGTACGTAGCTTCTGGAATACTTAACTTTAATCCATAATTGGTGAACATAGCTCTTGACGGTACATGCATCACAAGATAAATAGCAAATGATAATGGCGCCTTGCTAGGTCGTAGCAAATGACGTAGCTGAAGGCTATGCTAACTATCGTCTCGGCAAATGAGAGCGTAATTTGTCAGTGAACCATCGCTAGCAAAGTCGGCTGTACAACTGGGGCGAGTGCTAGGAAGTGTCTCTAGACCTGCCGTGTGGCGGCGCTCGGTCTGCAATCACTGATTGTGGCGACACGTGGGTCCGACGTATACTAACGGACCGCGGCCGATTTAAAGGCTACCACCTAGCAAGTGTGGTGTCTGGCGGTGACACCACACGCAGAAAAAACGAACATTTATATTTCTCCTTTTGAGCTCTGATTTTCCTTATTTTTGTTATGATAATACTTTCTCGCTATGCAGGTCGGCTCAACAAAACATTTTCCCATTTGGAGGAGAAAGTTGGTAACTGAAATTTCGTAAGAAGATCCCGCCGCTACAAGAAACGCCTTTGTTTTAATGATGTCCACACCAAATCCTGTATCACATCCATGGCACTCTCTCCCCTATTTCTCGATACTACAAAACGTGCTGCCTTTCTTTGAACTTTATCTACGTACTCTGTTAATCTTATCCGGTCTATGTTTGAAATAGTCATTAAAACAACCACTGATTGTAATCGCATATTTCAAGCTAATACACAAATCAAAAAAGGTTTTGCATCACCCCAGTTCTCAAAACTCCTGAAGATAGACATTGACTGTGGATATTGTTACTTTGTGTCAGAAAGAGCTCTCAACATGGGAAGTGTCGCCGGCCGAAGTGGCCGCGCGGTTCTGGCGCTGCAGTCTGGAACCGCGAGACCGCTACGGTCGCAGGTTCGAATCCTGCCTCGGGCATGGATGTGTGTGATGTCTTTAGGTTAGTTAGGTTTAACTAGTTCTAAGTTCTAGGAGACTAATGACCTCAGCAGTTGAGTCCCATAGTGCTCAGAGCCATTTTGAAGGGAAGTGTCCAGCTGACTCGGAGTGAACCTAAGCGATGTTGTTGGGACATGGAGGAGACACAGAGAGGCAGGAACTGTCGATGACAAGTCTTGCTCAGGACACCCAAGGGCTACTACTGCAGTGGATGACCGTTACCTACGGATTATGGCTCGGAGAAACCCTGACAGCAACGCCGCCCTGCTTTTCGTGCAGCCACAGGGTGTCGTGTTACGACTAAAACTGTGCGCAACACGCTGCATGATGTGCAACTTCACTCCCGACGTCCGTGGCGAGGTCCATCTTTGCAACCACGACACAATGCAGCGCGGTACAGATGGGCCCAACAACACGCCGTGTGGACCGCTCAGGATCTCTTCACAGATGAGTGTCGCATATGCCTTTATCCAGACAATCGTCGGAGACGTGTTTGGAGGCAATCTGATCAGACTGAACAGCGAGTGTGGCAAGGTGGAGGTTCCGTACTGTTTTCAGGTGGCGTTATGTAGAGCCGACGTACATCGCTGGTGGTCACGGAAGGCGCCGTAACGGCTGTACGATACGTGAATGCCATCCTCCGACAGATAGTGCAACCATATCGGCAGCATGGACAAGAATTCGCGCCCCCATCATGCACATCCTGTGAATGACTTCCTTGAGGATAACGACATCACTCGACTAGAGTGGCCAGATTGTACTCCAGACATGAACCCTATCGACATGCCTGGGATAGATTGAAAAGGGCTGTATATGGTCGACGTGACCCACCAACCACCCTGGTGGATCTACACCGAATCGCCATTCAGGAGTGGGACAATCTGGACCAACAGTGCCTTGATGAATGATGAACTTGTGGATAGAATGCCACGACGAATACAGGCATGCATTGATGCAAGAGGACGTGCTACTGGGTACTAGAGGTACCGGTGTCTACAGCAACCTGGACCATCACCTCTGAAGGTCTCGCTGTATGGAGGTACAACATACAATGTGTGGTTTTCATGAGCTAAAAAGAGCGGAAATGTTGTTTATGTTGATCTCTATTCCAATTTTCTGTAAGGTTCTGGAATTCGCGGAACCGAAGTGATGCAAAACTTTTTGTGATGTATGTATGTTGAATCTCTCCAGCTGCTATGAAAACTACTGCTGCTGAACTGTATGTCAGTTTTAGTTCCTCTGAGGGTTTAAATAATATCAAGACATAAGATTTGACAGAGTTAAGATTCAGAAATTATGTGATGGATATTGAATGAGTCGAATTAAGATTTATTTTCAATGAACCGACAACTATTGAAAGATTATAAAAGAACGATATGTGTCATTTCTTTGTCAGTTATGCCAAGAAATTCAGAAGAGACTTACTTATTCCCTCCGACCTGCCCTTGCAATGCCGAACAGTCCAGACCGGCCGTTGTGTCACCTTCTGCCAATAGACATCACTGGGCGCGGATATGGAGGCTCATGTCGTCAGTACACCGCTTCCCCAGCTGTTGCCAGTTCCCGTGGACAGAGCTGCTACTTGTCACTCAGGCAGCTCCTCATTTGGCCTCACGTGGACTGACTACAAATCGCTGGCCAACAGTGCTCGGCAGCCCTGGACGCTGACCCATGCAAGGGCTAGCCAAGTCTAACAGTGCTTGATTTCGGTGATCTGACGGGAACCAATTTTACAGTCATTGCCCAATTCAGAAGATAAATTTAAAAAAAATCTAAAGCCTCTGGAAACTATTTCCTGCTTCTCCCTTGATATGGGGGGTATAATGGACAGTTTTAAAGAATTGCTTGGAGCCGACAGTGTTGCCAGTGCTTTGGATGACTAGCAAGTTCTCACATTGTCACAATGGAACAAAATTCATCAGTAGAGGCATTTTGGGAGGATCGGCGGCTTTTGAAGGTCCTGCTGGTGAGCGGAATTTCTCGACTGTCAGCAGGGTGATGACAGGAATTTAGAGTCTGCCATTCTAGAATACTAGTGTGCAGAGAGTATTCTGCATAATGTATGTGGTAAAAAATAAATCAAGTGTTGTGTACGACTTCGTAGACAACGGCAAGGAAAGTGGTGCAGCAACTGTGGCCATAGGAAATCTGGACAGGAGCAGAAATGATTAGCGAGTAAGTTAACACAACAAACAGAAGATTTATTTAACTTGCATTTCTCTAAGTGTATGAAGACCCATTACAAATAATACAGTAAGAAACGGAGTCCAGGTATTACAAAGTCAACAAGTAGGAGGCTCACTGTACTAGGCATTAACGATGGTGTTGTAGCTCTAAGACCCCAAGTGCAAGTGGGCTGCCTCACTGCCGCTGGCCTTCCCGTATCACAGCGGCAGAGGATGGTCGTGGCCTAGAGTCACTGGAGGCGTGGCTCAGCGGGCATGCACAACTGGGACCATCAGAGCCCGCACGACTGCCGTTGGAATCAGACAGAAACTTGCAAACTTCCTATTCCAGTGCCAACTGTAGAATGCCAGTGGGTGGTATCGATATGTAATACCATACTGAGAAGTAGAAAGCACACAAGAACAGCAGGTCACATAAAGTGTGGTACTGTTGGAAAAATGAGGGATGTAATCAATTGAGCCATGTTCTAAAATTCTTACCAAATTTACGTCAGAATATGTATTAATAATCACAATGGCGCAGATGTAATGTCACCGCTGCCAAAATAAATGTGGCTATACTGATCTTGTTGCTTTATTCTAATGTAAATGATAATAAAATAGCATTGGATTAGTGTGAAAATTACAGTAGAGTGAGAGAAGACAAGTCTCTCACTTATTTTCATATTCAAGGCTATACTTCAGTATTTTATGTGAGACCACAGGAAGTTACCAACACAGGTAGGCGTTGCTGGGCGCATGTTGATTGTTAATGCACCTGGAATCCTTATGATAGGTCTAATAGTACTTTCTAGGGTTGATTTATTTAAAGGCAAATCTTGCAATGGACATTTGGGGCTTGGAAGCCACGTGCAGGAACATATCGAATCACACAGGGGGGACAGAATGCTAATCCCAAGAGTTTCTCGTACCAGTGTTCAGGAACAGGGACGCAGTACAGGAAGAAGGTCACACAGCCAAGGTCTTTTGATAGTTTTGTAAATTCCCATTGTGAAAAGAGCTGGCGTTTCCAAGTTCGCCTTGGACCGGACAATTTCTTGGGAAGCGTTAAGAAGAATTCTATGATGGAATGCAACATTTATGGCGGCTCTGAAATGATCTATGTTGGGTCAGAAAAGAACTTCTCTATCTGGGGCCTGTGGTCAGACATGTTGTAATTTATGGCCCATCAAGGTAATTATCTCTGTGATAAATGTGTTTTTCACTTCAGGTCCAAACGAAAACTCTCAAAATATGCTTCCAATAGTAGCTGTGGGAAACTCCTTCCTGAGTAAAGCCATGGATTGGTTGCTTCTCCAGCCTACTATTACACTCACCCTTTCTCTCTCTCTCTCTCTCTCTCTCTCTCTCTCTCTCACACACACACACACACACACACACACACGCACACACACAAGTGCACAGACACCTCTGAAAGATTGAGAACAACTGCCAGGAACACCTTCAACTGTTCCACTGTCAGCCATCTTGTTTTCACATCTTCAACTGTTCCACTGTCCGCCATGTTTGTTCTTACAGCTGGTAATGAGTGACAGTGACAGCTCAATATATAGTGTTTGACAGTGATGAAGATGAGGAAAAAGAAAACGTAAGTGAAATATAATGTAAATAGACACACAGCCACACACACACACACACACGCACACACACACACACACAAACACACACACACACACACACACACACACACGCACGCACAAACACACATAGAATTAATTAATTTCGAGCATAGAAATAACAATTTTCAAATCGTAATTTTGGCTTAAACAACTTATCTACTCTAAGGTGTGAGTGGTTGCAGATGACAAACTGTGGAACAAAACAGTCACTGTAGAAACACAATACATCAGAAAAACCACATGTGGTAAAAATGTATGAATTCATAATTTTATGTGTTTTTTTCAAATATCTGTAATGACGATTTAAAACCTGATAGTTACATGTATACAAACAGTAAAGAACATCGTTTATCTTTAACAGCCACAAAATAAAAGCCCACTGAAGATGCTGCAACTGCAGTGAAACATGATTTCGCTCTGGCACTGGTCTTGACTGGAGAACCTGTGGTGAAGACTAGACTATACCAATAACTTGGATTTGAATCATCTCAGACAACTCGCTGTGCCAAGTATAATCTTATTCATATCTGGTCCGCCACCTTGACGTTTGATCTCCTTGTGAGGACTGCAATTTAAATGATTCAAACTGGACTCTAGTATGACCAGCGAACAGCAGTGTCACACAGTGGAATCTGCAGAGATCTCAGGGCTCTATTAGGGAATAATTGCGATCCATCTGACAGATCGCCTGCCAGCGATTCCGCGTCCACGATAACGAATTACAGGCCCGCGTGTCGCTACTCTCCAGACGCTAGCACAACGATCGTCGCATGAGAGAGCGCTGTGCATCGAGAAAGGCGGATAGTATTGCTGCTCTGACTTGTTTGGACAAACAGACTCTCAGCCTCGCTACTTGTTCTCAGCAACACAAATGCAGTGTAGAATAAATCCATCAAAGTGGTGTCAGCGTTAGATAATTTCAGATTGCGTTATCCATGTTTTTGAAATTAAGTGGGTAAACCTTCGTCTATGCCAACCAAGTGCCACACAGCGGATAGTTAATTATTTGTTGCTTTCATTAGTGCTGCCAACAGTTCATGAATTACTCGTCATGCCACTTAACTTGCGTTGTTTGTCCTATTTCATGATCAATAAACTCTTGCCATTTTTATAAAAGATTAATCCCATGTTGGTATATTAATCACCCATCATTAACTGACTGCAATAATATCATTATTTGTTCCGTAGTGGAGAAGCTCCTCTCGGATGGCGCGATGGATGCTGGAATGTAGTGCTCAAAGTATACCAGTTAGGAAAGATGTGTATATATGCTTCCACATTCGCTCCACCTTGCTATCAGGGCTCTGTCTTCCGCAAATTGGTCTTTGACGTTGATATATTCCGAAATTTCATCTGTAGTAACGCTGAAGTCTCTTCTGACGGATATCTGAATTCGTTGAAAAATCCATCACGTTCCGTTCATTAGCAGGAACTTGAGTTGTGATCTCTTTGGCCGGCCGCTATGACCGAGCGGCTCTAAGCACTTCAGTCCGGAACCGCGCTGCTGCTACGGTCGCAAGTTCGACTCATGCCTCGGGCATGGATGTGTGTGAGGTCGTTAGATTAGTTAGGTTTAAGTAGTTCTAAGTCTAGGGGACTGATGATCACATAGTGCTTAGAGCCATTTGAACCATTTTTGTGATCTCTTTGTTTACTTGCAACATATTTCCTAGCATCCTCTATTACTTCATCTTTATCGGCACTACCAACAAATTTTAACCTTTTGTATTCAAAAAAAATTGTGCATTTGTAAGTCGTTGTAACTTCCCATTTATTGATTAAAAGTGATTTTGCTTTGTTCTTTAATTTTTTTAGGTAAAGGATTTCGGCCTCGTTGGATTTCTAGAATGGAAAGCAGCCACAACCTCCACAACACACATACAGCATATTTTGGATGTTTCAAGATCACAGTAGGCGTTTTCAAACCATGTCAGAAAACTTATTACGTCCTCCAGTATTTTTCTGTCAAGAGACTGAACTAAGTTGTCTTGATTTTTCTCGGATAGAATTCCTATATTTCGAATCAATTCAAGTTAATTGATTTAGGCATGTTGGGAGTTAGCCTGCGATGGGTCCTATTTAGGGCTGACAGATTTACGTTCCTCAATATCAAAAGGGAAGAATTTTGATATCCGCCACCCTCAAGAAGGTGCACATTGATACTGTTGCGCCAAGCTTACTGAACGCTAATTTACTTTGTCCCTTGTGCACGTGCTAATGAAAATGTCAAATCAAAACACCTTCAGTCGTTCAAATTGCTAGTTTTATTTTATTTATTTTGTTTGTGCAACCGGTTTCAGCGCTACAATGCGCCATTTGCGGGGTCTCCCACCGATGTGTAGGTAGAGTCGCACCTCTGGTCCAGTACAAATAGGAAGCAGAGTTCAGTGACTGCTATCCATAGATTTCTTCTGCTGATACTGGTCATGGGGTGCTGGCCCCTGTTAAGACTGGAGCAGGAGTGCGAATCTTCCTACACGTCAGCCAGGGTGCCTGGAAATGGTATACTGTAGCACTGAACCTGTTGGCATAAATAAAATAAAACTGGATATTGGAACAGTTGGAGGTGTTTTGATCTGACATTTTATTTTGAAGACGCGAGGTCCTGCAACCATCTTGTACGGAGACCGATTTGCCACACACTTATGAGGTGGCTAATTTTCGTAAACACAATCGCTAAAGAAATTGCGTGAGTTGGGAAAGGAAGTTGAGTTACCACCACAGGCCAACAAAACAATGTGCTAAGCTATTTCCGTAAGGGCAAAATTAAGGCAGGGATCTTGGCACAGAACATTAGAATGGTAGACTGTACAAAAATGACGAACATGAGCAAGAAGTGCTGCTGGGTTGCTAACAGTACACGCCTGTATGCCTAGTTTCACTACAATAAACATGCTGTGGACTGTACTGTGAGTGGAGGACTGTTAATACTAAGGTAGAACTTAAATAACTCAAAATGGTGATTGACCACACACAGAAAAGATGTGGCTTTGCGTGCAAACAGAGTGTCGCTGATTGTGGGTGCTGCAGATGACAACAAGGTAACATGTGGTAGTAGTGCAGCTCAGAGTTCTTTGTCCTAGTTTTGCGACATTTTACCAAAGCCACCGACAGGTCGATGTCGAAGATCCATGTGTTGTCAGCTGCCCGGCCTCCCATTTGGCATACTCCGGAGAGCATCAGGGTGTCCATGTAGAAGTACAAATCTGCGTGAATGTCTCTGGATATGGAAGAAATTAAACGACGTTACTCTACGACCGTCCAGAGGCGAGTGCCCGATTTGCTATCTTTTGCACAACAACATGGAGGTCCATCCAGTTGCTCTCGAAAATTGACAATCTAGGCATGGCAACAAAACAGGCACCAATCATGACCCTGAAACAGATGCTCTCTGCTTCCACCACAAAAACAGAAAAATGTCCAGTGCGAATCTGAAGGCATCCTTCCAAACTAAAAGGCGGCTCTGAACATAGGCAGACGTTTTAGTCTGCCCAGCAATTAGAGGTACCCCAAGTCCACATGCATGGCAACTCAGGCGTGGAGTGCAATGACCAAACATGTAAACCTGCTGGTCTATATACGATGCCAATCCAACACATGTCCCGCACCCCTAGAGGGCAATTTCTGTGAGTTCTAACACACCAAGCGGTCCCAGCACAGCAACCCACCACTCTGCCATATAGAAGCAAAACCCAGCGACGCAGAAAGCAATCGGTAAAGCTCTTTGCCTGGGACCGAGCCAGGCTAATGTGGCGGCAAATTAAAAGGCTGTGAGACCTTCTGTCGCAGTCACGTATTACCCTCGCTTGCTTATGGGAAGCTCCCCGACGTTAGTGGGATTACCATTGTGTCATCCCACTCTTCATTGCAGCCAGATTTATTCAAGATGACGGATCCAAGATGGCGGTGATTTACGAGTAGTTTTCAGGTCTGTATGCTATTTACTGTGACCCCAAGCACGCCAGGAGAAGTGTTTTGTATCAGCATAACAAATACAGGGTGTTTATAAATGAATATCGGGGTTTTAACGCTTTATAATATTTATTATATTAAACTTACAGTTATAAATGATATGTCAAATGAAAGACCAACTCAAACAGTTTTACCAAGGACCTTATAAATGTTCAATGTGAGCACGATTTGTCACATGGCACACATCAAGTCTATAGCCACGTTCTTCCCAAACATTGATAAGTGTGTCTTCAGTGATTGTAGCAACAGCTGTGAGCCGGTGGGTTTCTGGCTCCAGGCGATATCGATTCTTACTTCCACCTTTGATCGTTGTCCCTGTGCCTTGTTCTCTTTGCGTCTTTGAGGCAGGCTATTTATGGTGGCGCGCGTGCGCAAGTCGAAGAGAGTGGGTCCGCGCATGACCCGAGTCAGTCTGTGACGTGACGTGCTTTCGATGATGTCGTTGTGGGGAGTTGGCGGCACCATGTCACATGGCACGGCCGTATGCCGTGAGGACCAGTTGAGTTGGAGCAACAAAGAAGCATGGACCGCTGCCGGAAAGTATTAAAGTTGTATTGACACGGCTGGCCAGTGGCGACCAGGAATGCCACGAGAGCTATGTGGATGGATGGCGTGTGAATTTCACATGAAGAAAAAAAAATTAATCGCCAAGCTTTCGTGGTGGGTTCCTCCTTCTATATATATAGTGAATATTATTGTGTACTTAAGGACTGTTGACTGTTGCATTTGCTCGTGCTAGTAGCCAGCAAAACATTCACTGCAGTGGTGGTGAGGCGAGTTATCTTCTGGAACGGCCATGAAATTATGTTAATGAAGTGCCTAGAAATAGCGCCTGGAATTTGTAATTTTGGATTTGGTGCTTAGTGGCACACTGAAGGTAGCTGGTTCACTTGAACGTCATTTCTTGATTTAGCTTTAGATTTAGAATTTTCTGGTTTTATGAATTAGTTTCTTAATGTCTTGTGTGTATGGAAGGCAAGTGGCCATGATAAACATAGGTCACGTTGTGTTTTATGGTCGGATAGAGGCCGTGTGTATTTTGGTCTGTGGCCATAGGGCCCGAGCTTATTGCATTAGCGACCTATTGAAGTGACATTAATGTTCTATTGCAATTTCAAATACCTATCTGAAGGTTGATTGTCACGTTAGGTACTGCACGTTTGATTTATGTTGTGTCAGCCATTCAGCAAAGACAGATTATCTTGTAAGGTGGACCTTAAGTCATTGGGTGTGGACTGACACGTCTTTTCACGTAGTATATATATATCAAAGGAAACTAAGATCCTTATTTCTGTTCATCGGTTAACTTGTAATATGTTTATATTACGGTATTGCTTTTCTATATATATATATATATATATATATATATATATATATATATATATATATATATATGTGTGTAACTTGTATATACTACAGTGTGTATGCCGCTCACGTTTTCCTGTTTTCAGAAACGTTTATAGTGGTCGACGCGAGCAAATCTCGCCCCGCGAGCTTGCAATGTGACGGAAATCTCAGGATTTGAACTCAGGGCCTTCCGGACTCTGTTAACGCGCGATTTCTCTATTCCATTCAACGAGAGGCTTGTTTTAGGCAGAAGATTTCCTATTGCCCAAAGTTGAGTATAAGTTCACTCTTTGGATCGTGTGTTTGTGAAATCGTAATAGATTAACGTTTGCTCGGATCAATCGCATGTTCATCAAATTAAGGTTTTGTCTTAAGCTTGCATGAAGTGTAGAATCTTCCGGACGTTGAGTGTAGTAGATGGTTGGTTGGTTTGGGGGGAAGAGACCAAACAGCGAGGTCATCGGTCTCATCGGGTTAGGGAAGGACGGAGAAGGAAGTCGGCCGTGCCCTTTCAAAGGAACCACCCGGCATTTGCCTGGAGTGATTTAGGGAAATCACGGAAAACCTAAATCAGGATGGCCGGACGCGAGATTGAACCGTCGTCCTCCCGAATGCGAGTCCAGTGTGCTAGCCACTGCGCTACCTCGCCGGTGAGTGTAGTAGAATGCTAAGTGTAAACAGAACAATTAATAGTCCTCTTCAGGTCAGATAGCATCAAATTAATTTTACCTTTTCAGTAAGTGTAAAACTGAGTGAGAAAGGTGATAGCCGACATTGTAAACATTTGGTTATGTATTTCATCTATCATTTTGGTTGTTGTTACCGGCACGTAAAGGGACCGTTGCCACAAGTGTGACGGTTAATATTGTAAATACTAATTGTGGACAGGGCCTTGATATGCAAATGTTGTTAATTGATTATTACTGCTGCTGAATTCATGTGTGCCTGTACAAATACAGCGTGTGCCGGCATCAAGCACATGTGACCATCCTATTAAATATACAGCTATTGATCCATTGCATGGACCAGTGTAAAGTTTAATTGCCTTTACTATAGGAGGATGATCGCATCCCATAGACTATACTATCAGTCTCACGAGAGGCTCCCTGTGACCCCGTGTCGTTGTTTGAAACATTGTTGTTTTCTGCTGTAACGCGCTTTGTACACTGCCATACATTTTGTTTTTTCCGCCATGACTTTGTGGACTGTCAGACTCTAAACTGACATTAAAATGTGCTGATCCATTGCCTCTCACAGTAAACTAGACGTCGCATCGTGTAAATTATGTTGTTGTTGCTGCTACCATAACACACACACACACACACACACACACACACACACACACACACACACACACACACACAAACTGGACAAGTTTTGCGGCGCTGTGGAGCGTTTCCAGACTGCTGTTCAAAGGCGACTGATGGCCTCTACACTTACGACTCATCTGTCACAGTGATGGAATAACTGATAGCACAGTGTTCCATTTTGATTGATTCCTCATTTTGCAGTCATGTACGCGATCACTGTTTCGGTGCTAGCCACCCCCCCCCCCCCCCCCCAGAAGATGTTGCCCCTCCACCAAGACTCTTTCTTCATCTCAAACAAGCGATGTGGTAATCAACAGTATACCAGTGAACAGATAGGATGGAAAAGACACCGTCAATATACTGTAATAATGAGCATCACACATGAAAGTGCGAACTATTTTAGCAATTTTACAGTAATTTCAGCACCGATCAATGATGACAGCATGCTTCCCAATTTCAGTATCATCGCTAAACCGCTCCTCTACTTTGCAAGTATCGTTGCGAATGTAGAGAGATGACTGTGCAGTATGTCCATTCATTGCTAATTCTCGAACATATACATCATCAAAGTATACCAGGAAGCGATCTACATATTTCTTGCACCTCAAGCATAGTGTGTAATTTACGATCTTTCTCAATGCAGATCGGAGTTACAGGGCATTCTCGCATTCTTAGGATAAAGTCAGAGACTGAATGATCCCCTCGCACTGTCTTTGAACAACCCGCCCTGCAGCACCGTTACCGCTTTATTATGCAGCTGACCGGTAGTAGACCACTACATTCCATTGTGACCATCCTTCTTTAAGGAAGCGTTGCAAATACAAACTGGTTGTGTTAATAGTATACAAAGTTAGTGTGCGATCGCCACACCAAGCTGCTTCAATCCGGTTTCTTAATTCAGGGAGGTCTGCTGGTAGTGGAGGCACGTACACACGATCCTTGATGAAGCCCCAAAGGAAGAAATCTCATGGCGTTAGGTCGGGTGAACGTGGAGGCCATGCAAAGCAAGCCCTGTCATTGGGCCCCTTGCGGCCTGTCCAGCTCTTGGCTACAGTGAAGTTCAACCAATAGCGTACTTCGCTATGCCAGTGAGGTGGCGCACCATCTTGCTGGAAAATGAAGTTCTCTGGCTCATCTTCCAACTGAGGGAAGAGCCATTGCTGTAGTGTACCAAGGTCAGAAGTGGCAGCGACAGTAGGTTCACCAAAAAGGAAAGGCCCATAAGCTTTCCACCAGGATACGGCACAAAAAACAGTCACTTTAGGGGAATCTCGTTGCATTTGTAGCACCTCGTGAGGATTTTCTGAGCCCCAGATGCTTACATTGTGAGTGTTAACATGTCCACCAAGGTGAAAGGTCGATTCATCACTGAAGACAACCTGATCCAGAAAATCTTCATCGCCATGAATCAACATTTCGTTTGCGAAGTTGGGATGTAATCCATAGTCTGCCGGCTTTAGAGCCTGTAGTAACTGTAAACAGTAAGGACATAGTGGTACGCGTTTTCTTAAAATTTTCCAAACAGTCGACACGGGAACTTGTAATTCACGACTAGCTTTCTCGACTGATTTCTTTGGGCTGTGAGTGAACGACTCTCTCAAGTCTCTTCACTAACTCTTGGTCGTCCTGTGCTCTTCCCTTTACAAAGGCAGCCGGTATCTTCAAATTGATAATACAATCTACGAATGTTATCACTTGGAGGATCACAACCGAACTTCTGCCGGAACACACGTTGCATTAGTAACTACAGATTTGTTCTTTGCAAACCGCAAAACACAAAACGCTTTCTGTTCGCTAGTCGCCATCTTCGCTACTACCGAAGTTGGCATGGATTGCGGTGGAAATATTGCGCACTGCGCATGTTCACTGGTGATAAAACATAACTGTTTGAGTTGCTCTTTCATTTGACATAACATTTATAACTGTAAGTTTAATGTAATATATATTATAAAGCGTTAAATCCCCGATATTCATTTACAAACAGCCTGTATACAATGTGAAATCCATCCCTAAATAAATTGTTGAAAAAAATATCCCAAAGATGTTCTATACAATTCAGGTCAGGGCTCTGCGCAGGCCAGTCCATTACAGGGATGTTATTGTCGTGTAACCACTACACCAAAGGCCGTGCATTATGGCCAGGTGCTCGATTGTGCTGAAAGAGGCAATCGCCATTCCAAAATTACTCTTCAATAGTGGGAAGCAAGAATTTGCTTAAAACAGTAACGTAGGCCTGTCCTGTGGTAGTGCCCCCCCCCCCCCCCCCGAGCCGGCTGAAGTGGCCGAGCGGTTCTAGGCGCTACAGTCAGGAACCGCGCGACCGCTACGGTCGCAGGTTCGAATCCTGCCTCGGGCATGATCGTGTGTGATGTTCTTAGGTTAGTTAGGTTTAAGTAGTTCTAAGTTCTAGGGGACTGATGACCTCAGAAGTTAAGTCCCATAGTGCTCAGAGCCATCTGAACCATTTTGAACCCCCCCACGTGAAACACATGACCATACCATAAAACCACAAACTCAGAATTCAGAATTTTACTGTTGGCACTACACACATTGACAGATAACGTTCACTGGGCTTTCGCCATACCCACACCCTGCTATCGGAACGCCACAATGTGTTCCGTGATTCTTCACTGCACACAGCGTTTTTCCTTTGTTCAATCGTCAATTGTTTACGCTCCTTACTCCAAGCGAGGAGTCGTTTGGCATTTACCTGTGTGATGTGTGGTTTATGAGCAGCGGCTCGACCATGAAATCCAAGTTTTCTCACCTCCCGCCTAACTGTCATAGTACGTGCAGTGGATCCTGATTCAGTTTGGAATTTCTGTGTGATTGTCTGGATAGATGTCTGCCTATTACACATTACAACCCTCTTCAACTGTTGGCGGTCTCTGTCAGTCATCAGACAAGGTCGGTCTGAATTCTTTTGTGCTGTACATGTCCCTTTACGTTTCCGCTTCACTATCGCATCGGAAACAGTGCACCTAGGGATGTTTAGGAATGAGGAAGTCTCGCGTACAGACGTATGACACATGTGACACCCAATCACCTGACTACGTTCGAAGACCGTGAGTTCCACGGAGCGCCCCATTTTGCTCTCTCACGATGACTAATGACTACTGAGGTCGCTAATATGGAGTACCTGGCAGTACGTGGCAGCACAATGCACGTAATATGAAAAAGTATGAATTTCGGTGACGTACGTATACTTTCGATCACATAGTGTATTTCCCGAGAGGTCGGTCCGTCATCCACAGCAGCCGACGGTCACAAATCATCTGACCCGCACACACACTGTCCCGATGCGCGACCAGAGCACCCTCAGTGGACTGAGGTCAGTCTCCACGCTGTTGTACAAAGCCTGTGTCGGTCCCCCTCGACACATAGGCGTTACTGTTTCAGGTCCCGACCACCTTGCTTGCTTGTTTGCTTTCTACAGCCCTCTCCACACTCTTGGATTACCAGAACACGCGTATTTGCACATGGTTTGCCTGAATATCATACCATTTAAGCGATACTTCTCGATATGAAGCACATAGCAATGTGCTACCGATCGCTTTCACAGTATAATTCCGAAGATGTAGGCTGGAAATTATTTCTCTCAGTGTCTTTGTGAGACACTGCAGCGCCAGTGTATACAGCTGCTTTACAGATGTCCTGTTTACAGAGTTAGTAGCGGCGTGACGTGTAATTTCACATGTCAAATGCCGCTGCTACGCCTTTATCCGTTTCCATTAACGACCATTTTATAAGGGACTGATGGGTCCATAGTATAATTTCTGAACCGTGATCAGATGTGAACAGTGGACGCTATACACGTCTGGAAAGCTATATTGTGCATGTATCACGCAGAATCGATGTTTTAAGGAAGTAGTTTTTTTTATTTTACAATTTGTTACCATAGATTATCGTAGAGAAACCTACAAGAAAGGTGTATGTCATGGGCTGGAAATATATTTCTTAGATTGTAATAATAACAGTATTGCATTCCACATGACTAATAGATCGGAAACTGCTGCGATTTAACATTATAGCCTGTTTTATGTACAGAACCGTGTAGCCTTAGGAGTGCGTGTGTTTATGTTCTCTCTTACCAATACCTTCCTGATACTGATCCCAGACACTAGAATAATACTTTAGAATTGATAGCGTAGTTGATTTACATAAAATGCCCTGAGCTCCATCTGTCTGGAGCTCCATCATGCATAAAAACCACCCCTTTCTTACTCTTCTTAACCGTCTGCTATTACACCACAACACTTTCAAATCTACTACTATACACTGATAAGGGGTACTAACCTCCTCGACATGCGCGCGTCTGGAGAAATCTTATGCCCTTGGATGGGTGCAACAAGCTCCATTCATTCACGAGACGCGGAATGTGGTGGTCTACTCCTGGTCAGCTGCATAATAAAGCGGTAACGGTGCTGCAGGGCGGGTTGTTCAAAGACAGTGCGAGGGGATCATTCAGTCTCTGACTTTATCCTAAGAATGCGAGAATGCCCTGTGAATCCGATCTGCATTGAGAAAGATCGTAAATTACACACTATGCTTGAGGTGCAAGAAATATGTAGATCGCTTCCTGGTATACTTTGATGATGTATATGTTCGAGAATTAGCAATGAATGGACATACTGCACAGTCATCTCTCTACATTCGCAACGGTACTTGCAAAGTAGAGGAGGAGCGGTTTAGCGATGATACTGAAACTGGGAAGCATGCTCTCACATCATTGATCGGTGCTGAAATTACTGTAAAGTTGCTAAAATAGTTCGCACTTTCATGTGTGATGCTCATTATTACAGTATATTGACGGTGTCTTTTCCATCCTATCTGTTCACTGGTACACTGTTGATTACCACATCGCTTGTTTGAGATGAAGAAAGAGTCTTGGTGGAAGGGCAACATCTTCTGGGGGGGGGGGGGGGGGGGGTGGCTAGCACCGAAACAGTGATCGCGTACATGACTGCAAAATGAGGAATCAATCAAAATGGAACACTGTGCTATCAGTTATTCCATCACTGTGACAGATGAGCCGTTAGTGTAGAGGCCATCAGTCACCTTTGAACAGCAGTCTGGAAACGCTCCACAGCGCCGCAAAACTTGTCCAGTTTCATTATGTTGTGACTGTCTTTTATTTAAAATCATCGTGTGTGTGTGTGTGTGTGTGTGTGTGTGTTATGGTAGCAGCAGCAACAACATAATTTACACGATGCGACATCTAGTTTACTGTGAGAGGCAATGGATCAGCACATTTTAATGTCAGTTTAGAGTCTGACAGTCCACAAAGTCATGGCGGAAAAAACAAAATGTATGGCAGTGTACAAAGCGTGTTACAGCAGAAAACAACAATGTTTCAAACAACGACACGGGGTCACAGGGAGCCTCTCGTGAGACTGATAGTATAGTCTATGGGATGCGATCATCCTCCTATAGTAAAGGCAATTAAACTTTACACTGGTCCATGCAATGGATCAATAGCTGTATATTTAATAGGATAGTCACATGTGCTTGATGCCGGCACACACGCTGTATTTGTTTTTGACGTATGGGAAGAGTGAGATCCGGTAAAAATCTTATCGAGTTCTCTGTCGGATGAAGTTAGCGGAACTTTTATAGTTCGTAATTTTCCTTTGTTGTATGGTTCATAATCACGATGATAGAATGTTGGGGTGGTAGATGTGAATTTATACTGAGGGATGCTGATCTGTTTCGGACTGCAGTACCTGTAATTTCCTGATAAGAAACACCACCGTAACTGTTCGTACTGTCCCTATACTACCTGGTGTTGCAGGAGCGGGTTTCGTTTCGCGCTGACCCTACACAACGTACAAAGTTGTTGGAGCTACGATAATATGGTCCCAATTCCATCGAAGGGTCAAAACACGGTCCTGTTGCACTAACTCAGCTCTCCCTGGTTCTACACAGGTTGCAGAATTTGTTAGATATAGCTCACTCCGACTTCTGCTCATTTCCGTCTTAAATTGGGACGATCACATGCGCAAAGCTGCAAGTGTGGCAGAGCAGTTGCAAGAGGCATAGGGAGTCTCTAGAACCACGTTAGAATTTCACTATAACAGACAGCTTCGAAAAAGGTGCCTCGTTTCGATGTATGAGAGTACAAGAAATATAATTCACTAGTGGATGTAATCATTAAGGTCGGAAACCACATTAGGAGGTTAAAAAAACCCAGTAAATCGTTAGCTTAACTATTCAAGAAAACGCTGTCAAAATTTCAAAGCGGAATTAGCATTCGTTTAGATTTTATGAGCATAGAACCGAGTGCACAGAAGAATATTCTTCCAATTTATGAAGATTTATCAAGGGATTAACTACTGAAGAGATGTTTAGGTGGCCACAAACAAAATGCGAATGAATGTTTTAATTCCACTATTTGGCGATTAGCTCCTGAACACTTGAGCTCCGGATTAAAAGTCGTTGAATTGGCGTCGATTTAGCAGCGGGCTTATTCAATGACAGAAACTGATCGTCATGAACGAGCCAGGAATTGTAATAGGCACGTAAAACTTCAATTATGGCGAACAAATAGATAACCAGCGCGTGAGCTGTCAGAATCGACGTAGTTCATTGAAATCGAAGGAAGGTCGGAAAGCTCGGAAAGCACTACTGCAAGCGCAATACGAAGCCTGTGAGGAAGATGAAGGATTACTGTATAGTGCTGGAATCGCAGATTAATCGGTAAGCGTTTTACATTATTGTTAACTTCCTTGAATTTCTAGTTCCCGAGAATTTATTTTACAAACGCGTTTATCTCGAAACGACATTTTTCTCATTTGCCTGCAGTCAAACTGAAGAAGTATAGAACCGATCATTATGAAAAAAGATAGTACGATTATTTAAAAATTAATGAATTATATGAACCAGATTTTTAAGGGCATTTTTCTTTGCATAATTAGAGAAAAAATTGTGAAAATCGAAGTAAATTGTTCCAACGCCTGCAAAAATTTTAATATTATTATTTTCACCTGTACTGAGGTTCATGTTCTTAGAAAATACGTTATTAATGTAAAATCAAAACCTTTTTCATCTCAGATGAAAATCGGAATGGCTACACTGCACGCAATTGGAGAACTTTACTCACAAGCTTCAGAGGATATCACAGCGTAACTGGTCGAAATATGAAAGAAATGATGTCAAAATTTGATTAAATTTTAAATAATTCCGCCCACCAAAAGAGCAGACAGCATTTCTACAGGAAAGCCTTACACTAGAGATCTGAAAAGCTATTGTACATTTCTTACGACCTCAATCAGCATACCATCTACTGTATATGATCATTCTCAATCAACCATCGCCTATAGTTGATATATCTCAGAACCTCTGATGTGGCGTCGAGGGAAATGCGTTACAAATGCTGGAGCAATATCACACGACAGCACGAGGGAGTTGCAAATACCGGCTAATACCGGCTTCATATACCATGTTCCTTAGCCGGAACACTTTCTAAATTCGATGATTTTATTACGAGCTTACACCGTCCGCGACGTGTAACCGCACTTTCGGTCTGTTAATATAGTACACTCCGGCGATCATTGTCTATATTCAGTGTCGCGGTATTTGTACGGAAAAACCACTTCATTCGGAGGTAATGCCAGACCTGTGTTTATGAGGCTTCTATAGTTTTTAACGTGGATATCGTTAGCGATACTTGGGAGGACCTGTAGAACCAACGCCGCTTGTGACAGTAATATAGTCAATGCGATCGTGTTTCTAACATCTGGCGGCTTGTAAGACGGTTACATTTCTCTTTCTGTGGTACCATTCGCAAGAAAAACTTATGAGACACGTCCACGCATCGCTGATTTTTGTTTAATATTGATTCGTATCGCCAACAAGCAGTTATTGACTAAGTTTTATACTTAGTATTAGGGGATACGTGATAGGATCGCCTGGAGCATTAGGCTTATGAAGTGTGTGTGTGTTCCAACACGTGCAAAGAAAATGACTATGTCCAGTGCTAATGAAGGTATGGATTTGATTTGGAATACTGCGATAGCCGCAAATGGAATAAAAAAATTATTTTTAATTGGAAAAGTATGGCCAGTCATAAGAATAGTACAGATATTTCTATTTCCAGAGCCCCCGCCGTCAGCAGGGCGATTTCTGATACTTTCCTAATTGTGGAATGTTGCCCAATTGAGAGTGAGATAGTAATATTTAATTGTAAATACAGTGATAAAACATATGTGGCCGATTTCCTAGGACCATTCTATATCTATATTTACATTTACATCCATACTCTGCTATGAAGGTACGTTCTCGAAACTTCAACAAAAGCCCGTACCGAGCTACTGAGCGTCTCTCCTGCAGAGTCTTCCACTGGAGTTTATCTATCATCTCCGTAACGCTTTCGCGATTACTAAATGATCCTGTAACGAAGCGCTCTGCTCTCCGTTGGATCTTCTCTACCTCTTCTATCAACCCTATCTGGTACGGATCCCACACCGGTGAGCAGTATTCAAGCAGTGGACGAGCAAGTGCACTGTAACCTACTTCCTTTGTTTTCGGACTGCATTTCCTTAGGATTCTTCCAATGAATCTCAGTCTGGCATCTGCTTTACCGCCGATTAATTTTATATGGGCAGTCCATTTTAAATCACTCCTAATGCCTGCTTCCTGATAATTTATGGAATTAACTGCTTCCAGTTGTTGACCTGCTATATTATAGCTAAATGATAAAGGAACTTTCTTTCTGCGTATTCGCAGTACATTACACTTGTCTACATTGAGATTCAATTGCCATTCCCTGCACCATGTGTCAATTCGTTGCAGATCCTCCTGCATTTCAGTACAATTTTCCATTGTTACAACCTCTCGATATACTACAGCATCATCCGCAGAAAGCCCCACTGAACTTCCGATGTTATCCACAAGGTCATTTATACATATTGTGAATAGCAGCGGTCCTACGACACTTTCCTGCCGCACACCTGAAATTACTCTTACTTCTGTTATCTAGGAACTTGTCAATCCAATCACACAATTGGTCTGATAGTCCATATGCTCTTACTTTGTTCATTAAACGACTGTGGGTAACTGTATCATACGCCTTGCGGAAGTCAAGAAACACGGCATCTACCTGAGAACCCGTGTCTGCGGCCCTCTGAGTCTCATGGACCAATAGCGCGAGCTGGGTTTCACACGATCGTCTTTTCTGAAATGCATGTTGATACCTACAGAGTAGATTTCTAGTCTCCAGAAAAGTCATTATACTCGAACATAATACGTGTTCCAAAATTCTACAACTGATCTACGTTAGAGATATAGGTCTATAGTTCTGCACATCTGTTCAACGTCCTTTCCTGAAAATGGGGATGACCTGTGCCCTTTTCCAATCTTTTGGAACGCTACGCTTTTCTAGAGACGTACGGTACACCGCTGCAAGAAGGGGGGCAAATTCCTTCGCGTCCTCTGTGTAAAATCGAACTGGTATCCCATCAGGTCCAGCGTCCTTGACTCTTTTGAGCGATTTTAATTGTTTTTCTATCCCTCTGCCATCTGTTTCGATATCTATCATTTTGTCATCTGTGCTACAATCCAGAGAAGGAACTACAGTGCAGTCTTCCTCTGTGAAACACCTTTGTAAAAAGACATTTAGTATTTTGGCCTTTAGTCTGTCATCCTCTCCTTCAGTACCATTTTGGTCACAGACTGTCTGGACAGTTTGTTTTCATCCACCTACCGCTTTGACATAAGACCAAAATTTCTTGGGATTTTCTACCAAGTCAGTACATAGAACTTTACTTTCGAATTCGTTGATGCCCTTCGCGTAGTCCTTCTCACACTACATTTCGCTTCGCGTAATTTTTGTTTGTCTGCAAGGCTTTGGCTATGTTTATGTTTGCTGTGAAGTTCCCTTTTGAGCCGTGGTAAAAAAAAAAAAAAAATTGCTGTTTGAAGAACGCGCCGCAGCGCGTTTTATGAAGCAGTCACCCTCCGTTTCCGGCTGTGGCGCCGCTGTGGCAATCGCAGCTTTGCTGTCTCACTCTGGTGGGAAAGCGGAAGGGTTGCCTGTTCACGTGCATTTAAGGGGCGCTATCAGCTCGGCAGTTGGTCAGTCGGAGTGAGGCTAGGTCAGTCTCGCGTAACCAATTGCTGGTCTGTCTCTCGTTCGCATTTGTGCGGCAGTTAGTGTCTCTCTGTCTTCGGAGAGCGAGTATGTCTGTCTTTTGGATCAAATTTTAAGCCAGAAAATGAGAGTCTTGCCACTCCGCCAGTAGTAGAACTCAGCTAGAGGTCGCCCGGTCGGGGCTTAGTGCCTGCATCTGAGTCTGCGCGTAAGGCCGCCAGTCTGCTCGAGTTGCTCGGGCAACGCTCATTGGCGGTTGGATCGGTCGGTTGGTCGGTCGCGCACTGAGACACGAGATGACTTGTCCGCCTTGAGCGTCGGCGCATGTGAGGTCCCCACATGAGTCCAGTGGACCGCGCCATATAGAAAGGGGTAGTGGCTTCGCGCTTGACACGAGAGCAACAGGAGTGAAACCACGACATCGGGCTGGCCGGGGCGAGCTGCGACGCCGTGAGACGGGAGATCGGCGCGCCCTCCTGCGTCCGTTGAAGCGGCTGGCAGCGGACGATTCGGGAGAGCATTGGGGGTGCTGCGCCAGGTCTTCGCCAGAAATCGCTGTTTATTAGAAGTTAAGTGATTCGAGATATGTTGTTTCATTTACTTGTTAAATTCTACTTGTTTTCTTGGTGAAGTCACCAGCCGCTTCGTTTTGGGGTCGTCCCACCATTCTTCTCCGTTTGCCCACCCGCGGGAAGGTGGTTATTTATGAATTGGGTGATCCGTTTTCCCTTGTGGAGTTGGGGAGGGTTAGAGCAATCTGTGCTTCGGGTTGTTCAGTAATCCCCCTGTCTATCTGCCATACGTTAATAGTTGCCTCTGTCATGTTTGTCGGATTCGGTGTTAACGAATTTATAGAATTAAGGTGTAAAGGCCGAATACCTGAAATATGTTTTTAGCTTGCCTATTATCTTGCGAGGCAGTATATGTGTAATGTAGAGCATGTTGTACATTTTATGTAAGTCTGAATTTCATGGGTTTTATTTAAATAGTCATTTTTATAAAGTTGCCACCCTTCCACCGTAAGAGTCCTTTTAAAAACAAATTGCAGTTTCGGTGGCAAATAATTTCTTAGTGTGAGTGTTTGTACCATTTCCATCCCTCTTACGTGGTGCATAGTTAATGTGTTTGTGTGAGTTGTTAAAATTTTTAGTTTAAAATAATCTGGTGTGTTGCAGATTTGCACCAGTGTAGTCTTTCAGAGGTTGTTGTGAGCGATCGTGACTACAGCTGTGTTGAAAGGGAGCAGCAAGCTTCTCAGCCCAAAGGCTCATACTGTCAATATTGTTCTTTCTGCCTTTAAATGAAATTGTAACTTCATATTTCGATGGTGCTTTTCTTCTTATGATTTTTAAATCTGTTTTTGAAAAGGCTTTTATGAATAAAATTCCCATTTGTTAAAGGAAATTTCATTTTCATCACTTACTCCCTGGCAACTACTTCCACGCTTAAATGTGTTAATGTTCTTGTTGAATCGGTAGTAAATAAAGTAAATTCTTTAAGAAAAGATTTTGAAAGTAAATTCACGGTTCACCTTTGCTTCCATAGCAGTTTTCTAACTCGGTTGTTGTACCATGGTGGATCTTTTCTATCTCTTATGATCTTGCTTGTCACATACTCATCTAATTGTTCGACGGTTTTGAACTTTGTCCACTGATCCTCAACACTGTTTGTACTTCAATAAAACTTTTGTGTTGAGCCGTCAAATACTCTGAAATCTATCTGGGGATGCGTGGCGCGCAGCGGCGGTGCCCTTTGGTGGGAATGATTCACATTTCCGGCTAACAGCAGGGGCTGTCTGAATGGAAAGGCCTGTTGGGGTACAGGAATGTACCTGGCCTAGCCGTGTCGTCTTCTAGATGGCTGGCGCACTAATACTCAGTATGCGTTGGACAGTCTTCGTGATAGCATGTGTTGCTCATGGAAATTTAAGAATATTGCTTACGGACATGTGCTTGCGCTAGGCCATTATTCCCTCCCACGTAAATTGTCCGGTGGACTGCTTCTGCACATTTCCCATCTTTATCTGGTTGGGAGAAGATCGACTGTGGTGCGTGAATCTAGCAGGTGAAAGATGGGTGGAAGACATGTTTGCTGGTTCTCTACACATGAGAAGCACCTAAGTTGACTTTGTAAATTATGGGGATGATTTGGAATTTGTTTTATAACTGACATCGGTATTCGCGAGTGGAAATAGTTTCCTCTATTTTTTTTCAGGTCTTCACGAAAGAAGTACAGTAGAAGACGAATGGGTAGCTCTGAGGGATGAAGTAGTGAAGGCAGCACAGGATCAAGTAGGTGAAAAGACGAGGGCTAGTAGAAATCCTTGGGTAACAGAAGAAATATTGAATTTAATTGATGAAAGGACAAAATATAAAAATGTAGTAAATGAAGCAGGCAAAAAGGAATACAAACGTCTCAAAAATGAGGTCGACAGGAAGTGCAAAATGGCTAAGCAGCGATGGCTAGAGGACAAATGTAAGGATGTAGAGGCTTATCTCACTAGGGGCAAGATAGATACAGCCTACAGGAAAATTAAAGAGACCTTTGGAGAAAAGAGAGCCACTTGTATGAATATCAAGAGCTCAGATGGAAACCCAGTTCTAAGCAAACAAGGGGAAGCAGAAAGGTGGAAGGAGTATATAGAGGGTCTATACAAGGGCGATGTACTTGAGGACAATATTATGGCTAAAAATGGTTCAAATGGCTCTGAGCACTATGGGACTTAACATCTATGGTCATCAGTCTCCTAGAACTTAGAACTATTTAAACCTAACTAACCTAAGGACATCACACAACACCCAGTCATCACGAGGCAGAGAAAATCCCTGACCCCGCCGGGAATTGAACCCGAGAACCCGGGCGCGGGAAGCGAGAACGCTACCACACGACCACGAGCTGCGGACGAACAATATTATGGAAATGGAAGAGGATGTAGATGAAGATGAAATGGGAGATACGATACTATGTGAAGAGTTTGACAGAGCACTGAAAGACCTGAGTCGAAACAAGGCCCCCGGAGTAGACAACTTTCCATCAGAACTACTGACAGCCTTGGGAGAACCAGTCATGACAAAACTCTACCATCTGGTGAGCAAGATGCACGAGACAGGCGAAATACCCTCAGACTTCAAGAAGAAAATAATAATTCCAATCCCAAAGAAAGCAGGTGTTGACAGATGTGAAAATTACCGAACTATCAGTTTAATAAGCTGCAAAATACTAGCGCCAATTATTTACAGACGAATGGAAAAACTGGTAGAAGCCGACCTCGGGGAAGATAAGTTTGGATTCCGTAGAAATGTTGGAACACGTGAGGCAATACTGACCTTAAGACATACCTTAGAAGGAAGATTAAGGAAAGGCAAACCTACGTTTCTAGCATTTGTAGACTTAGAGAAAACTTTTGACAATGTTGACTGGAATACTCTCTTTCAAATTTTAAAGGTGGCAGGGGTAAAATACAGGGAGTGAAAGGCTATTTACAATTTGTACAGAAACCAGATGGCAGTTATAAGAGTCGGGAGACATGAAAGGGAAGCAGTGGTTGGGAAGGGAGTAAGACAGGGTTGTAGCCTCTCCCCGTTGTTATTCAATCTGTATATTGAGCAAGCAGTAAAGGAAACAAAAGAAAAATTTGGAGTAGGTATTAAAATCCAGGGAGAAGAAATAAAAACTTTGAGGTTCGCCGATGACATTGTAATTCTGACAGAGACAGCAAAGGACTTGGAAGAGCAGTTGAACGGAATGGACAGTGTCTTGAAAGGAGGATATAAGATGAACATCAACAAAAGCAAAACCAGGATAATGGAATGTAGTCGAATTAAGTAGGGTGATGCTGAGGGAATTAGATTAGGAAATGAGACACTTAAAGTAGTAAAGCAGTTCTGCTATTTGGGGAGCAAAATAACTGATGATGGTCGAAGTAGAGAGGATATAAAATGTAGACTGGCAATGGCAAGGAAAGTGTTTCTGAAGAAGAGAAATTTGTTAACATCGAGTATAGATTTAAGTGTCAGGAAGTCGTTTCTGAAAGCATTTGTATGGAGTGTGGCCATGTATGGAAGTGAAACATGGACAATAAGTAGTTTGGACAAGAAGAGAATAGAAGCTTTCGAAATGTGGTGCTACAGAAGAATGTTGAAGATTAGGTGGGTAGATCAAGTAACTAATGAGGAGGCATTGAATAGGATTGGGGAGAAGAGAAGTTTGTGGCACTACTTGACTAGAAGAAGGGATCGGTTGGTAGGACATGTCCTGAGGCATCAAGGGATCACAAATTTAGCATTGGAGGGCAGTGTGGAGGGTAAAAATCGTAGAGGGAGACCAAGAGATGAATACACTAAGCAGATTCAGAAGGATGTAGGTTGCAGTAGGTACTGGGAGATGAAGGAGCTTGCACAGGATAGATTAGCATGGAGAGCTGCATCAAACCAGTCTCAGGACTGAAGACCACAACAACAACAACACGTAAAGATCTTCGCAGACGGGATAAGTTTCTATTAACTCAGTCGTTTACAGCCCGCTGCACCTCGCTAAAATTTCAGGTTTCTAAAGAAATAATTTCCAGTCTATATCTTCGGAATTACACTGTGCAAGTGACGGGTAGCACAATGCTATATGCTTCATATCGAAAAGTATCGCGTAAATGGTGTGATATTCTGGCAAACCATGTGAAAATAAATTTGTTTTTGTTATGACAGAGCCTGGAGATGGGTGTAGAAAGCAAGAAAGCAAGCAGGTCGGGACCAGAAACGCCAACGCCTTTGTGTCAAGTGGTGTGGAAGTGATGATTTTGTTTGGCGTAGGATGCGAATTGCGTGTGGACTACAGCGTTACGGTATATGGTGATATATAGCAGGGATGGAGATCGGTTTCATGCTGAAATATTCAAGCTTCTGGCATCTGTGGCAGAGCAACGTAATTGAGGAAGTGTCCGTATTTCACGATCTGTAGACCACTCTTGCAGTGTATAACTGTCAGTGCAATACGGCAATCTGTACAAAATAGTTTTGCAGCTAGGTCCCGCCTGCAGAAAAAAAAATGCAGACAGTGCTTCCACACCATCAGCATCAGTAATTTGGCAGATAAATTTAGCAATAGCCAATCACAATGCTACATTCATTCACAAGACATCCTTTGTGCTGGGACATAGGCGCCTCTACAGACCGATTTGAACAAGACGGGGGCAAAGTATCTATGGAAAGTTCTGAGAGTAATTTCTTTGTTCAAAGACCAGTTGAAGCAGACCATCCATCTCTGGCAGGATGCTGTCTCTCATCCGCCATTGTGGCATTAGGACATCTCCATTTCAGCAACACGGGATGACTCGTTAGGACCATCAGGAGGAATGCATTCAGCGTTATTCTGGGCTATTTCCGTAAAGAGTGCCTGTTAGGACAAGAATTTCCATGCAGACAAGCTGAGACATCACGAAAGCTCCAACAACAACAAAAGTGACCATGAACTATTTCTATGGCATTTTACTATTTCTGGGAAGGGTAATATGTAATGTAAGGGCTATCCTGTTAGAATCGCTAGGAATAATGCATCCTGTGTTATCCTGGGAAAAATTGAAAAGATTTCTACAGTGCATCCAGAGGGAGACTTGGCAGTTATTTATATAGACACGTGATATCAGTATAACACTGACAACCATTTAGCTGCACCTGCAATGGTGAGTCACTAGGCAAACATCTCTCACTCGGCAATTAGGTCTGCAATGGACCACAGGCAGAAAGGCTATGGGTCACATGAGACCGGCATGCTCGCGCTGCCCCGAGGTGTGCGTGTTGGGGTCTCTGTAGGGAACAGATCACTGATACATCGTGGTTAAATTTCTTAACAATAGTTCGAAAGCGTTTTTACAAGCAGTGATTGTTTATGCACTTCATTATTGTCGGCTGTTTAAGCGTTGTAAGTGTGGTGTCACCGCCAGACACCACACTTGCTAGGTGGTAGCCTTTAAATCGGCCGCGATCCGTTAGTATACGTCGGACCCGCATGTCGCCACTATCAGTGATTGCAGACCGGGCGCCGCCACACGGCAGGTCTAGTCTACAGAGACTCCCTAGCACTCGCGCCAGCTGTACAGCCGACTTTGCTAGCGATGGTTCACTGTCTACATACGCTCTCATTTGCAGAGACAACAGTTTAGCATAGCCTTCAGCTACGTCATTTGCTACGACCTAGCAAGGCGCTCTACTCAGTTACTATCTTCAAGAATGTGTTCTGAACAGATAATATTGTGAATCCTGTACTGTCAAGAGCGAAGTTCATCATTAATAGATTAAAGTTAAGTATCAAGCTAATTACGTCCGCTTTCTGAATTCTCATTCCTTGTCATGTTCCAGACCTCACGTCAGTATAGTTCTTCCCTCCTCACGCTAGCCTGCATGAGCTAAAACGCGTGCATTTCGGCCTCCACTCGTAACACGGTGTTGGCTCTTCTGCTAACACAAAAGTAAACGTGTTTGCAGAGCATTTTACATGCATTATTTTGACAATATTATGCATAGTGAATGTGTATGTTGCATTATTTTGTGAACATGTGTGTGTGTTGTGTGATGCATTATTCTGACAGTTTATAATTAGTGAGTGTGTTTGCATTGCGTTTTACAAGCATTATTTTGACAATCTACGAGTCGTCTGCATGTCTGTACATCAGTGTACTGCATTATTTCGGTGATTTACGAGTCCTTTGCAGGTTTGTAGGTAATTTAATGCCACCCCGAACATGGCAGGGCGAGTGTTTTGTTTCAGTGTAATAAATATACTATGTGAAATCCATCCCTAAACAAATCGTTCCAACATCCCACTGAAAAAATAAATAAAAGTACATTCCTTTCTCTCTCCAGCAGTTGGACACAGGGTTCTCTTCCCACCATTTTTCCCCAGACCACCATTGGACGAGAGCGCCCTCTGGTTGCCGTATTGTGTACTATGTCAGTTGGACTCTGGACCTCATGGTGAACACACTGGATGGAACTACTTCTTAGGACAATTCAAATTGTTTAAATAAACAACGCATGCAGAAGATTTACATCTATTCCATCCATCAGCCCAGCACAGGCTGAGTCATTTTCCCGCCAATTCCAGCGAAGAGGTGGTGGTTGGACAATACTGCCGTTGTTATTGACCCTCAAATCGTGTAGGCATTTGTTTGTTCTGGTTAGTGTAGCTCAGTGTCGGATAGACCGTCAGAGACACAGCATCTTGTGTTCCTGCTGCTAATAAGGCGAGTACCCCATTCGTTTGTTATATATTTTTAAGAGCCACCAACAGGAGCGACTATTTTTGTAATTTCATGTATGTTCCAATGCTTATTAGGCACAGCCTTTTATTTTAATAACAGCATAGCATACAGTACCGCCGTTGTTACTGACCCTCATATCATACAGGCTTTTGTTTATTTGGGTTAGTGTAGCTCAGTGTCGGTTGGACCACCAGTGAAAGAGCACTTCGAGTTCTTGCTGCTAATAAGCTGAGTATACCGTTCGTTTGTTACATATTTTTATGAGCTTCAAACAGGAGTGACTGCAGTAATGGATAGGAAATGTGATTGCTGTGAACAGTTGCGATATGAGTTGGCGCCCCTTTGCTCACAGTTCCAGGCTGTGTTGGCTTCCATCACAAAGCTTGAAGATGCTGCCCAGGGGCATCACTGTGGGGTGTTGGACATGGGGATGCGAGGGACTTCGGGCACGTCCCACATGTCCCACAATTGATCCACTGCTTTTGCTGTTCCAGGCACTGCCTACACTGAGGTTGACCCCTCACCCATGGTCGAGTGGGAGATCATTCTAAAATCTATCAGGTGGCGAAAAACTTTCCGAGGGGCCGACTGTAGGGCCTCCCCGGTTCGTTTGACGAACAGTTTTCGTGTGTTATCTGTGGCTGACGATGTCTCTAAGCCAGACACAGTCGTCCACCCTGTTCCAGAGGAAGCTTCTCGGTCCACAGGGTCTGGCCTTTCACAGAGGGTGGGTTTGATGGTAGTTGGGAGCTCCAACGTTAAGCTCCTTAGACACATGGCTGTCAAGGAGGGGAAGGAAGTCAGCGTGCACTTCATGTGCATACTAGGGAAGTCATTCCGGATGTGGAAAGGGTACTTCCAGATGCCATGATGAGTACAGGGTGCAGCCACCTGCAGATGGTGACTCATGTCGGTACCAATTATGTGTATCACTTTGGATCGGAGGAGATTCTATCTGGTTTTGGGCGTCTGGTAAAGACTGCCAGTCTTGCTTATGAGATTAAGGAGGAGTTCACCATCTGCAGCATCGTCTATAGATCCGACTGTGGTCCTACGGTGCAGAGCCGAGTGGAGGGTCTGAATCAGAGGCTCAGACGGTTCTGCGACCGTGTAGGCTGCAGATTCCTTGACTTGCGCCATTGAGTGGCGGGTTTCCACGTTGCGCTTAATAGGTCAGGAGTCCCCCTACAAACAGGAGGCGGCTACGTGGGTAGTGGGGTTGCGATAGGATGAAATAAAATTTCTGGAAACAAAGAACTGTGTCCACTAGTTACAAGAAAGCACAGGTCACATACATTTACAAGTAGTGTAGCAGAAGTGGTACACTAAAATACTGTTTAGTATAGCTAACACCCATTTCTTGTAGAATCTTATAACATATTCTGAGCTCAAACGTAATAATGTATCTCGAACAGAATGACCTCCTCCATGCCAACCAGCATTGATTCCAGAAACATCGATCATGCGAAATCCAACTCTTGTTTATCTATCATAATTTCCTGAAAGCCATGGATCCATGCAGTTTAGTGTGGCATTTCTTTATTTCTGGTGAGCAGTTGACTCAGTACCACACCTAAGCTTGTTATTGAAAGTACGACAATATTGGGTATCAAGAGGAATTCGACTGGTTTGAAAATTTCTTGGCAGGGAGAACGCAGCATGTTAACCATGATGGACAGTCATCGGCTGATATACAACTAACTTTAGGTATACCCGTGAAAGTATGTCGTACAGTAATTTTGTGTATTAATGACCTGACTGACATTATTAATAGTAACTTCAAACTTTCCGAACGTGATGCAGATATCTATAATGAAGTACTGTGCGAAAAAAGTTGCACACACATTCAAACAAATCTTTACAAATTAGTGCAAAATCTGGTAGTAAGCTGCTATATTTTCAGAAATATAGAATTGTGCATCTCACAAAACGAAAAATGTCGTATACTATGACTAAATTACAATAAGATACATCTGAACCCAGTCAATTAATACAGGGTGTCCAGAAAAGGGCTCCCTGATTTCAAAATTAAATATCTCGAAAACAAAGATCGATAGAGGAATGCAGTAAACGGTATGTTTATTGTGAAAGCTGTAAGAAGAATAGTTACAAAAGCTGCTAACAGATGGCGCTGTACGCTGTACAGCTCATATCAGCATACATAAGTGAAATAATCGTATGAAAACAATCTTTGCAAACAATCACATCACAATGTTTTCAAAATGTTCACTATTGGCACTACAGAGGTGGCGCAAACGAAGAATGAAATTCGCCATCACATTTCGTAGTGTCTCAACCGAAATGGATTCACATGCCACAGAGATCGCCGATTCAAGCTCGTCCAGCGTGGCGGGACGCTTCGGGTAGACCATGTCTTTCACTGTGCCCCACAAAAAAAGGTCACAGTGAGTAAAATCCGGCGAATATGGAGGCCAATCCATGCCTGCACCAGTAAATTTGGGATATTCCAAAACAATGACTCGCTTCCAAAAGAATTCCTCAAGAAAGCGAAACACTTGTTCGGTCCGATGTGGTCGGGCTCCATCTTGCATAAACCATTCAGTACCTGGTCGATCCTCTAACGCTTGCTGTGTGGCGACAAATTGTTCCAAAATTGCAACGTAACGTGCAGCAGTGACCGTTTCTCGAATGAAAAAAGGGCCAATAATGCCTCTGCTGCATGGTAGTTGGGAGCTCCAACGTTAAGCTCCGTAGGAACATGGCTGCCAAGGAGGGGAGGGAAGCCAGTCTCAGAATACAGCGGTTTCGCTTCACACCAATATGGCTTTTCGGTACCCCAGAATCGCCAGTTCTGCTTATTCACGTATCCATTCAGGTGGAAGTGTGCTTCATCTGTAAACCAGATGCAGCCAACATGAAATCCTTCACTATCAATCATTGTGAGCATCTGATTAGCAAAGGCAACCCTTTGTTGCACAGATCGTACTGGTGCGTTTGAATTTTGAATGGAAACATGTGTAGGCTTTCTCTCAGTATTTTCTGCGTGCTGGAACGCTTCAAACCAGTCTCAGATGCAATTCTACGGACGGATGACATTGGATTTCGCTGAATAATTCCAGAAACTGTGGCGATATTTTCAGGCGTAACTGCGGTTTGCTTGCGGCCAACACATCCCACTAGATCATCAGTTACGCTGCCTGTTCGTTGAAATTTTGCGAAGAGCGTACGAATGGTTTTCGTATCGGGTCCTTTTGGAACATTAAATCGTGCTTGAAAACTTCGCCTTGTTGCCGTAGGACTCTCTTCCAACTTGTGGTACTCTAGCACCAGAAAAACGTGTTGTTCAATGGAGTACATGGTTTTAATCTCTTCCTTCGGTACGCTAACCTCCTTTCACGTTTCAGTAGTGGAACTGGTCGCTCTGGGCTTCGGATCACTATTTATACTAGGCATTACGTATGGCGATTACAGCAATCTGTTAGCAGCTTTTGCAACTATTATTTCACACTGCTGTATAAACTTCTTACAGCTTTCGCAATAAACATACCGTTTAATGCATTCCTCTATCGATCTTTGTTTTCGAGATATTTAATTTTGAAACCAGGGAGTCCTTTTCTGGACACCCTGTACAAGCACCTGCACGGAACGGTTTGCAGGGATGTGAAACAGAATGATCACAGATTCTGTCATACGTAATCAGGTCGCAGGTGTCATTTCATTGGTAGATGACTGGTATAATGCAATCAGCACAGAAACGAAATTG
The DNA here is from genome assembly GCF_021461395.2 of Schistocerca americana. Lineage (NCBI taxonomy): Eukaryota > Metazoa > Arthropoda > Insecta > Orthoptera > Acrididae > Schistocerca > Schistocerca americana. The sequence continues at coordinate 345,068,510 of NC_060119.1, forward strand.
TTTGCAAATCACTCTTGCGATCCATTCTAAAACTATAGTGCGTGGAACCTGTGCAAATGAGGGCATACAGGGAATATTGAAGATATACAAAGGAAGACAGCATGTAATGTCACATGCTTGTTAAACCCATAATAGAAAGGAACGGAGAAGCTGAATAAACAGTACTGACAGATGCCTGAGGACTGATGCAATTCCGTGAAAGTTTACAAAATTTCATGGAAGGAATCTAGGAATATTCTGTGATCCAATACGCATCCTTTTCATAGGGATGGCGAAGAGAAGATAAGATCAGGAAAGGCACTGCGCGCAGAGCTGTTTAAGCAGTCATTATTCAAGCGGTCCATACGTGAATGGAACGGGAAGAAGCCCTTATAACCGGTACAAAGGGAAGTACCCTCCACAAACCACTTCACAGGGATTGTAGAATATACCGTAGCTGCACAAAGATGGAACAGAGAGTCATGGAACGCTTAGGAGAAGATGTACCACAAAATTTTAGTGGTTTATGCAGTTCGAGAAAAGCACGAGTTCATAGCAGACTGCTGACAGCGTTAGTCTCTCGTGATAACTGCCCGTGTTTATTCCATCGCTAAACGAGTGTCACGCAATGTACTTATTAGAGAGATTTGGGCTATGGAGAGTTACAGAGGTAGTTTGTCTCCTGTTATCGACGTGATAAAAGATGAAATACTGGTATATATGATATTAACATGATGTCGTAAAACTGAGAAACGACCAATATGACGAAGTGTGCGGATTTTTTTTTCCGTCTCAGTGCCTCGACACAATTAAGGGAGGCTTGCCATGATTCGACATGGTAATAAGTGATGCCGAAAAAAATTTTTCACCTTCCCTGAGCCGATCGTTTGTGTATTAACAGTACAATCTGAGAAAGGTTACTATTTTTGGAGTAGTCCACGAGAAATCATATTGACACTGCCTAACGAAAATGTTATCGTTTTGTAACGAGTTGTAATTTTGTGTAAAGTGCTAGTGGGTAAGCTACTTTGTGATCGTGCACAAGTGGATAACGTATCTTACTGTTTACTCAAACCCAGGGTGGTAAACAGACATTCTACATAGCTATTAATTTTGGCCCTGTAATACCGCTAATGTTAGTTGTGCGTCATCTCAAATTAATTAGAAATTCTGCTGCGATATAACAAGAATGCAAAAAGTGATATAAATGAGAGTTTGGGAATTTTTCTACAATGATATCACAACCTCTCCCCTTTTCATTCTACATTTAATTTATCACTGCATTCAGAGTTCAAAATAATTCAAATGGCTCTGAGCACTATGGGACTTAGATGAACATCTGAGGTCATCAGTCTCCAAGAACTTAGAACTACTTAAACCTAATTAACCTAAGGACATCACACACATCCATGCCCGAGGCAGGATTCGAACCTGCGACCGTAGCAGCAGCGCGGTTCTGGACTGAAGCGCCTAGAACCGCTCGGCCACCACAGCCGGCTTTCAGGGTTCAAGTGATACATAACAAGCCGGCCGCGGTGGCCGAGCGCGCAGTTCCAGACTGCAGCGCCTAGAACCCCACGGCCACCGCGGCCGGCAAGTGCTGAAGGTTTCGAGCGTCCGTTGACCTTGATGGCGCTTTTTGTGGACCTAATATAGCAAAAATGTGATCACACGAAGAGCTGAGCTGACACGTTTCAATTGATCGACTGTCGAATCCCGATGGTCCAGTACCCACTGCAGTCGTAACTGACGATGACGTTGTGTAAACGTGTGAAGACACAGGGGCAGTCTGCTGCGGATCACTATGTTCAACAATGCACGATGAACGATGTGCTCCGAAACACTTGTGTGTGCAACAGCATTGTGCTCTTTCGACAGAGATGTCACAGGTCACCATCTATTCTACATTACAGAACAGGCAAGCCTCCGAACCCCATGTTCTGTGAAGAGTCCTTGACATCCAACCATTTAGCGCCTAGTGGTAGTTTCACTGTCCTTCTACCTCGTATGTATTTGCGCGTTTTCTTGAATATTGTTCTAACACATGCAGAGGGCAGCAACAGATGTTTGTTTTCTAAGAGGGTGGGTGAGTATGGCTTGTAACTTGAGCCACGGAGAGGATGATTTACGTTCGTATAACTATTTCATTTGTTCCTAGTCATTGCCTCCCCGCCGGCAGGAGTGGCCCAGCGGTTCTAGGCGCTACAGTCTAGATCTGCGCGACCGCAACGGTCGCAGGTTCGAAGCCTGCCTCGTCATGGATGAGTGTGATGTCCTTAGGTTAATTACGTTTAAGTAGTTCTATGTTCTAGGAGACTGATGACCTCAGAAGTTGAGTCCCATACTGCTCTGAGCCATTGCCTCCCCCCTGCATCCCTCACCCACCCGCTGCGTTATTCTGAATGCTTCAGAAATTGTTGATCTCGGAATTTAAAAATACATAGAAGGAAGAACTATGCCTTGTGTCCCGTTATTAAATAGTTAGTGCTTTTCAACAAATGAAGTTCGAATTGTTTGACTGTTATTGTAATTGATGTTCCACATACCTGTATTTCCTCGAAGACTGACTGTGTATGATATACACTCCTTCTTCGGTTATCAACCCACAGGTTGGTTGGCAGCAGCACGCCATTCCGTTCTTTTGTCAACTTTCTTCTTCATATCTGCATAGGTCTGGCACCCGATGTCATTTATTACTTGTTGAATGTAGCTTAATCTAGGTCGTCCTCGGCGAGTTCTTCCTTCAATGATTCCTTCTAATATTCTCTTAATGAAGTTGTTATGCCGTAAAATGTGACCTATGAAGGTTATTCTTCTTTTCTGTATATTTCGCCAAAGAGATCTGTTTTCTTTCACTCTTCTGAGGACATCTTCGTTTGTAGCCTTGTCTCGCCAGCTGATTTTTTCCATTCTCCGGTAGCACCACATTTCGAATGCCTCTAATCTTCTCTTTTCTTCTTTTCCACTAGTCCAAGTTTCACATCCGTAAAGGGCTGTACTCCACACATAGGTTTTCATGACTCTCTTTCTTACGTCTAAACTAACATTTCTACTCGTCAGTAAGTTTCTTTTTCCATTGAATGCTATTTTGGCAAGTTGTATTCTGTTTTTAATGTCACTTTTGCTCCTTCCATCTGCTGTTATTTTGCTACCTAAGTAGTTAAATTCTGTAACCTGCCCTAGTTTCTCTCCCTTTATTGTTATTCGTATGGGTTCATTGTAGTTCAGGGCGCCACTCACCATCACTTTAGTCTTTTTCTTATTTATTTTCATTCCATACTGTTCTTTTAAGGTGTTTTCCATTTCATTGAGTGCGGCTTCTAAATCTTCTTTCCTTTCTGTGATTATGGCGATATCATCTGCATATCGCAACATATCTATTTTCATTCCGTTAAGTTTTATTCCTACTTCAATATTCTCTCTTATTTTGTCTATTGCTTCTTGGATATATGCGTTGAAAATTACTGGAGATAGTGGGCATCCCTGTCTCACTCCTTTCCTTATTCTTGCTGTTTCTTCTTTGTTTTCCTTCTTAACTAAGGCTGTTTCATTTTGGTATATTTTAAAGATTATCCTTCTATCATTATATTTCAGACCAGCCTTCTTCAGAATTCTAAACATTTCTGGCCATACAACATTGTCAAATGCCTTTTCGAGGTCTACGAAGGCTATAAATACTTGTTTGTTTTTGGAAATTTGTTTCTCAATTATTAGTCTTAAAGATAAGATTGCTTCCCTCGTCCCTACACCGCTTCTAAAACCGAATTGGTCTTCACTTAGAGTGCTATTCAATTGGTTTTCAACTCTTTTCAAAATTATTCTTATTAGAATTTTTGATGCGTGTGAAAGAAGACTGAGTGTTCGATGGTTTTCACAGTCCATAGTAGATGCTTTCTTAGGTATGGGGAATATGATGCATTTCTGATAGTCTTCAGGAACTTCACCTGTTTTGTATATTTTCTGTATGAGTTGCAGTAATGTAGCTTTCATTTTGTCTCCTGATTTCTTAATTAGTTCAGAAGGTATATCATCAACACCTGCCGCTTTCTTATCTGGTAGTTCTTTTAGTGCTTTTTCAAATTCATCTTTCAGAATTGTGTCCCCTAGTTCTTCTTTCTCTACTTCTTCGCTTAATTCTATCATATTATCTGTTAGAGGGTCTCCTTGATATAGCTCTTCAATGTATTCTTGCCATCTCTTCAGCGTGTCATATCCAAATAGTACCTTGCCCTCTTTGTTCTTTATAGTTCCTGAAGATTTTACTTTCCGTTTAGCAAAGTTTTGTTTTATTGTTCTGTAGGCCAAGTCAGTTTTTCCTTTAACCATGTTTTCCTCCACCTCTTTACAAATGCTGTTGAGGTAATTTTCTTTTGCTTTCCTAGATTCTCTGTTTATTTGGTTTCTAAGCTTTCTATATTTGTTTTCGCTTTGCTCGTCAGAGGCGTTTTTGTATAGTCTTCTTTCTTCCATTAGACAAATTATTTCAGGTGTTATCCACTCTTTCCTGTTTACAGGTTTGGCTTTCCCAATAAATTCTTCTGCTGCTTTATGTATGCCTTCTTTGATTTGTTTCCACTCCTCGTTAGTACTCCCGGGAATAATGTTTGATGCCATCTCATCAGTTTTCCGTGCATAAGGGATCACTAGTTCTTCAGACTTTAGGTTATCTCTGTTCCATACTTTGTTCGTTTTTCTCTCTAATCGCTTGAGTTTGAGTAAGCATTTCATCATTACAAGGTTGTGATCACTATTAATATCCGCAGACGGGTAGCTTCTGCAATCCTTGATTTGGTTTTTAAAACGCGATTTTACTAATATATAGTCGATTTGGTGTCTTCTAGTATCTCCTGGGGCTTTCCACGTGTACCTTCTTCTTTTATGGTGGTTGAAAAGGGAGTTCGCTATGACCAACTTGTTTTTGGCACAAAATTCAATTAGCCGGCTTCCTCTTTCGTTTCTATCTCCTAGACCATATTTCCCTACAATTCCGTCAACTTTCTCTTCTCCAACACTAGCATTCCAATCTCCCATTATAATTAAGTTCTCTTCACCTTTAACATAATTTATAACTTTGTTGATGTCTTCATACACTGTTTCTATTACATCGTCTTCTTCTGCCGATGTCGGCATATAGACTTGTACTATTACCGTGTTCTTTGGTTTGGTTCCAATTTTGACTAGTATTATCCTAGAGTTAAATTGCACATATCCTGTGACTAGATTCCCGAGTTTTCCTTTTAGAATTATTCCAACTCCACCGATTCCAGTTGTTCCTTGGTTAGTACCTGTATGAATGATACGATAATTTCCTGATCTGAAGTCTCCTGGTTCAGGCCATCGCATCTCAGATATTCCTATTATGTCTGTTCCCATTCTGTCCATCTCTAGTTTGAGGTTCTCTAATTTCCCGCATTGGAGGAGTGTTCTTACATTCCATGTTGCTATTTTTAGTGTATTCTTCAACTTTGCCTGACCTTCCATTGTCCCCACCCGGAGATCCGATTGGGGGACTATTACTCCGGATTTATGTTTAACAGAAGATTCTGGCATGGTGCGCTACTGATTCTTGGGATATCTTGAGTGATCTTTAATGGAGTGGTTTCCCGTTGCCTTCTCCATCCTATGCCGTTGACTGTGAAGTTCTTCCGCCTTTAGGAGCAATTTCTCACTCCAAGGACAAGAGAGTGCCCTGCCTCTATCCGCTCATCCGCTCTCTTTGAGACCGTTGGCACTTGATAGGGGGCGTTTCCTTATCCCGGGAAACACTCGGTCGTCAGAGCCTCGTTAGCAATAACAGGGTGTACCGTGCAGCAATCCTTAGCTGCAACTCGGGTAGGTGAGGTTGACATTTGTACAGGAGAGGCTGTTAGAGTCGCTTCACTGTACCTTACACCCCTGGCCACACTACTGGCCATTAAAACTGCTACACCACGAAGATGACGTGCAACAGACGCGAAATTTAACCGACTGGAAGAAGATGGTGTCGTATGCAAATGATTAGCTTTCCAGAGCATTCACACAAGGTTGGCGCCGGTGGCGACACCTACAACGTGCTGAAATGAGGAAAGTTTCCAACCAATTTCTCATACACAAAAAGCGGTTGACCGGTGTTGCGTGGTGAAACGTTGTTGTGATGCCTCGTGTAAGGAAGAGAAATGCGTACCATCACGTTTCCGACTTTGATAAAGATCGGATTGTAGCCTATCACGATTGCGGTTTATCGTATCGCGACATTGCTGCTCTCACTGGTCGAGATCCAATGTCTGTTAGCACAATATGGAATCGGTGGGTTCAGGAGGCTAATACGTTACGCCGTGCTGGATCCCAACGGCCTCGTATCACTAGCAGTCAAGATGACAGGCATGTTATCGGCATGGCCGTAAGGGATCGTGCAGCCACGTCTCGATCCCTGAGTCAACAGATGGGGACGTTTGCAAGACAACAACCATCTGCAAGAACATTTCGACGACGTTTTCAGCAGCATGGACTATCAGCTCGGAGACCATCGCTGTGGTTACCCTTGACGCTGCATCACAGACAGGAGCGTTTGCGATGGTGTACTCAACGACGAACCTGGTTGTTCGAATGGCAAAACGTCATTTTTTCGGATGAATCCAGGTTCTGTTTACAGCATCATGATGGTCGCGTCCGTGTTTGGCGACATTGTGGTGAACGCACATTGGCCGCGTGTCGTCTTTATCGCCATACTGGCGTATCACCCGGCGTGATGGTATGTGGTGCCATTGGTTACACGTCTCGGTCACCTCTTGTTCGCATTGACGGCACTTTGAACAGTGGACGTTACATTTCAGATGTGTTACGACCCATGGCTCTACTATTCATTCGATCCCTGCGAAACCCTACATTTCAGCAGGATAACGCACGACCGCATGTTGCAGGTCCTGTACGGGCCTTTCTGGATACAGAAAATGTTCGACTGCTGTCCTGGCCAGCACATTCTCCCGATCTCTCACCAATTGAAAACGTCTGGTCAATGGTGGCCGAGCAACTGGCTCGTCACAATACGCCAGTCACTACTCTTGATGAACTGTGGTATCGTGTTGAAGCTGCATGGGCAGCTGTACCTATACATGCCATCCAAGCTCTGTTTGACTCAATGCCCAGGCGTATCAAGGCCGTTATTACAGCCAGAGGTGGTGGTTCTGGGTATTGATTTCTCAGCATCTACGCACCCAAATTGCGTGAAAATGTAATCACATGTCAGTTCTAGTATAATATATTTGTCCAATGAATACCCATTTGTCATCTGCATTTCTTCTTGGTGTAGCAATTTTAATGACCAATAGTGTACATTTCATAATTAAAGACTTGGCGACTCAGTTGTTAACATCCTGTCTGTAGGCACAGACAGATACAATACTTTTTCAAATAAAGTGTGCAAAAATATTAGGCTGTATCTCTTAGACTCATGTATAGTCACTTAACTATCATTTCCGAAACTCGCTGAGACTTGGTGATTGATAAAATTTAATAGGAACCTTTCATTAGTCGCACTATTTCCAAAGGAGTATTGAGAGTGTGTGATAAGCGTCTTCGAAGAAAATTCTCTGTGTTTCTGTAACCTTTCACCGACTCTTTGCTCTATATGTCGGTAGCGTGAATATGCATGTGTAACTTAAATTATTATACGGCGATTAGCGAGCATCCTCCTCATCTCTCTAACAGATAAAACTAATAAACAGTTAAAAGTAAGACTTCTAACAGAAGACAGTATATTGTTAAGAAATATTTTGGTAAATTACAGGCTACAGCCAAGGATAGCCCTCTACCAGAAATCTATTAGTAACAGATGAAAGTGATTTTTTGCGTTAAGATGTATTAATTACGCTTCTATTCGAGGTTTGAATGAAACTGTATCCCTTTTGTCATGGACGAAGACCCATCGATGGTGGGGACTGCGGACATCATCGGGTAAGCGGTTACGTCTCAATGGATGGAACCATGTCACGTGACTACATTGTATGCCTATGGGGATGGCAATAAAGTCGTCGGAAAAACAAGTGCCTGTCAGTTTCGTTCATGCAGTCATCTCAAGCTTATCATTCCTTGGTATGTTTGTCGGATGTGCAGTCGGATCCTGTAATCAAACTTAAGCAGAACTTCGACTTTGCAACTGGTGGCCACCTTCAGGTACGAAGCTATGAGAGGTGGCATGAGCCCCCTCTCATATTTCAATCACACTCTGAGTAATTCGATTTTCCTCTCTAATTGCATGCGGTGAAAAGTTGCTATTCCTTCACACGCAGACTTCCCACGCAGCGTCTCTCGTCCCCCGGGTGGTCCGGTGACAGGCGGGTTCTGCTGAACTTGAAAGGGTTAAGTCGACAGGTGTGAGGGAGTCCATTGGATGCTTTCCAGACGCCGACATTGTCATAAGAGTGGGGGCGAAACACCCACAGGGGCCTGACGGAGCGGCTGGGCTAGAGATTCCGTTACTTTGCAGAAACTTAGTGAAAACACTTTCTGGTGGGCTACCAGCGAGGCGTGGGAATGACTTGTGTTCCCAGGCAGTCTTGGCGGGCAAATTCCCGCGTTTTCTGCAAAACCATAACTGTGATTGGCTTGCTCAGGGGATGGCTCTGTGACGTAGCAAAATCGGCGCAGAAATTGGCGCCAAGTATCTCCATTGGTGGAATAGTAGTGTATCGGCAATAGAGTGGAATTTTCCGCCGGTTTCCGAGTTGCTGATTGGAACGTTTAACCATGGCCACTGTCATGGGGGCGGGAATGTTCCATGTTCGGCTTGTACGGGTGCTCTTGAGGGAGTCGGCTCTCGCCTTTCAGTCAGGATAGGTTACAAGACTGAGCTCTCGCTGCTCTGGACAGCCTGCCTTCCGTTGGCTGCCTACTTTCATTTAATTGTAACTGTTTGACGAAGCTGCTGAAGTTCAATGTAACTTAACGAGTACAGTTGACAATTGAGCGTTCTGCGTACAAAAGGGCTATGTTGTCCGTCTTGAGCAGTTTTGGCTAAAGTTGACTGTATCGGGGTTACTGTGTGACTTCGCTTGTTAAAATCACTCACTGTACCGTCAGTGATTGTGTAGCGAGCCTTCTTCGACCCCCTCAGAGGCGTATTTGTGTTGCTAGGAAGTCTTTACTCTGTAACAACCAGACCAGGACAATTTGTTTCGAAGCAACCAGCCTTCGCCTCCGGTATGCCAGATCGTGTCCTTGCAGTTAAGAAGACAGCTTGGTAATGTATGTCCACAGCACTGGCAAGTCAGGAAATTTGCTATGTGACAATCAGAGCTCAGCAGAGCGTGCCTGTTCCCATCTTTTCTAACATGGTTCTGGCTTGGGTGTTCATTGTCTGAGTTCTCACTACTGTAGCATCAATTAGTGTTGGGTTGGCTGGGTGTTTCTCTTAAGATTTGAGTTCCAAGGAATTGGCTCCACATACCACTTGGTCATAAATGTCACAATCTAGTTTATAGACAACTTCACCTTCACAGCATTTATTTGAGTATCCAATTTGACGTATTGTTAATGTTTCATGTGGTTTGTTTATTAGTTTGAGTTTAGTCATAATAAATCAAATTGTTATTTTGGACAGAACTTTCATTATGTGGATCGGTAAAGCAACCCTTTCCTTTATCAAATTAATTTCTATCAAATTAAATTATTGGGGGGGGGGGGGCTTAGAGCATCATTTCCATATGAAGATTCTAGAAGAAAATACACTGCTAGCCCCGGCACCTCGTAGCTGAACCTCTGAGAAGACAAACTGGTCGGCGCATGTAGGCCGCACAATAACCATGACGAGTGGTCCAGAAGCCGTAGGCATTGCCCCTTAGAAGGTTCATGAGTAGCTAAAGTGAGTAAGGGACTGGTTTGTAGCATAGGCAGACTGGTTTGTAGCATAGTCCGAGGTCGAGGTTAGGTTGAAACATGATAATTTGTTTGCGAGTGGAAAATCAAAGTTGTGGTAACAAACACACTTGTAGCGTAGCCTAAAGACTACGTTCGTGTCATATTTGGACTGTTGACACAGCTGAACGCCATTTGTACAGTACTCGTTTTGCTGCCCGTAGCCGAATACACAAGCAGCGCCTCCGCTGGCGAAAGCTGGAAAAGCGACATACCGCATTCGAGACGACTGTCTGTCAGGCCGCTCCGACTGCGCCACTAGCATTCTGAGGCAAGACGTGGAACCCCGGTTTACTACGTACCAAGGCCACCACGGGCGTCTTCAGGTGTACGCGCTGTGGACGTCCTGCGATTTATATAAGGGTGATGTTTCAGACGTCTCAGCAATCGAGCTTCGCATCTGAAGATGTTGCTGATTTGAAGTGGCCTAATATTGAGTAAAATTGGTTTTGGGATCCAGCTGAAAACCCTCCAAACATATCATAAAGGAGCGTAAGCACAAAAACCAATATTAAAATGTTTGTCTTACCGTAAAATATATCTTACGGTCACCGTATGTCGTTCGGAAACGTTGCATAGTGTTGCCACGAATATTTCAGAGATTTTAAACGAAATGGTTCAAATGTTCAAATCTGTGTGAATTGCGAAGGGACCAAACTGCTTAGGTCATCGGTCCCTATACTTACACAGGACTTAAACCAACTTACGCTAGGAACAACACACACACCATGCCTGAGGGAGGACTCGAACCTCCGGTGGGAGGGCCGTGCAGTCCGTGACATGACGCCTCAAACCACGCGGCCGCACCGCGCGGCCCAATGAAGTGGTTTCTCCGGCGATTTCACTAAACAATTTTACTCTCCACAAATTAAATAAATTCGGGAAATAATTTACGGTGCTGTATTTTGGAATTCGTAAGAGATATTCTTTGAACTGTCCTCAAGTTTATTTACCGTTATAAGGCACATTCTAAATACTGATCGACGTAATGAAATTGAAGTAACGTTCACGAAAAACGATATTCAATGTCAAGTGTTAATTATAACCAAGACTGTCGGAACAGAAGCGTGGAATTAAGCAATGCTGATACAGAATACTCCAAATAGAGTTATTATGCTTTTTTTATGCTACGTGTGGTGGCTCTCGCTTTGGAAATGGACGGTTAATATCTTACTGATAAGGAATATTTGGCCGGAAAATAAAGAAAAGATGTGTTTGTAATGTTCCTGACTATCAAGTTTTATTCCAGTGTCCAAAGCCAAATTCCAAACAATATCGCCGTGTCCTAAGTGTGAGCGCGTATGAAATAGTCTATGGTTACAACATAAGATGGGTATATAATAAGGACGACGAGGTTTTCAGGAGAAAAGACCTATACATGGAAAATACTGGTGGCTGTAAGGAACACACTAATATTTCGCGTGTTAAGAAAGCTAGAATATATCCAACAAATAATTGTGGACACAGGGTACAAGAACTATTCTGAAATAAAGAGAGAAATTCATGGCGGATCTCATCAACCTTTCAGAAGATTGATGATTGCCAAAATAAAAATGATGATCCAATCGTTGAATGGAATGGTAAGTTCGGGAACTCTTTAGTGCTGTTCGAAAACAGTATATAATGTCGCGGCATCAGGGCTCATCTTCTCTCAACATCACCTGCAACAAAACACTGCAACACTGCACGCTACATGCACCCGTCAGTATTACGTCTTTGCAGCTATACTTCTAAATCAGAATATTTACTTTGGCTGAAGATATTGGCTGGTATTGGTGCCAGTGGAGCAGTGTAAAGCAAATATAGACTAGCTATGAATATGCAATACCAAGGTATAGAAACGGTTAACACTCCACAACATTAGCAGCCTTTTGGTGTACAAACAAAAGAAATAGTGTACCTAGAAGGCTTCAGCTTGCAGTCAACGTTGAAGAACGTAAATCACGACTATGTAAGAGATGAAGTAGAATGTGAAATAGAATAGAATGGAAGTTCAAATGTGTGTGAAATCTTATGGGACTTAATTGCTAAGGCCATCAGTCCCTAAGCTTACACTTAACCTAAATTATCCTAAGGACAAACACACACACCCATGCCCGAGGGAGGACTCGAACCTCCGGTGGGACCAGCCGCACAGTCCATGACTGCATCGCCGAGACCGCTGGGCTAATCCCACGTGGCAGAATGGAAATGTTGACCTAAATAAAACATATGATAACATTCAGTGGAAAAGGCCCTTCTAAAGCACTGAGGTTATTCGCAGTGATGCACCGAGCAAAAACTACGGAATCTTCTGGAAGCATAAGCAAAGCAAATATCAGGAGAGGGAAACGTCAAGGATGTTCCTGACCGCCATACTTACTCAGCCTTATTTATTTTAAGTGCAATACAAAACCCTGAATCACGAAGAAGGGTCAATATAACCAACTTACAATGCATCAATTTTGTGTTTGACATTTGGCATTGCTAACACCGGAAACAACATGCGGAAAACATTTAATAACTTGTCAAATATCTCGGAGGAGTAGCCATTACTTATTAGTGTTAAGAACACTAATACCACTGCACTTACGAAAGAAAAACAAGAAGTAGCAACACATGTTACTATTGATAGAAACAAAGTAAAGCACACCAACAACTTCTTATACCCAAGTTAAATCAATATTAATGGCAGCAGCTGCTCCGTAAAAACAGGAGGAACTGCTTCGGCTGTAGGAGCATTTGCTGACAGTTTTTCATGGAGTTTCTAACAACGAGAATAGGAAGAAGTTTATGGAAGACTGCCGGCCTTTGTCGCCGTTGTCACTGGAGGCCAAACTTCTTTGGCCACCTCATGTTCGTCTTCAGTTTTTCTTTACGCAGTCGACATTTCCACCCGTCTGTTGGCATCATCATCAGGATGTACTGGTGTCCCGGGTTACCTCAACGCTATCAACGACCAGTGTCGTGTTAAGAAGTGGGATTATTAGTTGAAATTTTCCCAACCGTTACCTGGGATAGGTTGCCGATATCCGCTTTGCTACAGCCACACGCCATTTCGTAGACTCACGCAATGCCGAGGTGATCAGGAGCGTCGGAAAAAGTTTATTTTCTTCTGACTGAAAAATGCGGTGTTCTTACCATTTTATCGAAATTTACTGCTTATTCAGCCTGTAAGGCTAGAAACAAACGGTGACTTGGCTAAGTGAAATGATGGTTTCTAGTCCTCATTAATACTACGTCGTTTGAAAACAATATCCATAGACAAACCATCACAGCCTTTGCCCTTCAGCATTTCCTTAAAAAAATTCACCTTCCATTCCAAGCTGTTACTGTCATTGGTACGAATGGCACGCGGAGGCAGAGTGTTGAGCACTGCTTGCTTCTGGAGCTGGAAGGTGGTGCGAAGTGGCATCTAAATACCAGTTTGCGGTTGTCGGTTTTCTATACATTTTTGCTACAGATCAGCAGATGTAGGAACGGGAAACAAACGTTACCTTCTGCCCTGAGGTGAAACTGATTTCGAATTAATGCCATATAAGAACTTGCGGAATTCATGAAGCTCCTGTTTATTGTGCAGACGTATAATAAACATACTTGTCATACACGTGGCGGAGCAAACAAAAAGGTGTTGGTGGCGCACTGCAAACTGTTTGTTATTCAAAATGTTGTATAGAAATTCATACGAATTCATAATTCATAGTTTATACTTTTTTCGTTAGTTAATTACAATTATTAGTTCTCAGACGGTATACGTGACAAATTTACAAAAGTCATGTTTTATACCCTTTTGCAACCTTAAATTTTACGAGTATTTAGTAATCAATTGTTAATATAGATGACACGAATGGGCTTCCAGCTTCGTTGTTTCCCACCAGCAAGAAATTAGATACGCGGCAACGGTACGTGAGAAATACAAACAAATATGAGGAGTTCATGTATGTGGTATTTTGATAAACATGTCTCCTCTCTTGAGCTGGCTGTTTTGTTATCTGTCTATTGACGATGACCCTCTAATAGTAGCCGGAAAAATTTCGTCTAATAATCCTACTTCTTGAGAACAAGCGCAGAAAACGTCCCCTTTTATAAGTGAAAGCGACACTGGTCATAGGCAGTGTTCAGCTAAACGTGAGCACCATAGGTCCTTAAAGAATATCCAGGCAGAGGGCATGAAATTAAATATTCTATCTACGGAGAGAATTTTTAGAAATATAAATCTAGGCTAGGTTACTGTTTGACTGTCAAAGCTATAAACTCTTAACAGATGATGCCAAACGTTTAGAAGCAAGGAAAATGTGCATCTGAGGGAGTGTGACCCAACCAGAGGGATAGAAACGAAAACAAATTAGGTAGCATTAAAAGGGAAAGTACACAGAAAAATCATCTCAAAATCACCAGAGGAAGTAATTATCCCTTTTCGGGCTCATTCTAAGGCAAAACAGCAACTTTAAAACACAAAAAACACACAATACTTACTACGCTAAGTCGATGCTTCGTATCATAGACCAAGGTATATGGAAAAAAGTATTAGTGAAATACTGAGGATTCTAACGCCTTAGTAAGTAGAACGAATTGGTGGATGGCTCACTTACTAAATTGAGCACACAGGACGCTACAGAGTATGTAACCGCTGTTGATTTTCAGGATGATGTTCAGTAGTAATATGTATATGCGTTTTGGCTTCATAAGAGTAAAATATAAAAAAATCTAACAAGACTGCGCCAACTCTCCTATTCAAGAAGTCCTGTACGCTTAATAATTCCATGCAAAAAATGGCACTATTTGTTCCTTGTTCCATTTATAGCACATTCTCACGTAATCTTTCGTCTTGCAACCGCTTTCCCTAAGAGAGGGAGTAAATGGATGATTCGGTCTCAAATGTCACTGAATTTTCTCTTACCAAGACGTTATACAATTAGTTCTGTACGCGGAACAAACGCTTAGTCTCGAGGACTGACGTCTAATGCAAGTACTTTGAATAACTTAATGATTTAAATTAAAAACTGAAAAAATTCATATGTTTTCATTCATGTTGAAGTTCTGGGCACAAAATATTGTTTTTACACACAAATATGTTTCATCACAGTTATGGCATCGTCAGTGGATTTTTCTTTTATTTTTCAGAAATGCATACATACAGATTATATTTAGGTCAGGAAATATGTTACATTGGATTTTGTTGTTATTTACATTCATTATCTTTTTCCACTCTACACTTGTCCTGTAATTATACGCCTATGACGTAAAATCGTATGAAAGTGTGAAATTAATTATGTTCCATATATGATGGCTGCATAATTTCTAGAATGCCCATGTTGTCACCTAATAATCGTACTTACTGTAAAATAAATATTTCAGAAATGTAATGAAATTGCTTGTACTGGATAGATTTACTGTAACTTTCAGACAGAGACTCGGAATGTGTAAACCAAACGCCACCATCATCTCTTAACTTTAGACTTAAATGTGCAAAGAAGGCACAAAGAAGCTGCAAATGAAATATGAATATCAAAAAAGTTGAAGAACTGTGAACTAAAGGAAATAAAGAATTACAGATGTATTTACATTCCTTGCTCGATCCCGCAGAAGTTCCCAATACGGTTTTCGTTTGCTGTGGCTTCCTTGCGATTTCTGAAGATAATTCGAGCTGCTTTTCGGTTGATACTGTTAAGTAAGGAGAGATGTAACGTTGACGGTGGGTGCGTCGGCCACAGCGTTCTTGAAGTCCGCATACTCGCAGCAGTACGAGTAACCCTTTTTTTTGTCCCTCCGATCATTGGCCGTCCAGGTTATCCAGCTGATCCTGGAGCACACGTCTTTGCAGATGTAGTAGTCAGATCCAGGCCTCTCAATGTACGGATTGTTTACACCCAGGAACACAACAGCTCTCTTAGTATCCTCTCTGTACACAATCTTCCAGAAGAGCTTCGGTACTGGGATGTAGTTTCCGCCTTTAGTATAAAGATATAAATCCGTCTCGACTTTGTTCACGTTGGGCAGTGTTGTGATGCCGTGCGTACCCGTGTATATTTCCAGCTTGACGCGGTTTGTTGCAGCATAGGAACGTACATCTCCCTCCATGGTGTTCCAGTTGCCACCGTTGAATGTTTGCCACTGCGGCGCAGCGTTCATGTAGAAGAACGTGGCGTACTCCTGCGCGCCGAGAGAGAAATCAGATTTAGCAGCGAGGTGTCCTTTGGAAAGGAAGTAGTCGGTGTTTCGAGAAATGTACTCGGACCCCAGCTTAGGGTCCCCCAGCAGTTTGCCGAACGTCACGATCTGCGTGGCCCTTTCGTACTGTTTGTCCATGTCAATAGTGCCGAAGAACCTGCCGTTCAACCACTTTTTTGGTCTGGGGAAACGGGTCTGGCTGCCCCGTATTTCGCGGACCATCGTGAAGTGGTCGTACACTGTTCTGTAGGAGCGAGTGTCGAAGCAGGCGTCGATGAGCGTGTAGAAGTCGGGGCCGACCTGGAAGCCCAGCTGGATCTCCTGATACTGACTTCTGCTGCCGCACGATCTTTCCGGATTCCTCTCCGATGGCATCGGCTGGGACCTGCATCCGAGATCACTGAAGTTGTAGGCCCTACCGCCGATGGTGAAGGTGGTGCCGGAGAAGCAGGTGGCTGTCGCCAGCCGCTGTTTCCTGATCTCGATGACGCTGTCGGGACACGCGACGATGATCTGCTCGTTCTTTCTGAGCAATATTTTCCCCGAGGAGTCCGGCGTGACGAAGCCGTGCACGTCTTTGCTTCCGCCGGGCTTCAGCAGCAGCGGCTGAGGGTAGGGCATCTTGGATTTGTTTACGTCCACCGAACAGCCTGTAATTTGAATAGAAATGTCATTTCAATTGCACTGATAAATTAGTTTCACAACGGGCTACAAAAAGATTACAATATACTCGTACAATGCTGTCGAAGTATTTGCACACAGTAATTCGCAGTTTGAAATTTTATCATCGACCTTAATTAAGTTTCCAGAATGAGATTTTCACTCTGCAGCGGAGTGTGCACCGATATGAAACTTCCTGGCATACTAAAACTGTGTGCCGGACCGAGACTCCAACTCGGGCCCTTTGCCTGGCAGGAGTAAAGCTGTGAGGACGGTGCGTGAGTCGTGCTTGGGTAGCTCAGTTGGTAGAGCACTTGCCCGCGAAAGGCAAAGGTCCCGAGTTCGAGTCTCGGTCCGGCACACGGTTTTAATATGCCAGGAAGTTTCATTAATTAAGTTACTTCAAATTTTTGTTGGAGTCAGAGCAAGGGTTTGCTGTCGTTTCATCTATAATCACAAAACGAGTTAACCTACTAAAGAGAGAGTGAAATATAATCAGATTTCAGATAGTATGTTATACACTGCTGGCCAAAAAAGTTGTAATACCGCAAGGGTACCAAACATCGAAACTGTAGTGTAATAGGAGGAATATACGAGTAAACTGGTCTGTTAGTTTCGTAATCGCAGTTAGCAGCGACGTTAAATCACTTGTGATAACTCCGCTACTGGCCACATTCACAGCGCCAGCAGTCCAGCGTGAAGGGAATGTCGGTCCCCATCGAGTGAGCGCAAGAGACGCATTCTGCACACTCGCGTGGAATAGTCCAGCGGATGCCCTCGCCTCGCTTAAGAAAGGACACCTTGTGAAGAACATAGCAGACATTGAAAAACGTCCAGATAACGTAGGGACCCATGGAGACACTGCGATGGAGCGCAGATACAAAGCGCCAACAGTTCGCGCAGTGAGGCGTGTGAACTAAAACATCCTCGGAAGAAATCAGAGACCCAGAAAATATTAGATACAGGCTCCCAGGTAGATGCTATTTTCCTTGACTTCCGGAAGGCGTTCGATACAGTTCCGCACTGTCGCCTGATAAACAAAGTAAGAGCCTACGGAATATCACACCAGCTGTGTGGCTGGATTGAAGTGTTTTTAGCAAACAGAACACAGCATGTTGTTCTCAATGGAGAGACGTCCACAGACGTTAAAGTAATCTCTGGCGTGCCACAGGGGAGTGTTATGGGACCATTGCTTTCCACAATATATATCAGTGACCTAGTAGATAGTGTCGGAAGTTCCATGCGGCTTTTCGCGGATGATGCCGTAGTATACAGAGAAGTTGAAGCATTAGAAAATTGTAGCGAAATGCAGGAAGATCTGCAGCGGATAGGCACTTGGTGCAGGGAGTGGCAACTGACCCTTAACATAGACAAATGTAATGTATTGCAAATACATAGAAAGAAGGATCCTTTATTGTATGATTATATGATAACGGAACAAATACTGGTAGCAGTTACTTCTGTAAAATATCTGGGGTATGCGTGCGAAACGATTTGAAGTGGAATGATCATATAAAATTAATTGTTGGTAAGGCGGGTACCAGGTTGAGATTCATTGGGAGAGTCCTTAGAAAATGTAGTCCATCAACAAAGGAGGTGGCTTACAAAACACTCGTTCGACCTATACTTGTGTATTGCTCATCAGTGTGGGATCCGCACGAGATCGGGTTGACGGAGGAGATAGAGAAGATAGAAAGGAGAGCGACGCGTTTCGTCACAGGGTTAGCGTTACGGAGATGTTTAGCAAACTCAAGTGGCAGACTGCAAGAGAGGCGCTCTGCATCGCGGCGTAGCTTGCTCGCCAGGTTTCGAGAGGGTGCGTTTCTGGATGAGGTATCGAATATATTGCTTCCCCCTACTTATATATCCCGAGAAGATCACGAATTTAAAATTAGGGAGATTCGAGCGCGCACGGAGGCTTTCAGACAGTCGTTCTTCCCGCGAACCATACGCGACTGGAACAGAAAAGGGAGGTAATGACAGTGGCACGTAAAGTGCCCTCCGCCACACACCGTTGGGTGGCTTGCGGAATATAAATGTAGATGTAGATGAAAACAAATATTTCCTGCACAGTGGTGACTTATAAATCACAAATGCCAGCAGATTTTTAGACTAACCCGAAACATGAGACGGCCCAAGCCTCATGCAGAGATGTTGTTGTGGTCTTCAGTCGAGAGATTGGTTGGATGCAACTCTCCGTGCTACTCTAAGCTGTACAAGCCTCTTCATCTCCAAGTAATTACTGCAACCTACATCCTTCTGAATCTGCTTTGTGTATTCATCTCTTGGTCTCCATCTACGATTGTTACCTTCCGCGCTTCCCTCCAGTACTAAATTAGTGACCCCTTGGTGCCCCAGAACGCGTCCTACCAACCGATCCCTTCTTCTAATCGAGTTGTGCAACAAATTCCTCTTCTCCCCAGTTCTATTCACCCATCTATAGCATTTTTCTGTAGTACCACTTTTCACTTCCATACATGGCTACATTCCATACAAATACTTTCACAGATGACTTCCTGACACTTAAATCTATACTCGATGTTAACAAATTTCTCTTCTTCAGAAATTCTTTCCTTGACATAGACAGTCTACGTTTTACATCCTCTCTACTTCGACCATCATCAGTTAGTTCGTTCCCCAAATAGAAAAACTCTTCTACTACTTCAAGTGTCGCATTTCCTAATCTAATTCCCTCAGCATCACCTGATTTAATTCGAACATTCCATTATCCTCGTTTTGCTTTTGTTGATGTTCATCTTACATCCTCCTTTCAAGACACTATCCATTCCGTTCAACTGCTCTTCCAAGTCCTTTGCTGTCTCTGGCAGAATTACAACGTCGTCGGCGAACCTCAAAGTTTTTATTTCTTCATCGTGGATTTTAATACCTACTCCGAATTTTTCTTTTGTTTCGTTCACTGCTTGCTCAATATACAGATTGAATAACATCGGGGATAGGCTACAACCCTGTCTTACTCTCTTCCCAACCACAGCTTCCCTTTCATGTCCCTCGACTCTTATAACTGCCATCTGGTTTCTGTACAAATTGTAAATAGACTTTCGATCCCTGTATTTTACCCCTGCCACCTTCAGAATTTGAAAGAGAGTACTCCAGTTAACATTGTCAAAAGCTTTCTCTAAGTCTAAAAATGCTAGAAACGTTGGTTTGCCTTTCCTTAATCCATCTTCTAAGATGAGTCATAGGGTCAGTATTGCCTCACGTGTTCCAACATTTCTACGGAATCCAAACTGATCTTCCCCGAGGTCGGCTTCTCCCAGCTTTTCCATTCGTCTGTATAGAATTTGTGTTAGTAATTTGTAGCCGTGACTTATTAAACTGATAGTTCTGTAATTTTCACATCTGTCAACGCCTGCTTTCTTTGGGATTGGAATTATTATATTCTTCTTGCAGTCTGAGGATATTTCGCCTGTCTCACCAGATGGAGAGTTTTGTCAGGGCTAGCTCTCCGCGACTACCTGTAGTTCTAATGGAATTTTGTCTACTACCGGGGCCGTGTTTCGACTTAGGTCTTTCAGTGCTCTGTGAAACTCTTCACGCAGTATCATATCTCTCATTTCATCTTCATCTACATCTTCTTCCATTTCCATAATATTGTCCTCAAGTACATCGCCCTTGTATAGACCCTCTGTATACTCCTTCCACCTTTCTGCTTTCTTTTCTTTGCTTCTGGGTTTCCATCTGAGCTCTTGATATTCATACAAGTGGCTCTCTTTTCTCCAAAGGTCTCTTTAATTTTCCTGTAGGCAGTACCTATCTTACCCCTAGTGATATATACCTCTACATCCTTACATTTGTGCTCTAGCCAAGAAACTACGCTCACGTAATTCCAACAGTAATCCATGCTAGGCTTTGTTTTAGTTACAGCGGCTGGAGTTGAACATCTCCGCGATTAATTGCGATTGTTAAACGAATCTGTTACGAAAAGCACTGCTCTTCTGTAGGTGTTCTCTGTATCGACTATCATACTGTACATGTGCAGGGTCCCACAGTGTCGAGAAATATTGAAGTGTCAGTCAAGTAAATTACTTCCTTACTGGCGGAACCACAGTTCCTCATATGTAGCCCAATGGGTCAGTGTGGTATCTACCTTACCTAGATTAGTTTCATTTGGTTGTTACACTTTAACCTGCTTCGTATATTCCTAGATATTGGTTGGATGTGAGTGCTTCCAACGCGTGTTAGACAGTCTTGTAACCTTATAATAATGCTCAATACTTTACATTTGTTTACGTTGAGTATCAACTGCCAGTCACCGTACCAAGTAACGATCCTGCGCAGGTCTGCTGAGGGAATTAGATTAGGAAGTGAGACCCTTAAAGTGGTAGATGAGTTTTGCTATTTGGGGAGAAAAATAACTGATGAAGGTCGAAGTAGAGAGGATATAAAATGTAGACTGGCAATGGCAAGGAACGCATTTCTGAAGAAGAGAAATTTGTTAACATCGGGTATAAATTTAAGTGTCTGGAAGTCGTTTCTGAAAGTAATTGTATGGAAGTGAAGCTTTCGAAACGTGGTGCTACAAAAGAATGCTGAGGATTAGATGGGTAGATCACATAACTAATGAGGAGGTAGTGAATAGAATTGGGGAGAAGAGAAATTTGTGGCACTACTTGACTAGAAGAAGGGATCGCTTGGTAGGACATCATCTGAGTCATCAAGAGATAACCAATTTCGTATTGGAGGGCAGCGTAGAGGGTAAAAATCGTAGAGGGAGACCAAGAGATGAATACAGTAAACAGATTCAGAAGGATGTAGGTTGCAGTAGGTACTGGGAGATGAAAAAGCTTGCACAGGATTGAGTAGAATGGAGAGCTGCATCAAACCAGTCTCTGGACTGAAGACCACAACAACAACAATAGTTTCTTAGAAGAGTCAACCTACGTACTACTTCTTGCTACCTATATCACGCGAAAATGGCTTGAGTATAGAGTCAGAGGCAACCAAACTCACACGGAAGCTTGCTAACAATCATTCTTCCCGCTTACTATTTGCGACTACAACAGGAATGCGGAAGAGTTAATGGTACACAAAGTACCAGCGCCGTACGCCATAATGTAGCTTGAGGAGTACAACCGCAAATGTAGGTGTAAATGAGGAGTAGATGGACAGGAGAAAAAAATGGAAGAGTAAGCTAAACTGGTGTTTCAAAAGTAAGTTTACATTGAGCTTCGGTTCCCATTTTGGACTTAAGGCATATAGACACGGACGATAATGGAAAATGTTGGGATCAGCACTGTACCTGCGTGGGTCTGCGTAGAGGCGTGGCCAGCCATGGCGAGAAGTGCCAGCAGCAGCAGGGCGGTCATCGTGGAGTTCTTCGGACTGAAGAGGCCGCCCGTCGCCACCCGCTTATATTGCGGCGCGTGTCTGCTATCGGGTAAAATTTCCGCAAGTGGCTTGAAGAAACCACTTCTGGATGCTGAGTGGACTTGGAAGGACTCACGGAAGCTGACTTCCCCAAATTTCGTCACATTGTAGAAGCAGCTTTCGCAAGTTAGACAAAACGGTTCCTAGTTCCCTGTTGCTGCAAGTTTTTGAGACACTTGCAGAAGTTTTGTGTGGGCTGCACGTACTTCCAGTACTGCAGCACGTGTGGACCAGTGAAGAAACGCAGTGGTTAATCGAAAGGATCAAGTGTTTCCCTGTACTGTGTGAAACACACAATGCGTGGTTTTCAGAAGTAGGATTAAGAACAGGAGACACTGTAAAATATTGCTGTGGAGTTTGAAGCCACACACCCGGAAACACGTAAAAAAAAAAATTCACAATTTGCTCCTTAGTATCTTCGGGCAACTGATAAAGTGTTGAAACGGAAAACTATACAAAGTGCAGATGATGTGCATAGAACTAAATGGGATTTATTTGATTCCATTACACTTATGTTTCACGCCTACACACCAAGGGAAAGAGACGATAACTGGACAAGTGAAGCAGATTTAATATTCACCGAAAATGCTTATTATTACAAATGTATTTATGTTTACAGCTACATAATAAATCATCTGAAATTTAATGGCGGCTCTTCCGCCTTTCCGGTCCTCCATATCGTGAGGTAAAATAATCTGTAAATTCAATTCGCACTTCCTTGGCTGATTGTGGTCAGTTATGTATGTTTGTGAGTTCCCGCTGTATATATGTTTCCATCCATGTGTGGTTGACCCATACTCCTCGAGTTCGTAAATCTTGAGAATCAAACGTGCCAAGTGGAGCATAAATGGAATTTCTACTCTCCTCTGTTACTAAAATATTTTGGAGAGCACAAACCGCTCTGAAAATTTATGGGCTTAGAAGAATTTGCGTTAGTATTCAAAAAGTGTGTATATAAGTTCCAAAATTTTCAAACGTACTTAAAACCTTCGATTTTGCGTTGTTTGATCCCTTAAAATATATATTTATGAAGTGCTAACCTTTTTAAGGGTTCAAACAACGAAAAATAGAGTGTTTAAAACATGTTTGAAAATTTCCGGACTTATACACGTTTTATCAAAGAACGCAAATTATTTTAAACCCAAAAATTGTCAAAGCGATTTGTGCTGTGTAAAACTTTCTAGTAACAGACGAGAGCAAAAATTCCATTCATTACCCAGATAATTGTCAAGATTTACAAACTCAAAGAGACTGGCGCAAACATCTATATATGTGTGGGGCAAGAGCGAACACTTCTTCCCCTCTCCAACGCCGCGTCTGGAATCTGGACTGAGAAAATTTATTCACTGAGTGGGTAACCATCAGTTCTCAAGGATATTGAAAAAAAATCTTGTGCAGCTTTTTAGCATTTTTAAGACAAGATTGAAGTACTAGTTTACATCAAATAAAATATATAGAAACTACAGAAATCTTGAAACCTGGCTTCCCAAGCGGGAAACACCCATATATGGGTGCCTTTATGACTGATGTAGACGTTGACTTTTTCTTGAGAGTTTCTATGACTGTATGATCTCCATACACACCATCTACACTTTTTGGAAAATACCATACATTTTCAAAACCAGTAGTGGTTTGTTAACATTCTGTTCCGGAAAACATACTCAGTGATACAGAAGAAATAAGGTAAACTGTGAAAGGAAAGAAAAAAACGATGGAAATACCGACCCTGTTCCTAACAGGCCAACTGAAACAATGGACAGCGCAAGTGATCGGCATCAGGTTTTTGTGTATTACGTGGATCTGAACTGTATTGATTATCGCGACTATCAAGTCAAAAACCAAACTGAAACGGCTGATACAGCTTGCAGTACTTTAAGTTTGTGAAGAGTATGATAATGTAACTGCTTAGTGGGCGTGAGTTGAAGCAAATTTCATGTGCACACCATCCAAAAAAATTATTGTATTTTCTTACGGCGACGAAGTGCATGATTCACAAGGCAACTGTGAACGAAAACAGAATGTTTGTTGGATATTAAATTACGTCCTATGCCTGAGGTTAGTGAGTGAATGCGTACCCGGGGTGGAAACTCAAATACAAAGTATCGTAGTTGACCTCAGTTGCTTCCACTTTCATAGTGAACGTAACTGGAAGGTTGCAGCAGACAATATTGTGGCAGTAATGCAAAGTGACAATACTGCCAAGAAAAACTGAAAAAGCAACGGACACCAGTGCAGTCTTATTTAAGCCAAGAGAAAGGAATTGAAAGGTAACTGACAGTCACATTGTTTTCAGTAGTTATTAATAACTGGCAATCATTGAAATGACTGGTACACAGTTTTATTGCTCCTTACGGAGCCAAAGAGAGATTTGTATTTATCTATTTTATTGATTTGTATACCTAAAAAATGGTGAGCAGGGTTGTCATTTCTGCAAAATATGATACACCAATGTTAAGGCTTCCTTGTTGTACATAGCGTCGATTTATGGCTCATCTCTTGCTTCACGGATGAAAACAGTTACCGAAAGTTACAGGTTTGAAAGTACTTTTTGTGGGTATTTTGTTTATTGTTGTTTTTGCTTCTTTTTGTTACTTCTACTGCATATTAACTGAAAGTCAGGAAGTAGGTATCTATTGCCTGCTCTGATTATTATGTGAAGAGATCGGCCCGCTTGCGAAGCCAGGTTTCAAGATTTCTGTAGTTTCTATATATTTTATTTGATGTAAACTAGTACTTCAATCTTGTCTTAAGGAATGCTAAAAATCTGCAAACAAACGATTTTCATTTTATTTTTAGAATAAATAAAAGAGTGGCAAACTACGCCGTACGAAATCACGCCATTGCAATACGTTCTTACTGAGTGAGATTAGTGAGCACTTAGCAGAGTGATGACACACGTAATCGAGGTTTGGTTGCCAGATTATGTTTTTATTAATACTGAGTCGGCTTTGTGTATTTTCTGGGTCATTTATCTGTCATTAAAATAAAAAGTAACTTAACCTATTAATTTATTAAATTTTATGTTTCACCCTCTGGGGATTTAAGAGAGAAAATAGTTGCACTTGAACTCACTCAGACCTATGACACAGCACAACACGGACACAATTTCAATTCCTTTCACTGTGACAATAAATTAGATTCCGTACTCTAGAATGGCAGTCCTCTTCGAACGAGCAGTTAGGTGGAACAATGCTGGAGGCTCTCACGAGTAATGTTTTGGCGCCATATTCTGTAGAAACAGCTGTACAGAAATAAAAGATCCAAACAGTCTATTTTGGGTACATACTAATGCTTACAAAAAATGGAATAGAAAATATTTCCCACTTGTAGTAACTGTCTGTGATGACGAAGATGGAACAGCAAATTACCTATTACAATTTTTTGAAGAATTGGATGACACATCAGAGTCTGATACGAATATTACTATCAAAACATTTGAAATATTGCGTTTGGAGCTTATTAATGTTGTTGCATATACTACTCTCAGTGCTTCGGTCAGTTATGGTCACACCTGCTCCGTGTTTCAGAAGTTGCAAAATATGAACTGAAATATCCTTAAAGCTAACTACAGTTGTCATGTCTCGCATAATACAGTGGTATACTGTGTGAAATTATTGTCTTTGGATGTTGAAAGTTTCGTGCTAAAGGTCTTTGATGAATTTTCATTGAATGTTAAAAGGGTGGAGGCGATTAAAGAACACTTTGCTTTTGTTAATCAAGATATCATGCCGTTCTTCGCCATATAACAGTCAGGTGGGCGACTTTACTGCCAACTGTGGAAAGACATTCGTTTGACTGGAAAGTTATCAAAATGTATTTCTGCCAAGATGGTGTAATTAGTGCCATAGGCTTATTTGATCTTTTGTCGCTAGTGAGAAAAGTGGAGTGCCAGAGTCCTACGTTTATTTTGTACATTATTTATTAAATTTATTTCAGAAACGTATTGAAGTTCTGTTATCCAAACACTACATCCTGTAGAATAGTATAATATTATGATTAAATTAAGAGGTTATTGACCCATGTATGAACGCTGTTTCTTTGGAGCAAAATCTAATCAAGAAATGAAAAAACAAAATGAGATTGAGCGAAACAGATTCAAGAATGAAGCTCTTGTAGCCTAACAAAGAGCCAAAGTTTATCTTAAAAACTGGTTTAACTGCGAAAACTCTTCTTTTTAAGATCTTCAGTTATATGGATGTATGGAATGTAGGGCCTGCATAATTAAAAAGCATCAAAGCAAAATTGATGAACATAGTTCGTAGAAAGAGATTCGTATCCAAAATAAAATTTTACAACAAAATGCGGCCTCATGTAACAATGTCTGTGTGAAAAGAGTCTTCAGTCAAATGAAACACTTATGGTCTCACGCTAGAAACAATTTGAGTGCCGTTGTGGTAAAAGCAGAAGTTTGCCAAATGCTACGATTTTCATCGAACAACTAGAAGTTGCGGTCTGTAACTAGCAATAAAGTGTATAACTTTAATGCTTACTAAGTTCTGTATTGTTTTCCCCTCAGCCCTAAGCGCAGCAAATCCTTTCGCCGGGAAATGTTCGATAATTGTGTCAGTCGGGGGACTTGTGGGGAACATTCACACTTTTATAGTTTTAAATAATGACAATATTTTAAATAAGTGTAGTCGCTGGCGTAACGGAAGTTGTGGGAATGAACAGAAACCGACTTTAAAAATGAACCGAACACCATGAAATAATAATCGCGAATTTATAATACATCCTTCTATAATTTTACATTTCCACGAACATATATTTCAGCAAAACTACTTACATAGCCCTACAATACCAGATCTAAACGATATTTCACGTAATAATGTAATCTTCGTGTATCTTTTTTTTTCGTTTTCTTTAACGATACAGACTTGTTAGGTGATTTAGGTACCTTTGGAAAGACTATGTACAGTTGTCCGTAAGTGGTGATGGGATTTGGTAAATACAGTCATGCTTTTTGAAGTGTTTGTTCCTGGGATTCCTTTATAGCGATCGGAAATGCAATTTCAGCAGCCAACTAACTGTCTTCTTGTCGGTATTTAAGTTAGAATGAACATTCAAGATCGCAATAATATTTGTTTATTTACTGGTTTCGGCTTATGTACACTCCTGGAAATGGAAAAAAGAACACATTGACACCGGTGTGTCAGACCCACCATACTTGGTCCGGACACTGCGAGAGGGCTGTACAAGCAATGATCACACGCACGGCACAGCGGACACACCAGGAACCGCGGTGTTGGCCGTCGAATGGCGCTAGCTGCGCAGCATTTGTGCACCGCCGCCGTCGGTGTCAGCCAGTTTGCCGTGGCGTACGGAGCTCCATCGCAGTCTTTAACACTGGTAGCATGCCGCGACAGCGTGGACGTGAACCGTATGTGCAGTTGACGGACTTTGAGCGAGGGCGTATAGTGGGCATGCGGGAGGCCGGGTGGACGTACCGCCGAATTGCTCAACACGTGGGGCGTGAGGTCTCCACAGTACATCGATGTTGTCGCCAGTGGTCGGCGGAAGGTGCACGTGCCCGTCGACCTGAGACCGGACCGCAGCGACGCACGGATGCACGCCAAGACCGTAGGATCCTACGCAGTGCCGTAGGGGACCGCACCGCCACTTCCCAGCAAATTAGGGACACTGTTGCTCCTGGGGCATCGGCGAGGACCATTCGCAACCGTCTCCATGAAGCTGGGCTACGGTCCCGCACACCGTTAGGCCGTCTTCCGCTCACGCCCCAACATCGTGCAGCCCGCCTCCAGTGGTGTCGCGACAGGCGTGAATGGAGGGACGAATGGAGACGTGTCGTCTTCAGCGACGAGAGTCGCTTCTGCCTTGGTGCCAATGATGGTCGTATGCGTGTTTGGCGCCGTGCAGGTGAGCGCCACAATCAGGACTGCATACGACCGAGGCACACAGGGCCAACACCCGGCATCATGGTGTGGGGAGCGATCTCCTACACTGGCCGTACACCACTGGTGATCGTCGAGGGGACACTGAATAGTGCACGGTACATCCAAACCGTCATCGAACCCATCGTTCTACCACTCCTAGACCGGCAAGGGAACTTGCTGTTCCAACAGGACAATGCACGTCCGCATGTATCCCGTGCCACCCAACGTGCTCTAGAAGGTGTAAGTCAACTACCCTGGCCAGCAAGATCTCCGGATCTGTCCCCCATTGAGCATGTTTGGGACTGGATGAAGCGTCGTCTCACGCGGTCTGCACGTCCAGCACGAACGCTGGACCAACTGAGGCGCCAGGTGGAAATGGCATGGCAAGCCGTTCCACAGGACTACATCCAGCATCTCTACGATCGTCTCCATGGGAGAATAGCAGCCTGCATTGCTGCGAAAGGTGGATATACACTGTACTAGTGCCGACATTGTGCATGCTCTGTTGCCTGTGTCTATATGCCTGTGGTTCTGGCAGTGTGATCATGTGATGTACCTGACCCCAGGAATGTGTCAATAAAGTTTCCCCTTCCTGGGACAATGAATTCACGGTGTTCTTATTTCAATTTCCAGGAGTGTAAAAGCCATCTTCAGAATTTTTGGCCCTGCAGGGGTAGGGACAGCAAAGTTACAAATATTATTATTATATATGGCTTTAAAATAAGTTACAGAAAGGCTGTAGTAAAAATTACAAACAGTATCGTTGTATTAAAAAAACCGAGAAGCGTTATAGCGTTTACCCCTATGGCTGGAGCTGGCTGCTCCTCAGTTGTCTCACGAATACATAAAATGTTAACACATTATCAAGCATAAGGCAAATAGTCGTTTACGTTAAAGTAAAATAAAGAAGCAAAACAACAAAACAATCAGTGTAATCTATTTACACTGATGTGAAAGACAAACACATCGTTCTTACTACTGTTTCGTCGATACGAATAAACGAGAGAATGATAATTATACGCACACAGTTATTACATCAAGAGATAATGAAGGGTAAAATTACATTAAAATACATGACCATTAAAATGCATACACGCCGTTGTATATTAGTGCTCCCTGGTATGAATTTAAAAACGACGCCGTTGCCTAGGCAACGTGAAGGTTAAGGTGGCCGCCGTCATATCATACAAATGTGCACTGAATAGGACGCCGTGGTCATGGTAACGTAACGTCCAAAGTGACTTGTGTAAATACACGAACTAAAAATGTGTAACTAATAACATATGTTCAAATTGCTCCATAGTAATATGTCGACCAACAGCATACAATGTGTAAATATGCCAATGAATAAAAAATGACGTGTGTAAATACGCCACTTAAAATGCATAATGTGTGGGATGTATTCAAACACCTCCACAATAATATGCCAAGAAATAGCATATGACATGTGCAAAAGCACCGCCTAAAACTCATAATGAGTGGTAAATATCCACAGACATCCAACATAATTATGTGCATATATGTATATTTCACACTACTAGCTCAAACATACCGAGATGAGAACTGCATGAATAGAGAGGCAGTTGGCGCCTGACAGCCATGATACGTGTGTGATATCCAACACGTGCCTGTCAGCAAAATACATGTGTGGCACAAGGCAGGGTAGGCATAAGACTGCTGCACTGTACATCTTCCCTTGGTACCCGTGGTGCTCGTGTCACAGCACATCAGAAATATGTGATGAGTGTGTATCACCTTCAATGAGAAGAAAAAATTATTCTACATTAATAATAAAAAGGTGATCAAAATTATAATTTTGTGCACAATTGTTTAAGTTGCTAGGTATGTTTTAACAGTTATTGATAAATCGTACATATAGTCATGTGGAAACTTTCAAAGGCTAACCATGTCATCACAAATAACGCTGTTTACATTAAGTTACACCTTAAACGAAAACGCCTGTAAATCTGTCAGAGCTAGAATGATATTTGACTGTGAGTTTTACCCATTGGTGGATTTCTAAAATCCATGATGTAGTGAAGTCAAAGTAATACACTACTGGCTATTAAAATTGCTACACCAAGAAGAAATACAGATGATAAACGGGTATTCATTGGACAAATATATTATACTAGAACTGACGGCTGATTACATTTTCACGCAATTTGGGTGCATAGATCCTGAGAAATCAGTACCCAGAACAACCACCTCTGGCCATAATCGATACGCCTGGACATTGAGTCAAACAGAGCTTGGATGGCGTGTAAAGATACAGCTGCCCATGCAGCTGCAACACGATACCACAGTTCATCAAGAGTAGTGACTGGCATATTGCGATGAGCCAGTTGCTCGGCCAACATTGACCAGACGTTTTCAGTTGGTCAGAGATCTGGAGAATGTGCTGGCCAGGGCAGCAGTCGAACATTTTCTGTATCCAGAAAGGCCCGCACAGGACCTGCAACATGCGGTCGTGCATTATCCTGCTGAAATGGTTTCGCAGGGATCGAATGAAGGGTAGAGCCACGGGTCGCAACACATCTGAAATGTAACGCCCGCTGTTCAAAGTGCCGTCAATGCGAACAAGAGGTGACCGAGACGTGTAACCAATGGCACCTCATACCATCACGCCGGGTTGATACGCCAGTATGGCGATGACGAATGCTCGCTTCCAATGTGCGTTCACCACGATGTTGCCAAACACGGATGCGACCATCATCATGCTTTAAACAGAACCTGGATTTATCCGAAAAGATAACGTTTTGCTATTCGTGCATCCAGGTTCGTCGTTTTGTACACCATCGCAGGCGCTCCTGTCTGTGATGCAGCGTCAAGGGTAACCGCAGCCATGGTCTCCGAGCTGATATTCCATGCTAATGCAAACGTCGTCGAAATGTTCGTGCAGATGGTTGTTGTCTTGCAAACGTCCCCATCTGTTGACTCAGGGATCGAGACGTGGCTGTACGATCCGTTACAGCCATGCGGATAAGATGCCTGTCATCTCGACTGCTAGCGATACGAGGCCGTTGGGATTCAGCATGGCGTTCCGTATTACCCTCCTGAATCCACCGATTCCATATTCTGCTAACAGTCATTGGATCTCGATCAACGCGAGCAGCAATGTCGCGATACGATAAACCGGAATCGCGATAGGCTACAACCCGACCTTTATCAAAGTCGGAAACGTGATGGTACGCATTTCTTCTCCTTACACGAGGCATCACAACAACGTTTCACCAGGCAACGCGGGTCAACTGCTGTATGTGTATGAGAAATCGGTTGGATACTTTCCTCATGTCAGCACGTTGTAGGTGTCACCACCGGCGCCAACCTTGTGTGAATGCTCTGAAAAGCTAATCATTTGCATATCACAGCATCTTCTCCCTATCGGTTAAATTTCGCGTCTGTAGCACGTCATCTTCGTGGTGTAGCAATTTTAATGGCCAGTAGTGTATTATCCCTACATGAGTGGAATCCTCTATGTATTGTCTCAAAGCAGTATTTTGTTTTATTCCAGAGAAGCATTCTCTCCCCATTAGTGGTACTAGATGATCATACTATCAGAGTAAGAGACTACCGACTAACTGTTAAACTATTTAATGAGAAAGAGTGCAGCTATCTACAGGAGCACACTTTTAAGAATGTACCGTATTCCAGTCATGCAGTTCAAGATACTGTACACGACTGGCAACCTGGGAACCATATGTCTATCGATTCTACAAGAGATTGTAGCAGTAACTGTTGGATGTGTGTAAAACTCCTCACTCACCCCGCTACGATTCATGTTGCGTTTTGATGCATGAAAAAGAAGACATGGGTGAACTAAAAGTATCTTAATTATCTTCATATACCTTGTTATATTTAAGTGTTTATAAACAAAGAAATGAAGCGATAAAAATTTGCTGCCTGCTACTGTAATTCTGTAGTTATCACCGTGATAATGGATGAAACACCAGCATCACAACAGCCTTCTCATAACTGTCTGGTGGTACAATGAAACTGAAAATGGGAGAAAAAGAGGAATATCTGCTACTACTTGGAAATATACATGTTTTGAATATAGGACATTTTCATTGTGGGAGGCTCACCTCGTTCTATTACCATTACCACAGCCTCAGGGGATTCACTTCGAGCACGTACGCATTTATCAAAAACCCTATTTTCAGCTCAAATGCCAGATATTACAGTAGATCTTGCACAATGTTGATGCGTAACATACCAGGTATTTAGCGAAAACAGCGATATTCAACAACCTGAGAAAGTAACGCCAAACAGTTTTTTCATATTTTATGATGTCGTAGTGGAAAACGAAAATCAGGCAGGCAAATACTTTTGTTTTGTCCATTATCTGAAAACTGATTTCTTGAATTCAAAATTGATTCCAAAGCAATTGTTTTGGATAATGCATACCTGATTCTCACATTCTAACAAGACAATATGAAATTAAAACATATTTACCCAGCACATGAATGAATGGAAATGATGTTCAATGAATTTGTCAGCGCATATGGGGACTGCTAGACTCAGATAGAGTGTGGCTTTCTGGATATCATTAAAAGGAAATTGTACCAAGCTCAAAATAGACGAAGATTCCATGAGATTCTGTTTAAAAGACCTTGTGCCAAATGAAACTATGTCAACAATCTGTAGACAATGGACAAATTTACATATGTGTCATACATTCAGTCTGGTGGTATGAAGCACATGCCTCTATACATTGGCAGAAAAACAGAGGCAACCAGTGCAAAGTCAATGGAACTGGAAAGCATTATCAAGGCATTAGCTATAAAAGGTGAGATGCTGAATGACAGAATTGAAGTAGCCAATGGAAGACTGAAATAGATTCTCAGATTTACCCAGGCAGTAGATATGGATGTTGTATCCCATCACCACCAGTAGCTTCACAGCACACATAAGTTATACGCTATCCAGAAAACTGTTTAGCATAGTATGTAATGTCAACGACAAAGCATAAAGATATCAAGTTGTGAAAGGCTACTTGCGGAACATCACAATATACTAAAATTAGGACAGTTGCTACCAGATCAAATATTTCTCAGGAAAGTTTAAATCAGTAAATGAGACTCTGGAGAGGCTCTCACAAACTGTGGACGAAGACAGAAGAGCTGAAGAACAAGTAAACACCATGATCGATTACAT
This sequence comes from Schistocerca americana, assembly GCF_021461395.2. Classification (NCBI taxonomy): domain Eukaryota; kingdom Metazoa; phylum Arthropoda; class Insecta; order Orthoptera; family Acrididae; genus Schistocerca; species Schistocerca americana. Next base: position 345,101,626 of record NC_060119.1, read on the forward strand.
TAACAAACACGGCGATAGTACGTAAGACATCCAGTATGGGGTCATCAACGTTGAGCCATATATCTGCATCTACGTTTATACTCCGCAAGCCACCAAACGGTGTGTGGCGGAGGGCACTTTACGTGCCACTGTCGTTACCTCCCTTTCCTGTTCCAGTCGCGTATGGTTCGCAGGAAGAACGACTGCTGAAAAGCCTCCGTGCGCGCTCGAATCTCTCTAATCTTACGTTCGTGATTTCCTCGGGAGGTATAAGTAGGGGTAAGCAATATATTCGATACCTCATCCAGAAACGAGCCCTCTCGAAACCTGGACAGCAAGCTACACCGCGATGCAGAGCACTTCTCTTGCAGAGTCTGCCACTTGAGTTTGCTAAACATCTCCGTAATGCTATCACGCTTACCAAATAACCATGTGACGAAGCGCGCCGCTCTTCTTTGGATCTTCTCTATCTCCACTGTCAACCCGACCTGGTACGGATCCCACACTGATGAGCAATACTCAAGTATAGGTCGAACGAGTACTTTGTAAGCCACCTCTTTTGTTGATGTACTACATTTTCTAAGGACTCTCCCAATGAACCTCAACCTGGCACCCGCTTTACCAACAATTAATTTTATGTGATCATTCTACTTCAAATCGTTCCGTACGCATACTCCCAGATATTTTACAGAAGTAACTGCTACCAGTGTTTGTTCCGCTATCATATAATCATACAATAAAGGATTCTGCTTTCTACGTATTCGCAATACATTACATTTGTCTATGTTAAGGGTCAGTTGCCACTCCCTGCACCAAGTGCCTATCCGCTGCAGATCTTCCTGCTGGTCCCATAACACTCCCCTGCGGCACGCCAGAGGTTACTTTAACGTCTGTAGACGTCTCTTCACTGAGAACAACATGCTGTGTTCTGTTTGCTAAAAACTCTTCAATCCATCTACACAGCTGTTTATCAGGTGACAGTGCGGAATTGTATCGAACGCCTTCCGGAAGTCAAGGAAAATGGCATCTACCTGGGAGCCTGTATCTAATAGTTTCTGGTTCTCATGAACAAATAAAGCGAGTTGGGTCTCACACGATCGCTGTTTCCGGAATCCATGTTGATTCCTACAGAGTAGATTCTGGGTCTCCAGAAATGACATGATACGCGAGAAAAAAACATGTTGTAAAATTCTACAACAGATCGATGTCAGAGATATAGGCCTATAGTTTTGCGCATCTGCTCGACGACCCTTCTTGAAAACTGGAACTACCTGTGCTCTTTTCCAACCATTTGGAACCTTCCGTTCCTCTGGAGACTTGCGGTACACGGCTGTTAGAGGGAGGGCAAGTTCTTTCGCGTACTCTGTGTAGAATCGAATTGGTATCCCGTCAGGTCCAGTGGACTCTCCTCTGTTGAGTGATTTCAGTTGCTTTTCTATTCCTTGGACACTTATTTGGATGTCAGGATTTAGAGAAGGAACTGCACTGCGGTCTTCCTTTGTGAAACAGCTTTGGAAAAAGGTGCTTTTATTATTTCAACTTCAAGCGTGTCATTCCCTGTTTCAATGCCATTATCATCCCAGAGGGTTTGGATACGTTAGGTGCCCATCCTATACATTTAACTAAGGATGTAGCAGAGGTTGAGAATCCGAAAATGGAGAGAACGCCAGGTTTACTAGATCTAATATTCTTCCAAACATCAAGATCTGAAAATCATCTACCTAAGGAAAAACAAACATACGCTGAAATTTTACATATCCCTAAAGCTTATAGAGAAGGCACCGACTCAAAAGAACGAATGAAGGCTGTAAAAGTATGTAATATTATTCAAACTGCTTTAAAAGGTATGTATAGTGTACGTAAAGGCTTTGACATTCAACAAAAAAGACTAAAGACTCTATCTCTGGAATATACGTACTACGATTACCTGGATGAAATCACGGAACAGCCACACCTACCTACAGCATTGGTTGTAGCGGAGATTACAGCGCACGTGACTGAAACCATATCAGTAATTTCAGAGCATCAAGAAACATGAATCATCGAGTAACTGTGGAGACAGATTTATAACAGACTAATGTTGTGAATACGAACCAATATTGAAGACGGAATGAAGGTTTCAAATACGGTCATAGCTATGTACTCAAAATTCCTCTGGACCCTTCCTTTGAAGGCAAAGACAGGAAAGAAATCGTGCAGGTGTTCCAACAATTGCCCTGATCAATATGAAACCGACCATGGACGTAAACTGTACAAAAAACATTGCAGGTCAGTAATGGAATGACACAGAATAAACCACTTCCTCCCACATCAAAGCGAGCATGTTAAAACGTTTGAACATAACTATAAAAAACCACATTTGGAGGACATTTAATCTTCATGGGTCATACAAATGGTTCGTTAGACATACTCCCACAAATAATACAGCATTATAACCGAACTAAACATCATACAATTGACATAAATAGATTAAGATTTTAAACATAGCATGAAATCATATTACGGTGGAGGATCTATGTAAGTAGAGATTCAGCTGAAGTGTTTTGGTGTGTATTTCGAAATATAAATCTACATTTGAATAATCTTACCTACCTAATTGATCAGTAGAGATATTCACAGTTTCCAAAGTGCAACACAACAAATACAAAGGAGAGAGCGGATAGGTGAAAGGAATATACTGAAGGCTTCTATGTGGGGTAAGATTTGCCTGATGTGATAGAAGAAGCAACAGCAGTCGATTTACAAGAGATAGAGCATTCAGAATTAGAATCATAATTTGAGAGAGCTCTGGAATACTTGAAAAAATAAGGTAGAAGGGATAGATAACATTCCAACAGAATTCCTGAAATCATTGAGTGAAGTGGCAGCAAAGCAATTCTCGTTGGTGGGTAGACTGTATGAGTCTGGCGACATAGCATCTGCCTCTCAGAAAAATATCATCCACACAATTCCGAAGTCAGCAAGAGCCGACAAAATGTGAGAATTACGGCACAATCAGCTTAACTGCTAACGCATGCAAGTTGCTGAGTAACATACAGAAGAATGGAAAACAAAACTGAGGATGTGTTAGCCGATGATCAGTTTGCCTTTAGGAAAGGTAAAGGCACCAGAGAGGCAATTCTGACGTTGCAGTTGATAATGGAAGCAAGAATAAAGAAAAGTCAAGAGATGTTCATAGGATTTGTCGGCCTGGAAAAAGCATCCGACAATGAAAATGGTGCAAAGTGTTCGAAATTCTGAGAAAAATAGGGATAACCTATAGGTTGGAATTAAAATTCAAGGTGAAAGGATATCAACGATACACTATTGGCTATTAAAATTGCTACACCACGAAGATGACGTGTTACAGACATGAAAATTAACCGACAGGAAGAAGATGCTGTGATATGCAAACGATTAGCTTTTCAGAGCATTCACACAAGGGTGGCGCCGGTGGTGACACCTACAACGTGCTGACATGAGGAAAGTTTCCAACCGATTTCTCATACACAAACAGCAGTTGACCGGCGTTGGCTGGTGAAACGTTGTTGTGATGCCTCGTGTAAGGAGGAGAAATGCGTACCATCATGTTTCCGAATTTGATAAAGGTCGGGTTGTAGCCTATCGCGATTGCAGTTTATCGTATCGCGACATTGCTGCTCGCGTTGGTCGAGATCCAATGACTGTTAGCAGAATATGGAATCGGTGGGTTCAGGAGGGTTATACGGAACGCCGTGCTGGATCCCAACGGCCTCGTATCGCTATCAGTCGAGATAACAGACACTTATCCGCATGGCTGTAACGGATCGTACAGCCACGTCTCGATCCCTGAGTCAACAGATGAGGACGTTTGCAAGACAACAACCATGTGCACGAACAGTTAGACGACGTTTGCAGCAGCATGGACTATCAGTTCGGAGACCACGGCTGCAGTTACCCTTGACGACGCATCACAGACAGGAGCGCATGCGATGGTGTACTCAATGACGAACCCGGTGCACGAATGGCAAAATGTCATTTTTTCGGATGAATCTAGGTTCTGTTTACAGCATCATGATGGTCGAACTCGTGTTTGGCGACATCGCGGTGAACGCACATTGTAAGCGTGTGTTCGTCATCGCCATACTGACGTATCACCCGGCGTGATGGTATGGGGTGCCATTGGTTACACGTCTCCGTCACCTGTCGTTCGCATTGACGGCACTTTGAACAGTGGACGTTACATTTTAGATGTGTTACGACCCGTGGCTCTACCCTTCAACCGATCCCTGCGAAACCCCACATTTCAGCAGGATAATGCACGACTGCATGTTGCAGGTCCTGTACGGGCCTTTCTGGACACAGAAAATGTTCGACTGTTGCCCTGGCCAGCACATTCTCCAGATCTGTCACCAATTGAAAACGTCTGGTCAATGGCAGATGAGCAACTGGCTCGTCACAATACGCCAGTCATTACTCTGGATGAACTGTGGTATCGTGCTGAAGCTGCATGGGCAGCTGTACCTGCACACGCCATCCAATCTCTGCTTGACTCAATGCCCAGGCGTATCAAGGCCGTTATTACGGCCGGAGGTGGTTGTTCTGGGTACTGATTTCTCAGGATCTATGCACCCAAACTGCGTGAAAATGTAATCACATGTCAGTTCTAGTATATTTATTCAATGAATACCCGTTTATTATCTGCATTTCTTCTTGGTGTAGCAATTTTAATGGCCAGCAGTGTACGATTCGCCAATGACATTGCCGTCCTGATTGAAGTGAAGAAGTATTACATGAACTGCTGAATGGAATGAAGAGTCTAATGAGTGCAGAGTATGGATGGAGAGTAAATCGAAGACAGACGAAAGTAATGAGAAGTAGCTAGAAAGGAGAACAGCAGGAAAGTTAACATCAGGACTGATGGTCATGAAGTAGATGCAGTTGAGGAATTCTACTACCTTGGCAGCAAAATAACCAGTGACGGGGTGAGCAAGGAGGACTTCAGAAGCAGACTAACACTAGATAAAAGGACATTCCTGGCCAAGAGAAGTCTACTAGTATCAAACGTGGGTCTTAATTTGAGGAAGAAATTTCTGAGAAATTACATTTGGAATCGCAGTATAGCATAGTAGTGAAACATGGGCTGTTGGGAAACCGGAACAGAAGAGAATCGAAACATTTGAGATGTGGTGCTATACACGAATGTTGAAAATTCAGGTAGACTAATAAGGTGACGAATGGGGAGATGCTTTGCAGAAACGGTGTAGAAAGGAATATGTGGAAAACACTGACAATGAAAAGAAACGGGATGACAGGACATCTGTTAAGACATCAGGGAATAACTTCCATGTCACGAGAAGGAGTTGTAGAAGGCAATAACTGCAGAGGAAGACAGAGATTGGAATACTTCCAGCAAGTAATTGAGGACACAGGTTGCAAAAAAATCCTTAGTTACCCAAATTTCTGATGACGGGTGGAGTTGCTCTCACCTCATTCTTGGCATTTTGGTCATTTTGGTCGGTCTCTCATTATTCTTATGGGGTTGCTGACTGTTGCCCTCATTGTTTCTTCTGTTACCATGTGTCCCCTGTTTCTCATATATCAATACTAACTCATAGAGCAAACTGTTAAAGGACTCTATACATTCTCTGGACCTTCCCACGAGCATCTTATGGTACTCAGCGGGAGCTTAGAGAAACACATGATATCTTGTGAACCATGGATGAAGGGTATCAGACGGATGCCATATTCCTTGACTTCCGGAAAGCGTTTGGCTCGGTGCCCCACTGCAGACTCCTAACTAAGCTACGAGCACATGGGATTGGTTCCAAAGTATGTGAGTGGCTCAAAGACTTCTTAAGTAATAGAACCCAGTACGTTGTCCTCGATGGTGAGTGTTCATCGGAGGTGAGGGTATCATCTGGAGTGCCCCAGGGAAGTGTGGTAGGTCCGCTGCTGTTTTCTATCTACATAAATGATCTTTTGGATAGGGTGGATAGCAATGTGCGGCTGTTTGCTGATGATGCTATGGTGTACGGGAAGGTGTCATCGTTGAGTGACTGTAGTAGGTGTTGAGTGGTACTTAAGTAAATAAATTAGTGAAATCAAAGTGAAGTAGAAATTAGAATATAAATAAAAAACTTGATTTAGTTTAGAGAGTTACAGACTGGCAAACAGCGGGCAGAACAGCAGAGCAGAAGAGACAATGATCATGAAGTCAATAAGTTCCACATAAGCGGACGCTGTCGATTCAGCCGTCATGGCATCGCCCGAGCGGCTCACGTGTTTCTCAGTTGTCACATGTGAGCAAAGGCCCTCGCCTACATTCCAAGAGCCAATGACCGACGTTAAGAAGATTCTTCGAGAAGCTTTTCAACGTGACAGAAGCGGCAATGACCGTGAAGTCGTTCACCTCCAGTAAACCGAAGTGAATAAATACACGAGATGCAGTGAGCCTGACAGACGAAGGAAGAAGAGAAGAGTAGCAGTAGTTTTCCGTCAGTTTCGGTGCTGAAGACCGTCATGCAAGAAGAGCCTACATCACGCACAGACGCACCAAGTCCGCCGCTGTAATGGAATAGCAAGCAGCAGCCTCGGCGCCAGAAGACAGAAGTTAAAAGGTATTTGAAGTCTGATTTTTACGTACCCGGGTGACTCGTGAGGACGGGAAGGAGACGGCCTCACATCAGCAGTCACCTGTGAGCTGGGATGAAGATCTGACAGCCGAAGACTGGCAAACGGGAGTCCGTTGTTCGAGTCCGGGACACTGGCCTTCCCCCGTCGCGCCGCTCCGCTGGCCGACGCACAACATACGCGGCCGCTTGAGAAGAGAAACACTGGGACGCCACATCCGATGCACGACTTCGCTCGCAATAATTAAACGGGCCACCTCGCGCTGCGCATCTCCATTCAGCTGGGCGAGACAGCGACACGAGATACACACTGCCACGCGTAATCAGACGCCGCCGCTGTCGCAGCAGAAGGCTTCGCAAACGACACAGCTGCTGTTCTCCGAGCCAGAACATCGAGTAAGGAAACAGTTGTACAAATCTTCAATAAAAGTTATCTTATGTAAAAATGCTGTTTCATTCTACCTCATACCCGAGACAATGAAGAACCCACCCTGCCCCCATGTTGTTAAGAGAGAAAAATTGATTAATTTAGTATTTTCACCCTGACAGAATCCTTTAGAATGCTCATTCTGACAATTGACAGCATCAAAAGAGAAAACCCAGTTACATTTAGTACCAGAGCTGTTACATAGGATACAAGATGACTTAAACAGGATTTGTGATTGGTGTAAGGAATGGCAGCTAACTCTGAATGTAGATAAATGTAAATTAATGCAGATGAGTAGGAAAAAGAATCCTGTAATGTTTGAATACTCCATTAATAGTGTAGCGCTTGACATAGTCACGTCGATTAAGTATTTGGGCGTAACATTGCGGAGCGATTAAGGTGGGACAAGCATGTAATGGCAGTTGTGGGGAAAGCGGATAGTCGTCTTCGGTTCATTGCTAGAATTTTGGGGAGACGTGGTTCATCTGTAAAGGAGACCGCTTATAAAACACTAATACGACCTATCCTTGAGTACTGCTCGAGTGTTTTGGTTCATCTGTAAAGGAGACCGCTTATAAAACACTAATACGACCTATCCTTGAGTACTGCTCGAGTGTTTGGGATCCCTATCAGGTCGGATTGAGGGAGGACATGGAAGCAATTCAGAGGCGGGCTGCTAGATTTGTTACTGGTAGGTTTGATCATCAGGCGAGTGTTACGGAAACGCATCAGGAACTCGGGTGGGAGTCTCTAGAGGAAAGGAGGCGTTCTTTTCGTGAATCGCTACTGAGGAAATTTAGAGAACCAGCATTTGAGGCTGACTGCAGTACAATTTTACTGCGGCCAACTTACATTTCGCGGAAAGACCACAAAGATAAGATAAGAGGGATTAGGGCTCGTACAGAGGCATATAGGCAGTCAGTTTTCCCTCGTTCTGTTTGGGAGTGAAACAGGGAGAGAAGATGCTAGTTGTGGTACGAGGTACCCTCCGCCACGCACCGTATGGTGGATTGCGGAGTATGTTTGTAGATGTAGATGTAAATGTAGAAACAGAGACGGATTATCTCATATGGGCTATGTGGCATATCCAGGAACTGATTATTTTTGATGAGAGCCTCGAATATCTTAACCGATCCCTTGGTTCGAGTTCTGGCTACACCAAAACCTCTTGTTTAATACGGTTTTGCTTTTCTCATCTCCAGTAGGTACCGAGAAATGCTTCTTTAAATTCTTCGAAAGTTCTGCAATGTACTGCGAGGTCCCTTATACTTTCTGCGGCCGACGCTTCTATGTGCCCACAGATAAACTCAAGCTTTGTGTTGATAGGACATGAAATGCCCTGTTCAAATTTGAGGATTGAGCTTGTTGCTATTCTCTCTAAAGTTTTGAAACTTAAATATTGAGAGAAAATGTTTCTGCTCAAATGTCGGTTCGTTCCTCGCGCTTGTACTTTTTACTGAGTCCGTCATATGTGTTTATTCCACGTGACGGGACATCTCATACCTCCTGTGGCTGTCGAACTCACCCTCTCTGTCCACGTGGCAAGGCTTTGAAGCACTTGTCTGCCGTGAACCTCTACAGATTTGCGCCACTTTCTGCCAAAACAGCAATTTTCTTAGCCTTGCTGCTTCTATTCTGCGCGAGACGTGCTTCTTTCTTTACCAGTGCACTAACTTTTCGTACTTATGCAACTTTCTCCCCGAACTCATCACTGCAGTAGGTGTTTTCCTTCATTAATTGTTTCATCTCACCCAGCTGTTTCTTTTCTGATTCATCTGCGTCATGATTACGTGTCTTTTCGGCTTCCCCAATCTGCTTCCTTAGCTGAGCGAGATGGGCGAGCACTGGATCAGGCTGCCGTTCATGAAGCGTGCCTGTAATTGGTGATACGACCCGCGATTCGCGAGTGCACTGAAGTCGTATTGTTGATCTACCTTCTGTCTCTTTTTCTAGATTTTTGATTCTAACGATACCTTCACCATGCCTACTATCGTCGTCATGGTGGGCCACCTCTCTTTTGTTGCAGGCCGATCGTCATCATCGATTGCTACTGAAAGGCTATGGTTATAACAAGTTCCAGACTGGCCGGTGGGAAAGAACGCCCATTCGTCCCCAGAAATGTCCTCGTCTACGTCATTTATGTGTTCCATGTTGCTGCAAGGTTCTGCTTGGCCTGGTCTTTGCAGCAGCCTTGTTCTATTTCTTGTTAGCATTCATGCATTACTGGAATCTCTGGCATCTCAAGACAGGGAAAAAAATTGCAAGGAATTTTACCTGAACAGCTTCCACACTACACGTACTAAGCACTAACACTCAATTACACCCCTCCAACAACAAATGTTAGCAACGGTGATAACAACGCCGATGTCCAAATTCATGGATGTGGTTCAGAGCTCACAATACCAAGACACAAACAAAAATCAACAACATGCTGGAAAGGTAGAATGGGATGAAGGTTTATGGGTTAGACGAAGAGATAATAAAAAATACCTGCCAGCTCTAAAATACAACCGCAAAACTAAAAGGAAAGACAAAACTCCTAAGTGTGATTAAATGTAACAGGTATTAGAAGATACCGAGAGGAGTTCCATCCTAGGGCAAGGATCACCAGTATTGTAGCTAGCTTATGCTGGGTCCTTTTTAAGGCTGACTGATTTACATTCGCCAGCATGAAAAGGGAAGAATTTTGATGTACACCACTCTCAAAAGGATCCACATTGATACTGTGGCGCAAGGGTTACCGAACGCTAATTTATTTTGGCTCTTGTAGGTGTACTAATGAGATGGCTAATTTCTCATGAATACAATTGCTAAGGAAATTATGTGATAATCCAGCCTAAATACGAGAGCTGGGAAAGGAAGTTAAGTTACACTCCTGGAAATGGAAAAAAGAACACATTGACACCGGTGTGTCAGACCCACCATATTTGCTCCGGACACTGCGAGAGGGCTGTACAAGCGATGATCACACGCACGGCACAGCGGACACACCAGGAACCGCGGTGTTGGCCGTCGAATGGCGCTAGCTGCGCAGCATTTGTGCACCGCCGCCGTCAGTGTCAGCCAGTTTGCCGTGGCATACGGAGCTCCATCGCAGTCTTTAACACTGGTAGTAGCATGCCGCGACAGCGTGGACGTGAACCGTATGTGCAGTTGACGGACTTTGAGCGAGGGCGTATAGTGGGCATGCGGGAGGCCGGGTGGACGTACCGCCGAATTGCTCAACACGTGGGGCGTGAGGTCTCCACAGTACATCGATGTTGTCGCCAGTGGTCGGCGGAAGGTGCACGTGCCCGTCGACCTGGGACCGGACCGCAGCGACGCACGGATGCACGCCAAGACCGTAGGATCCTACGCAGTGCCGTAGGGGACCGCACCGCCACTTCCCAGCAAATTAGGGACACTGTTGCTCCTGGGGTATCGGCGAGGACCATTCGCAACCGTCTCCATGAAGCTGGGCTACGGTCCCGCACACCGTTAGGCCGTCTTCCGCTCACGCCCCAACATCGTGCAGCCCGCCTCCAGTGGTGTCGCGACAGGCGTGAATGGAGGGACGAATGGAGACGTGTCGTCTTCAGCGATGAGAGTCGCTTCTGCCTTGGTGCCAATGATGGTCGTATGCGTGTTTGGCGCCGTGCAGGTGAGCGCCACAATCAGGACTGCATACGACCGAGGCACACAGGGCCAACACCCGGCATCATGGTGTGGGGAGCGATCTCCTACACTGGCCGTACACCACTGGTGATCGTCGAGGGGACACTGAATAGTGCACGGTACATCCAAACCGTCGTCGAACCCATCGTTCTACCATTCCTAGACCGGCAAGATCTCCGGATCTGTCCCCCATTGAGCATGTTTGGGACTGGATGAAGCGTCGTCTCACGCGGTCTGCACGTCCAGCACGAACGCTGGTCCAACTGAGGCGCCAGGTGGAAATGGCATGGCAAGCCGTTCCACAGGACTACATCCAGCATCTCTACGATCGTCTCCATGGGAGAATAGCAGCCTGCATTGCTGCGAAAGGTGGATATACACTGTACTAGTGCCGACATTGTGCATGCTCTGTTGCCTGTGTCTATGTGCCTGTGGTTCTGTCAGTGTGATCATGTGATGTATCTGACCCCAGGAATGTGTCAATAAAGTTTCCCCTTCCTGGGACAATGAATTCACGGTGTTCTTATTTCAATTTCCAGGAGTGTATAATCACTAACCAAGAAGACAATTTGCTAACCTGTAACAAACAGATTTATTTCTGCGACGAAAAATTAAAACATGGATCTTGAGACAGAATATTAGAATGGCAGATTGTACAAAAATCACGAACAGGAGCAAGAATTGTTGATGGACTGCTGACAATACACGGTTGTATTCCTAGTTTGAATACAGCAAACGTGCTGTGAACTCTACTCTTAGTGGAGGAGCGTTGGTCGCAACGTAGCATTTGCCTAACTCATAGTGGTGATTGACCACACATAGAAAAGACGAGGCTGTGCGTGCAAACGGAGATGCTCTGTCTATGACTGCAGCAGATGACGACAAGGTACCAAGTGGTGGTAACGTAGCTCAGAATTCCCCGTCTGCCAATGCTGTGGCATTTCACCTAAGCCGCAGATGTATGATGGAAAGTCAACATGCGAACTGTGACGATGTCGAAGATGCAAGAGCCGTCAGGTGCCCGCGTCCCATCTGCTTAACTCCGGAGTGGAGCACGATTAATTCGCGGCTGCGATAAAAGTTAATTTTCGACCCACGAGGGACACTGATCCCGTTGCTCTCGAAAATTGGCACTCCTCACACAGCAACAAAGCTCGCACCAATCACAACCACCAAACAGACGCTCCTCTGCTCCCACTACAAAAACGGAAAACACCCTGCACCAATCCGAAGGTATCCCGCCAGATGCAAAAGGTGACTTTCAGTGTAGACAGATGTCACAGTCCACTCACCAACCATAGGCCCCGCCAGGTTCATCTACATCTACGTGGATACTCTGCAAATCACATTTAAGTGCCTGGCAGAGGGTTCATCGAACCACCTTCACAATTCTCTATTAATCCAATCTCGTATAACGCGAGGAAAGAATGAACACCTATATCTTTCCTTAGGAGCTCTGATTTCCCTTATTTTATCTTTGTGATCGTTCCTCCCTATGTAAGTCGGTGTCAACAAAATATTTTCGCATTCGGAGGAGAAAGTTGGTGATTGGAATTTCGTGAGAAGATTCCATCGCAACGAAAAACGCCTTTCTTTTAATTATGTCCATCCCAAATCCAGTATCATTTCTGTCGCACTCTCTCCCATATTTCGCGATAATACAAAACGTACTGCCTTTCTTTGAAGTTTTTCGATGTACTCAGTCAGTCCTATCTGGTAAGGAACCCACACCGCGCAACAGTATTCTAAACGGGGATGGACAAGCGTAGTGTACAGGCAGTCTCCTACTAGGTCTGTTACATTTTCTAAGTGTCCTGCCAATGAAGCGCAGTCTTTGGTTAGCCTTCCCCACAACATTTTCTATGTGTTCCATCCGATTTAAATTGTTCGTAATTGTAATACCTACGTATTTAGTTTAATTTATGGCTTTTAGATTAGACTGATATATCGTGTAACCGAAGTTTAACGCGTTCCTTTTAGCATTCATGTGGATGACCTCACAATTTTCGTTATTTAAGGTCAACTGCCACTTTTCGCACCATTCCGATATTTCTTACAAATCATATTGCAGTTTGTTTTGACCTTCTGATGACTTTATTAGTCGATAAACGACAGCGTCATCTGCAAACAACCTAAGACGGCTGCTCAAATTGTCTCCCAAATCGTTTATATAGATAAGGAACAGCAAAGGCCCTATAACACTACCTTGGGGAACGGCAGTTAGTGTGCGTGATAGCTCAGGCGGGGGTGCCATTACCAGACATTTAAATTTGCCGGTCCACGTGTAGTGCCATTCCAGCAGGGGTCCCACAGGCCCAAAGTGCAATTTCTGTGACTTCTAAGATACCAAGCAATGCCGGCACTGCAACCCTGCAGTCTGCCGTGCGGAAACAATACAAAGCATCCAGTAACATAGACAGCATGCTGTAAAATGATTTGGTCGGGGCAACGAAGCGGCGACATGAAGACTCATTGTGACTGTCAGGTCGTTTGTCGCTTTCGTGTATTGTCCTCGCTTCTTTCCGGGAAGGCCACACTCGCGCTACTACTTACAGCCGACGAAACGTAGTACTGACAAAAGAAATCCATCCCCTCAGCGATGAAAGTCCCCAGATATGCAGGTACTGTGAGCTCAACCACCGATTCGGGCCTCGTATTCTATAACAGAAATAAAATGGTAAATTATTTACATGTTGAATTACGAAAAGGAAAATAAATGAATACATGAATGCAAAAGGGACTAATGGGCTTTCCAACCAGAGGGCGAAGAGGTGGGGGTGAGGGCAGAAGGGACTGTCTAGTTTGCTCTTCCACCATGTGTGCACATCACCTTTCAGTGAGATCTGCAGGCGATTCTGAAGGCCAAATCTTAACAAAAAATTGTGTTAACTCGACAAGAATTCATTAACCGCTGTTAATTGCTCCTATCATCAATGATGTCCGCCCCGATAGCTGAGTGGTCAGTGTGACGAATTGCCTTTCGATTTCCGACTGGGTCGGGGATTTTCTTCGCTCAGGGACTGGGTGAGTTGCTGTCTTCATCATAATTTCATCCCCCATCCCCATCCGGCGCGCAGGTCGCCCATTGTGGCGTCGAATCGTGTTAAGACCTGCACCAAGACTGTCGGACCTGCCCCGCAAAGGGCCTCCCTGACATTGACGCCAAACCCTCATATCCATTTCCGTCATCAATGATATCGCCTCTAGTCGTGCGCTTGAGCCCAGTACTGAGTAACAGTCACCCTTACACGACGAAGTGCTGCTACAATTGTTGGACCTTTGTCGGTGGGAAAAAAAATGGTTCAAATGGCTCTGAGCACTATGGGACTCAACTGCTGAGGTCATTAGTCCCCTAGAACTTAGAACTAATTAAACATAACTAACCTAAGGACATCACAAACATCCATGCCCGAGGCAGGATTCGAACCTGCGACGGTAGCGGTCTTGCGGTTCCAGACTGCAGTGCCTTTAACCGCACGGCCACTTCGGCCGGCGTCGGTGGGAAAAACGACCTTTTGTACAGTGCTGCATAATTCGATAGACTGTGGTACCTTTATCAGTTTATGTTTAATATTTTCTCCAGTTTTTTAAACTCACTCTCGAATTCTCTGGTGCGCAACACTCGATCATCAAGGTTTTTTTTTTCTTTTTTTGCAAAATGAATCTCACCATAGATTGACTTGTTATTGCCGCACCTACATCACTAAACCATTTCTCATCTCTCTCAAAACAGCTTATCGCAGACGATCGGCAGTTTCCCTTAAATTTCGCGCTATGGTGTTTGGGTACGGTAGCAATTCCTTGGAACTCACTACACGGCAATGAGGAACTGTGCACTCTCGAGAAGTCCAGTTCCAAATGCAGTTTAGAAAGGTAAAATGTTTTTGCTGGCAAGACATGATTTTTTTGTCGTGGCTACATTCAAATTCGGTGCCACTTCAGGAACTTTACGTCTCTCTCAGTATTTAAAAACTTAATTACACTACTTTCTCCAGCTTCATAAGTATGTTTTTAATACTTTTGAAGTCATAGATTTTTGTCCAGTGTAACAATAAACTTTTTTACCTACAGAACAAGTCACTGTATCTGTGATTTTCCCCTTATCATTAAATACGTAACCAAATCTCTTCCAAATGGACGATTTCAATTTTGTTTCTCGCAATAATGGAAATCACTTTGTTTCACTTTTTGTGACATTATGTCCACGGTATTCTTTTAGTAAAACAATGTAACTAATCTTTACTCCGATGTACTCATTATGTAGTCATTGGGTCACAACAAAATGGAAAAGAGTTAACTAAAGGCAGCAGAAATTTGAACTCGCACCTCTCAGATATGCAATGACTAACGCTGTCATCCAGAAGGCGCTGCATAGTCTGCGCTAAGGATACAGTCGCAGCAACACATGGTTACTAGGTGCAGGTGTTTGCGTTCAGCTAAGGCGATCGTAGCCACAAAGTAAGGGCCGAAACAGACTTCTGCTTTGACGACAAGCAGACAATAAGATGGATATTATACTTTAATTTTTAACTACAGGGTAATTATTATGTGGGATATCTACAACTGCGCACGCTTTTATACTCAATGCAGCAGTTACTGCGCATACCTCGAACTATAGTCCGATATGAAGTGTACTGCTGCTACCACCAACACAGCCGGGGGAGCCGTATAGGTCTTAGCTGCCACAGTGTAAAGCGCTGCGCTCGCTAGTTCTCAGTGAGTCGTTGGTATAGGACATTGGTGCAACGTTTATTTCAGGGGCCTTACAATGTACAATAAAATTACCCAAATAGTCGAAGGAGGGACAAACAGGAGACACTAGAAATTTTCCAGATTCGGTCCGCAGCTGCGAGGCAAGTTTCCGCAGGCTGGAGGCATTCTCTACGCCATCCCTATCCGCTGCAGTTGCCTCTTGCGGCGAAGACGTTGTTGATGTTGTTCCATTTCCCGTCAGCAGTAGCTGTGGCTGTTTCCTACAGCAGTGGCCACGCATGGCGCTCCATAGGTGGTCTGACACGGCCATTTATATGCAGAGTTATCCGACGTTCATTACTGCAGCTGCGAACTTTTTTCCAGCGTTTCTGTAGCAGTTCAAATCCAGTGTTCCTCGTAGTGCAGGGTTGGTATTCTGCTTGCCGATTGAGTAGGCTTTCTTCCACTTTGATGTCAATTGATTTAGTAATGACACTATCCCAGAATCTGGAGATCTAAGCCACGATTCTGGTCTTAGCACAATCCGTGGCGTTTCATGCTCCATGTAGTATTCTGCACTGTGGCCTGCCCTAGCCAGTATTTCTTTGGTGTTCCTTACATCTTATGTCCGCTGTTCCGGTGGTTTAACTGATGTGAGACATACTGCATTCACAAGGTATGTGGTAAATACTGGGTTTTCTAAACAGCCCTCATTTTGTTGGTCGGGTAGAACACACTGTTCAATTTGTGTTTCTTCAGGATTCTGCCGATCTTCGCAGAGATAGGCCTGTATACAGTAGAAAAGCTACCTTCCTGGTCTCTTCCTCTTGTTCCTCTACTGGTGTACAAGGACATCTGGTGCGAAATAACGCTCTGCAGATGTTCGTAGTCAAATATCCATTCTCAGTGAACACTCACTGAAGATGTTCTAATTCTGTCGTCAAACTGTCGAACTAGGATAGTGTCTTGGCTCAGTGATGCAGACGTCATTGTGATTGGCTCTGAGCACTATGGGACTTCTGAGGTCATCAGTCCCCTAGAACTTAGAACCCTAACTAACCTAAGGACAACACACACACCCATGCCCGAGGCAGGATTCGAACCTGCGACCGTAGCGCCTAGAACAGCTCGGCCACTCAGGCCGGCACATCATTCTGAGTTTTGATGTGGTGTCCCTGTTCACAAGGCTTACACCGACGACACAAAAAGCAACACTACCTCCAAAATCAAAGAAAAACGACCTTAATCACATCAACTCCAGAAAAAACCTTCATGCAGTCTAGAATAGAATATGGCGCATGCCTTCGAAATATATCAACTTGTAGTTCCAAGGCTGCGAACGTTTCTCATTGGCTGAAGGCCTAAATTGACCTCCAAAGATAAGAAATGCAACAGTGGAGACACAAGGTGATTGCTCAAAGAGATTATTTCTACTAATCAAAGCTGACTGTATCAGAAACTCAAAAACCATTGTCAAGACAAAGTGTGATTGAAAAAAAAGCAAAAACATTTTTGGGGGAAAAACGAAATTCAGTTGACACGCAGCTTTCAAAGTGAATTTCATAATGTTGGCAGACATATGTTGGAGATAAAGACTTTGAGCTTCATGCTTGTTAAGAGTTAATTATGTATAAATCTGCAAAAAGATGCCATCTTCTTAAATTTATGCATATTAAATGCAATACGAATCTCAACTTTGGAAAAACTATGCGGCCTCTTCCGCCGGAGGTTCGAGTCCTCCCTCGCGTATGGGTGTGTGTGTTGTTCATAGCATAAGTTAGTTTAAGCTAGTTTAAGTAGTGTGTAAGTCTAGGGACCAATGACCTCAGCAGTTTGGTCCCTTTGGAATTCATACACATTTTTGGAATATCTATTTCCAAATGAGGTTTTTTGAGATATCAACTATAAAACAGTATTCATGTGAGTTTCGTAGCTTTCGAGATATGGTGTGATAAGTTATACCCGTTAAAAAAATAATAAAAAAACTACAAATCTAAGTAAAACCAGGAGCAAATTTTCGACACACGTAGATACAGTATAGAGGTTTAAACCATATATGATTATCAGACTTTTTGCATCATTTTCCAAAAAAAAAAAAAACTTTGACACGGTTTTCAGTACCCATGCAAAGTGGATCAGTGTAATGCTGTGGTGGCTACATGCGATAACATCGCTGCTTTACGCTCTACACCTCAGATGCCAGCTACATTCATTTGAGAGAGTACCTCAGTTGAATAAGGTTTAGAGACTGAGGAGGTAACAGACTATTTGGGACAGTACACCGGCACGTACCTAAAATTTTTTAGGGACAGTGGGACACGGAAATCTGGATTGTCCTACTTGGATCTGGACTCCAATCCACCCAAATGTGAAACCGCTGCGTAGCCATTGCACCCCGTCTCTCAGGACCTTATGAGGAATATCGTGACAAAATACCGTTTTTTCGCCTTCACAGCGACGCTGTAGGCGTCTTACAGGAGAACCGTTGCGCGATCGATAGCTCGCGCCACGTCGCGTGGAAAACGATCTTTAGGATAAAGAGGGCGCGGCACGTTTGCCTGAGTGACGTTGAGGCCGTCTTCCGGCCAGCGAGTCAAGCATCACAGATAGCGCTAGTCTGCAGAGCAACGGGCTGGCTGTTTATTCCACTACCCATGTGACTTACAAGTTGGTCTGGCTGAACATCTTCCGGACACGAGGGACGTGCATCGGAAAAGAGAGTGGAAATATCATTCCTTTGAGAGTGGAAATATCATTTCTTTGGGCGGTGGGCCACCGTCATCCTCGCATCTACACTACTGGCCAATAAATTTGCTACAACAAGAAGAAATGCAGATGATAAACGAGTATTCATTGGACAAATATATTATACTAGAACTGACATGTGATTACATTTTCACGCAATTTGGATGCATAGATCCTGAGAAATCAGTACCCAGGACAACACCCTCTGGCCGTAATAACGGCCTTGATACGCCTGGGCATTGAGTCAAACAGAGCTTGGATGGCGTGTACAGGTATAGCTGCCCATGCAGCTTCAACACGATACCACAGTTCATCAAGAGTAGTGACTGGCGTATTGTGACGAGTCAGTTGCTCGGCCACCATTGACCAGACGTTCTCAGTTGGTGAGAGATCTGGAGAATGTGCTGGCCAGTGCAGCAGTCGAACATTTTCGGTATCCAGGAAGGCCCATACAGGAGCTGCAACATGCGGTAGTGCATTATCCTGCCGAAATGTAGGGTTTCGCAGGGATTGAATGAAGGGTAGAGCCACGGGTCGTAACACATCTGAAATATAAGGTCCACTGTTCAAAGTGCCGTCAATATGAACAAGAGGTAACCGAGACGTGTAACCAATGGCACCCCATACCATCACGCCGGGTGATACGCCAGTATGGCGATGACGAATACACGCTTCCAATGTGCGCTCACCGCGATGTCGCACAGAACCTGGATTCATCCGAAAAAATGACGTTTTGCCATTCGTGCACCCAGGTTCGTCGACGAGTACACCATCGCAGGTGCTCCTGTCGATGCAGCGTCAAGGGTAACCGCAGCCATGGTCTCCGAGCTGATAGTCCATGCTGCTGCAAAAGTCGTCTAACTGTTCGTGCAGATGGTTGATGTCTTGCAAACGTCCCCATCTGTTGACTGAGGGATCGAGACGTGGCTGCACGATCTGTTACAGCCATGCGGATAATATGCCTGTCATCTCGACTGCTAGTGGTACGAGTCCGTTGGGATCCAGCACGGTGTTCCGTATTACCCTCCTGAACCAACCGATTCCATATTCTGCTAACACTCATTGGATCTAGACCAACGCGAGCAGCAATGTCGCGATACGATAAACCGCAATCGCGATAGGCTACAATCCGACCTTTATCAAAGTCGGAAACGTGATGGTACGCATTTCTCCTCCTTACACGAGGCATCACAACAACGTTTCACAAGGCAACGCCGGTCAACTACTGTTTGTGTATGAGAAATCGGTTGGAAACTTTCTTCATGTCAGCATGTTGTAGGTATTGCCACCGGCGCCAACCTTGTGTGAATGCTCTGAAAAGCTAATCATGTGCATATCATAGCATGTTCTTCCTGTCGGTTAAATTTCACGTCTGTAGCGCGTCATCTTCGTGGTGTAGCAATTTTAATGGGCAGTAATGTAATAGCGGCTCCAAGTTTTTTCACCGTTTGTCACCGCACAGAGGCTTTGGATTTATTTATTTATTTTATTTTCTTTTTTTCTTTTTTTGTTTTGACGCCGAGACCACGCGCCATTCGTAACGATTGATCTTGCGCCCTTCTGTGAGTGTGACAATTGGTTGTGTTCCTCTGTGGGTTTGGCTTTCTGCCTCTATATTAGTCTCGGTTTAGCCTCCTATTGTCGTTTCCTGTTCCTGTGTCTGGGCAGGATATTTGAGGAGCGTGTCACTCGTGCGAAAACTTTATACACTGAAGAGCTTAAGAAACTGGTACACTTGCCTCGTATTGAGAAGCCCTCCCCCGTCTCCCCTCCCATCGCACAGAAGTGCCGCAACACGGCGTGGCATCGACTTGACTAATGTCTGTAGTAGTGTTGGAGGGAACTGACACGATTAATCCTGCAGGGCTGTTCACAAATCCATAAGAGTACGAGGGGGTGAAGTCCCATATCACTCCAACTGCACATGCCGCACACTATTACAGAGCCTGCATCAGCTTCAACAGTCCCCTGCTGACACGCAGGGTCCATGGATTCATGGGATTGTCTCCATACCCGTACAGGTCCACCCCCTCCGGCAGCCCATGTCGATGTTGTTTCGTTGAACGATTCGCACGCTGACACTTGCTGACGGCCCAGCATTGAAATCTGCAGCAATTTGCGGAAGGGTTGTACTTCTGTCACGCTGAACGGTTCTCTCCAGTCGTTGGTGGTCCCGTTCTTGCAGGATCTTTTTCCGGCCGCAGCGATGTTGGAGATTTGATGTTTTACCGGATTCCTGATATTCACGGTACACTCGTGAGATGGTAGTACGGAAAAATCCCCACTTCATCGGTACGTCGGAGATGCTGTGTCCAGTCGCTCGTATGTCGGCTATAACACCACGTTAAAACTCACTTATGGAAACACTTCTCTAGAACCCGTACGTGGCGATATAGAAAATTTGCAGGTTAGTTTTGCATAGTTCCCTTCTTGAATGTGTTGCACAGGCCAGAATGCCTCTTTATCGATACTCAGTAGGAAGTGTTAAATTTTTATGGTTTACCTTAGAAGAACTAGTTAATAATGAATAATGAGCGTATGGCATTGGTGGCGGTTCGGCCGCCACTCCACAAGTTCTTTAACGCCACTACGGCGACTTGCGAGTGAATAAGGATGAAATGATGAGGGAAGACACACAACACCCCATTATCTCGAGGCAGAGAAAATCCCTGATCCCGCCGGGAATCGAACCCGGGACCCCGTGCGCGGGAAGCGAGAACGCTACCGCAAGACCACGAGCCGCGAACAAGAACTAGTTAATGTTTTTAAACTGTCGTGGGAAACCGTTTCCCAGTTGATGTATCTTTTGTGTTAAGGGTCTTTGGCCGAAATAACCAGTGAGGTCTTAGGGAGGAAGGACTGTTTAAGAAAATGGGTGCCCTCGTGCTAAGAGAGTATCTATCTACCAGGGTTACGAGCGACCTCGTTGATCAAATTTTTTTGGTGTCCAACATGATTACGAAACCAATTTGAACATATTCATGAAGCACACACGGCAACCGTGGACTTTGATCTAGAGTTGACCGGACATGAGACTGTTGCCCCAGTTTTGTAAGGCATTAAACCAGAGAATTGTTCCTCGGTGTTTTTTGTTAAGAGGCCACTACCCGTCGTGACTTGGCTAACGTAAGTCACTCTTGTGGAACGTGTTAAATGGAAGGGCTGTAAAAAGGCTGAAATCTGGTTTCGTAAGATAGAGCAGATCAGGTTATGATTGTGGAGGGGGCCGTAATCAGTTCCACAAAACACACAAGCCTTTATTTTCCTAGGAACCACTTAATTACACATTGCCTTAAAGTGATCAAAATAAAACAATATGGCTGAAGGCCTAGTTAAGAAAATTTGAGATACCTCCTGGGCTGAAGGCACCAAAAACAAGAACGGCTGAAGGCCTGAACACAAGTTATAAAAAAAATTGCTTTAAAGAAAACACGCGGCTGAAGGCCTTACTTAAAAAATATTTCATATGAAACCTCGGCTGAAGGCCACACACTGGACATTGAACAATTCAGGGTTTAAGGCCCGGATAACAAGAATTCCAGATAGAACAAACTTTAAAAATTTAGTTTTTAAACAAATCAGTCTTCAAATTTTAATTTAAGGTCTTATTTTAAAATTAAAACAAACCAAATTAATAGACGGCTGAAAGCCTCGCACAGTACTTCAGACTAAAATGAAAATCACAATCTAAAACTAACAGAACAGTGATGCTCAGAAGTGTTCCAAGGGCCGGCCTGAGGAGGTAGCTCTAACGTAAGGTGAGGTGAGATAGGCAGACAAGAGTAAGGTTAAATAATCGGGTGACAACCCGAGCCAGGGTCGGCTGAAGGATCGACCAACAACCTAATCAATTCCCTTCCGCCCGACAAACCGCACGACAACGAAAAGTATCAGCTGACGAAGATACCAGCAGCACTACATCTTCAAAATTGGCGTCTAAACAGCCAAGGCTCAATAACCACACTAAGAAAAGAAAATATGAACAAACTAAAAGGCTGTCGAACTACACGCTGTGCAGGGCAGCAACAACACGGCGAGGAAAAACACACTGCCGGAAAACTACGCTAACGACCAGGCCAGGTAACTGGGACGTTAACGGCCACAAGGCAGAAAATACTGCTGGTGCACTTCACTGATAAGTAACAACCAATTTAATAGTTAAAAGGCCACACAGGAAGATGGCTGCAAAATTTCGCCGACTCCAACACACCGTACGTTGCTGCTAACCAGAATGGCCCAGGAAGCAACAACCGGCAATGAACGAAGAGATGTCGCAGCAGTTGAGGTTTAATAAAAGGTTAACTGATCACTCAACTTCAGTATCCAGGTTCGGTGGGCAACGAACTTTGTAGCTCTCGCAGCTATCGCCTCACAATCTGACCGCGCATGCATGCCGCCAGCGGTCTGGCCTCACCTTGTGCTGCAGAGACTTCTCGCTGCTCTGTCCCAACCAACCAACTGTCAAACACAACAGCAGTACCAGTATCGATAAGCATTGCTGCTGCCACTGACAGAGGCAAGTCAGCAACTTGTTATGGTAGTAACTCAGGGAGAAATAAGACGCCACTCGATTGTGACAAAATGCCAGAGAACAAACGGCATCAAAGCGAGCTGGCCACGGCGCAAAGGCGTCATCTCAAGCCTACACCAAACCCATTTCGGGCTCGGCTTCCGCTAGCAAGATGAGGTTCTCCCATGGTAGGTATTGTCGCTGTGGTCGACAAGGGCATTTTATTCGCAAGTGCGAAGTCAATGGAGAA
This sequence comes from Schistocerca americana, assembly GCF_021461395.2. Classification (NCBI taxonomy): domain Eukaryota; kingdom Metazoa; phylum Arthropoda; class Insecta; order Orthoptera; family Acrididae; genus Schistocerca; species Schistocerca americana. Next base: position 345,124,473 of record NC_060119.1, read on the forward strand.
AGGCGTTTGGACAGCTGAAGCCATAACCAGGGACGACGGGTCACCTTTTCACGTTGCTGAGTACAAGTAATAATGTAAAAGGGGTGACCCATAATTCTCTTCAGTCTGCGGGCAGCAGTCTTTCCTTGAGTCTTAGGTGATGCTCCAGATACTGGATTATTTGTAAGTTTCCCAATTTAAAGCCATTGCGTAGTTGTAGAATTATTAATGGTCAAGATCTTCCTTTGATTGAATCCATGCACTTTTCTTGTCACGCCAGTGAGTTTTTGACCCAGGGAGATGTTGGTGGTGGTGGGTTTAAGCACCGATCTTCTCTTTGGGCGTCATTTTATTAGTAAAACGGGATTACTTTGGATTATATCCTCAGAACTTTAATTTCGGATTTCGGCCTGAGGTGAAACTTCACTTACAGAGACCCCCTAGAGCAGATCTCTGTAAGTACTGTGGCAGAGTTCTATGTTGTGCACTTACCTCCTGATCAGGCTGAGCTCTCCTTCAGATGTTGCGTGATTTACCGGAAGTATTGACAGGAATGACTAATCGTACTGAACATCAGATATTTTTCTGACCATCTTCCAGGCAGGCAATCACCCTGCTGGCTATCTCCACCTATGATGAAGGTATTGCGTGAGCTGGTAGATAAAATGCTCTCTGAGCGAGTTATAAGGCTGTCCACCTCGCCGTATGCATCAGATATTTCTGGTGCCAGTGAATAATTTGAAGTGGAGCGGATTCAGACCTGTTGTCGGCTACGGCGTCCTTAATCATAAAGTAATCTTGGAGTCTCTCCCTCTTCCTGACGTACGTGGGTATTTTTCATGGGGCCCACGATTTTTCCGTTTTAGATCTTGATCAGGCATATTACCAGAGTCCCCTTTGGTGAAGAATCCAAGGTGGCCACTGCATTTTGCACTGACTAGAACTTATATGAATTCAACAAGGTGCTCTTTGACCTTTCTACTGTAGTGGCAGTTATTCCTAGGTTCCCGATTTCTTACTTGGAGATCCTAAGTTCGAGTGTGTGTATACCTATGTGGACCTTGCTGTCATTTACAGTGCCACCTACTCCGAGCGTTTGGAGCATTTGTGACTGGTTTTGGAGCATCTGAGGCAAGCAGGACTCTCAAACCATCTAAAATTACCTTAGCTCAGCGTGAGATCTTTTCTCGGGCATCTAGTCTTGGCTCAGGGGGTCAGGATTGATCAACTTACGACGCAAGATATTTACAGTTTCCGCTCTCCTAAGACTAAGAAAGAGGTAGCCAGTTTCGTTGGAATGCCTAACTTCCTCCGAAAGTTAGTTCCGTAGTTTGCTGAGCTAGTGGCTCCATTAGACCTGCTGTGAAAGAAGGGCGAGCCATTTGTCTGGACCGAAGGCCAGGAGGCTGCGTTTGATGTTCTTAAGATTGTTTTGAGTAACGCCCCTGTTCTGGCCATTCTTGACTTCAGTCAACCCTTTATGGTCCAGACCGTTGCCTCAAACTCATCGGTTGCCACAGCGTTGTTTCAGGAGCAAGATGATGAGCAGAAGCCCTTAGCTTACGCCTCTAGGTACCTGTCTCCAGCTAAAAAGAAATACGTGTTTCAGGCGCTGGCTGTCCTCGTTGCGTCGAGGAATTTTTTGTCCGAATTCACAATGGAAATGGAAACCAGGCCAATAGTTGAGTTCGGGGTTGCCCACATAAAACTAGGTGTGTTATCACATGGGTTATCCGAATTTCTGCCTTCTGCTTCAATGTGCAGCACATTAGGAGGAACGATAACGTCGTACCGGATACTTTGAGCAAAATGTGCTAAGAGGAACTGTGTTGTTTACGCAGCCAGCGTGTCATCTGAGACTTAAGAGGTGGTAGGTCATGTTAATTCAGTACTTACCGAGATTCAGGTATTGTTTGATGACCTTGCGCAACAACAAGAATATGACCCCAAATTGGGTTCCATTAGGGGGCAGTTGAGAGCCGGCCAGCAAGTTCCAAAGTATGAATTGCGGAAGGACATTCTCTGCTGCAACAGGCATCAGGATGAAGAGCTTAAAATCGGTCTGCCTGCAGCATTTTTCCAGGCTGTCTTTAAATATTATCATAATTCTGTTGTTCGGGGTCATCTGGGGAATATGAAACCATTCACAAGATCCATGAGTCCCTAACCTTGTCTACCCTGTATTGCGATGTCAAAATATAGTGTCGGGAATACAAGATGGGCGTACGGAGTTGCTTCATTCCACTCAGGCAGAGTCTTTTTATTGATTATATCGGTCCTCTCCCATAGACCTAAGTTGGGAAGTGCTATATGTTCGTAGTAATTTATGGTTTTACTCGGATTAGCTGGTTGCTCCCCATTAGTGATATTACAGCTGGACAAAGTATTAGGCATTTGAGTATGATTTTCTCTTGGTTCGTCCCCCGGGGATCATTGTCAGTGATAATGTGCTTTGTTTCTCTTCGAGGATGGTTGGGAACTTCTGTTTCCGATCAAGAGTTAAACACGTCACTACGACACCTTACTACCCAAACCTTCGGTTTTGGAGTGGGTTAATCGTAACCAGAAGTCCTCTCTGATTGTTTTCCACTCTGAGGTTAAAACTAAATGGGCTCTTTCTTTACCATACCTGAACCTCGCCTTTAATACTGCCAAAATGAGGCACATAGAGCTACCCTTGCTTCTCTCATGTTTGCCTATCCCTTTAATGCCCCTTTATCAAATATCTGGTCCATACATAATTTGTTGCACAATTAGTCCTGAGTTAATCAAGGATAATTGGTGTATAACCTGGGCAAATATTCATAGCACCCGTAACACGGAAGCAGCGCGGTATATCCAGGGTCAATGTCCAGGGAACATTCAGGTCAGGAATTTAGTCTTCGTGAGAAATTTTGGAAGTAGAGACTCTGCGAGTAAGGCATCAGGACAACTGTCACCCCGCTTAGGGGCGTTTGTAAGGTATGGGAGCTACCCACTCCAAACATGCTTATACTCCATTTGGAAGAGAGTGGAAATGAGTTTTGGGTTATCTTAGCCAAGTTAATGGAGGTAGCATTAATGAAGTCTCCCTTGTGAGCCCTGCCCCCCTCCCAGGGATTCCTGTCTTTCTTTTTTTTTTTGGAGGGGGGGGCGGGGGGGGGGGGGTGAGAAGCTGAACCATTGCACGATCGATATCTCGCGCCACATCTCCTGGAACATGATCTTTCGCGTGAAAGGGGGAGGCACGTTTGCCGCAAGTGGCATTGAGGCTGTTCTCCAGGAGAAGGAGTGAAGCAGCACAGGCAGTGCAGGTCTGTCGGGCAACGGGCTGGCTGCCCTACCACCCGAGTGATTCTAAAATTTGTCTGGGTGATCGTTTTCCGTACATAAGGGACGTTCACCAGAAAAGGTCTAAACATTATTCTTTGGCTGACCAGATCTTGAGACGGGTGGTGGGTCATTATCATACATATATCCTGAGGACTGAAAGTTTTTCCACTGCCCACGGTTTGTCACCGGAGAGCTACTTTTAGTTCGCTAGTTCGACGCTAAGATGCCAAGACGACGCTTCATTCCTAAGTACTGTGGTTTTTTTTTTTTTTTTTTTTTTTTTTTTTTTTTTTTTTTTTTTTTTTTTTTTTTTTTTTTTTTGCCTTGGTACATTGCGTACAAAATCGCCAAGTTGCTTGGAAGTTACAATCTCATATCCCTTATGAGGGCAAATCTTGTTGCATCAATTTTGGTGGGTTATATTTCCAAGCCAAGTTTGAATTTAACATGGTGACGTTCACCAGCCGTTCGCGTCTCCGTGCCACCTACTTTCCGTCCCACGCAACGGTTAAGTATGTTCCGTTTCTGTCTCGTGTGGTGATTTGAAGTTAAACCGCAGTTGGCTATTGAACTTCTTTACAAAAATGGTTCAAATGGGTCTGAGCACTATAGGACTTAACTTCTGATGTCATCAGTCCCCTAGAACTACTTAAACCTAACTAACCTAAGAAAATCACACACATCCACGCCCGAGGCAGGATTCGAACCTGCGACCGTAGCGGTCTCGCGATTCCAGACTGTAGCGCCTAGAACCGCTCGGCCACCAAGGACGGCGAACTTCTTTACAATTAGGTGTAAATGTGGGTGGTTGTATTGGCCAGTTACATTATTTTTTAGTGACTTATCACAACTGTGTTGTCTACGCTGCCAGCGTGTCATCTGAGACTTAAATTTTTACTCGTTTCTTACTTCTCTGTTCAATAGGCTATCATTATTGTGCCTCGGGGCGTTATCCTCCACTCGTTGCTTAGAAAACGAGTGTGTTGAGCAGCGAATCAGGCTTGCCCTAAGTGGATTCGGGGCCCTTCGTCCAGAAGACATTGCCCGACTCACGGTAGTTTCATATCAAGCAACTTTAACTGCTTACGTTTCCTTTTAATAAACTACTTCTAGGTAAACCTAATTCTTTGTATTTTAGTCACACATTTTAAAGACGTTTATTGCCTGCCTGTTTTGAAGACTATCATGTCATACTTGTTATAGAACACTGTTATTTGGAGCATTCTTGAGTTCTGCAATTAATCGTTTACTCTTTTAATAAAGAAAAAGAACATTTCATGAGATTGTTTTATTATCAGTAATTTTTCTTAAATTGTTTTATGTCATTGTATGGTTTTGTCTTAATATGTCAAGGTCCTGTTGACCTAATTGATAAACTTACCTTTCCTGAGGAGTGTTAATAAAAATCTTGATTTGAACGATGTTCAGTCTTTAATTTACTTGTTCTTTCGACTCCCTGGCAACCTTAGGGCAATAGCGCCAACCAGCAGGGTGTCACAAAAGAACTCCGCAGTTACAACATTTAATAGCTTAATTGTAATCTTATTGATTGGCGACTCCATGTTGTCTTGTGCACTACGACCAGATAACAGGTATACTTGAAAAAAGAGACAGAGTCTATGTGATTGCCGTAAGCTTAGTGACAACAGTGCATCCCAATTTAAGTTATACAATATAGCACTGAAGATGGTCACTCAGTGACAGAAAATCGATTTTGCAATAGTAAAAAAAATATACGACCAATGCTGTCTCTTTTTTCAAGTTAATTGTAATCGTTGTAGAGCGTTGATTCAAGGTCACAATGAGAGTAACTCACTTTTAGATTAACGCATGCTTTGTCGTTTCCCGCGCGCAGCGCGACATATGCAAAACGGCGACTGCTTAGCGTAAAGCACTTTGTGTTCTGCAGTTCAATTCAAAGTGCGTTTCGTTATAAAAGTCCGTGATCCAATATGTGACAAAAAATCTGCTGATGGTATGGTCAGTTCGAAAAGACCAGATGTGTGTGTAGAGGGAAAAGCCCGGGGAGTAGATCAAAAGTGCCTGAAGCAGATGTTGACCGTGTCACAGCATTTCACCTTCATAGTTCTAAGAAATCTGTTCGGAAAGCAAATCTTGAACAATTGCCAAGGACGACAGTGTGGAAGGCTTTAAGAAAACGTTTACACATCCATCCTCACTGTTAGTATATGCCTTAAGACCAAATGACTGTGGTGCATGTTCTAATATTGCACATGAAGGATCACATCCTTTCTTGATCTTGTGGTGTTCATTGAAGAGGCAACGTTTCATCTAAGTGGGGAGGTAAATACTCTTAATGTTCGAATCTGGGTTCAAGTCTTTATGAACTTGTACAATATCAGAGATTCTAAAACCAACGTTTTAAGCGCTGTGTCCCAATGTCAACTGTATGGACAATATTTTTCGCTGAAGCAACCGTAACAAGGGTGGCTTATCTGGTTACGATGCAAGAATGGCTATTTCCCCAATCGGATGGTGCACCTGACAACTTTATTTGGCCATACCATGAAGTGCCTCCCCATTGACATCCCTTTGTACGGGAGTGGTTGAACGTCGATGTCCCTGACTGTTGGATTTTCATAATGGTCAATACAACACAGACTATATAAAAGATTGTGTTATGTTCCGCCACTACCATTACTCAGGACTTGTTAAACCAAATTGTGGCAAGATTTTAATTTTACGTTGAATGTGCGCCATATAACCTAAAGGTGACATTGAAGATTTGTAACAAAGACTAGGTTAGTTTACCTTCAATTTGATGCATGATTTGTTGTAAATACTCTAAATTAAACTGTTATAATGTACCATTGAAACTGGGACATCATTTTATGGAGACTCTCTACTTTGCTAATACTGAAGTTTGGTGAGCTTTTACAACACAGTACAAACGCAAAAACAGCCGAAGCTGAACGTCGGCGGCTGCCGTAACTCCATCAGGTAATATGGTCACTGGAGACTTAACTGAAGCGTTTGTTGAATAGGTTACCGGTTTTTTGTCTTCCGGGTCCCCGAAAATCAGACGTCGGACTTAGGCTTGAGAATTCACTAACTTCCCTTAACCCATTTTCCAACACAACGAAAAATTAGTTGAATATATTCGACAAATAAGCACGTTTCTAAGAATAAGCGCAGATTTTATCGAAGTAAAAATGTCAGTATCATGAAAAAGCAACAATTTACCATATTTCACGTTTGTCTTTAGATAAATATTTAAAAGCAGAGCGAGATTACGCAATGTGTATGGCATTGGACTTACTTAACTAGCAGGATGGTCCCTTCCTAAAGACTACCGCCTATTTCATTTTTCCTCTTGGTCCAGTCCAATGTTTTGTTTGTGGACGCGACCTGGAAAACCAACTGTTCATTCTAAATTTCAAAATCAATGAAGTCTTTGTTAATAAATTATGTTCTTCTTAAGGAACTTGGAACATTATAGAAGTTTCCAAAAACAAAAGTTTACATATAGCATTTAAACAGGGACTAATGCAGCCATCAACAGACAATTACATGAAACAACGTATACAAGCAATTTGTGTTACGCTAAACGGTGATTTGCACTTAAATTAAAAGTGAGGATAGGGAGGAAATATTCCATATCCATTTAGGCACAGCAGCATGTTTATAGAAGCCTGCAGATCGCAGCCCATGTCAACCAGATGTTGTAACTGACTTGTAGTATCGTAGCCGGCCGAAGTGGCCGTGCGGTTAAAGGCGCTGCAGTCTGGAACCGCAAGACCGCTACGGTCGCAGGTTCGAATCCTGCCTCGGGCATGGATGTTTGTGATGTCCTTAGGTTAGTTAGGTTTAGCTAGTTCTAAGTTCTAGGGGACTAATGACCTCAGCAGTTGAGTCCCATAGTGCTCAGAGCCATTTGAACCATTTTGTAGTATCGTATCTGTACAGGTGGCCAACCAATATATGATTGGCACATTCTTTGCTGATGCGAAGGAGCCATTGTAACATGTTACACTACAATGCGCCTTACATTCAAACACGGCTTCTACAGTGAACATCTGTTATTCCATCGCATCCGTTAGATGCATCCCCGAGTTGAACACCAGTATGGGCATGGAAATGCGGAGTTTTCGACATGTCTTTCAGCTTGTTTTAGATTTGTTTGAGGTGATAAAGAGAGTCACGAGTACATTTCATTTCGTAGGAAAAAATATAAAATCTCGTCAACCTCTTAATTCTTAGACACTGGGCACTACTATCTCAGTCAGAAAGAAGACGCCGTGGCCATCCAGACATTCACCTGCAATGATTTAGGAAACGAAGAATCACGTAAAGCAAGTGATTTGAAACTAGATACATCCGAAATGGGCGTGCGATTTATTTTGAGTACTTCCGCCCAGAATATAAAATGGCTAGATGTTATTTTATGTATATACACTATGTGATAAAAAGTATCCGGAAACACGCAAAAACATACGTTTTTCATATGAGGTGCGTTGTGCTGCCACCTACTGCCAGGTACTCCATATCATTAGACATCGTGAGAGAGAGAGAGAGCTCGGGGAACTCACGGACTTCGGACGTGGTCAGGTGATTGGGTGTCACTTGTGTCATACGTCTGTACGAGGGATTTCCACACTGCTAAACATCCCTAGGTCCACTATTTGCGATGTGATAGTGAATTGGAAACGTGAAGGGACATGTACAGCACAAAAGCGTACAGGCCGATCTCATCTGTTGACTGACAGAGACTGCCAACAGTTGAAGAGGGTCGTAATGTGCAGTGGGCAGACATCTATCCAGACCATCACACACGAATACGAAACTACATCAGGAACCACTGCATGTACTATGACAGTTAGGTGGGATGGGACAAAATTTGAATTTCGTGGTCAAGTGGCTGTTCATAAACCACACATCACACCGGTAAACGCCAAGCGACGCCTCGCTTGGAGTAAGGAGCGTAAACAATGGACGATTGAACAGTGGAAAAACTTTGGGCGGAGTGACGAATCACGGTACACACTGTGGCGATCCGATGGCAGGGTGTGGGTATGGCGAATGCCCGGTGAACGTCATCTGCCAGCGTGTGTAGTGCCAACAGTAAAATTCGGAGGCGGTGGTGTTATGGTGTGGTCGTGTTTTTAATGGTGGGGTCTTTCACCCCTTGTTGTCTTGCTCCGCACTATCACAGCACAGACTTACACTGATGTTTTAAGCACCTTCTTGCTTCGCACTGCTGAAGAGCAATTGGCCGGCCGCTGTGGTCGAGCGCTTCTAGTCTGGAGCCGCGCGACCGCTACGTTCGCAGGTTCGAATGCTGCCTCGGGCAAGGATGTGAGTGCTGTTCTTAGGTTAGTTAGATTTGAGGAGTTCTAAGCTCTAGGGGACTGATGACCTCAGATGTTAAGTCCCAAAGTGCTCAGAGCCATTTGAACCATTTTTTAAGAGCAATACGGGGATGGCGACTGCAACTATCAACACGATCCAGTACCTGTTCATAATGCACGGTCTGTGGCAGAGTGGTTACACGACAATAACATCTCTGTAATGGAGTGGCTTGCACAGAGTCCTGACCTGAATACTCTAGTACACCTTTGGGATGTTTTGGAACGCCGACTTCGTGCCAAGCCTGACAGGCTTCTGACGGATCTCACGCGGACTGGCATAACTTCACCTCTTGCCTCAACCTCTTCTCCCGGAGGAGAACTTGCTCACTGCGTCTTCACTGTATATTTCGTGTAAGCTGGGGGTGCAACAGCGACGGCTAGTGCGCCATACTGTACGCGCGTCGGTTGTCGCTGCACCTCAGTATGCGAAGAAATATAGTTTCAGTTTGATTATTCCATTATGTTGTATACTGTAACTACTTTTTTCACGAAACGATATAGCTTTTCTGGCCTATTTTTATTTTCTGACTGTGCTAGATGTACAGTTGTTGGCCGAATGTTTCAGAAAAGATTTTATACTCAGCTTTGTTTCTGCGTTACGTATAAAACTTCATTTCAGATTGCCTGAGTTTGTACTATTGGTGTATTTTGTGCTTCGCAATATTTGACAGCATGATGCTTGTACCTTATTTCTGATGTGTTGAAGCTGTTTATTCGCACAGATGAGTATATGCTTATTTGCAAATCTAAAGTGGTTTTTGTTCGTCACATCTAGTGTAATTTTCCTATCGTTTAATAACATAATTTCATTTCCAGTTTCTTCTTTTTTAAGAAAATGTTAAGACAAAATGTATCTCTTTGAAAATTTTAGTAACGCATGTTCACTGGCAATTTTAGTACCATATGCGATGTTTTCCACTAAGACTCGTTTCTTAGCTTTTTATCATACATTGGTTTCCAGAATTAAAGCAACAAACCGCTGTTTCTCCGTTATGTGTCCAATTCACGATGTAATCATACAAACTGTCAAACAGATGTCCGTACGATCGTGTTCTGCCCGGAAGATGGCATTCCGGTCAACGGACAACCATGCCAGCAATGACGTCAGGACACCTATGAAATGGGGCGCGACGTGTAGATGACCAGGATGGTGCGTCCCGGGCAACGTACTTCAAGAAAATGACGGCGAAAAGTCTACACATACGACGACCGTATTGGATCTGCGATCTCTCACGGTCACAACCGACAGCAGCGACAACAAAACAAAAATGGCATTTTTAAAAGCCAACTGACAAGGCACTTTGGCCCCAAATGAAATATCTTGCAAATCAATGTAGAAGGAATCTCCAGAGACAAATGCGAATACCTAAGCAGACTGGCAACTGATAATACCATCGACGTAATGGCTCTTCGAGGAACTCACCACCCATCAGAAGCTCCTGAAGCAAGAATTTATATTAAAGAATATAAGCTGATAACACACATACCATCTACTAACCGTGGGTCAGCTGTGTATAGCAGCAACGGTCTCAGTCTCTATAGAATAATTGAACAAGAACAGCAACATGACGTTGAAACAATAGCCATCGAAGTTAACGGTGTAACTATCATGACTACTTACAAACCACCCAAAACAACCTGGGTAAATTCTGTATTTACCACCTTCCCTCACCCTTGCATATATGTAGGAGACTTTAACAGCCGTCACACCAATTGGGGATACAGCAACACTGATGAAAACGGTGAAAAGCTAGCCTAGTGGGTAGAAAAAAAAGATATATATGTGAACTATGATGCCAAGGACCTGAAAACATTCCGATCCGCAAGATGGAACACTAACACTAACACAGACTTGTGTATGTTCAGCAAGATACTAATGACGTCCCTCTACCCCATACAAAGAAAGTATTAAACAGTCAAGACAGGCCGACGTTAGTCACCCTGGGTATAGAATTCTCCCTAGCAAACACCATCAGGAAGCCACGATGGAACTAAAAAAGCAAACTGGCCGCAGTATACCAAAGAAAGCGAAGACAATATTTGATGGCTCAGACCTAAAGTAGAAAACTATAAACGATTTATCGGGATGATAATCAGTGCTACTGAGAGAAACATACCTCGAGGCTATCATAAGGAATATGTAGCTTGCTGGAATTAAGTAACTGAAAAGCTACACCAAGATCACAGAGAGAGCGCTGATAACGAAAAGTGAAAACAACCACTAGAATCATTAAACCAAAAACGGAAACAAGGATGAAACACATTAACATCAGAGCTGAACTTTACCACTCCAGCAGAAAGGCATGATCACTACTAACGAAATCGGGCTCCGCTTCTTCTAAAACCATTAGTGAACCAACCGATCGGGCCTCACAGATATCGCAGCACATTAAACAACGAGCTGAAAATGTGCCTTTGGACCGAACAGCTGCAGATGAAGTAAAGAAAGAGTTAGACGAAATTGTCAAAAATCTGCAACCTCACCCCGATTACTTGAACACCTTCGCAGAGTTGGAAATGAAAGAAGCGGTTAGGAACCTCAAAAATAGGAAAGCCGCTGGCACGGAAGGGGTCTTACCAGAATGCGTCAAACACCCAAGGAAGAACAGCACAACTCGGCTAAAAGCTTCTTACAACAACGTCCTCAACGCCGGGAAGATCCCACAACATTTTAAAATAGCTCACACTACAGTAATACTCAAACCAGGTAAACCACCCAAAGATCTAATAAGCTATCACCCAGTATCATTACTGAGCGTAAGCTACAAAATGCTGGAACGACTCATATACAACCGTATCTATAAGGCTATAGATGAAGTGATACCACCATTCCAGGCAGACTTCCGCAATAATCGTAGCTGCTGCGACCAAGTACTGGCTTTGACATCATAAAAAGAAGCTGACTTTCAAAGAGGACTGAAAACATCAGTGGCATTCGTAGACTTAACAGCAGCCTACGATACTATTTGGCTGTATGGACTCATGCTGAAACCGAAGAAAGCGATACCATGCCTTCGGCTCACGACTCTCCTAAAGAACATGCTCACCAATCGCAACTTTAAAGTGACAAGCGGAATAGACGTCAGTAACTCTTTTAAGATCAAGAATGATCTACCTCAAAGTTCAGTCCTAGCACCACTACTATTCAACCTCTACACCAGCGAAATGCCTTACACAGTGATCAAAAAATTCGGACAGGCTGACGACCTGGCCATAGCAGTGCAAAGCAAATCTCTCGAACAAGGGGCAAAAACGTTAACCGATGATTTTGAAGTTCTTAACAAATACTACAGAAGATGGTGTCTGCACCCAAACCCTTCTAAGGCAGTTGTATGCGTTTTTCACCTCAACAATAAAGCCGCCAATGAAAGTTTGTCCCTGCTATTTGGCCAACAGAGGGTGAAACACAACTTCCATCCTAAATATTTGGGCGTAACGCCGGACAGGACCCTAATCTACAAAGAACACCTTAAAATGTTGTTCAGAAGGTCAAAACACGGAATATTATTATTAGGAAATTGTCCCGTGATTCCTGGGGTGCAGATGCATCAACTCTACGAACAGCAGCAACATAAATAGTTTACACCACTGCAGAATACTGTGCTCCTGTCTGTCAAAGAAATCATCATACCATCATGGTAGAAGTGTAGCTCCACGATACCATGCGTATTATCACTGGGAGCTTAAAATCTACCCTAATACCATGGCTCTCCATCATCGCCAACATAGCACCACCAAAACTAAGACGGCAAAAAACATCTATTAAAGAATGGAAACAATTAATACTAACAGATGACGCAAAATGCTTACCTATTCAAGACGTCATTAGAAATTTACCAAATCACCGACTGAAGTCACGAAATCTGATATGGAATAACAGCTACATAAGAGGAGAGGATAGCTTCAACCATACACACGCTTGGAAAATGGAATCCCGAAGATCAGGGCAGTGCCGTCCACGTGTGACTTCAGAAGAGAGGACCGCTATTTAGCTGTATGAGCACCTCATTACCGCCTTAGTACTGCACGGCAACTTTGCATGTGAGTTCGCAGCATCCCCTGGACGTGTTGTATCGAGGCAAACGGTGTGCAGAAGGCTTCGGCAGACTGGCCTTTACTGTCGGAGACATGCTATACGGCTACCTCTGACGCGTCTTCACAGAATGGAACATCTAAAACGCCACCTGGGCTGTCGAACAGTAGGTCACTGTTGTTTTCACACGCGAGTCCCGATTTAGTCTGGAGAGTGATTCTCGATGGATTATCATCTGGAGGGAACGTGGAACACGATTTCGTGGCCCAAACATTGTGGAAAGAGACCGAGATCGAAGAGGATCCCTAAAGGTGTCGGCAGGGATTATGTTTACCTGTCGAACTCCTCTTCATGAAATTATGTGGGTGAATCGGCAAGATTTGAATCACCTAGAGCATATCTGGGATGCACCACACTCAAAATATTGCAAGCAGATTGGGCGTTACTGCCTCAATATGAGCCTGATGACATCGTTCACAGCGTGCCCCGTCGTTGTGAGTCCTGTATTGCTGCCACAGGTGGTCAAACCCCATACTGAGCACATTAACAAGATGTCGGAATGTGTGCGCAGATCCGTTAATCTGAAAAAAAACGAAGAACATTTTTGTCTACCGGTACGCATGTTCCAGTTGTTTACGTTCTGTACTTTTACATTTTCTCCTTTACTATTATATCTCCTGTTTGTACTGTTTTGTCGCAAAATAAACGCATGCCTGCAAAATTTCCTTTTGTTGCTTTAATTTTGGACACCAGTGTACTTTTACAAAGATTGTAAGTCTCTAAGGTTAGATGACTTGTTAGGATTCAAGTACTTTGCCGTATGTTTCAAAATATCATGAACTCAGTGCTCCACCATGTGGAGGCGTCAGAACGTACCCTTTTTGCGGAATTCCTTACATACTACCTCATAGGTATGAATTGATAAAAATATTGGTCTTAGCATCAATGATAATCATAGGTTTACCTGTAACTTCGCCAACCATATTTGACGGTAATGGAATGACGAAAAGATTTCATTTGCTAAGCGAAAAATTAAAAATTCGATGAATCTGAATTACATAAAAGGTCAATATCTAGAAACAGTGCCAAGATATTTTAATTTGTTACAAAACGTTGTAATTGCAGTTTCATTATAGCATCAATTACTCGGTTCTATAGCGGTTTCTAACGTGACAAATATCCAACCGTTTGTTATAGGTTATGGCATTTTTGACCCTTATTCTGTTCGAGGCATTGAAGTTCCAGGTACATCAGCCTAGTCTTCAAAAGTGGTTCAAATGGCTCTGAGCACTATGGGACTTCACTTCTGTGGTCATCAGTCCCCTAGATCTTAGAACTACTTAAACCTAACTAACCTAAGGACATCACACACATCCATGCCCGAGGCAGGATTCGAACCTGCGACCGTAGCAGTCCCGCCGTTCCGGACTGCGCGCCTAGAAACACTAGACCACCGCGGTCGGCAGCCTAGTCTTCCAGTGGTGTTCACGTTTACTTTCAGTTTTCGACATACATACAAAACATGAATTGCCAAAAGCTGTAAGCCTGTGTTACCCAATCTCTAACTCGAGTTGCTCATTCCCGATTTTTCATTTCTCGTCATTACTGTTATTATGAACCGCTTTCAGCACATTAAATTACTAATTTCTTCAATATACCTCAGAAAATAGGTAATAAGGTCCTTTGCTTTACAAATGGCTTAAGTTCACGAATTTTATGAAGGCATTTTATAGATAACTTCCCATTAGGACAGCTCTGATGTTACCTTCACCTTCATGATGGTCCTACTTGGTTCCTTTCTATACTTCCCAGCTGTGCAGAAAAAGTTTCTAATATTGTGTGAGTGTGCTGTACGACAGGACAGGAACAATCATAGGGTTTAGCCTACGAGGGCTTCACAGAGCTACAACGTGCATCGTTATCTGATGTTTAGTATTATACGCTTTCAGGAATATAATCTGATCGTACTGTGGCAAGTATAAGAGTGATACTATAGTGTGCTGAGACCTCAAGAAGGGAAGTATGTCCCAGACTAGCAAACATATACCAGTGCATATGACTTACCTCGCGCCACAGGATAGTAGCGTTTGAAATGCGTGCGCCAAGTCGAACGCGGAACTGCAGATCAATGATGGCTTACCCAGTGAACCGTAAATGTTACACCATGGCGTTATGTTGAAACCAACAACTCGATCAGCTGCTGGGTGTACATTGGTTGCCGGTGGTTTATGAAGGTAATGTTTTAGTAGTGTTTTCAGTACAGAGTTCTTTACTGTTTGTGAATGATGTTCAGAATTTCATTGTAACGAAAGTATATCAAAGGAAGTAGTATTTAGTTCTACAGTCGGTCCGCCGGCCGTTGCGGCCGAGCGGTTCTAGGCGCTACAGTCTGGAACCGCGTGACCGCTACGGTCGCAGGTTCGAATCCTGCCTCGGGCATGGATGTGTGTGATGTCCTTAGGTTAGTTACGTTTAAGTAGTTCTAGGGGAATGATGACCTCAGAAGTTAAGTCCCATAGTGCTCAGAGCCATTTTTGAACAATTAAAAATTTGTTAGCAAAATCAACAGCTTCTTCACAAGCTTTTTGGTTTTTGATTAGTGTGAACAATACTAATATCACAGTCTTTATGAAGAGCACGTGCTACAATGGGAAGAACAAAACAAAGACGATCAACAAGTTCTGTTATAAGTTAGGTCAATAAAGAAGATAGCAGCTGCTCCGTAGAAATAGGAGGGACTGCCTCGGCTGTAGGAGCATTTGCCGTCAGCTTTTAATAGTTTCTAACAACGAGAATAGGAAGAATTTTATGGAATATTGCTGTCTTTCTTGGTTGTTGCCATTGAAGGTCAAATCTTCTTAGTTAGGCAGCCTCATGTTCCTCTTCAGTTTTTTCTTATACAATCGACATTTCCACCCCTCTGTTGGGATCATCTCCAGAATGTTCAGGTGTCCCGGGTCACACTGAACACTGTCAAAGACGAGTTTCGCACTCACTTATAAAATGGATTTCCCACGCTTTTTTCGAAGAGGTGGGGTTCTAGGGTCAATTTGTTCCAACTGCTATTAGTCAGCCGTCATCATTGTATAGGCAGCCAACATACACTTTGTTACATCCACAGGTAACTTCATAGATTCCCCTAGTGCCGAGGTGATCAGGATGGAAAAGTCTCACTTTGCTCCGACTGAAAATCGTGCGCTTCACAACACTTTTTCGATATATTTTGATATGCAGTCCGTAACTCTAAAACAAACAGTGATCTAGCAAAGTGAAAACGCGGTTCCTCGTCCATCTTACTGTCACAATTAATACCACTTCGTTTGAAAACCTTATCTATGGACTAACCATCCTATCAGTTGTTCTTCAGTGTCTCCTTTAAGAAATTCAACTCCGACACCAAGCTTTTATTGTTGTTGATAACAAAGGCACAGAAAGATAATGTGTTGAGCATTGCTTGCGCCTGCGGGTGTATGGTGGTGCGAAGAGGCATCTAAATACCTGTTTGCGTTTGTTAGCTTTCTAGACGCTTTGCGTCCTAGAGGACTGTCAAACCTTCTATGGACTAACACTTCTAGGAACGGGAGACAAACGTCACTCTAAGTCTGCTGATTTTGGGATGAATATCATTTAAGTTATTGTGGAAAATATGAATCTCTTCTTTACTTGCGGCCATATAACAAACGTGTCATCCACATAGCGGAACAAACAAGGAGGCGTTGGTGGTACATTACTAAATGCCTGTTACTCAAAATATTCAATAAAAAGTCATCTGCTCTTAGCAACAGAGGTAAACCCATAGCAGCACCATCAAATTGTTCATAAAATTCTCCTTTATATTTAAAAAAGTTCAATCGTAAGCATATAATGCATGGATATGAGAAGCTGGAAGAAGTGCAGAAGAGAGTATTAAACAGCACGAAAGCAACGCGCAGTTGTAACAAGGTGTCAAATCGGCGGTAACGGAAATTCAGAAGAACTGCTCCCACGATATATGTTTCAACCACGTATGCGTGATGGCCAAGTAAAGCAAAGTTTACAGAAGGAAGTCGGAGAACGGCTGAGACTACTAGGAACAAAAGTAATTTGAATAGATAAGACGGCTGTAGGCTTCCTGCTTCGTGGCTTCCCGCCATCAAGGAAGTAAATAAC
This sequence comes from Schistocerca americana, assembly GCF_021461395.2. Taxonomy (NCBI): domain Eukaryota; kingdom Metazoa; phylum Arthropoda; class Insecta; order Orthoptera; family Acrididae; genus Schistocerca; species Schistocerca americana. The sequence goes on from NC_060119.1 coordinate 345,141,315, forward strand.
GCGGATACAGTGCGCAAGCAACACAGGCAGTTACGAGGATGCCACGTCTGCGGTACTTTGATAAAGATTTTCCTTCTCTTGCACTGCATATCTCGCTACGTATTCAATGACGATGGTCCTCTAATAGTAGCCCGAAAAAGGTCACTCAGTAACCCCACTTATTATTTTTATAATAAACTGGTCTCTGACAGTGTTCACCTAACCGAGGACACCAGAAGATACAGAAGAGCTACAAGGAGAAGGGTCGAGACTGAAGAGGGCTTACAACCTATAAGATATAACCTTCAGGAAGATTTTTGTAGTAATATAAACCTGGAAAAGGCACTGTACGGCTGCCAAAGCTGGAAACTCTTCAAGGATGATGTAAAATATCTAGAAACATTGGAAATTGGCAATCCAGTTGGACGGAAAGGAAGATAAATTCAGCGGTATTAAAAGCAAAAGGTGCACAAAAAAAACTTCTCAATACCGACGGTTGAAGATAATTGTCCCTCTTCGGACATATTATAAAGTATAATTCAAACTTTAAAACATTTTCGATGGTAAGATTTTCGGAAAGAATCATAGAATACTGGCACAGAGCATGGCACACCAAAACACAGAGCATGAGACACTAAAATTGCGAAGAAACGTACATGACAAAAGAGATGAACCGCTACAATGGCAAGGCAGATCCATTAGCAAACAACTGAATAACTCCAGGAAAGTTTCAACAGTTCCATTACAGGAACTCCTGAAATGTCCCTGAAGAAGAACAACTTAACGAATATTTTTCACGTTTTCAATAGTTTGTTCAAAAGTTAACGAGAAATGCCACAAAAAATGGCTCTGAGCACTATGGGACTTAACTTCTGAGGTCATCAGTCCCCTAGAACTTAGAACTACTTAAACCTAACTAACCTAAGGACATCACACACATCCATGCCCGAGGCAGGATTCGAACCTGCGACCGTAGCGGTCACGCGGTTCTAGGCTGTAGCGCCTAGAACCACTCGGCCACTCTGGCCAGCAGAGATGCCACAAATTCTTTTAGCGGTGTTACTACTATAGCACTATCTTCGTTTGAAAACACACGCAGACAGTTGGAAATATGCTACGTCGTTGCCTGAGATGATCGATTTGAGTGGTTGGAAGAAATTCAGTGAATATTAAAGTAGTTTGACGCCTAAGTAGGAAGAACTGAGTGTCCTAGGCAACGCTGGTCGATGACCCGTTGACCATATCTACATATAGGGTGCTACTAAGTATTTAATCGCTGTTAAGTTTCAGAATGAGATTTGTAACTGTACGCACCTACATGCATTTTCCCTTCAGAAAAGTAAAATACTTTTAAGAAATCGCAGAAATATCAAGGACTGCAGCATTTCACAATACTGCGACAACTGTCCTACTGAATAGATCTTGTACGTTTAGCAATTCGTGGCACTAAATGACAGCATCTGCTCCCTATTTCACTCGCAGCACTGTATCACGTAATCTCTCGCCACGTAGCTGCTCTCCCTAAGGAAGAGTAAATCGAAGACTGCCTCAAATATCATTGTATTTTCGCTTACCCAATCGCTATACAGTTTGTTCTACACGCAGAAGAAACAGTCTCTGGGACTGACACGCCATGAGGATACTTTGAAGAACTTGAAGATGCACAGAATAATTGAGGCATAGAGAACCATGAGAGTCCAAAGTACAGAAAAATTTTTTGAGAAAAATAAGGGTTTTTAAAAACCAAATATATAGACAAACTACATGTCTCAAGGGCCTGATCTTTTTTTTCTTTTTTTTTTAAATCAACATACGTCCTATGAAAAAATATTGTACGCACTTTATATTACGAAATATTAATTAAAATTTAAGATTATACTTATTGTGAATGCTAAACCACAAAATTTCCATGTATAGGCTAGTGACAATAGTGTCTTTTGGCTGTTGTAAATTTTGTAATTAATGTGAAACTAGAACCAGAACATAAAGGACAGTTACTAAATGCACTAAACACACAGTTATGACCGATTCCAACACTTCATTGTCCCCGTTATCATCATTTTCTTTAAACACATTTTGCGCCTTGAGGTTCAGATAAAACTACTGATGTACCTCGGATTACGAAGTATTACTACTACGTACGTAGTGTAGACACTAAATTATGTTGTCAACCCAAGATAACAATTAAACAGTGCAGAGCAACAACATTATCCTCTGTGCTTTGGACCCATGTGGAAATTAATCTGAAAATCTTGGGAGACACCTTTTTGTGAACGTTCGCATATATAATGTGGGACTACAGATATAGATAACGTTACTTCACCATAAGATCAAAAGATATCAGGAGCATACATACATGCCAGAATCTCAAAATCGATGACAGTATGTTTTAGGCTCTCGTAGTTCTCAGAGCCTCAATGTTTTTAAAATATGCATGTGCTTCCATTCACCATGTTTTCTTTACTCTTTGTCCTGCAATGTTCCAATATAATTTAGAATATTAGAAAAGAACATAAGTTTTCTGAGAAATCGTGGTTTAAGCGTTTTAGACTTTCATACTGAGCATTCAAAAGTCCGATTGTAGCCCAGAAACAACTAAGACTGAACAAAAGTGTGAAATTACCTGTGTTTGATATCGCATATGAGCAGGTTTTAAGTATCCCAATGATGTCAACTAATCAGCAGATTCATGTAAAATAAATGTCGCAAGTGGAATAAACGCATTGGACAGATTTACTGTTATTGATAGAAATAACTTTCAGACAGAGGTAGACTGTGTCAATCAAAAGCCAATCTAATCACTTAAAGCTCAGATGTACAAAGAAGGAATAAAAACGATACATTTCATATATGGTTTTCAATTTACAGGACTATGGACTATCCGGAATTCAGAGTTACAGATATATGAACAGTCTAGATTTCTTATTGGATTCACAATAAGTGCTGAGTAATGTGTTCGTCTGGTGTGGCTTCCACCTGATGTCGGCAGACAAAAGTATTTCCCATCTGAGAGGTTAGGTAAGCAGAGAGTTAACGCTGAGGCTGGGTGCGTCGGCCACGGAGTTCTTGAAGTCTGCGTACTCGCAACAGTACGAGTAGCCCTTCACCTGATCCGTGGCCTTCCAGGATATCCAGCTGATCTTGCTACATATGTCTGTGCATACATAATAGTCAGATCCGGGGTTCGCGATGTACGGATTGTTTACGCCCACGAACACAACGGCTGCGTTAGTGTTAGCGTTATACACGATTTTCCAGAAGATCTTCGGAACTGGAATGTACTTGCTGCCATCAGCGTAAAGGTACAGCTCCGTCTCGACGTTGTCGACGTTGGGCAGCGTCGTGATGCCTTGTGTACCCGTATAGATTTCGAGTTCGACCCGGTTGTTCGCAGCGTACGAACGTACATTGTTCTCCATAGTGTTCCAGTTGGCACCGTTGAAAGTTTGCCACTGCGGCGCAGCGTTCACATACAAGAACGTGGCGTACTCCTGCGCGCCGAGAATGAAATCAGACTTAGCAGTGAGGTGTCCCTTGGAAAGGAAGTAGTCGTTGGTCTCGGAAATGTACTTGGAGCCCAGCTCGCTGGACCCCAGCAGTGCGCCGACTGTCTGGATCTGCGTGGCGCGTTTGTACTGCTTATCCATGTCGATGTTGCCGTAGAAGCCGCCGTCCAGCCAGTCGGGCCGGTCGAAGCCGCTCTGCTTGCCGCCCATTTCGGCCACCATCGTGAAGTGGTCGTACACCGTGTTGTAGGACCGATCGTCGAAGCAGGCGTCGATGAGCGTGTAGAAGTCGGAGCCGACCTGGAAGCCCAGCTGGACCACCTGGTACTGGCCGCTGCCGCCACACGAGCCGCCTGTCTTCACGCCTGACGGCTTCGGCTGGGACCTGCATCTGAGATCAGCGAAGTCGTACGACTGCCCGTTGATGGAGAAGGTGGAACCAGAGACGCAGGAGGCCGTCGCTTGCGACTGCCCGGTGACCTGGAGGCTGTTGTCGGGACACGCGACGATGATCTGCTCGTTCTGGCCGAGCGAGATCACCCCCGAGGAGTCCGGCGTGACGAAGCCGTGCACGTCTTTGCTACCGCCGAGCTTCAGTAGCAGTGGCTGTGGGTCAGGCATCTTGGACCCGTTCACGTCCACCGAGCAACCTGCAAATTTGAATCAACAATTCACACTGATTGCGCTGAGACGTTAGTTTCGCAACAGACTGCAATAAGTAACACTGTCAAAATGTTTACACACAATAATTCACAAGTCCGAAATGTTATTAGCGATAAGTATGCATTTACTATAGATTAGTATCAGCCAGAGCAATAGTCTCCTGTTGTTTCATCTACAATTACAAAAAAGTTTATCCTGTGGAGAGAGAGAGGGAAATATGTTTAGATTACAAACATGTTATTCAATCCGTATATTGAGCAAACACTAAAGGAAACAAAAGAAAAATTCGGAGTAGGAATTAAAATCCATGGAGAAGAAATTAAAGCTTTGAGGCTCGCCGATGACATTGTAATTCTGTCAGAAACAGCAAAGGACCTGGAAGAGCAGCTGAACGGAATGGACAGTGTCTTGAAAGGAGGATATAAGATGAACATCATCAAAAGCAAAACGAGGATAATGGAATGCAGTCGAATTAAGTCGAGTGATGCTGAGGGAATTAGATTAGGAAATGAGACACTTAAAGTAGTAAAGGAGTTTTGCTATTTGGGGAGCAAAATAACTGAGGATGGTCGACGTACGAGAGGATACAAAATGTAGACTGGCAATGGCAAGGAAAGCGTTTCTGAAGAAGAGAAATTTGTTAACATTGAGTATAGATTTAAGTGTCAGGAAGTCGTTTATGAAAGTATTTGTATGGAGTGTAGACATGTATGGAAGTGAAACGTGGACGGTAAATAGTTTAGACAAAAAGAGAATAGAAGCTTTCGAAATGTGGTGCTACAGAAGAATGCTGAAGGTTAGATGGGTAGATCACATAACTAATGAGGAGGTATTGAATAGGATTGGGGAGAAGAGAAATTTGTGGCACAACTTGACTAGAAGAAGGGATCGCTTGGTAGGACATATTCTGAGGCATCAAAGGATCACCAATTTAGTATAGGAGGGCAGCGCGGAGGGTAAAAATCGTAGAGCGAGACCAAGAGATGAATACACTAAACAGATTCAGAGCGATGTAGGTTGCAGTAGGTACTAGAAGATGAAGAAGCTTGAACAGGATAGAGTAGCATGGAGAGCTGCATCAAACCAGTCTCTGGACTGAAGACCACAACAACAACATTCAAACAGAGAGTAATACACTGCTGACCTTTGCAGTTAAAACACTCTGAAAGACACAAAATGAAGAAATTTTAACTTACTGTACGTAAACAGCGTAGTAGGAAGAACACTTCATTATACTGGTTTGTGTCCCGGTGTCTGCAGAGTGCGAAATATAGTACACAGAGCTACCACGTCTGAGAGATAAAAAAAAAAAAAAGGCTCTGTTGTGATGTCTAAAAGATACGGCACACAGCCCTACAAAAAAATGAATCAAATGGCTCTGAGCACTATGGGACTTAACTTCTAAGGTCATCAGTCCCCTAGAACTTAGAACTACTTAAACCTAACTAACCTAAGGACATCACACACATCCATGCCCGAGGCAGGATTCGAACCTGCGCCGTAGCGGTCGCGCGGTTCCAGACTGTAGCGCCTTTAACCGCTTGGCCACCCCGGCCGGCCACAGCCCTACAGAGAAGAACGCCAGGTTGTCTAGTACTCAGGTGCAACAGAGTTAAAAACCACCATCCAGAGAGGACGCCACTCGACAAGGCCTACCTTTTGCTTCCACTATACGTTACTCAAACAGTCCTCAACAGGACATCTATCGGTGAAATATGGAAATAAGACAATGGATGGCTCCATTCAGTTTTGATAGTATCATCGAACAGTGTCAACAGTACCCCGAAACAGCAAAAGGACTGTGTCTGTGGTCGTCGCCAAGAAGAACAAGGTGTACATCACATAAGTTATTATTACTGATCACGGGATTCAGGACCAGATTCGGCTAATGACATATCAGTGCAAGCAAACATTTATTTATGTATCACAACACTTCACGTACATACTACAGTTAAGTAAAGTATGGCATCTACAAATAAATTATTGTGAATTGTCGCTATTCTATACTTTTTTCATTAATATTAGATCCGTGTTTGTCCCTGTGACGACGCTGGATAGCTACTCTATGCCAAGCAAGCCACCTTGTAACTGCAGCTGCTTTTGGTGACAAGGGGTTCTCTTCCTGTCCTATGTTTATGTTTGGCATGAAAAGCATTTGGTGAATACAACAGGCTCCATCCGAGCTGAGCATCGAGTTAAATTGAGCTTGAATGGCAAACTGGGGTACATTAATCCTTGGTGCTTCATCTCTGTACCAGAGGTTGTCATGCTAGCTGACAACTGACAACATGCTCGCCCTTCAGAAACCGATAGTCAGAAGTTATCAGTGGGTGTGAAATCTGGAGAATGTGCTGAGCAGGGCATCAATGCCTAAGTAGATCAGGACTGCACAGGTGACGTGCGGTCTTACAGTATCTTGTTGAAACATAACGTCACTGAGTCGAGGAGGATACGACACAGCCATCAGCTATAACATGCCAGATAATTATTGCCTGTGCTGTGACAAGGCCGTGTGCCTGCTCAACCAGTTGCCAACAATACACAAAGGCTATGGGGTCAATGGACCTCTCTGCAGACGACACACACGAGAGGGCCGCATTTCGCCCTGCCACCAGGCAGCAACCCAAGCGTCGCCAGACGTCGTTAGTCTCAATGACGTTTCCCCTCCGTCGGCCGTGTGAGCGAAAATACTACCAGCAGTATCCTGGTACACAGACAGTATTTGCGCTTGCACTCAGGCCACGTGGACCAATCCACCCTGAGCTTCCTGGGCGATGCATCAATTCAAAAAGCATCCCACAATCAGAATCTTTTTCTGGAGTCACCACTACGACGACGTCGCCGTCGGTGTCAACCGTCCCCCTGCAACTTGTAACTACAACAAAGAGACGTGATGCCCAAAGCAGCGACCAGCACTTGGACTCCGTAATAGTTCTCCTGTTATTCATTGATACTACATCGGACTTCAACTTCTGCATGTCCGTTGGGGTCGTAACATTTGTTGAGTCTCTCACGGATTTAACTTGGGCATATATTCTACAGACTTTGATAGTGGTGCGCTTAGTGATGGAAAAGTTCCGCAATTCAGTATGATGTGACAGCTTCAGCCTGTAAATATTCTCCTTGTTCCTCTGACCTTCAAGAAGGGATTTGTTTTCAGTCACTGTGCCTCACCAACTTCTGTCGTAGTCAGTTACAGGCCTTCAGCCATCTGTTGTTCCTGTTGTTCATCAAATATTCTAGAAGTTATTTGTTTTAAATTATTATGTTCGACTCTAATTACCCTCGGAGAAAGTTGTTTATTTGTGTACAATCAACTTCATACTCATTTTCTGCCTGGATGTTTCATATTGTGGTGCCTTCGGCGGACATATCAGCCGCTCTTCAAGTTACTGGCTATGCGAACCAGAGACGATCGTGATGTGTATCCCATGGCACCTCACACCGTTAACCAGGAGTTAGAACCGTACACTAATGACAAATGATATCTGGCAATTTCCCTTCTCGTCCGAGTTCCTATACATGGATACATCCTTGATGTCACTATACACAGAACAGGGACTCTTCTGAAAAGACGACTTTGAGCCACTTGTTTGTCCAGTATCGTGGCTGGGCTCACCAATGTCACGTCGAGGAAAGTTACCCCAATCTCTGTTATCCATCATGCACAGGGACGTCAGCTGGTTATGTAATTGTCAATGTTAATGAAATTCACCAACAGCCCTGTAACTTAAGACGTTATTTTATTTTATTTAGAAGGCTATCAGTTTCAGCATTTCACTATGTCATTTTCAGGCCCCATATGTGTCTCTCCAAATAAACTAAAATTTCATCTAGAGCCATAAATTCACGACATCCAGAGATGTATGGGTCTTTATGACATTTTCGATTAGAGATGCATATGGGGCCTGAAGATGGCATAGTGAAATGCTGAAACTGATAGCCTTCAAAATAAAATAAAATAATATCTTAAGTTACACGGTTGTTGGTGAATTTCATTGACAATGACAATTGGCTACCACAATGGTCGCAACGCTGACGGTCCGTGGTGCTCTAGTCGACGTCGCATTGTCCATGCAGGTACTGGTCGTGGTGTAAACAAGGCCATTTCTTCGCTCAAAGTCTGCCGCTGTGGCCTAGTGGTTCTAGGCACTTCAGTCCGGAACCGTGCTGCTGCTAAGGTCGCAGGTTCGAGTTCTGCCTCGGGCATGGATGAGTGTGATATCCTTTGGTTAGTTAGGTTTTAGTAGTTCTAAGTCTAGGGGACTGATGAGCTCAGATGTTAAGTTCCATAGTGCTCAGAGTCATTTGAACCATTTTTCTTCGCTCAAGGTACATGACGTCCTGAGGTGTCGAGCAAACCGTATATCTGTACCCTAGAGCGCTAATTACATAGAATCACAGATTTCACAAGGCGTTGAGTGTGGCACTCTTGAATTCATAGATTCTCTATTCTGTGATCCTGTTCAGTGTGAGCAGCAATAACGCAGAACGATAGACCATAAACCTCGATAGACCATGATCCTGCCGCTGTGGAATCCCCACACACGCTGGTAGATGTGTCCAGGGCTGTTTTGAGAAGATTTTTCTCCAAGCGACTTGTCATTTGCCCCCACCCACCATTTTCTTGTCCTTGAGTGCCCGTGGTGCCCCGCTCAGTTTGGTGTCCCAAGAAGTGTCTTGTGTCGATAGGGTCTTAAACAGACCCTGGTCGAATATCCTTCTTACATGACTCATAACACAACCTCACTAAAGGAAAAACCAACATTCAAATACGATTTCTGAATCGGACACCCACTGCTTGATCGATTGTTTTTATACAGAATTTGATAGTGTTACCATTTCCTACTTTTTGGTCTTTGCGACCGTCGCAGGCAAAATACTTAAAAATCCCAACCCAACAGTTCGCCCGATACTAATTTTTCTACATCCGTCTGAGTTAGAAATATTTCAGAGTTCTCATGCTCGACATACGTAAAATTTGTACAATTACACGATCGAGTTCTTAGAAAATATTTGCGTTGCACACACGAGGTAACGTCCAGCCACACATACGACTTTTCTTTTGACGGACTCAGCCCCAACTGCCTACTGGACAGCCAGTCCTCTGCACGAAAATGATCCCCGTTACTTATAGCCTCGCACTGATGAGTCAAGACCAAGCTCTTTCGACTTCCTAAAGCATATATAAATTATAAATTTAATGTTATTTACACATATTGCACATGTATTTGGACGCAACAGATTTTCAGCGTTATTCGTAATTTTCGTGTAACTTTAATGGTTTTGTTAAAATAATAAATACTAAACAATGAAAATAATTAGTCATAAATCTCTTATTGCGTCTATTTACTAATGCTGCCACTACTTTCTCTATTTTGTGTTTTATTTACAAGGGAATTCACATTTTTAGGTGTGGAATATACTTTCTGGCCTGTAATTTAAAATACGTAATATTCACAAAAAAAAATCCACCATAATAATTCTATAATGCTCACTGAGACCTATTCATTGATAAACGTTTGTATGAATCGTTAAATGATTTAGTAAGCTATTAATTTTTAAACATCGTTTGAAATCCAAAACATTTAACATTAACTAACTTGAAAACTACATCTCGTAGCGAGGGCGCGTTTTTTTCGCACGCTTACCTAATTTCTGTCTTTAAAACCATGTGAATGGCTTCTCTGTCATTGGTTTGCTTTAATTTTTATTTATAGTTTTACTTATTTCGTATTTTCTTCATTCAGTCAACTTGCCCTTGGTGGCAAGTCCATTGAAACGATCGGGTTTTTCCCACCACACGGTCCGTGTCTCCGGCTAGTTGACTAATACTCCGGACTTCTCATACTTTGAGGTCTGCTTCTCATGCGTCAAAGGTCCCTCCAAATATTGACAAAGCCGTAAGGATCGCCTGCTTCTGCATGCCCGACGCCCCCCCCCCCCCCTTCCCCCAGCAGGCAAAACACGCTCTCTTGCCTGTCATCATATTCGCTAATTGAGCTGCTAGCGTTACATCAGGACGCACGCGAACGGCCGCGTCTTTTGTCGCTGTTTCTCGTAGCCATTTCCGGGATGAACCCTCTCACACTCCAGTAATTAATAATTTGGATATATCTGAAGTAAAACTGCTAAAATCCGAAGGTTAAAGGGGGGGATGATTGAAGCTACGAGCGACACTTTGTTAATATAATATCCACGAGATAATGGTTTGAATTAGCAAATGTCAAACCACTTCCATAATCCATATGAAGTAGTGACGCTGGTGCTACCCATCTCATTCTCAGCGTACGTAGATCTCAGGTTCGTGAGGCTGTAATCAGAACCGAAATAATGACCGTGAAATGAATTATCTTGCTTGAAGCAAGACGATATCTGATTTTCCATGCGTTACTACGTAGGTGTATCATTTATTATTTGCCTAAGCACAATATAATTGATGAAGGTCATTCATTACAGAACTTTAAAACGTAATTGGAGAAATCAGTTTATATAGCTAGGGGAAATCGGTAAAAATCTTAAGTAGTATACATTGCAGGGTACTGTAAATACAGTGAATTAAGAACTGTTAGCGATACATTCTCCAGTGCTTCTTACTCTGATTGTCCTGTATAAAAACTTTAAGATTTGCCTAAAATCTGGTGTTGATTCACTAACAAGGCTGTAAAATCTGTATGTAAATATTTAAGATGTATCTTCTCTCAGTTTCTATACGAAATGCTGACTAAGGTTGATACAGATGGCAACATCGTACCGAGACCCGTATACCTTTGGTGAAAATGTTTATGTTTAGCATAATCTATTGAAGACAATTCAATAAGCTGTAAAACCTGTGTAAGTGAATGTTCGTAATGGACTAATAAAAGGTTGCAACACATAAAAACTGAAGTGTCCCTACTGCCGGCTTCGATCGTGAAGAATCCGTGATATTTCGGCGGGCAGCCGTTCTGTCATTTACAGGTGTGCTGATGGAATGAGTAGAAGTATTTAATTGAAAATCCTACGTATGAAGTCAGGATGCCCCAAACAAGGAAGATATCAGAAGTAAATGGCCATAAGTCAAGAACGCATTTGTCAATAAAAAACTGAGGCGAAAGTTCCGTAAAACGCAGTAGCGTGTGAATCAAATGTAGACTGTGGGAATTGCAGGCATGCGATATGTATATAGAATAATGTTAAATAAACTGCACAGACAATGTACGAGATGAAGTACAAAACAGGATAAGTGAGAACAGTGAGATAAGATGTCTACGAACAACCCTAAACCATAACAAGGCACAGATTAATGGGGCATCTGCTGAGGCCTCCAGCAATCGTAAATGTGACTCTGGAAGAGGCGGTAGACGGAGAAAAAATTGTAGGGGAAGACAAAGCTGGAGGAACGATGTTTCCCGGATACCACCTTGGCAAGCGAAGTCTCATGGGCACTGTACATTTCGTAGCATATCCAACAGTCAAGATTTATTTTATCTTTACGTAATATTAACAGAATGGAATGCCCTTAAGTGATTTGCCACTGCCGTCTGTACTGACAAATTACAGTTAATGTTAGTTTCGTGTGTAAGGGTTGCTTGAGAAGTAAATGTCAGTGCAGTATGAGGATTATCCGAGCCGCGGCGTTGTTAGCATGCGTTACTGTTGTATGAAAATTGCCTGTTTAAGTATGTCTGTTGTAAATGCCACTGTACTGTTGTATGTACTGATATACTATGATCCCCACCTGTATTCCATGTCTTTAAAAACAGGGAGAGACAGAATTTTATATATATATTGTATTATATAAATTAATTATAAACAAATAGAGCGCCAAGGAATATAGCACTTTCAAAAGAGTAAAGACTGGAGTTTTGGGCGGCACACATACAGCCGAACTGTATTGTTATGGCATAAAAATTATGTCCCAATGGATGTTTGTGGCTAGCTACTGGTAAAGTAATTACTTTGCGCGGATATTTTGGCTGGGAATAAATGTGCAGAAAATCTAAGAATAAGAATCCAATCATGCGATTTGATTAAATTCACAGAAACCTGGAGATAACTGGTAATGAATTTGCCTTTTTGTCTGGAAAAAATTCGGTATGTGTTGCATCGTATATCAAGTGTGGACAAACTTTTCAGCAATGAACTGATTTTTCAGAAAGGGCATATGTCAGTTTATTATTTTGTATGAAGTATTTGTAATCAGTCTTTCAAGTCTTCGGGCAGTACAAAAAATAAGTACTGTCTCATTGCATAAGATTTCGTTATGAATTTTTATCTGTTAGTAACTGAAACTGTTTCCAGGTTACCTACTGGTACATACATTGAAGAGTCGTCGTTAAATGTTAATCACGGGAGGAGAATGCCAACTGTAAAACACACACACACACACACACACACACACACACACACACAGACAGACACACACAGAGAGAGAGAGAGAGAAATGTGCAGTCAGCTGAGCTACAGGTATTGTTCTGCTTACTGTATGCTGAATTGTGTAGTGTGCATACAGAGTGAACAGTGGTACTGTTACTAGCTAGGTCAAAGCAGGAGGATACCTGGCATTGATGATCGTCAATTATTTATGTTAAGCATCCATTAACGTTAGAACTTAGTTCTTGCTCAGTGGCTTGAGTAACAGTTTTCGATTATCTTTTAAACTGATGACAGAATTGCTGAATATAGAACACACTGCTATCATCTATTATTCTGACACCAAAACTATTGATGATACTTATCTTCCGGTGCCTCCACAGTCACAGGGTGAACATAGAATTGAATTACTGAACTTTTCACAAGTTAGCAGGATAAAGTAGCATGGAGAGCTACATCAAACCAGTCTCTGTATTGAAGACCACAACAACAACAGTCAAGTTGTCTTGCTAGATTACTATAATTATATTTCTAGTGATGTGAAAGGACTTGTAAATCATAAAGACTAAACCTAGTAGTAAATGTCACACCCCACCAGTTGTTCTACCAGCAAAAGTAGATAATTGTATTTTTGCTTTGGATGCTGACCTAAAAGGAACGTTTTAGGACCACGCACTACTGTTAAATGTTCAGGATCGGTTAATATTATTTGTTTTCCTTGAAATTAAGTGTATATATATATATATATATATATATACACTGTATATATATATATAGTCCCGCTCAAGGTCACGCGCCTAGCACACAACCAAGAGAGGACAATTAACATACCTATATGTGAAATATGTTTTTTTTTTAAAAAAAAATCACGGGATAGAAGGACTGGTTTTCGGATAGGACAAACTTTATTGTCTGTAATATAACATAGAATCACCAGTTATTTTTATTTTACAATTTCCATTGCCAACTTTAGCCCATATAAACAAGTACTCATCGGCATTTAACTTCTTCTTCTTTCGTGTATTCAACACAAAAGGCATGCTAGGAACTAGTGTACCATAAGGCACTTTAGATAAGAGTCCAGTTGTCTCTGCTATACTCCATGTCTTCCATGTTAAAATATTTGCATCAGGAAAAGCTTCAAGGCCACCATAATCACAATGATTGCCCCACACAACTGCAAGTGTGAGCCATGTACTCCCTCCAAATAGAGCTTGTACATCACACGTGAAATTTAGTTTAAGTCCACGAAACACATTTGGACCTCCAATCAGTTGTTGTTTATTGAACTGACCAGCCAAGTCAATATCAATTGCCTTCAAAGATCTGTAAACAGGAACGCTGCGTCGCCAGCGACGACGCCATGCACGTCGCAGAGGCATTGCTGTGGCACGTTGATACAAGTAAACGTAGCAAGCCAACGCCCAGCGAGACCCAGTGCTATGCTTCCGCACTCCTCGACGTTCGCAGAGCGAATGACGCTCCGTGCTGCGGGACTATATATATGCCTCTGCGACGTGCATGGCGTCGTCGCTGGCGACGCAGCGTTCCTGTTTACAGATCTTTGAAGGCAATTGATATTGACTTGGCTGGTCAGTTCAATAAACAACAACTGATTGGAGGTCCAAATGTGTTTCGTGGACTTAAACTAAATTTCACGTGTGATGTACAAGCTCTATTTGGAGGGAGTACATGGCTCACACTTGCAGTTGTGTGGGGCAATCATTGTGATTATGGTGGCCTTGAAGCTTTTCCTGATGCAAATATTTTAACATGGAAGACATGGAGTATAGCAGAGACAACTGGACTCTTATCTAAAGTGCCTTATGGTACACTAGTTCCTAGCATGCCTTTTGTGTTGAATACACGAAAGAAGAAGAAGTTAAATGCCGATGAGTACTTGTTTATATGGGCTAAAGTTGGCAATGGAAATTGTAAAATAAAAATAACTGGTGATTCTATGTTATATTACAGACAATAAAGTTTGTCCTATCCGAAAACCAGTCCTTCTATCCCGTGATTGTTAGGGTGATTAAAATAGTTAAATAAGTGTCTTAAATAAGTTTGTTTAGGGTGGATGTTGTTGCGGGGCTGGTGGGTGGGCATGTAACGTTACGTCCGACTTAGCCGCTGAGCGCGTGTATATATATATATATATATATATATATATATATATATATATATATATATATATATATATATATATATATGAGTCACAATACTGGTGCCTTATTCCACAACATATAAAAATCATCATTATTTATAATCTAGATATCATTTCTCACATATAAATATTCGTGACATGAAATTTCAAGGGCTTTATTAAAAGGTGATAGTTTTGAGTAGATTTGAGATCTACTAGGAAAATATGAAAACTCTTAAGAATTCACAAAAGCATTCTTAGAAAAGTACCTGCCTGAGTAAGAGCTACAAAGGCAGTCTCGGGAACCTACAAAAAATATTGTGAACATCTAAACAATGAATTCAATATTTGGACCAATGATTTGATTATACCAGTATGATAGACAATTTTATGGAAAACTTATCAGTGAGCAAAAGGTGTTACTTTCTATAAAGTAACAGAAAATTGATTATTTTCTGAAAAAAGTGGTAGAAATTGATAGATGGCATGTAGATAATTATGGTCATGATTTTAAGAAGAATGAAAGTAGTTATAATAGGAGACATATAAATAGAGTGGGATCTAGTAACTACACAGGTAGAAATAGCAGAGGTCTTAGGTCTTTCAGAGGAGGATGCCACAGCAAATGCAGGAACTGAGAGAAGGAAATTAGGCTCTACTTTCACTAAGGGTCCTTAGTGAAGCAGGTCAGCGTAGAGGACCCAGCTGTAATATGATTCAATACTCAAAATATATAAAAAGGAACAGTCATTGAGTGCAAGTGAAAAACAACAGACCTACTTGAGGAAGATGTAAAGGTAGTTATGAATTCCGAGGTATGAGAAAACACAGGAGTTGTCATGAAATGGAATGAACAAAGGTCAGAAAAGAATGTATCATAGAATTAGCTGACAACTGTGAGGGGTTGAAAGAAGGTAGAATAAAAAAATGAATGGAAGAAAATGAGGGCAAAGTAAAAGGAAGGGTAAATGATGCAGATGAAGAGGAAGAAAATATGATGAATAATGAAGAGAGCAGGTAGGGTAGTAGTGAGGTTAGTGATGATGATAGTGACAAAGAAAGTAATTACAAAGGTTACAAAATAGCGACTGGATCATATGGGTGGAGTGAATCTATGATCCAAGAGATTGTGGCTGAAGAGGGGATAAATAATGAAGCGCCAGAGGAGAATGTGAGCATTGCTGAAATATGAAGCTTGTCAGAGATGTTATTTAAATTAAAAATTGAAGGGGGAACTGTAAAAGAAAAATTTCAAGAAATTAATTGAAGATGAGCCATTAGCATTACGACTGAGAACCATCGTTGGAGTTGCAGAAATAGTGCTGAGTCAGCAAAGGGCAGAAGAAAATAATGATATGGCCATACTGAAAAAAAGGGATAACAAACCATCCGACCATGTGCTGTGGTCAAATAGAAAGGTGTTTTCAGAAAAACCTGGAAGATTTTTAAATTTTGAATCCAAATTGGATATCAAATCACACAAACCATTTTCTGTCAAACCTTACCCAATACCAATTTCTTGCTGAGAGGCTGTAGCAAAGAAACTTGACAGAATGAAGCAAAGGTGTAAGAATTACAATAATCCTCATACAGTAGTGAAGAAACAAGATGGTGGGGTAATGGTGCTCATAGATGATAGGACACTGAACATCACCGTCAAAGGACAAACAGATAGACTACCTTGAATTACCTGCTGGTTACTGGCAGTTTCCCTTAGCTAGAGTATGGAAAATGCACAATTACTCTTTTTCAAGGCAACAGATATTAGTACGAAGTAGTGAACTTTGGGCTGATTGTTTGAGCCTCGGTAGTTATACGAGCCTTAAATCAGGCACTGGGAGCAGAACTGAGCTCTAAAATATCTGCCTAAGTGGATGTTAACTGCAACTGAAAACGGGGAGGAACATTTTCAGTTGTTGAATGATGTATTTAGCTTTCAATAAATGGACATGTCTCTTATGTTAAACAAATCAGGACTTGTAAAGACAGAACTCACAGTTTTGGGACACATCATATGAAAATAAGGAACCAGAGAAGATTTAAACTATTCAAAATTGTCCACCTCCTGAAAATAAAAAATGACTGAAGTCATTTTTGGAATGTCGTGGGTTTCATCAGAAATTTTTCAGGTGCAACATTTTAATAGTCGTTGTCCAATAATTTTATTCAAATCAAAGGAGCATTTGAAATGGGCAAGTGAGTCAGATGCAAAGGACTGACAGTAGCTAGTATGGACTTAGCACTGCAATATTTTAATTTTTGGGAGCGATCAACAGTGAGCATAGAACAAGTAGGACCCTCAGTAAATATAAAAAAAAACTATGGATCAAAGAATAGGAAGCGCTTGCTATTGTCTGGTTGTTTCAGAAATTCAAAAATTACCTATGGCGGCACTATACTGTCGTTTGCACTGACCTTCAGGCATTTACTTTCCTGAAAAAGTGTTGACTGCTACATAGTAGACTAACTACATGGGCTCTGTTCTCCCAGCAATTTGAATTTGACATAAAATATGTGAAAGGGGTAGAAAATACTGTACCAGATGCTTTGTCGAGATTATCAACTGGAGAACAATCAAATATGATTTAGAATATGGGGATGCAAGTCTGAAAATCTTGACCTAAAAGAAGTAGAAGATGAAAGAGAATTCAAAATGATCTGTAAGATTATGTGTTAGGAGTAGGTGTAGATGAAGTCTCGAAAGAAGTCAAGGCAAACCTGGGGAAGAGGGGAAACAATAAACTTCCAAATACCATGTAGTACATGATGGGGTACTGTTTAGAGGAACTGACGACATGGTAGACGTTTGGAGAGCGTGCTGGCCAAAAGAGTACACCGATCAAATGTTTGACTATGTTCACTTGAGTTATGGGTATGTAGGGATAAAAAATGTGTAAAAAAACTTAAAGAAAGTGTGTGTTTCGATAGTATGGTCACTAAAGTACAAAACAGAATGAGGACTAGTGAGAAGTGTCAAAAGGCTATAGTTATCAATATGACCTGCTGTCTATCTGTGCAAATTGTGAAACCTACTGAATTCATGGAACTGTTGTCAGTATATGTCCGTGGACCTTTACCTAAATCCAAGGGAAATTTTATATATATAGCGATCATGTGCTGTTTCAAAATATGTAAGTTGTACTCATTGCGAAATGCAACTGGGAGTGCAATATTTACAAAATGGAACGATTTTTTTTTTTTTTTTTTTTTTTTTGTGAAACATCGAAAACCAAAGAGCACGTTATATACAATGCTCCTCAGATTGCATCTGAAGTATGGAGAGAAGGTATGGATACAATTGGGGTAAATCTGATACATATTTCACCTTATTACTCTTAAAATATCTCAGATATATGCGCAAAATAGGGCACCTATGTAGAACATATTCTTATAAGAAGCATAGGTTGCGGATAAAAGTTGTAGAAAATACAGATGTACTTATCAGTGTTAAACATGAAACCACTAAGTTTACCCCATGTGAAATAATGTTGCGCTGGAAAACTCAGAGTTTGATTGGAGAGGTTATTTCCTACCTTCCAAAGACATACATGAAATCTGAAGACAAATTAGAACTAAGAACGATATGAAATAAGAATGGCATAGCTAGGGAAAAGCCATGTTGGAAAAGAGAGTTCCAAATTCTTTAATGTTTATGAAGGATCTTTTGAGGTAACAGGTATTCTAAGGCCAAATGCGTTTATCTGATTTAACCAATATCAAGAAAAATGTGGCTTAAGGACTTGGGCATGAAACCACACGGACCCAGGACAAACATAGTGAAAGGTGTAAATGGAGTAAATAACATGAGAAATGAAAAAGATGAAAACTAGAAATAAGACCCTGAAAACTAAAAAGACTGTCACTTAGAAGCTAATAAAGAAAGGCCGAAAGTTCTGTCATAGTTTCTTTAATAATTAGTGTACTTTTACCATGCATTGTAAACTTAGAATTGAATCATTGAAGTTTTTCAATAATTAGTCAAGCTGTTTTGCTTCATCGCTGTAATGTTACTTTCCTGTAATGTGTAGGACCTACAATATAGAAAGAATAAATGTAATAGATGGTAAATGTTGGGGAGTACCAATTGTTCTACCAACAAAAGCAGATAATTACATTTCTGATTTGGACACTGACGTGCAAGGAGTTTTTTGGGGACAAGTATTACCGTTGACTGCTTCAGTTAGGTTAATATTTTTGGTTGATCTTCAGATTAAGTGGATAAATGCAATACCAGTCACAATACTGGTGCCTTATTCCATAATGTTTAGACAGGTCATCATTATTTTTAATCCATGTATCATTTCTGAAATGTAAATATTTGTGAACATGAAAGTTCACATATTTTATTTACAGTAAGTTAGAAATAGGGGCAAATAAATCTGGCTATTTTTGATACACAATTCATCTTTTGTGGTTGTTGGTGTACTAGCAAGACTGCGGAACGATTTGCAGTTCGTTTGTTACTGTACTGGATACGTGGACCGTATTGTTTGATGAGGAATCGATTGCAGGCTTTCTCACAAAACCTTCCACGTGAATCTGTGCTTTATACACTGTTACATATAAATTCCCTGGTACTCATCATCAGTTCTGAATGATTGCCACATCAAGTAAAACAGCGTACATCGATTTCCAAATCAGTCATGCAAAACATTTATGTCTGGTAAAATGTCACTTGTGACTTTATGGGGTTATCGCCACTTCTTTCGTGCCTGCTACTACTCATCCGTCTGAGGAAGAACATCAGGATGAGGCTGATTAAAGGGGGCAGTCATCACCTGGAAGACTAGTATACAAAATGCTATGGATACATGTTAAGTCTACGCGTCACTCCACAGTTCTACAAAAACTCTCTCTTTGAAGACCAGACTCAACAATTAAATGAGACACATTTTATAGCAAAATAATAGAAAAATGTATAAAAAATAGATTAATAAAGATATAGTGCACGATGCAAGAAATAAACATTCATAACACGACAAACCAGATATTTAGACTATTTGTTTAAGTGTAGGGAAGCATACGAGATCAAACTAAGCAACAAGTTCCGCATATTAGAGACTGAAGTATGTACTGGCAGAGGAACGGGACAACTTTTTCCTTGGAAGTAACCAAACGTTGTAATTACGAAGAATGAAAAAAATAAATAAAATCTTGAATGGAATGACGTAGCTATTAAAGGACGAGGCAAGAATAAGGCGAGCATACAATAATAGGAACTCCATACCATGTGTTCAATTAAACAGAACTTTTTCGAAAAAGGCAATTTAATAACAGAAAGAATTTAAGGCAATATGAAGTATGAAGACAATGCGAAATAAGAAAAAATAAAACGGTAGCTTAACAGACAGCACATTTCATCATTTAAAATGACATGGGAAACTGTACTACGCTCGCCTACGTATTACTTCTTCCTACTCGAAAAGGCCATGAAGATAAAATTAGAGGCATCGAACCTCACACTAAAGCTTACCAACAATTATTGTTCTTCCCGCATACTACAACAGGAAAGGGGGAAGGGGCAGTGGTACACAAAGTACCCTCCGCCGTACACCATAAGGTCGTTTGTGGAGTACAGATGCAAATGTAGGTGTAGAAAATGAGTGGGGCTACAAGTGAAAAAAAAAAATCGGTTAAGCCAAACCGGGTTTTTAAATGCAAGTGTACAGTGAGCGTGTATTATCAGCTTGAACTTACAGCAAAGATACGTGGACTTTTACTGGGCAATACAAAAGTGTGGTTTGAGGGACGAGGTGTGGTACGCGTAGGGGAGGCACAGTACCTGCACGAGGCAGTGGGGCGGCGTGGCCAGCCGTGGCGAACAGCAGTGCCAGCAGCAGAGTCGTCTGTGGGGCCATCGTGGAGTTCGCACTGAGGGATCTGCGGTCACCGCCCGCTTATATTGCGTGCGCCGATACTGTGACTCTTATCTGCCAGCCATTTGAAGCTCGTTAGTAGCGGCACGTGTCTTGAGGAACACCAAGGTAGGACAACGTGGGGCCAAAGGTTCAACTACCTGTAACGTGCATTTCACTTAGGTAAAAGCTGTTATGATTCAAATGGCTCTGAGCACTATGGGACTGAACATCTGTGGTCATCAGTACCCCAGAACTTAGAACTACTTCAACCTAACCAACCTAAGGACATCACACACATCCATGCCCGAGGCAGGATTCGAACCTGCGACCGTAGCGGTCACGCGGTTCCAGACTGAAGCGCCTGGAACCGCACGGCCACACCGTCCGGCTAAAAGCTGTTATGATATAACGACAGAAGCTATGGTGGGCTTCATGGCTTAGAATTTATCGTCTCAGCGAAATCGACTTCAGTTGACTGAAGGTGGGCTTCTATAGAGCGATAGCTCACATTCGGCCACTAATGGGGTTGCCTGCTCTCTCCACCAACTCTCCTGTGGGAGTTGTAAGGGCCTAGTCGGCTCCTTCCAGCGTGTAGGGCATGGTGCCTGCCACTTATCGGAAAAGAGAAGTTGTGTATTTTCCATACTCTAGCTACGGGAACCTGCCAGTAACCAGCAGGTAAGTCAAGGTTTGTCCTTTGACGGTGATGTTCAGTGTCCTATCGTCTATGACCACCATTACCCCACCATCTTGTTTCTTCACTACTGTATGAGGATTATTGTAATTCTCACACCTTTGCTTCATTCTGTCAAGTTCCATTGCTACAGCCTCTCGGCAAGAACCTGGTATTGGGTAAGGTTTGACAGAAAATGATTTGCGTGACTTGATATCCAGTTTGGATTCAAAATTTAAAAATCTTCCAGGTTTTCCTGAAAACACCTTTCTATTTGACCACAGCACTTGGTCAGATGGTTTGTTATCCCTTTTTTTCAGGATGACCATGTCATTATTTTCTTCTGACCTTTGCTATATTTTGTGTCTGGAGCGCCGGCCGGGGTGGCCGAGCGGTTCTAGGCGCTACAGTCTGGAACCACGCGATCGCTACGACGGCAGGTTCGAATCCGGCCTCGGGCATGGATGTGTCTGATGTCCTTAGGTTAGTTAGGTTTAAGTAGTTCTAAGTTCTAGGGGACTGATGACCTCAGAAGTTAAGTCCCATAGTGATCAGAGCCACTTGAACCATTTTTTTGTGTCTGAATTTTCCAGCATTATTTCTGCATCTCCAACGGTGGTTCTCAATCGTCGTCCTACTCTGAAAGACCCAATACCTTTGCTGTTTCTACTAGATCCCATTCTATTTATATGTCTTCTATTATAACTACATTCATTCTTCTTAAAATCATAACCATAATTATCTACACCCCATCTAGCAATTTCTACCACTTTCTTCAGAAGATAATCAATTTTTCTGTTATTTCATAGCAAGTAACCCCTTTTGCTCAATGATAACTTTTCCATAAAATTGTCTATCATACTGGTATCATCAGATCGTTGATCCAAGTATTGAATCCATTGTTTAGATAATCACAATATTTTTTGTAGCTTTCCAAGACTGCCCATTGTAACGTGGTATGTCCTTTAGCTTTTACTCAGACAGGTACTTTTCTACGAGTGCTTTTGTAAATTCTTAAAAGTTTTCATATTATCGTGAAACGTTTAGTCCCTTAAAACCTACAATGAGAAATAGTTGTAGGGGGGATAAAGGAGACACTACAGCGATCTATGAGACTGCACTTAATACTTGTTACGAGTAAATTATTGACAAAACTGCGCCGGCCGCTGTGACCGAGCGGTTGTAGGCGTTCAGTCTGGAACCGCACGATCCCTACGGTCGCAGGTTCGAATCCTGACTAGGGCATGGATGCGTATGATCTCCTTAGGTTAGTTAGGTTTAAGTAGTGGTTGGCTCGGAGCACTATGGGACTTAACTTCTGAGGTCATCAGTCCCCCTAGGACTTAGAACTACTTAAACCTAACTAACCTAAGGACATCACACACATCCCTCCCGAGGCAGGATTCGAATCTGCGACCGTAGCGGTCGCACAGTTCGAGACTGTAGCGCCTAGAACCGCTCGGCCAGCCCGGCCGGCCGTTTAAGTAGTTCTAAGTTCTAGGGGGCTCATGACCTCAGATGTTAAGTCACGTAGTGCTCAGAGCCATTTGAACCATTTGACAAAACTGCCGTAAAAACGCCATCGTAGCCGTTGATACGTGACAAATGCAATGCAATTCACTACTTTGGTTGGTTGGTTCGTTTGGGGAAGGAGACCAGACAGCGTGGTCATCGGTCTCATCGGATTAGGGAAGGATTGGGAAGGAAGTCGGCCGTGCCCTTTCAGAGGAACCATCCCGGCATTTGCCTGGAGTGATTTAGGGAAATCACGGAAAACCTAAATCAGGATGGCCGGACGCGGGATTGAACCGTCATCCTCCCGAATGCGAGTCCAGTGTCTAACCACTGCGCCACCCCGCTCGGTCACTACTTTGAAAAGACACATTGCCAAATAAGGTATTTTTACAATCAACAATAAATAGCACACTAGTGGAAAAAAAATCGCAGCACCAAGGAGTAGTTGCGCGACATAAACGAAAGTTTGCAAGTGTTTTCTAAATCTGAAATATGGCGTCTGTTCAAGAGTGGCGCTGCTAGGAGGATACAGATCAGGTTTGCTTTAAATACACGCTGTAATGGTCGTGAACATTAGCTATCCTTGAGGTTGGACGTGGTTAGTTGATGTTAGTCAAGAATACCTTTAAGGCGCCATTATCAACACGTCACTGAGTATGAACGAGGTCGTGTTACAGGGCTACGAGAAGCTGAATGTTCCTTCTGCAATACTGCAGAAAGACTTGGCAGGAATATAGCCACTGTACATGATTGCTGGCAGCGGTGGTCACGAAAGATTGTGGTGGCAAGGAAACCGGACTCCGGACGGCCACGTGACACAACCGAGAGGGAAGACCGTCGTGATCGGCGTATTGCTTTGGAGCAGCGCACAGCATTTGCAGCAGCAATTTGAGCACCAGGTGGCACCACAGTGACACCGCGAACTGATACAGACCGGTTTCTTCAAGGACAGCCCCGAACCAGACACCCTGTAGCGTGCGTTCCGCTCATCCCAAACGACCTCCATTCGCGACGTCAGTGGTGTCAAGCAAGAGCTCATTCGAGGGCAGGGTGATGATCTCTTGCGTTTCCTGATGTATTTTAGCACTGTGGTGGTTGTCTCACGCACTCTGACTGCAAATTTGTGCGTAAGTCTTGTGATTCGATCTATTGGTTTACCATGCATGAATAGAGTTCCAGGGGGTGTTTCCCAATAAGATGACGCTCGACCACAAACCGCTGTTGTAACCTAACATCCTCTACAAATTGTTCGCATGTTGCATTGTCCTGCTCGATGACTAGATTTGCCTCCAATAGAGCACATATTGGACACCATCGGATGAGAACTCGCTCGTCGTCCATTCTGTACTTACCGACCAAGTGCAACAGGCATGGAACTCCACCTCCCAAACTGACATCTGGCACCTATGTAACACAGCGCTTGCATTCAACGTTTGACGGTTATACCTGTTATCAGTGTACCGTTTACATTACCCTGCGATCTTGCAACATTAATCGCTTAAATATGTTACCTACAGAAATACAATCCCGAAATTTCATTATTCTGCGTTAATACTTTTTTGGCGTTGTCATTTTTTTCCGTCAGCATATTTCTGAGAGTGCTAAAATTTTCGAAACACAGCGTAATAAGTTACACCTGTTAAATAAAAACCTGACAAGTGCCAATAGCGCTTGTGCTCTGTCGGTCCTGTACAAATGCGATAATGAATACAGATAGTAATTTCGCGTGACTCAACAGCCCGGTGGCCACAACTTCGGCGACTCACCAGTTATCCAACCGGGAAAAGAGTACCTACAGTTGAACGTGGAATCGGAAGCGCATGTTGTTTTTGGCGACTCCTCACATCGGCAAGAACTGAAGGCTAGGTTGAAACGAATACTGAAAAATCTGAGGTCCGGCCGACATTCGATACGAAGAGCTCTCTCTAGGCTGCCAGGAATACGCTTTACCGCTAAACCACCACGCCCGATGTTTTTGTAGATAGTTCATCTATAGATTGTCCACCCCTTGTAGCTGAGTGGTCAGCGCGACGGTATGTCATGCCTAACGACCCGGGCTCGATTCCCGGCTGGTTTGGAGGTTTTCTCCGCTCGGGGACTGGGTGTTGTGTTCATCCCCATCGACATGCAAGTCGCCGAAGTGGCGTCAACTCGAAAGACTTGCATCAGGCGAATGGTCTATCCGACGGGAGGCCCTGGCCACACGGCATTTCCATTTCCATCTATAGATTTTAATGAGTTTATGAGTGTTCAAAATGGTTCAAATGGCTCTGAGCACTATGGGACTTAGCACCTGAGGTCATAAATCCCCTAGAACTTAGAACTACTTAAATCTAACTAACCTATGGACATCACACACGTCCATGCCCGAGGCAGTATTCGAACCTGCGACCGAAGCGGTCTTTATGAGTGTCAATAGATGTGACATATATGGCCATATCTTTTGATCTGAGGTGCCTTGCCACGGCTTCCCCCATCGGAGGTTCGAGTCCTTCCTCGGGCATGTGTGTGCGTGTGTTGTCCTTAGCGTAACTTAGTTTAAGTTAGATTAAGTAGCCTGTAAGCCTAGGTACCGATGACCTCAGCAGTTTGGTCCCATAGGAACTTAACACAAATTTCTGATTTTTCCAGTGACTTAGAAGCTTAAATTTTTCACACCGCCAAGGGATCGTAGTCGTTAGTACCTAACGTAATTATCAAGTTGATATCTACGCTTGTTCCTGAGAAAACGGGATCTTTCGCACAGACTGAGAGATAGACACCAAGTGACCCTAGAAGGGTTTCGTTTTTACCGATTGAGGTACATAACCCTCAAAAAGGCTCTGGCCCTATAGAAAATCAAGAGAAATTTTTCGACATGAGTAGAAACGCTATAGAGATTTATGCCATAAGTGGATAACAGATTTTTTATACGATTTTCGTAAAAGATAGACTGTAATGCGATTTTCAGTGGTCGCAGAGAGCGCGGTGCTGTGGAATTGCGGCAGCTGCCTGCGACAAATTCACACCTTTGGACCTTACACGTCAGATACCAGCTAATTTAAGAGCGGAGTACAGGTGAACGAGGTTTGTGGACGGAAGTAACTACGGCCTGGTTGAGCAACTACGCTGACATACCCATTAAATGTGTTAGGGAGAGCGTGGAACACGTAAATCTGGATTGTCGTACGGTAATCTAAGTCCCGCTCCATACGAATGCGGCCGACCCATTGTCTCGCCCACTCGGCACATGGCTTGGTAGGCTTTGATTGGTATCGTGAAAAACAGAAAATTTTTTACCTGTCTGAGATTCTGTAGGCATTATATTTTGCGGATCTCTGTCAGCTACTAAAACACAGTACCTACGCAAAACAGTCGATGCTGAAAGTCGCTATAGCTTCATTGGATTATATAGTCACAGTAGTCTTATCTTATGCGTTTCTTAACTATGTTACCGGTTATTGTTCAGTGGAATCCTGAAAATCCGGCTTAACTTAAACTTGAGATTTCACTAACATCCGCTAACTACTTTTCGAACGCACTGAGAAATCAATTCAGGTTGTTGGACGAAGAAGCGGGTTTGAGAATATTCCTGCAGATTTTAACGATAACAAAATATCGGTAACACTAAAAAGAAATTATTTACCATACCCCACGTTTTTCTGTAGATAAATATTTAAACACTGCGTGAGGTTGACCAATGAATACGGCGCTGGACTTACTTAAGGCAATTATCTGGATGGTTCCTTGTCGAAGGCCACGGATAGTTCCTTTCGCCATAGTGACCCAATCAAATGTATTGTTAGTGGAGGTGAAAATAATCTCACTTTCTAAAATTTCAAAGTCAATATAATTTTTCTCAACATCTTCTTCACGAACGTAGAACATTATAGAAGTTTCTGAAGTTTAAGAGTAAATATATGGCATCTGAACAGAGACTGGCTCAGTCATCGACATACTGTACATGAACTTGAAACAATACACACCGAAGCACCAAGAAACTGGTTTAGACATGCGAATTCAAATGCAGAGACATGTAAACAGGCAGAATACGGCGCTGCGGTCGGCAACGCCTATGTAACGCAAGTGTCTGGCGCAGTTGTTAGATCGGTTACTGCTGCTACAATGACAGGTTATCAAGACTTAAGTGTGTTTGAACTTGATGTTATAGTTGGCACACGAAGGATGGGACACAGCATCTCCGAGTTAGCGATGAAACGGTGATTTTCCCGTCCGACCATTTCGCGAGTGTACCGTGAATATCAGAACTCCGGTAAAACATCAAATCTCCGACATCGCTGCGGTCGGAAAAACATCCTGCAAGAACGGGACCAACTACAACAGAGGTAGAATCTTTCAACATGACAGATGTGTAACCTTTCTGTAAATTGCTGCAGATTTCAATGCTGGGTCATCAACAAATGTCAGCGTGCAAACCATTCAATGAAGTATCATCGACATGTGCTTTCGGAGCCGAAGGACCACTCGTGTACTCTTGATGACTTCACGAAACAAAGGTTTACGCCTCACCTGGGCCCGTCAACACCGACATTGGACTGTTGATGACTGTAAAAATGTTGTCTGGTTGGATGAATCTCGTTTCAAATTGTATCGAGCGGATGTACGTGTACAGGTGTGAAGACAACCTCATGACTCCTTAGATCCTGGATATCGGCAGGGGACTGTTCAAGCTGGCGGAGGCTTTGTCATGGTAAATGGCTCTGAGCACTATGGGACTCAACATCTTAGGTCATAAGTCCCCTAGAACGTAGAACTACTTAAACCTAACTAACCTAAGGACATCACACACACCCATGCCCGAGGCAGGATTCGAACCTGCGACCGTAGCAGTCCCACGGTTCCGGACTGCAGCGCCAGAACCGCATGGCCACCGCGGCCGGCTTTGTCATGGTAAGGATCGTGTGCAATTGAAGTGGTATGGGACCCATGATACGTCTAGATACGACTCTGATAGGTGACACGTACGTAAGCATCCTATTTGATCACCTATATCCATTCATGTCCATTGTGCATTCCGAAGGACTTGGGCAATTTCGACGGCCGGAGTGGCCGAGCGGTTCTAGGCGCTACAGTCTGGAACCGCGTGACCGCTACGGTCGCAGATTAGAATCCTGCCTCGGGCATGGATGTGTGTGATGTTCTTAGGTTAGTCAGGTTTAAGTAGTTCTAAGTTCTAGGGGACTGATGACCTCAGATGTTAAGTCCCATAGTGCTCAGAGCCATTTGAGCCATTTATGGGCAATTCCAGCAGGAGAATGCGACACACCACAAGTCCACACTTGCTACAGAGCGGCTCCAGGAACACTCTTCTGAATTTAAACAGTTCCGGTGGTCACCAAAGTCCCCAGACATGGAGATTATTGAGCATATCTGCGATGCCCTGCACGTGCTTTTCAGAAGAAATCTCCACCCCTTCATACTCTTACGGATTTATGGACAGCCCTGCAGGATTGATGGTGTCAATTCCTTCCAGCACTACCTCATGCATTAGTCGAGTCCATGCGAAAACGTGTTGCGGAATTCCTGCACGCTCGCGGGGGCCCTACACGATATTAGACAGGTGTACCAGTTTCTTTGGATCTTCAGTGTATACAGAATGCACTGACCAATCCATCTGTGTTAATTTTTAGAAATGTAACAGGAGAGATACTCTAAATGCTTTTAGGCAGAGCAGCGCGGTTATAGAAGTCAGAAGAGGGCAGTCCATGTCGATCAAACATTGTTATAACAGACTTGTAGTATCACATCTTTTAGGACAGGCAAATAAAAATGTGATTGGCACCGTCTTTACGGCAGCATATGAGCCGTAGTGGAGCGAATGACGAGTCACTACAGGGTGATATTTTCGCCATGTACAAACTGTAGGGATTGATCGATGACAGGATGCAAAACAACAACTGTCTTACGCACTTATATCCGGAAATTCAGTCACACATTTTTACAGAGACTGCGGTCTAATTCACCCTGTACCAAGCAGCCGTAGTTACAGTATATGTTAAAAAAATGGTTTCCATGTGCCTTCTACGCATGCGTGTAAGCGTCGTTGGTGTCTCAAAGGCTCACATAGGCCTGGCTGCATCCGAACAGTGTCACACTTCAGCATGAATACGCTGCTCCAGTGTCTCCACAACTGGAATGGGCTCTGCGTACACGATAATTTTGAGATGGCCCCATAACCAGAAATCGCACGGGTTGAGATACGGTGATCGAGCGAGCCATGCAACTGGACCCCCTCGTCCGATCCATCGACCACTGAAGACACGATTGAGATGCGTCCGGACTTAACGGCGAATTGGGCCGGAGCACCATCATGTTACAGCCACATAAGCCGTCTAATCATCAATGGCACTTCTTCCAGCAGGGGAGGCAAAGTCACCCACACGAAACGCCGATAGTTCCTACCTGATAGGTGATTGGAAGGAAGGCTGGTCCTAAAATACGGTCCTCACATTCCGGTTGTACCGATGTTGATGATTTCCTGTCATCATACCACGGGGGTTCTGCATACTATCCCACAGCTGACTGTTTTGAAAGTTGAAGATACTACTCCGCGTAAAGGTGGGCTCATGTGTAAATAGGATAGATGACAGAAATCCCGGAATCTTGGTTGCCTGGTGAAGAAACCAGTGACAAAACTGCTCCAGATGTGGCAAGTCTGTCGCTAGTAAGCCCTGCACACACTGTAAATGATAAGGATAGTAACAATGGTCATGGAGAATGTTCCACTCGGTCGTCTGGCTTACCCTGTACTGGTGGGCCAACTGCCTGGTACGGGCACGGCGGTCGCCTTCCACTGTTTTGATCATATTTTCTTCCCAGTCTGGTGTTCGAACATTTCGGGTACGTCCTTCATTATTTCCTGCTTCCTGAAACGATCTTGTCTGGGACAAACAGCGAAACATTGTTTCAAACATTGAATGCTGTGCTTGTTGTCTCTGAGGATAGGTCTCCTGATACAACCTTGCTGCCCGCTGCTCATTACCATTTGCCTTTCCGTAAGTAAACACCTTATCGGCAAGCTCTCGATTCAAATACGGAACCACTGCGTTCAACGCTGCATCATATCCACTACGAGGTGGGTCAGCAAGAGAAATGAATCGGACACAACATTACCAATTACTATGGCAGTAAAAGGCGCTAGGGCATGACTACGAGGAACAGTACCACGCTCTAGGAGGAAACCATGACTACTGTAACTGGCTGCATAGTAAATCGCATATTAGACCGCAGTCTCTGTAACAAAGTGTGATTGAATATATGGTCTTCTAGCATGGAAATCGTGCGTTTCCGGACATAAGTTCATTAGACCTTTTTTATTCCGAATCCTCTCATCGATCAATTCCTAGAGTTTGCACTCGGTGGAAAAAATCATTCTGTATAGCACGCCTTACGTTCAACCATGGCTGATATATGAACCATCTGCTCCACACGGTTTGTTCAACGTCAAGGTAGGAATGGAAAGACGGAGTCTTCGACATGTCTTTCAGTTTGTCGTATGTTCGTTTGAGATAATGAAGAATTCATGAGTGCATTCGGTTCCGCAGGTCAAAGTTAAAAATGTCAACGTCTCAGTCATTGGACAATGGGCACTAGCTCAGTTGCAAAGAAGTCGCTCTGATCTTTTTAAGGAACGGCCTGATCATCGACATGCAATGACTTAGGAAACCAAGAAGCACGGAAAGCAAGTGATTTAAACTTGCGCCGTCTCAAATTGGCGAGGAATGTGTTTAAAAACTCTTCCCTAGAATATAGAAGATGTCATAGGCCTATAAGGGGAAGATGCTAATTTTATGGTTATACATTGCCAACAGAACAGCCCTGCCTCAATTTTCAGATTTACCGACAGAGGGCGCTAAATAAAGCTCCTTCGAAATTCCATTCACATTGCGCTAAAATTGCTACTTGAAGCGAGCTAACTTACTAACTGTTTTGCCTAAGTCAATGTCATGTTTTTAAAATGTTTTTGTTCAGTAATATTTGTCGCTTAGATGAGCATGTTTGCGCAAAGTTCTTTTGGCTCCTACAAAAACTGTCTTGAGCATTTCCTTATGGTTCGATAACATAATTTCATTTTGATTTCGGTTTGGTTCTTGCAAAGTTTCTTTTCTTTACCTTCTTACCTGGAAGAACGTATTCAGCGCAATATGATTTTCTCCGGGAATTCTAGAAATTCATGACCACTGCGAATTTTTAATATCATAATGGATGTTTCCCACTGAAGAATCGTTCTTTAGTTGTTATCTGTAAGATTAGATGGCATGCTAGCGTTCAACAGTTTTTTCTTACGTGTTAGAATTTGATGCATCCAACGCTATCGGAAACAGTGGCACTATGAGGGAGAGTTAGAATACATCCGTTTTATCCGTTTTGCAGTATTCCTTATCAAATAGCTCATAGTCATGAGTTGATGAAAATATTTGCTCTTAGCCTTAGTGATGACCGTTAGTAGTCAACAGGTTTACCTGTAAATTCTCTTACCTCCTTCATGGTTGTGGAATCACGAATGAAGCTCATTTGCTAGAGGAAACACTTGACAAATTCGTTGGATCTAAACGGTCACAATGTCAGTTCATGGAAACAGTACCAAAATGTTTTAATTTGTCACAAATGTAATTCAGTTTTCTAAAATCTCATCAATGCTTGCAATAGCGAACAAACTATATGCACGCGAATTTTAGAAGAAACTACTTTCAACACAAAAATCTTCCTTGCTTGTGGAATCATTTGTTATCTGTATTCTCTGTTTTTATAGTTATTTAGATTACTCGTTCCTATAGTGTTGTGGAACATATGACAAAATATATGCTATGTCTTCTGCAGCTGATGGTGTGTCAGTTGATTTGTCGCTGCCCTCTAACTTTTTCCCTTTTGCATGCCAATCACATTGGTTGTGCATGCACCCAAACTAAACTTCCCGTTCTGTTGAAGTCTATATTTACTTTTCGACTCACACTGTAAACATAAGTTGTAAAAAACACTGTAAGTCTGTATTAAATTGTTGCTAACTAGAGTTAGTATCTTGATTTCCAATGTTTTTTTTATAAGTGTTACTATTATTTTCCGGTCACGAAAACTGTCAACGAGTGGGAGAGCGGTGTGCTGACCACATGCCCCTTCATGTCCGCATCCAGCGACGCCTATGGGTTGAGGATGACACGGCGCTCGGTCGGTAACGTTGAACCTTCAAGGCCTGTTGGGATGGAGTTTAGTTTTTATTGCTATTATTAACTGTTTTTAGTACATTGAGCTACTAATTTCTTCACTACATGCGACAGAAAATCGGTAACAACGTACTTTACTTTGCTAATTGCTTAATTCAGAAACGTCATGATGAGACTCTGTAGATAACATCCTCGTTTTACAACCAACCGTCGGTTTAGGAATGGTCTTCTCCTGCCTTTACCTTTACAAAATGGTCTTAGTTGTTTCCTTTCTGCCGGCCACGGTGGTCGAGCGGTTCTAGGCGCTTCAGTCAGGAACCGAGCGACTGCTACGGTCGCAGGTTCGCAGGTTCGACTCCTGCCTCGGGCATGGATGAGTGTGATGTCCTTAGGTTAATTAGGTTTAAGTTCTGGGGGACTGATGACCCCAGATGTTAAGTCCCATAGTGCTCAGAGCCTTTTGAACCATTTTTGTTTCCTTTCTACACTTTTGCGGCTGCGCCGACTAAAGCTTCTCATATTATGTGACTGTATAGCAGGACGGGACCAGTCACAGGGTTTAGCCTACTAGGACATCACATAGCTACAACGTGCTTCTTTATCCGATGTTAAGTCTTACGCGCTTTCACGAATAGCGTGATATCCTGATACATGATATCATGATGGACTGAGGCCTCACGAAGGTGATAAACACCTCTGACGAGTTAAACATGCACTTGTTCATGTCACTTAATTTCGACCACTAGAAATACTTACCTAGCTAAATGATGGAAATGTTTTAGATCTTCGACCATAGACGAGATAACATGTGGCGTTGTACTGAAACCAATATCTCGATCAGATGCTGGGAGAGTTGTGTGGCTTACGGAGTAAAAGTTACAGTAGAATTTTCAGTAGAGTTCTTATTTGCAGTTCTGAAGCAACGTTAAGAATTTGATTCCACTGAAAAATATATGAAACGAAGTACTATTTAGTTGCATAGTAACGGTTGACTTAAAAATACCAAAATTTTACTATTGCATTTTATAAGGTCATCACTGAAATGTATTTGCTGCACGGGAAATCAGTTACCAAGATATAGACAAGAAACTGCACTTGCAGATATCAGTAAGAAAATGTTGTTAATTTATGGTGAGAATCAGTACAGAAAGATGGGATTGTTTGTAGGTTCTCAGACACTAAGGTCACTGGTAGAACACTAGGACAAGGCAGTCAGCATGTAAAGGAATTTGCTTGCAAAAGACTCTTGCGATCCGTTCTAGAACGTTGCTCAAGTGTATGGAAGCTGTACAAAACACACTGAGGAGACGAAAGTCATTGGGTGTCTCCTAATATCGTTTCGGACCTCCTTTTGTCCATCGCAGTGCAGTAGCGCGTCGTGGCATCAACTCAACGTGTCGTTGGAGGTCCCCTGCAGCAACAAAGAGCACCGCTGCCTCTCTAGCCGTCCACAATTGCGAATATGTTAGTGGTGCACAATTTTGTGCACGAACTGACCTCTCGACTACATCCCATAAACATTCGATAGCATTGACGTCGGGCGATCTGGGTGGCCAAATCATTTGTTCGAACTGTTCAGTATAAAAAAAATGGTTCAAATGGCTCCAAGCACTATGGGACTTAGAACTACTTAAACCTAACTAACCTAAGGACATCACACGCATCCATGTCCAAGGCAGAAATCGAACCTGCGACCGTAGCGGCAGCGCGGTTCCGGACTGAAGCGCCTAGAACCGCTCGAACACAGCGGCCGGCTGTTCAGTATATTCTTCTGAACAATAGCGAACAATTGTGGTCCGGTGACATGGCACATAGTCATCGGTAAAAATTCCATTGTTACTTGGAAACGTGATGTTCATGAATGAAATTACAATGAAATGAATACCCCTGGCTGCATGCAGGCGTTGATAAAGCTCAGTGGGGACAGTTGAAAATGTATGATCGGTCCGGGACCCGATCGCGGGATCTCCTGCTTACATGGCAGACGCTCTATCAATCTGAGCCACTGAGGACACAGAGGATAGTGCGACTACAGGGACTTATCTCTGGCACGCTTCCCGTGAGACCTACATTCACAAATTATTGTCCCGCACTATATTCATAGGGCCCCTTCCCATTATACTCATTACTCGCGGTCCTCCCTTGGGCATGGGTGTGTGTGTTTGTTCTTAGGATAATTTAGGTTAAGTAGTGTGTAAGCTAAGGGACTGATGTCCTTAGCGGTTAAGTCCCATAAGATTTCACACACATCTAATACATCATTACTCGCGGCTTTACTGCCGATTCCCGTAAGAGTTCGGGCACTGTTTGTGCATCTGCACAGAAGAAGATGATCAAATGGCCGCTGAGCCTTAACTATATATATACGAAGATGGTACCTGTTCTTTCAGATATATATATATATATATATATATATATATATATATATATATATATATATTCGTGAATGGCTCCCACGCCCGGGTTCCCGGGTTCGATTCCCGGCGGGGTCAGGGATTTTCTCTGCCTCGTGATGGCTGGGTGTTGTGTGCTGTCCTTAGGTTAGTTAGGTTTAAGTAGTTCTAAGTTCTAGGGGGCTGATGACCATAGATGTTAAGTCCCATAGTGCTCAGAGCCATTTGAACCATGAATGGCTGCAAATATTCTCCAAGTAGGCGAACATAACCGTTACCTTTCAATGATGGTTCATTTGGGCCTGGGGCCCCAGTTCATTCCATGTAAACACAGCCCACACCATTATGGAGCCACCACCATGTTGCACCGTGCCTTGTTGACAACTAGGGTCCAAGGCTTCGCGAGGTCTGCGGCACACTCAAGCTCTACCATCAGCTATTACCAACTGAAATCGGGACTTATCTGACCAGACCACAGTTTTACAGTCTTCTAGAGTGAGCCATTCCCACTGTCTAGTTGGCGATTCTTTGCTTAAGAGAATGGTTCGTCCATGAGGGCACGTTAGACGGCCTCGTCGCGATGAAGACGAGAGTTGGCAATCGGCACGGAAGGGAGATGGATCACTCCGTGTTTGAGAGAGGAGAGAGGAAGCGGAGATGCTTGTTTGCCGGGAGTTCAGCATGGTAGCTTCTCCGGTTGGTGCCTTACGTCACTGACGAAATGCTGTTGTTTTGATTAAGATTGCCACATTTGTAGCCGATGTCACATGTTTAGGTGATGGTGATTGCTTCTGTTTCTAGTGACACATGTTCTCGCTTCCATAATGCAACCGCATTGGACTTGTCTCTAACATAATCCCAACATTCTGAATAGACCATTAGTCGTATCTTGCTACGGGGAAAGGAAGTGATTGATCCGTTAGCCTGTTCCTGAACAGTGACGTCAAGTGATTTGTCACGCAATTAAATTTGTTTGTTGTTTTCTGCCATTTACATGTTATATTTTACGAATTTGTTTGTTAGTGTACTTTTCTGTAGTCTTGAGTTAGTCCGTTGCAGGCTATTTTGTGTGCCGAGAAGCAGATGATATTTTTAAGTGACTGCTAATTTGTACTATACTAGCTCAACCTTTGGTTATATTTAATATTTTATTTCGTTCACTTAAGCGCGGAAGCAGGCCTTGTTATTAATTATAATAGGGTTCTTGTGTGTTCGTGTGTAAGCAGATATTTCTTCTCAGGTTTCGTTCTGAATACCGATGGGTCAGGGTGGCCTAAAGTATGAATCCTATGATAAATTGTCTAGAAGTTCTTGTTTGCTACATCTGATCTTTGTACGCTATCTTTAACCTTACTATTTCAAAGTACTGATGTGCCAGGTAGCCGTCTCACGATTACATTAGTCCTAGACCGGACTGGTGTTTGCTCATCGAGTGACCAACTTTATGCACTTCCTTTCTCGTTTGGTCTTTCGTCGCGGGTCGAATGTTCAAATTCAAATGGCTCTGAGCACTATGGGACTTAACTTCTGAGGTCATCAGCCCCTAGAACTTAGAACTACTTAAACCTAACTAACCTAAGGACATCACACACATCCATGCCCGAGGCAGGATTCGAACCTGCGACCGTAGTGGTCGCGCGGTTCCAGACTGTAGTGCCTAGAACCGCTCGGCCACTCCGGCCGGCGGCCGAATGTAATTTGCCCACTATGAGGACGACTTGTCCGCGCGCTAGAGATTCCGTGGCCCTGTGTTCTGTAGCACAGCTTGGGACTAAAACAGCCATATCGTCCGGAAGTTCTGAGATAGAATTTTGTTGCGAACCGGATCCTTTTCAAATATTTTGGCATTAGCCACTATTGTCCAAGCACCCCAACAGTCCGCTAGTCCTAATGTATCAAGAGATCAATAAATAACTAGGCCGTTAGTTGGTATATCTTTTTGGGGCCACTATTTACCTGTGTGTAAAAATTCCCTTTGTGGGAGCTGTACTGGTGACCTTATTATCCTGCTAATTAATGGCAATGTAGCCCGCATCTCGTGGTCGTGCGGTAGCCTTCTCGCTTCCCACGCCCGGGTTCCCGGGTTCGATTCCCGGCGGGGTCAGGGATTTTCTCTGCCTCGTGATGGCTGGGTGTTGTGTGCTGTCCTTAGGTTAGTTAGGTTTAAGAAGTTCTAAGTTCTAGGGGACTGATGACCATAGATGTTAAGTCCCATAGTGCTCAGAGCCATTTGAACCATTTTTTTTGGCAATGTAATATTCATGTACTGCTGAGTCTCTGTATATCGGAAATTGTCCCGCCTTGCTGCTTATGCTATCTTAAGTTTAGACCTTGCTTTATTCCGTAATTGGGTTGTAGCCTTAAGATTTGTTTTTATGATAAAATTTTGTTTCAGGTTCTTATCGAAGATTAAATTAATACTATAACTATAGTTAACTAATTGGGTTTGTTTTCTTTGAGATTTAAGTGTCTTTCGTGTTAATTCATTGTTTATTTACTTACGGCACGCAAAATCTCTGTTTATAGTTATTAATATTGTAAAATTGTTTGGTGGCCATTCCACCACAGATATTTAATCCTTGAGTAAATTTTTAAATTTAATGGTCAATAAAACTGTGTAATGAAAAGGTGAATGAAGGTTTATAAGCCCCTGGTCCAGTCCATCCCGAAATTTCTAAAAGCCACCGTTCATAGCGTCCAGTCGATATGGTCACGTGCTCGGAGAGGCGCTGAAAGCCATGTCGTACAGTTCGCAAAGGCACTCGCGTCGGTCGTTTGCTGCCATAGCACATTAACTTCAGATTTTACCGCACTGTCGTAACAATACGTTTGCCGTACGTCCCATATTGATTTCTGCGGTTATTTCATGCAGTGTTGCTTGTATGTAAGCACTGAAAACTCCGCAAACGCCACTGCTCTCCGTCATTAACTTTTTGCCGTAGGCCACTGCTTTGTCCGTGGTGACAGGCAATACCTGACGTTTGGTATTTTTTACACTGTCTTAACACTCCAGGAATATTGAATTCCTAACGATTTCCGAAATCAGTGCCCCATGCGTCTAGCTCCAACTGCCATTCGGAATCTGAGTCTGTTAAAACCCGTCGGGCTGCATAATAAACGTTGGAAGCATTTTCAAATGAATCACCTGAGAACAAATAACAGATCCACCATTGCACTTCCCTTTTATACCTAGTGTGAGCAATACTACAGTCATCTGTGTATGTGCATGTTGTAATCCGATGACTTCTGTTACCTCAGTGAAGGGCGTACAGAAGATATCGAACGGATACGAAGGATGACAGCGCGAAGCCTCACATGTTTGTTTGACCCATTAGAGAGAGTCACTGGATCCTTATGAAAATGCACTGACAGGCGCTTAATTGTTGACTCACTCCCGTGAAAGCTTACAAAGTTTGACGCGAGGAACCTAGGAATATACCGTGATCCCATACGCATCCTTTTCATAGGGACCGTGAAGCACTCAGAGCTGTTTAGACAGTCATTCTTCACCCGGTCCATACGTGTATGGAAAGGGAAGAAACCCTAATAACCGAAACAATGGTAAGTAGCGTCTACGACACACTTCACATGGATTGCAGAGTATACAGTAGATATAGTCGTAGCTGTGCAAAGGGGGAGTAGTCATGGGATGCTTAGGACATGTAGCACAAAATTTTTGTGATTTATGCAGTTCGAAAACAGAGCACGACTTAATATCACACTACTGGCAGGATTAGTCCTTCTTGGCAACTGTCTACATTCATTCCATCACCATAGGAGTGTTACATAATGTACGCACTATAATGATCTGACGTGGGAGAGCTACTTAGGTAGGGCCTCTCCTGTTATTGAAATGGTAAGAGGTGAAACAGAAGTGCCTCATGATATCACGTTACCGTATAGTGATTATGTATTTTTTTTTATTTTTCTCCTTGGTGTGTCAAAAAAATTCTTGTCGTAATTCAGCATGATAAAATCTGATGTGGATAAAATCTTTGTCATTTGCCGTTTGCCGGCCGTCTGTGTGTCGTCCTTATAATCTGAGATACACTGAGTGCTGATATAACGCGATAATCTGCAGATACTATTGTTGAGATAATCCGCGACAAATACTTTTAACACTGCCTGATGAGAACGCTGCCGTTTCCCACCACAGTACCAGGATAAGTACCTAGAAGCTGCACGTGCGACTGACAACCTCAGATTTTTTCCCCATAGTGAGAAATTTAGGCTTACATAACCACCTTACGGGAGAAAATACGTTGCTTTCTCTGAACTATGTGACAAGATAGATATAATAATTATTATTTCCCATCATACTTAATAATAACTAGAAAAATTTGTCTATATCCTATGGAATAAATATATTAACCTGATGTAATGGTTACTTTCAGAACAGTTACAGAAGTTTAATATGTGTCCGACAATCTGCTGAAAAGGAAAAGAAAAACAGAGATTTTCTGTCGTGCCATTACATGTTGAAAAGAATCTGAACCGTTGTCACGTGATCAATAGTAGTTGAAGATACATCTCTGATTAATGAGCCAAAATGGCTAGCGGGTATGACGTCCTTAAATAGTACTCTGTTAACGATGAGGGAACCCTGTTGTTACATGACGATCTAAATCCAGCAATTTTTTTGTGAGCTACTTGTTGCTAGAGGACTGGGATACTTTATCCGCAATATTGCACATTTACTACATCCACGATGTCAAGGATGTTACAACAAACATATTTAAGTCATTACTATTTATCATTAACAGCAAAATGTTTTTGTGTTGTGTGAATTGTGTAAGATGGTATTTCAATTATCTACATGACAATCCTCTAGTTTAAAGTTTGAAACCTCGTTACAATACTGAAATATCACAGGTGAGCGCTCTCGAGTTTTTGCACAGAAGATTCCGTGGAAGAGCTTTGCAAAGCCCATTGTGACGCAACATGCTCTGCAAAAGCACTGTGTTCATGGCGAAGTTGGATACGGGATATTTACAAACCAAA
This sequence comes from Schistocerca americana, assembly GCF_021461395.2. Classification (NCBI taxonomy): domain Eukaryota; kingdom Metazoa; phylum Arthropoda; class Insecta; order Orthoptera; family Acrididae; genus Schistocerca; species Schistocerca americana. Next base: position 345,180,562 of record NC_060119.1, read on the forward strand.
ATGGTTTTCCCACTCAAGTAGGTACCTGGCTAATACAACTGTGACAAAAAAAGCTACAGCAAACGAACTGTCTGAACAGCAATATATAACGTTAGTAAGAAACCAACATCAACTTCATTTTCAGTGGTGATACAGAAAAACCAAGAAACATTATTTTATAGATTTCCCTCCCACATTGATATAAAATTGTTGCATATTTACTGTTAAGTTTCTTATTTCAGAATTGAATAATATATGTGAAACTAGTACTGTTGAACTACAGCAGACACAGAAGTTCTGACTACTGACAGAACAATATTCTGAATAAACGCACGTATGTAGCCATCGGCGGTGACAGATCATATCAGTGGAGTTCTAACAATCGCCGAGCAATACTAATACAAAAACATATCACAGTAGGCACCCTTTGTGGTGTCGGAAGTTAGGATAGTCCCACGGTAATTTCTGCCTGTCATCAGAGCCTCCTACCCATATTTCAGACGGCTAAGTTACTCCCTGACAACTGCAAAGGGTTGGGCGCGGCTGCTTGGCGGCTTACAACCAATAACTGACACAATTTTATAAACTTCTGTATAGCAGCTCATCAGTGTTGTCACAGCTATGTTTTCGCCTGCAGCTTTAAGTACTTCGCAATTCAAAGCTGGCAACTGAGCTGCAAGCTGTCAGCAATCGTCTTAGGCCTCTCGACTATAGTCAAGCCTTCACGCTGGCGACTCGATTACTACCAGTAAAACCGTCAGTATTAGCTTACTCCACGATCTCTCTCCCAACATTTTCGGCGTAGTTACTTATTGCCTCCTTTTCAAGGTTCGAACTTCTAACAACCCTACCACAACAAAGGTCAAAAATTAATTATGATTGTAGTGTTGCTCACGGTGCTAAATATTGCACTTTCGGGCAACAAAAAAGTTATATTATGTGGCAGGTGTCATTAAAGCAAAGTTAATAAAGTCATTTCTTGAAATAATGGATAAACTAGGCACTCATCTTTTCGTGTTTCCCACGCTGGTCTCGTTGTGAACTCATAGCTCAATCGTCGACAATCTAGGTAGTGATGATTCCAAGCTCGGATGCAAAGAGGCCTAGGTGTTATTCTGCGATATTCAAAAGTTTTATAATGTGTTTCATAAACCATTCTTGAAGATCAAACTTTTGCAAGTTAGCACAATGGTGATGTAAAAAAGTAATCAGCACTCCGAATTTAAGTTACTCTTCTTCTTTATTACTTTTGTTGCAATACCACGTAACTCACAAAACATGACTTCACAATATAAAACATACTTGAAAATATCTTCCTCACTGTTAAAGTTCACATTTTATAAACTGACTACAATTTGCGTCTTTTCAACGTGACGACCAAGACTTGACTCTATCTAATAACCGCTTACGCGCCCAAAAATCAGAGTTACAAGTACGTCAAAGATCATACTGACAAAAGAATGAATTCACATAAGAATAATATCATTGTAATATAAACATATCGATGTATCAAAGTACCTCTACATTAATGAAATCAAATCTGAATGTTATCTCAGAAAGATGTTAACTACTTTACAGAAACACAGTAGAATATTGCTGGTATCGAAAGGTTGAGGTGACGTGCCGTAATGGTTACGTAATTCAAGTACCATTACAAACTCCATTCTTCTAAATTTCACAGAAATGCAGGTGTGTGGCCAAGAACGCTTTTCGAGATGCACTTTGAACATATGCAGTTGATACTGCAGTTGATTTATGTCCGCAGTTCGCACCAGAAATCCAGTGCCAGCCCAACTGAATGGGAAGAAGGGGAGGCGGGGGTGGGGGGTGGAGGGGGAGGGTGAAGGCTCTTGCGGGGCTGGACGGGGTGCAGGCAGGGGAGCACGACCGTGGTGTTTCCGACTTTAGTATCACTAACTCTCTAACAACCAACCGTTTCACGCCACAGCTTCCTATGCCCTCGAACTCCACACGATAAGAAATAAGGTGTTACAAGTACCTCCTTGAAGGACGTTCATTTGCAGTGTATACTGACCATGGTATTTTGAGTCCGCCCCCGGTAGCTGAGTGGTCAGCGCGACAGAATATCAGTCTTAAGGGCCCGGGTTCGATTCCCGGCTGGGTCGGAGATTTTCTCCGCTCAGGGACTGGCTGTTGTGTTGTCCTAATCATCATCATTTCATTCCCGTTGACGCGCAAGTCGCCGAAGTGGCGTCAAATCGAAATACTTGCACCCGGCGAACGGTCTACCCGACGGGAGACCCTAGTCACAGGACATTTTTTTATGGTCTTTTGACACGTGCATTTAAACAACGAAACAATAAAGCAACTCCTATGCAGTTGTGTCACCTACAGTTGGTATCACAATTTATAACAGATATCAGACAATTTTCCGGAATACAAAATAGTGTGGCTGACAACCTATCCAGACTGGCACAAGTAGTACCAGTTGATTACGAGAAGATAGCGGATGGTGTACCGTTTTCTACTTCGCCCCGCACCGCTACGCCCACCACCGACGCTGTTTACTGGTTCCGTGAGTAGACTGAAAAGTGGGAGAACTACCCGTTCCGGTTCTTGGAGCACGGCCAAGTAAGGCGTATCATAGATTCAGCTGATAAGGCTGCCTTGTTGTTGAAGCAGCGCAGGTTTCTAAGAAGTTGAAGCCCTCCATTGAGGCCGAGAAACTTCCCTTTGATAAGCTTTATCGGTTGCTTATGCAGTATTTTTGACTTCAAATCCATGTGGTTGCAGCTTAACCAAAAACACAAGCGCCCTGGGCAGTCGTATGCGGTCTGGATCGCCGATTTGTAGGTCCCTTCGTACAAGTGTCGTTTTGAGTGTTCCAAGTGTGCATCATATTATGCAGACTAGCTAATTCGGGATTAGTTCCCGATCACGAGGTTCAGAGTAAGGCGTTGTCCATGTCTGACGCTTCTTTAGCCTTGCCCTAACTGCAGAAATGCAAGAGCTCACGGTGGCGAAATCTTTCTGATAACTGGTGGGTGGGTAAATTGGATGTGCTTGGTAAACAACCCCTGCTGCTCCACGGGATACCCCAGACGGCTTCGCCAGCCGTCGGTTCTAGGCGCTACAGTCTGGAACCGCACAACCGCTACGGTCGCAGGTTCGAATCCTGCCTCGGGCCTGGGTGTGTGTGATGTCCTTAGGTTGGTTAGGTTTAAGTAGTTCTAAGTTCTAGGGGACTGATGACCTCAGAAGTTAAGTCCCACAATGCTCAGAGACAGCCAGGCGGCTTCGCCTTCCGCGGAGTTGCCGCCTGTTTCCGCTATTGATTCCGGTGCAATGGTGTCTCGGCGCTGTACATCCTCGCCTGCACCGAGCTTGGTTTCGCGCCGTTCGCGCTGTCGTAATTCCAGCCAGCGGCGTTTTTCAGGTCGTCGTTCTCCCTCCGCTCTTTGGACGAGCCAGTGGTTATGCCAAGATTGTCATTTGTTTGCCGTGACTGCCCACATGTGGCCGCCAGGTGTGGGGTGAGACAATGGGTAGGTCATTTTCCAGCTGTTTCTCGAAGTCGTCGGCCCGTGAGTGACTCATCAGACATCCGAAATTTTCACTGCACTCTAGAGCTGTTTCCAGCGAATGTCGCCCCGGCGTATTTTGCTGATGTTGATAGGTGACGGATGGACTGTCGAAATTCATGTAGACACGGGAGCGACGTTCACCCTAATTATCTTCGACACATACATTCTCTTGAGGTGACAGGAATTGCAACGGCCATTTCGTCAGGTTGTGTCTTATAGAAAAGGGCGCGTTCCTTTGTGGGGCCAATTCTACATCTCTGCACGTTATAAGAATGTGGAATGGCAACAGTGGTCACTTCTCTTTTGGCACAAAATATCTTTGGGCTCGGCGCGTTTTCTATTTTTGGCTTCCAGGTCGTTGAGAAAGTGCATTTAGCGTCTCAGTCCGTTCATTTTCACGATCTGTATTCGTTACTGTGGTTCAAAAAATGGTTCAAATGGCTCTGAGCACTATGGGACTTAACATCAATGGTCATCAGTCCCCTAGAACTTAGAACTACTTAAACCTAACTAGCCTAAGGACATCACACAACACCCAGTCATCACGAGGCAGAGAAAATCCCTGACCCCGCCGGGAACCGAATCCGGGAACCCGGGCGCGGGAAGCGAGAACTCTACCGCACGACCACGAGCTGCGGACGTTACTGTGGTCCTATAGCCCGCTGTTTGAATATGTCTTGGGCTGAGCAGAAAATTTCCAAGCCTCTCTTCCTCTTAAGCCATCGCCGGTACCTAAATTTTATCATCTCGTCCCCATTCCCTTCACAATATGCGAAAAGTCAAACGCTAACAGCGTTGGCAGCATCAAGGCCTTGTTTCTCCTATTTCATCCAGTTAGTGGGTCGCCACTCCTTTGGTGGTGATTCAGAAGCCCGACGGCGCAGTGCACACCTTTGTGGCGATTTTAAACAGACGGTCAACGATCAACGTGTCGCAGATTCGTATTCCATTCCACAAAAGACAGAATTATTGGCCAAGTTGTCGAGTGGCCAGTATTTTTCCAGCACCGACTTGCGCGATTCTTACCTGCAGATGCCTCTCGATGCGATTTCTCGGACTTTCCTAGCCTTCAACAGCTCGTTTGGGCTTTATTAGTTTAGTCGATAGCCTATTGCAATCTCGTGTGTGCAGGGCATTTACCAATGGTATTTGGAGCAGATGGTTCAGATACTGCGTCAGTTACCCTGATGACATCTGGATCACGAGCGCTACTCAAGAGGAGCATTACGTAAACTTCAACCGTTTTTCCAGGCCTCCAGCAGAGTGGCCTTCACTGCAAGATGTGAAGTTCAGTTTTTTCTGCTCAAAGGCGCATTTTTTGCCTCTTGGGCATTTTGAGTTCAGTTGAAGCACTCAAACACCTTAATAACAAATTAAGCGCGATACAACTCAGCGAAATAGAAAATCACGTTGCAGTAAAGCTTAAACTAAAATGAGATAAGGGACACTAATGGTGTTCCGTCAATATGGCAACGAGCATTCGAGTCATAGTACTTAAAGCAGGGCTCGTTCTTTGCAACAAGTTTATCCCTACTAAACACGTCAGGTAGAAAATAAAATCTGTGCTTTATACATCACACAGTAACGACACAAGTTGTGTATGGAACACGTATTAATCAAAAGCGTTCACGTCGCGACGACTCTTAATCAGATTTATATAAATATCCGAGAGCAAATTACACACATTCGTTGATTTCACGTGCTAAAAACACGTTGTAAACAGTAACATGCACTTTTCCCAGCGAATCCATACTCCTCAAGGCTAACTGTCGTAGCATACTGAGGAAGTAAGACCTCTAGAATATTTTTTTTATAATGTGTGGCTACAGCTCTGTCCTCGAATAATCAGAGTTGGGCGTTCACTATCCCGCTTTAATATCAATAACGAAAGAATGACCACACTTTGCACAATACAATCACTACCACCCCTCAAGGGACCGATGACCAAGCAGTATGGTCTCTCTCCCCCTCAAACCAACCACCTCTCAAATTCACTATTAGAATCATGGCATTACCTTATTCACAGACATCCTGCACACACTTGAAGATGAATAACTAAATGATGATGGATTCATATTGGCTATTCAGTTACTTACTGTTGGTGCGCTGAAAGGGACAGACGTAAGTCTATTGCACCCTTGGAATAAAACATTCTTTGCATTCAAGGCCGTAGGAGATTTCTACGGGGGTCATCCTATGATTAAAGAGACAAATTGGTCTAGAGAAAAAAGCGTTTATTTTTACAAAGCTAAACTTTTTCTTCTTTTCAACATAATCTCCTTGAACATTTACGCACTTGTTCCAACCAGCTACAAGCTTTTTTATTGTGGCTGCAAAGAACTCTTTATCTTGATGTTTGAACCAGTTTCCCACAAACCTTTTCACGTCCTCGTTGTCCTGGAACCTCCTATCACGAATGTCCCCCCCCCCCCAGTGTACCAAACAAATGGAAATCACTAGGTGCTAAATCAGGACTGTAAGGGGGATGAGGCAGTACTTCCCAATCCATTTTGTCGATGGTTCACGGGTTAATTGAGCAATATGAGGACGTGCGTTGTCTTGATGGAGAATCGCACTTCTCCTCTGAGATCCACGACGTCTCTCTCTCATGGTTGGCTTCACCTTGTTTAAAAGCAAATCCTATTATTATTGACTGTTCATTGTACGCTGCTCTTCAAAAAATGGTGCAAATGGCTCTGAGCACGATGGGACTCAACTGCTGAGGCCATTAGTCCTCTATAACTTAGAACTACACTCCTGGAAATTGAAATAAGAGCACCGTGAATTCATTGTCCCAGGAAGGGGAAACTTTATTGACACATTCCTGGGGTCAGATACATCACATGATCACACTGACAGAACCACAGGCACATAGACACAGGCAACAGAGCATGCACAATGTCGGCACTAGTACAGTGTATATCCACCTTTCGCAGCAATGCAGGCTGCTATTCTCCCATGGAGACGATCGTAGAGATGCTGGATGTAGTCCTGTGGAACGGCTTGCCATGCCATTTCCACCTGGCGCCTCAGTTGGACCAGCGTTCGTGCTGGACGTGCAGACCGCGTGAGACGACGCTTCATCCAGTCCCAAACATGCTCAATGGGGGACAGATCCGGAGATCTTGCTGGCCAGGGTAGTTGACTTACACCTTCTAGAGCACGTTGGGTGGCACGGGATACATGCGGACGTGCATTGTCCTGTTGGAACAGCAAGTTCCCTTGCCGGTCTAGGAATGGTAGAACGATGGGTTCGATGACGGTTTGGATGTACCGTGCACTATTCAGTGTCCCCTCGACGATCACCAGTGGTGTACGGCCAGTGTAGGAGATCGCTCCCCACACCATGATGCCGGGTGTTGGCCCTGTGTGCCTCGGTCGTATGCAGTCCTGATTGTGGCGCTCACCTGCACGGTGCCAAACACGCATACGACCATCAATGGCACCAAGGCAGAAGCGACTCTCATCGCTGAAGACGACACGTCTCCATTCGTCCCTCCATTCACGCCTGTCGCGACACCACTGGAGGCGGGCTGCACGATGTTGGGGCGTGAGCGGAAGACGGCCTAACGGTGTGCGGGACCGTAGCCCAGCTTCATGGAGACGGTTGCGAATGGTCCTCGCCGATACCCCAAGAGCAACAGTGTCCCTAATTTGCTGGGAAGTGGCGGTGCGGTCCCCTACGGCACTGCGTAGGATCCTACGGTCTTGGCGTGCATCCGTGCGTCGCTGCGGTCCGGTCCCAGGTCGACGGGCACGTGCACCTTCCGCCGACCACTGGCGACAACATCGATGTACTGTGGAGACCTCACGCCCCACGTGTTGAGCAATTCGGCGGTACGTCCACCCGGCCTCCCGCATGCCCACTATACGCCCTCGCTCAAAGTCCGTCAACTGCACATACGGTTCACGTCCACGCTGTCGCGGCATGCTACCAGTGTTAAAGACTGCGATGGAGCTCCGTATGCCACGGCAAACTGCCTGACACTGACGGCGGCGGTGCACAAATGCTGCGCAGCTAGCGCCATTCGACGGCCAACACCGTGGTTCCTGGTGTGTCCGCTGTGCCGTGCGTGTGATCATTGCTTGTACAGCCCTCTCGTAGTGTCCGGAGCAAGTATGGTGGGTCTGACGCACCGGTGTCAATGTGTTCTTTTTTCCATTTCCAGGAGTGTAGTTAAACCTAACTAACCTAAGGACATCACAAACATCCATGCCCGAGGCAGGATTCGAACCTGCGACCGTAACGGTCTTGCGGTTCCAGACTGCAGCGCCTTTAACCGCACGGCCAATTCGGCCGGCGCTGCTCTTCGAGATAATCACAAAAAACTGGACCTTCAGCATCCCAAAACACTCTCAACATGACTTTTCCTGCTGATGTTTGGGTTTTGAATTTTTTATTGGCAGGTGAGTTGGTATGCTTCCACTCCATGCTTTCTTTTTTGATTCTGGCTTATAATAGCGAACCCAAGTTTCAACACAAGTTGAAATTTTGTTGAGGAAGTGCTCACTTTCTCTTTCATAACGCTCCCATAGCTCTGTGCACACTCTCAACTTTGTTTCCTTGTGTAGCCGTGTCAACTCCATTGAGACACATCTTGCATATGTTTTGCGCTGCTTCAGCTTGTTACAGATAATGTTATGAACTGTACCAGTACTAACTTGAACCTTATCAACTATCATTTCCATAGTCCACTGTCGTCGGCGCGAATAATGTCATCAATTCGACTTAAAGTGACGGAGCTGAAACTGCAACTGGTCGGTGTTCGTCAGTATCTGAGTTGCGACCATTTTTGAACTGCTCTATCCACTTGTAAACATTTGCACGATTAATACAACCTTCACCATAAACTTTAGACATTCTACAGTATATATTCACTGGTTTCTCGCCTTCAGAAGGTTCAACTAATGTGGACGTTTCAAGAAGACTCTCCATCTTTAAATGTATTTTTAAGCTTACAAACAAAAGAACGTTGATACAGCAGTTGATCAGTGCTCCTCCCAGTGATGCCAACTTAAAGCCATAAAAGTACCAAACTTATTGTACTAACAGTTTTTCCCCCAGACCTATTTGTCTCTTTAATTATTGAATGACCCTCGTACATAATGTGGTATTCCTTTTCGAAAATTCAGCTGCTGCACACACGTTACAGAATCTAAACAGGTATCCATTATTAAGTCACCATTACCCGCACATGTAACAAACAAAATCGTATGACACTCCAACACTCATTTTTGTTTTTTCGTAACAATCTCAATTTTGCCAGTTGCAACAACAGATCCGTCTCGCAGTGATCCTTCTCCTGTTCCAAACTGTTAAGTAGGTAAGGCGCTTAGCAACAGGAAATTACAAATGTGCTTCGACTTGAACAGTTTTGTGCTTTCTCCATCCATCTCCTTGGCCACTGAAAAGTATCTCCGAATGGGGGTACTCTAGTATATATTGCAGTCGCAATGATAGTAGTGGGACAATCTTCACATCGCCCCATGTTGCGGTTTGCCTCCATCGGGAAAGAAGTATATATTGAGGGCTAAGCCTATTGGAAATTTTGGGAATTTGTGGTAAGTTCCTATGACACCAAACAGCTGAGGTCATCGGTCCCTAGGCTTACACACTACTTAATCTAACTTAAACTAACTTTCGATAAGGACAACACGCACACCCATACATGAGGGAGGTCTTGAACCTCCGACAACGAATTGTGACGAGGCGCCTCAGACTGCGTGGCTACCTCACAGGCGGCAAACCTATTGTTCTCCTTTGATTGACAGGTCCTTAAACTATTGCTCTGTTAAGAGGATTAAGATGCCCCTGTGGATAATCTATCCTTTTGATCGACAGGTTATGACCCCCTGGGGATAATCCTTCCTTTTGATTGACAGGTCGTTAACCTATTCTCCCCGCATCCCTCCCCTTCAATTTGATTGACTAATTAATTGAATCGGTCAATTATGTAAATCCACCCCCTGGGAAATCCTCCATCGCCACGACTCCCCTCCCCCTAGCGGAAATTAGCGGAAGGACGACTCAGATGATCGGTCATTTGCAGGAAAATCTATTGCAGTGTATGGAATATTGTTTAAACAATTTAGGCAATGTGTGGAATATTGTTTATTTGTACAATTTACGCGATACAAGGCGATGTTCGGAAAAAAGATAATTTATTTAGTTAAAAAATTTGTCGGGTAATTTACTGCAGTGCATGGAATACCGTTTATTTATTGGAGTATAGATTATTTAAAGAATTTGTCAGAAAGTCGACTGCAGTATGAAGTAATTAAATAATTGCGGCCCTTTTTTATTCTGATTGCGCTTGGAGACGCTGAGCAGCCTTGGTTCATATTTGCTGCCGGAGTCAGGGGTGTTAAGGCTGTTATTAGTTATATTCCTCACTTTTCTAAGCACATTGGTGTCTAAGCACAAAAGGGAAAATGAGAACAATTACATATCTAAAAGTTAGTGACATATTTCGAAACCCACCATCACTTTCTGCAGACTGACAAATTACTAGCATCTCAGCGGCAAACTATTTTGTACAGAGCAAGAAATATACAGCAGTTATGTTGCACTGACAGTTAAACTGCTGTATCCTCTTTAGCCGCTTTTATGTCGTCTCGTTATCTCTGTAGAGCTGTACTTTCGGAAGCTAGGAGACGATGTTGGTGGGTGGCCGGTATTCTCGTTATTTAACACAAACGCACTCGAGTAATATCCGGGTTCTTTATTCATAAACAAAGCGTAACTTAAGTTTACACAAGTTGTGGTACAAGTTCTCTTCTGTATAGTCCACGTAGCCTCAGTGCTGTTGAAACAGAAGTCCGCTACGTTCACTATAAGGTTGTTATGTGCTGCCTGTCTCTGTGCTAGAGGCTAAGTCTGCGGCTCCGTCTTGGTGACACGCTCGAACTCCACTGCGTACAGACCCGAAGTGGCTAACTAACTGGTTCAAAAATGGCTCAAATGGCTCTGAGCACTATGGGACTTAACATCTATGATCATCAGTCCCCTAGAACTTAGAACTACTTAAACCTAACTAAGGACATCACACACATCCATACCCGAGGCAGGATTCGGTCACGCGGTTACAGACTGAAGCGCCTCGAACCGCACGGCCTCACGGGCCGGCCAACTAACTGGTGTAACAGGCTCGAGTAACCAGGCTAAACTGACTGGCTAAACCCGAACGAACTGGCCTCCAGTCCGCAGTGGCGATCCTAAATACTGGCGGCTGAGAGGGCGTTGGCAGCATGTTTCCAGGGAGTCTTGTCATTGGTCTTTATAGATACTCTCATAACGTCTATGGTGCATGGTGTGCTGGCGCCATCGTACGCGAGCATATTCCTCCCCCTGGAAATGCGGCACTGTTGTGTAGTGAGGCTGCAAATGACAATGGGGAGGGAGGCAGGACACTGGATGTTGAGATGGGCTGGGAGCCGTGACTGGAGAACGACGGGCTCTTGACTGTACCCCGCCGTCAGGCTTGCGAGGCAACAGAAACTTCCTCTGGAGAGCTGCTGCCAGGGCACATGTCCAGGCCTGAGGGTGTGTGCTGGGGCGACGATGGCGACGGCGACGGTCCATGGGGTCGGCGGGAGGAGACAGCGCGGGCGGGGGCGAGGGCGCACCGTCCACCCGCTCCTCCTGGGGTGTCCGGGAAGGCCGCGCAGTCTCATGAAGCCTTGAATCTGGGGGAAGAAAAGCAGCAGAATCACAGGGCAAAGGACATGCGCGAATTTGGTTCTAGTGGAGGCGCTGCAAACCATCGGGACCTGCAGTTAAGTACATATAAGAGCCAACGCGCTCCTGGATTATGTCTTTTTCCCAGAGCCCACGGTTGCCATAAACCGTGAAAAGAAAAGATCTAACAGAGCAAAGCGATACTTGCGGACCATTGGCGGCGCCGGATGCTGCGGTCGGTGGAGGAAGTGTAGCGGCATCCGATGGTGGCGGCAATGCAGAAGTTCCGCCAGTGAGGTCCGTCTTGTGGGTGGGAGAGATAGGAAGCGAGAAAGAGTTGCAGCACCTGTTTCCACATGTGGGTGGCGCGAAGCCTGCCCATTTGTTGCTTGAAATTGCATACAAAGCGTTCTGCTTCTCCGTAGGACTGCGGGTGAAGCGAAGCACTTGTAAGACGACGAAAGCCGCTGCATTCATAAAACCGTTCACAGTCACGTGAAGTGAACTGTGGTCCGTTGTCTGACACAAGTACGTCTGGCAAACCTATTAAAATACCGCAGCCAAAGCTTGTATGGTGTTGCATGACATGGTAGAAGCCATAGGCATCGCAGATGGAAACTTGCTGAAAGTCTGCCACTATGAGCCAACAAGTGTTCCAAAACGGTCCTGCAAAGTCTATGTGCACACTTTCCCATGGCGATTTAGTCTTAAGCCAAGCTGCAAATGTCTCTGGCGGAGTGGATTGGTTCTCCACGCACGTGCGACACTGTTCCGTCATCTGTTCAATGTTGACGTCCATGCCCTGCCAAGTACAGTGCCGGCGCGCTAATTGTTTAGTGCGAACAATCCCCCATTATCCTTGGTGGAACAATCGCAACACGCCCTTTTGCAACACTTTTGTAACAAGCACACGAGGCTGTCCACTCATTTTGAACAAGTGTCACACCCTGTTGAATTGAAAGGCTATGCCAACGTGCAAAATACCGATCCACAACTGAGTTCTGGATTCTGTATTCTGTTCAATGAACGAGACCAAGATGTACGAATGTATTGCAACAAAATCTTGACGTCCGCGTCTGCTTCCGTGGCCTGTGCAATTTTGCTGTAGTGCAAGGGTAAAGTTTCCAGCAATTCCGGATCCTGTGCGTCGATTTTGCAACCACATGCGACGGATGCCTCAAATTCAGTGTCTTGGCCAATCGGAAGGCGAAATGAAACGTCTGCATTGCCATGCTTTGCCTTGGGTCTGTACACAATTTCATACTGCTATTGCGAAAGCAACAAAGCCCACCATTGCAATTTTTGAGCACTGCGCTTAGGAACCGGCTTTGACAGATGAAACCAGGGCTGCAAAAGCTTGTGATCTGCCACTAAATAGAACTTGCGACAATACAAATAGTGATGGAATTTTCCTCTTTTTCTATCTGAGAATAATTGCATTGAGTTTTAATTAACAACTTTGAGGCAAAATCAATGCGTCTGTCTTGTGCACCAATTCTGTGCGACAGCACAGCGCCGATTCCATAGGCGGAAGCGTCGGCTTGCACAACTACTGGCTTGGCAGGGTCGAAACGCACTAAACATCTGTCAGTAAGCAAAGGATTTTTGCATTTCTGTATCAAAAGGCAAATTTTGCGACGCAAGCGGTGCAATGGAGCTGCGATGTGAGCGGCATTCGGAATGAACCGAATGTAGTACGTCGTCTTGATAACTACTGACCGCAGTTCAGACACATTGCGAGAAACAGGTAGGTCACGGATTGCAAACAAATGAGTTTGGTGAGGTTGCACACCCTAACTGTTTATCACCTGAAGTAAGTACCGTAGTTTGAAAAAACTCACTTTTCGAGACGACATTTGAGTCCTGCTTCTGACAGCACTGTAACAAGAATACGCAAATTGGCAATGTGCTCCTCTGGTGTACGACCTGAGACAACAATATTGTCAACGTAATTTGAACAAAATGGCACTTTTTTTGTCAACTGGCCCAAGTAACGCTGAAAAATAGCGGGTGCGGAAGCACTACCGAAGATCAAACATAAATACTTGAACAGTCCTAAGTGTGTACTCACAACAAACACTTTCTGCGATTCTTCATCCAATGGAATTCTCAAATAGGCATCACGCAGATCTATCTTATAAAGTCCTGCACCAAGCCTGTCCATGAGTTCCTCAGGGCGAGGTAACGGATAAGTGTCAGCTACTGTCTGTGTGTTGACTGTAGACTTGAAGTCAACACAAATGCGAATGCCACCAGAAGGCTTAGGCAATAACACTAGGAGACTAGCCCATAGACTACCTTGAATGGGAGCAATTACACCGTTATCTTGCAATTCTTTCAATTCTCTGGCTACTTTGTCTCTTAAAACAATTAGAACGCGGCTGGCCCAAAAACCCTTAGGCTGTGCATTGTCTCTCAATGGAACATGTGCGGCGAAATTAGCTTTTCCCATTCCGTCTGAAAATAGTTCAGCAAATTCTTCAAGCAAGCTAGCTACATTGGCTTTCGGATCAAAAGCCGATATGGAAAGTACATGCTCTTGGATGCTAAGGCCAAACAAATTAAAGGCATCTAAACCGAAAATGTTTTCACTGTCTCATATCAACACCGTAAAAGTCACTGTCCTGGTGTGAGATTTGTTTATGGCAGGCAAACTACACTGTCCAAGCACTGGAATTTCCTGTCCATTCTAAGCAGTGAGGTGCTTGTTAGATTTAGAAAGGCGTGATGAGCCTAACTGTTCGTACGTGGCACAATTAAGCAAAGTTGCTGAGGCATGTGTCCAACTGGAAGTTCACACGATGGCCAATAGTTCGTAATGAGACAAATAGTTTGTTAGAACGTCGTTGCACAGCGCTAGTGCGAGAAGAAGGAACAACCATAATCTTAATGTTGTCAGAACCTGCTGTAGGTTTTGAAAACATGACGTTCACTGCATGTGCACGAGCCTGTTTTTCCTGAGAGTGAGCAAAATTGGCGTTTTTCTGCCGTTGCAAACAAACTTCTTGGACGTGGCCTCTTTTCCCCACACCTGTACACGTTGAGTTACGTGGTGGGCAATTTTGTTTATGGCAAGCAAAACATCTAGGGCAAGACTTGACTGAGTTCACCTGCTTGTTTACATGTTAACGATCACAAGTAGACAGTGCTCCAAGTCACACACAGAACACGCAGTTGTATATGAATCGAACACTGATTATGTCACACAACTGATGCATCGTAACAGAATAATGGAAAAAGTGGTCGAAAGACCTGCAGCAACATCTCCCTCTCTCTCCCTTGAATGCATAATCAGTCTACCCATAAATCATACCTCGTTAAAAATTCGTCTCAACCGATCGCTGCGTCCACTCTCGGTCAGCCTTTAACACAGATACAAGTAAGTTTAGAGACAGATTGTTTTCTTTTTCCCAGGAAAGCATCAAAGACTCGTGTGTGTCGCTATCATCTCAGTAGACATACAACAGAATGTTTCCTCGATTAAAAAAATGACTGTTTCCCTCGTTGCGGTGGTTCCAAGTCGACACTTTCTAGTATTCCTTTTGCTGTTGCATACTCGTTCCCATGTACAAGAATTGTTCTGCACCAAGCAGAAGACATGCAAGTATTCCCTCAATTTCCCCGAATTTTGACGTATTTTTCTTCAATTTATATTTATTTTCCCTCATTTTTCATAATTTTATCGATTTTATGTCACTTCTACCCATGTGATCATGACATCACTTCTCGTTCCATATTCTGACATTGCTTGTAAATGTAGTACAGTTGCTAACATCTAGCGCAAATACACTATTTTCCTGGGTGGTCATCGTAGTATAGCACTGTAGTCGAATGCATCCAGTCACCTCCAGCCACATATTCTGTAGGTTTGCTCTGTTTTCTATACGTCTATGCCGCAGATGGCTCCCATGACCCAGAGTACACCCGAGTTAGCATTCAAGTGTGGATCCACCACACGCTATATCCAAAGCGATGTTGGCATGCAGATCCACAATATTAGCATTCAAGTGCGGATCCACCACAGGCTATATTCAAGGCGATGCTGGCATGCAGATCCACAATATGCCACGTCTGAATAGGGTTTGAAGGTGGATCCGTCACGTATAATATCTGGAGTGATGCGGAGATGCAGATCCACAGTATACCACATCTGGGATAGTGTTTGAAGCATGTTGCCATGTCACTGGTTGGCATTGCAAAAAACTGATAAATTGCTAAAATTTATTGCATTATCAATTGTGTTGCTTATTACAGTTCATCGGTGGTGTCTTTTCCAGCCCATCTGTCCCCTGGTATGCTGTTGGTTACCACATAATGATTGACATCACTTGTTTCAGATGGAGAAAAGGTCTTGGTGGGGTGCAACACGATCCAGGGACAGCTAGTACCGAAAGAGTGATCGCGTACATGACCGCATTTTGAGGAATCAATCGAAATGCTATTGGGCAGTACAAAAACGATAGCCAGTTGGTGCTAGTGTTTACATATCTTTTTTATTTTTTTAATACACCTGTAGGTGGCATTCAGAAATGTTATGCTGCTTGAACGCAAAGATACTGTGACTTATGTTGCGACATATCAATAGAAGTTTGTGGGAAATAATCAGACTACTATTCACGTAAAAAAATTATGTATGTCAAGTCATAAGGGGACGACAGATTTGACGTGGTGAATTGTGATTTCAACGCATTGAGGAGTATATCCGAAAGTAAGGGGTGATATTTTCATTTCGTAAACAGCTGCTATGTAGCAATGCGAGGGTTCAACTGGGTCTGTTACAGTGTACAAACAGGATAGGCAGTACAGCTGTAACAAAGTGGATAAACAAAACGTCCCCTCATTGGCTACCCTAAGCATAAGTTCACTTGTTCCTTACTGCGCTATCGACTGCGACGTTGATTACAGAAATCAGCCAGTATCGGTGATGTATTTCCAACCCAGGAGTGCCGGACACCTGTGCTTTTACAACACATTTTTGAGAGAGTCTTGACAGAATGCAGCACCTCCTAGAAGCGCTGACTGGAAGACTTAAACGTCAACTAATTTCCTAGAACTTCACAACAAGTAACGATACTTCAACAACGTGAAAAAGAGTGTACGCATTGATTTCTTCTGTCTTGTACAAAAATGGATAGATCTACATTTTGTGTGAGAAATTCAAGGTGTATGATCAATAACCTCGTTGTCTCGGATTGAGTAAGGTGGGTTTTTGTACTGGGAGGTTTATATCGGGATGGAATTGGTTAGAACTACTGTGTACATCCAAGCTGCAGCTGCTTGTTTCACAGTGCACTGTGGCTGGCTGCAGCGGCGGTCACAAGGAGTTGGCAACCGGAAGTAACGAATTAGCTCAGCCTGTGACGTGTAGTTAGGTACAAAGACTGCGCTGACCTGTCTGATCTTGCCCACGGCAGCGAGGACTAGCGAAGTGAGCAGTGTGTTGTGCGAGCGTGACAGAACCAGATGTGTGAGTTGCATGAGAGAAGTTTCAAAATGGGACTCCAATCACCCCTGGGTGCCCTCCATGGCCGGGGGCTATGCACTCTGGCATACACGAGCAGCCACAACTGCGGCTGCGATCGCTGCGGCAGTTCTCATTGATCTCTGAGCGTGGGGCGCTGCGTCTGGACCTCAGGACATGAGTGCATGGGATATGTGAGTGTTTCAACAATCTCTAACATCTAGTAGTGGCATCTACTGCTACGAACTGCATCGTGGTTTAAGTGTGTCGTGTTTAGTGCTTCTCAATACATTGCTGTGGACTCTCTCTTGCAGAGGTATTTGTTGTTGTTGTTACAACACATGGTAGATCCTTCCTCCTCCTTCTGAATATAGTGGAGACTATCAATTTAGGAATTCTATAATGCTTCAAAAACCCAATCGCAACGTCAAATTCCCGATTGATCAATTTATTGCTTCTGCTAGTTTTATTGCAAGCACACATCTGTCCTACCCCTCACGCAAATTGTTTAAGGACATAGCATCCAACTCAGCTAAAATTGGAAATTTTCAGCTACCTCCAATGTGATGGACTTCCCATCGATTGACCTAACTATGCTTGTATCCACCGGTAGGAAAGTGGAAAAGAATCCAGTAGAGTTTGGAAACTGGGTCATTGCAGGATCGAATCCCACCAAATATTCCAATCCTAGTATCCACCAATAGGAAGGAAGGAAAAATTATCCCACACAAAAGGCATCGATGTAATTATTTATCCAATCAGTGCGATGGAATGAGGGAATATTTTGAAGACATCCACAGCTAGGGGTGCCAGGTAATCTCTGCTTTGTTTGCAGTTCAATCCGATCATTGGGGCACTACAGGACAAGACAGAGAAAGAGATCAGATGTTTCAACGGGAATTTCTTGGGTATCAAATATCAAAGGGTTGCCACCACATGACGCTTTTGATCGCGGATTAACACAACATCCGGTCTGTCAGTCACAGGGTCCGAGATGACACCTCTTGGACACCAGCATATGGCATGGTCGCTGATGGACAAAATGCTTTGCGGGACCGCGAGCGGCCTGCACGTGCAGTGGTTTGGGTCAGCACTGTGTGTGAGCCAGTAGATGGGAGAGAGCAGAAGCGCACATGCTTCTCGATCTAAAGATTTTTAACAGTGTAGTTATGTGTGATGAGTGTTTCATGGTGGTACTCATTGCATGATCAGAATAAAAAAAAAGCAATCGATTTAATAGCTTATTTCGATGTATTTTACAAAACATACTCTTCCAAAACAGCAGAGAATGATGGGTAAGAGAGATTCAATCCCTGCAAATTGAAATTTTTATAAATAAACAATGTACCCTCTGCCGTTTAATCGAATTTCCTGTTGTGAGATCCATCCTCTCGAGCACAGAGCGGCCACTTTCCATGTGGGAGGGGATGGGGTGAGCAGGGGAGGGGAGGAGAGGGCGAGGGGATGTAACAGAGGGGAAGAGGTTAATTAATTGATCAATTTAATTAATTAGTCAATCAAATTGATTGAGTGGGGGGAGGGGGCTATTCGAATAACTCAGATGTTAGTGCACCCATATCAGTGAGAGGATGGGGGGCGGGTAGGGGGGAGATTGAAAGTTTTCTGAGGTGGAGGTTTCTCAGAAGGACAGATTATCCCCAGGAGGTCATAATCCACTTAGCACAACAATAGGTTAAGGACCTGTCAATCAAAAGAGAACAATAGGTTTGCCCTTTGATATATTCTTGTCCCTGAATGTGGGCAACGCGCGCTAATAGGTTTTACCGGAAATGGCCTTTCCCTACTACTGCCTATTTGCTCATGGTGTATGGAGAGTGCACGAAGAAAGCAGTTCGTTCTTGTACATATTATGCGGCAAGATATCCCAATAGACATCCTCCATCTCGGCAGTTATTTGTCAGCTTCTTCAACCAGTTACATGAAATTGGCAGTGTAAAACCTAGACAACGTAACAGATGGAAACAAGTGATGACAGAAGAGGGGTAAATTAATTTTCTTCCTGCTGTTGCAGATGGTCCACACATTGGCTTCGATGCAATCGCACGAGAAATTGGTATGAATCAAGCAAGTGCCCTACGCATTCTCCACTGACATAGGTTCCATCCCTATCACATATCTCACCGCCAGCAGCTGCAGGAAACGATTATAAGAATAGTGTTAACTTGTGTATATGGGCTTTAGGCTATTAGTCTGTTGACAATCCCGTTGGCCTCGACAGGTGGAAGTCAGCAGCCATGGCATGTAAATGCGTGGAGTCTCATAGTGAACCATCAGCTGACAGGCCCACTTGTCAGAGATGGGTCGGTGAAGGCGCAGAAATATCATAGGCTCCTAACGGACCATCATCCACTGATGAGAAGACGTGCCTCCACAGATATGGAAGAACCTGTGGTACCAATATTATGGCTTTCTAACGCTAGTGCGCGATGTACTACAGCATGTCTTCACGAACTGTTTCCAAATCTTCGGATTGGACGTAGACGACCTGTACCTTGGTCAGCTCATTGTCCATATTTGACTCCTGTAGACTTTTTCTGAAGGGAAAGATGAAAAACGCTGTCTGCAAGGACATACCAACCTCATCCTATGAAATGCAGCGACGTATTGCTCTGGCCTGCTCGGACATCTCTACCAAAGTGCTCGCACGTGTGCCTGCAGACACTTCATACCAGACTGGGAACGTGTATTGCCGCAGCCAGTGGTCATTTTGAACACAACCTGTGACGGTCCGTCGTCTCGCTACTGGTCAGAATCCACATACCTAGTCTGCGCGCTTGTGTTGTTCTTTAGTGTGTGCCGCAGCAGGTATTGTACAAGTGCTGGTGAGGGAACTTTTCAAAATATGATACCTCGTAAACAACTCGCACAAAAAATACACTTCTTATGTGTTATTACAATCTGTTTGTTGGCTAACAGTATGAGCCCCTGACTACCGATTCATTCTGTGGAAACCGAAAAAATAGCACTTTCCATAATCGCAATATTTGCGGTGCAAGTTTTAGACGATTCACCCTGTATACACTGCCGAGTTGGTAACTATAACTCGGGCTTTCCAACACATCAACACTCTCACAAGAATGAAGTAGCTGATTTCTAGTGGCTCCATGAGCTGCTTGCAAGAATTATATCCACGGCAATCTATTTGGTCGCTAGCATCCAACACCTATTAGTTTACCTCCATTGCTCCAGAACCGCCATAACATTCATCTGCACGCCGAGCCACGTGCTCATAGCGGAAAATGAGCTTGTTGACAAATTAGCTAAAGAAGCAATCACAGCCGGAAAACCTGAACCCGGGGTTTCGTGCATAGACATACGATGGTAACTGACGTATCTAATTTCAAAACCTGGGATGTGGAATCGCAGGCTACCGCAACCATCAACAAACTGAGGGCGATCAAGGGGACCACCGAGGCTTGTCATGCGTCTCTTTAAGCTTCCCAAAAAAAGTACAGTGGTACTGTGCCAACTACGTATCGGCCAAACCCGACTTACACACACACACACACACACACACACACACACACACACACACACACACACCAGTGCTTTTATTTCAAGAACTCGGTCCAGTACAGCTGTGGTACTTCTCTAACAATAGCTCATATTGCCACAATGTGTTTCCTTATGAAGGTATAGTATGACATATATTTTTCTCTCCTTTTTCCTTTTCTTTGTCTTTTTTTCCTTTAACTTTAAGAAGGGTTACGATAGCGCAGATTTTCGGTTTCTTTTACACGAGTTATGTAATCGACAAGTTGTGGAATTTCTGTTCGTCGTTTTCTGTGTACTCTGTTTCTGTGTACTCGCACATAAAGTTGTAAATAAATGAAAATCGTGGCTTTGCGTAAAAGTATGAAACACTGTAATTTGTGAAATATTTTGCGAGAGAAGTCGAGCTTTAAAAGTGTATCGGGAGGTCGATAAGTGAAACGGTAACAAAGTTATGGGAGAACATCAAGAGAATGACTGCCGTGTTAAGCG
Source organism: Schistocerca americana (assembly GCF_021461395.2). NCBI lineage: Eukaryota > Metazoa > Arthropoda > Insecta > Orthoptera > Acrididae > Schistocerca > Schistocerca americana. The sequence goes on from NC_060119.1 coordinate 345,201,230, forward strand.
CGAGCTTGGGAGCTGCAAGCTATTGGCCGCAGTTTGAAGACTGTTAGGGGTAACGCGTACGCTTTTGATACATACCACGTACGACGAAGCTAAAAAGTAAACTTATTGTAATGCTTCATATCGTGGAGCAACATCACAAAAGCCGCGCGGGATTAGCCGAGCGGTCTAAGGGCGCTGCAGTGACAGACTGTGCGGCTGGTCCCGACGCAGGTTCGAGTCCTCCCTCGGGCATGGGTGTGTGTGTTTGTCATTAGGATAATTTAGTTTAAGTAGTGTGTAAGCTTAGGGACTGATGACCTTAGCAGTTAAGTCCCATAACCTTTCACACACATTTGAACATCCCCAAAAATAACTTGGAAAATGCAACGTGTAATCAGCGTAGTCACATGGACGCTGGATGAACGGTTTTCGCTGTGCACAACACGAATTCCAGAATGAGATTTTCACTCTGCTGCGGAATGTGCGCTGATATGAAACTTCCTCGCAGATTATAAGTGTGTGCCGGACCGAGGTTCGAACTCGGACCTTTGCCTTTCGCGGGCAATTGCTCTACCAACTGAGCTATGCAAGCACGACTCACGACCCGTCCTCGCAGCCTCTATTCTGCCAGTACCTCGTTTTCTACCTTCCAAACTTCACAGAAGCTCTTCTGCGAACCTTGCAGGAGTGCTAGTTCTGCAAGGTTCGCAGAAGAGCTTCTGTGAAGTTTGGAAGGTAGGAGACGAGGTACTGGCAGAATAGAGGCTGCGAGGACGGGTCGTGAGTCGTGCTTGCATAGCTCAGTTGGTAGAGCAATTGCCCGCGAAAGGCAAAGGTCCCGAGTTCGAGTCTCGGTCCGGCATACAGTTTTAATCTGCCAGGAAGTTTCACAACACGAATTGTTCCGACGTGAATCGACGACTGCAAATTCGACATACAAACATATCTGTGGTGTGCAGAGCATATTTGGTCTACATCGCCTCCTGCAGATGCATCGAAGAATCACAGCGTTTTGAACACAGCATCGTATGATGGTGCGCCATGGACAGAGGGGAAAACCAGGAACGGAATAGAATTGAAGCGTCTGAGACGTGCTGTGAGCACCACTACAGTAGCAATTATTAATTAGGATACTACTGGTTTATGGGTCACCAGAGCGTGACAACGACACGCCAGTTTTTCGGCGATTGTTCATCCGGTTTTGTAAACGATGGAAAACTCTTCTCTCGAAGATAGACGTCAGAAATAATTTTGTAAGAAACTCCTTACTTTTTAATGATGTTGTTTCTACGACTTAACATTGTTCCTACCTTTTCCACGTAATTGAAAACTCGAGCATTTTTAATAACACTTTCAATAATTTCAAAGTTTAAACTAAAATTAATTTTTTTATTATATGACTTTCAAAGCAGGCATTGCATTTTTGCGAATACTTCATCTATTGAATTTGGTTTCAGTCTTGCAGCATGTACGTGTTTTTATCTAGACAGCGGCTCAAAATACACTCCTGGAAACGGAAAAAAGAACACATTGACACCGGTGTGTCAGACCCACCATACTTGCTCCGGACACTGCGAGAGGGCTGTACAAGCAATGATCACACGCACGGCACAGCGGACACACCAGGAACCGCGGTGTTGGCCGTCGAATGGCGCTAGCTGCGCAGCATTTGTGCACCGCCGCCGTCAGTGTCAGGCAGTTTGCCGTGGCATACGGAGCTCCATCGCAGTCTTTAACACTGGTAGCATGCCGCGACAGCGTGGACGTGAACCGTATGTGCAGTTGACGGACTTTGAGCGAGGGCGTATAGTGGGCATGCGGGAGGCCGGGTGGACGTACCGCCGAATTGCTCAACACGTGGGGCGTGAGGTCTCCACAGTACATCGATGTTGTCGCCAGTGGTCGACGGAAGGTGCACGTGCCCGTTGACCTGGGACTGGACCGCAGCGACGCACGGATGCACGCCAAGACCGTAGGATCCCACGCAGTGCCGTAGGGGACCGCACCGCCACTTCCCAGCAAATTAGGGACACTGTTGCTCCTGGGGTATCGGCGAGGACCATTCGCAACCGTCTCCATGAAGCTGGGCAACGGTCCCGCACACCGTTAGGCCGTCTTCCGCTCACGCCCCAACATCGTGCAGCCCGCCTCCAGTGGTGTCGCGACAGGCGTGAATGGAGGGACGAATGGAGACGTGTCGTCTTCAACGATGAGAGTCGCTTCTGCCTTGGTGCCAATGATGGTCGTATGCGTGTTTGGCGCCGTGCAGGTGAGCGCCACAATCAGGACTGCATACGACCGAGGCACACAGGGCCAACATCAGGCATCATGGTGTGGGGAGCGATCTCCTACACTGGCCGTACACCACTGGTGATCGTCGAGGGGACACTGAATAGTGCACGGTACATCCAAACCGTCATCGAACCCATCGTTCTACCATTCCTAGACCGGCAAGGGAACTTGCTGTTCCAACAGGACAATGCACGTCCGCATGTATCCCGTGCCACCCAACGTGCTCTAGAAGGTGTGAGTCAACTACCCTGGCCAGCAAGATCTCCGGATCTGTCCCCCATTGAGCATGTTTGGGACTGGATGAAGCGTCGTCTCACGCGGTCTGCACGTCCAGCACGAACGCTGGTCCAACTGAGGCGCCAGGTGGAAATGGCATGGCAAGCCGTTCCACAGGACTACATCCAGCATCTCTACGATCGTCTCCATGGGAGAATAGCAGCCTGCATTGCTGCGAAAGGTGGATATACACTGTACTAGTGCCGACATTGTGCATGCTCTGTTGCCTGTGTCTATGTGCCTGTGGTTCTGTCAGTGTGATCATGTGATGTATCTGACCCCAGGAATGTGTCAAAAAAGTTTCCCCTTCCTGGGACAATGAATTCACGGTGTTCTTATTTCAATTTCCAGGAGTGTATTTTAGTTTTTGCTTCCTTCAACTTTTGCTCCAGACAAATGTATAACTGCAATGCATATGAGTTTTACTCCTGTCTTTTCCATGTTTATGAAAACCAAATGTCGAATTTTGTGCTGTTGAAAGAACTCTACACACACAATCAGCTTAAAAGCTCACGCATCCAAACTGCTCACAAAAGTAAAATGCTTACGAATGGAAAAGAAAATTGAGGATCTGTTAGTTGGTGATCAATTTGGCCTTAGGAAAAGTAAAGGCACCAGAGAGACAGTTCCGACGTTGCGATTGATGACAGAAGCAAGACAAGCAAAATCAAGGCACGCTCTTAGGACTTGTCGATCTACAAAAAGTGCTCAGCAGTGTAATATGGTGCAAGTTATTAGAGATCCTAACGATAATAGGTGTAAGCTATAGAGAAAGACGGGTAACATACAGTATGTGCAGAAACCAAGGGGGAACAATACAACCGGAAGACCAAGAACGAAGTTCTCAGGTCAAAGACGGATTAAGACAAGAACTCAGTCTTTGTCCGCTGATATTCAGTATATACACGCAAGAACCAATGACGGAAGAGTGGGATAAAAATTCAGGGTGAAAGGATGTGAAGATAAGATTCGCTGACGACACTACTATCTTTAGTGAAAGTGTAAAAGAATTGCAGGATCTGCTGAATGGAATAAACAGTCTAATGAGTAGAGAAGAAGGGTTGAGAGTAAACCGGAAAAAGACAAAAGTAATGAAGTAACAAAAATGGGAACAGCGTAAAGCTTAACACCAAAATCACGAAGTAGATGAAATTGAGTAATTCTGATACCTTGGAAGCAAAAAACCCATGACCAACGAAGCAAAGAGGAGATAAAAAGCAGACTAGCAGAGGTAAAGAGGGCATTGCTGACCAAGAGGATTCTATTGGTTTCAAAATAGGTCTTGATTTGAGTAAGAAATTTTTGAGAATGGCTAACATTACAGTGCGATGCGGATGAAGCTTTGATGACATGTAGACATCTAAAGGAAGCAGAGGACTATGAGACCTCTCATGCTAGAAATATGGCAACAGATTTTCAAGAAGTAAAACATTTGTTTTATTTTTAACGAATCCGTAATGGTTTTCTGTGGCACACAGACACATTGAAAGATATACATATTATGATTAATAACTCATCGACTGTCAGTATTTCTGTTTTTAGGTTTCATTTCCCATACCTTTCTGAAATGAAATCTAACAATCTAAATAGGAAAATATTTTCTAGATTTAATTTTCCGCTAAGTTCAAAATGGTTCAAATGGCTCTGAGCACTATGCGACTTAACTTCTGAGGTCATCAGTCGCCTAGAACTTAGAACTAATTAAACCTAACTAACCTAAGGACATCACACACATCCATGCCCGAGGCAGGATTCGAACCTGCGACCGGAGCGGTGACTCGGCTCCAGACTGTAGCGCCTAGAACCGCACGGCCACACCGGCCGGCTTCCGCTAAGTATCGGAAAATGAAACAGGCAGTGAACTGACTTCTATACACAAAATTTACTTGCTTCATTGTCATAACTGTTGAACTCTAGACGATCGCCATGGCTTCTGCAATGAAGAACATAGTGCACGACTATTTTACAGTTCTAACAGCTGATAAGTGCCTCATCTCCTATGTTGTCTTTTGCTCTAGTTGTTACATTATGTGTGCCACAGCCATTTTAGTCTTTTTCCAGTAGGAAGTGACTTTCTTAAAATTATAGGGGGTATCTTATATACTGCGTAAATAAATTTATAAAATAGACATAATTTGCTTTATTTCGTTTGCTTTATCGTGGTGTATTTCCTTATGCAACTATGTGTTACCTTTCAGGTTTCAGGAATCATTTTAGATAATAATTGCTGGATACACCTGCACTGAATTAGAGATCCTCGTAATTCTGTGTGTGGAATCCGTTATATAACTAACACCTCTCCTGGTACATTGCAGCTCCTCTCATGACTATATTGCTTTTCGTCAAATGTGATCTGACGAAGTTCAGCAGTTCCGAAAAGCATGTTTAAGTCATTTTTAAAAAATTCTGAAAATAATCGGTTCGCATATCCTTAAGTAACAGAACGTGGATGATTTTTTTTTTCCATTGCATTAGCCATTTCATTGCCCTCAGCTTTCCCTCGGCTTTCTTTGACCTTGTTAGCTCTAAAACAGTCAAGACAAATCGCAGTTTTGGTGCCTGAATAAAACTAATCGGTATCTCGTAGAACGGAACCTAAATGAGCGTTAAAATAAACAAATGGCAACCAGCGATACGAACAAGGAGACGCTGAGTGCAGTCGATCGGAACATGTTTGGTCTGCCACGAAACTGGTGGGTCAGTCGGCCAATGTGTGTAGGGCCCTCAGCGCAATGTGCCGGTAAAATACACGCGCCGCTTAGCGTCCACCACTAAGTCAGCTCACTGCAGCCAGTCAGAAGAGAATAGGTGCGTTTTCACTGGCGAAGTGTTTAGACTGGCTGAAAACTTTGAATCTGAAAGATGTATGGCATTTGTTTAAATATCAGTACTTTCCGCACCATTTATTCCAAGCTATTGTGGCGCCATGCTCACTTGTTTGGTGAATATTAGTAGTCGGTTCAGTCTGAGTAGTTGTAGTACAAAAGCGTGCTGGAAAGTAGTGTTTCCGAGTTTATTATGTGAAAACGCTTAACGCTTTTAAAATAAAACAAAAATTATTAACACTGTATTTTTACGGATGCTTCCGTACTTTTTGGTAGAACAGTTCTATTTTTAAGGCTGAATAACAAGTGAGCAGTTTTGTCATACTGAGTTCTGTTTATTTCAAACTAGTTTTCGGCTTGTTGCGCCATCTTCAGGAAGCAACCGACTAGCGTCTGAAGCGGAGATTAGTTCTGAGGAAACCAAACATTATAAGCAGAGATACAATCCACTTGCATAGAGTGTTGTGCATCAAACTTCTTTCTTAACACTGAAATTACACTTTACCCAATGGACAATATTAGGCACAATAAATAATGAAACTACAAAATATTACAGTTTAAATGCTTATAATACTAAATTTTCTGAGGTCTTGTTATTCGCTGAGAAACTGTAAAACTAAGCGTTCCTCATTTATATTGTGCTACAAACATGTTTTTTAACATCGTAAATTAAACATTAAGCAATGGAAAATATTACACACAGTAATTAAAATACACTGTCTTACAGTATTATGGGTTTGTGACGTCATGACATCGGTTGAGAACTGTCTAACTAAGTACAAGAAACTTCCGTTCTGCAACAAACACGTTTTACATTGTGAATTACTTTTATGCACTGGGCTATATTTTCTGTATCTTTATTTTTCATTTCTACACATTTATTTCTCAATATAGTCACCCTGGCGACAAACACATGTCTCCCAACGAGAGACAAGTTCGTTGATACCATCAGTGTAGAGTGTAGAGCTTTGTTGACGGAGCCACAACTTCACCTCTGCTTGCACGACTTCACTTCATCACTATCAAAGTGATTGTGGGGTTGGTGCAGATGTCGCAGCGCTCGTATGTGGTCTGTCACTGTCTTGCTGAAAGAGATGGTGCTCCGTGTGTGGACGAACGTTTCCTGCGGTTAGAAACCGGATTACAGCACGCTATTCCGCGCGCACGGATGTAGTTCGTTACACACCGCCGCGTTACACGCCACAATTCGCAGCTCTCTAGCGTCAGAGACTTGCAACGTGCGTCAGCGAAGCGGAAAAGTCAACCGAGTAGTATACACCACATACACTCCTGGAAATGGAAAAAAGAACACATTGACACCGGTGTGTCAGACCCACCATACTTGCTCCGCACACTGCGAGAGGGCTGTACAAGCAATGATCACACGCATGGCACAGCGGACACACCAGGAACCGCGGTGTTGGCCGTCGAATGGCGCTAGCTGCGCAGCATTTGTGCACCGCCGCCGTCAGTGTCAGCCAGTTTGCCGTGGCATACGGAGCTCCATCGCAGTCTTTAACACTGGTAGCATGCCGCGACAGCGTGGACGTGAACCGTATGTGCAGTTGACGGACTTTGAGCGAGGGCGTATAGTGGGCATGCGGGAGGCCGGGTGGACGTACCGCCGAATTGCTCAACACGTGGGGCGTGAGGTCTCCACAGTACATCGATGTTGTCGCCAGTGGTCGGCGGAAGGTGCACGTGCCCGTCGACCTGGGACCGGACCGCAGCGACGCACGGATGCATGCCAAGACCGTAGGATCCTACGCAGTGCCGTAGGGGACCGCACCGCCACTTCCCAGCAAATTAGGGACACTGTTGCTCCTGGGGTATCGGCGAGGACCATTCGCAACCGTCTCCATGAAGCTGGGCTACGGTCCCGCACACCGTTAGGCCGTCTTCCGCTCACGCCCCAACATCGTGCAGCCCGCCTCCAGTGGTGTCGCGACAGGCGTGAATGGAGGGACGAATGGAGACGTGTCGTCTTCAACGATGAGAGTCGCTTCTGCCTTGGTGCCAATGATGGTCGTATGCGTGTTTGGCGCCGTGCAGGTGAGCGCCACAATCAGGACTGCATACGACCGAGGCACACAGAGCCAACACCCGGCATCATGGTGTGGGGAGCGATCTCCTACACTGGCCGTACACCATTGGTGATCGTCGAGGGGACACTGAATAGTGCACGGTACATCCAAACCGTCATCGAACCCATCGTTCTACCATTCCTAGACCGGCAAGGGAACTTGCTGTTCCAACAGGACAATGCACGTCCGCATGTATCCCGTGCCACCCAACGTGCTCTAGAAGGTGTAAGTCAACTACCCTGGCCAGCAAGATCTCCGGATCTGTCCCCCATTGAGCATGTTTGGGACTGGATGAAGCGTCGTCTCACGCGGTCTGCACGTCCAGCACGAACGCTGGTCCAACTGAGGCGTCAGGTGGAAATGGCATGGCAAGCCGTTCCACAGGACTACATCCAGCATCTCTACGATCGTCTCCATGGGAGAATAGCAGCCTGCATTGCTGCGAAAGGTGGATATACACTGTACTAGTGCCGACATTGTGCATGCTCTGTTGCCTGTGTCTATGTGCCTGTGGTTCTGTCAGTGATCATGTGATGTATCTGCCGGCCGAAGTGGCCGTGCGGTTAAAGGCGCTGCAGCCTGGAACCGCAAGACCGCTACGGTCGCAGGTTCGATTCCTGCCTCGGGCATGGATGTTTGTGATGTCCTTAGGTTAGTTAGGTTTAACTAGTTCTAAGTTCTAGGGGACTAATGACCTCAGCAGTTGAGTCCCATAGTGCTCAGAGCCATTTGAACCATGTGATGTATCTGACCCCAGGAATGTGTCAATAAAGATTCCCCTTCCTGGGACAATGAATTCACGGTGTTCTTATTTCAATTTCCAGGAGTGTATAATACAACAGCCGATACTGAGAACAGAAAAGCAATTCTGAGGCCTTCCTTTTCAGCACACCCTCGTATTTAGTTAATTCTGTAAAAAGTTAAAATTCTACGGTTTCAAGAGTTTAAATTCTACGGTGTCAAAAAAAATGGTTCTAAGCACTATGGGACTTAACATCTGAGGTCATCAGTCCCCTAGACTTAAAACTACTTAAACCTAACTAACCTAAGGACATCATACGCAACCATGCCCGAGGCAGGATTCGAACCTGCGCCCGTAGCAGCAGCGCGGTTCCGCACTGAAGCGCCTAGTACCGCTCGGCCACAGCGGCCGGCCTACGGTTTCAGTTACTTCAGTATTTGTGTGCACACTTCATGCACTTCGTGGTAAACGATTCAGGTTTCCTCAATTTTTAATACTTTTTTGCGTTAAAGTCTACTGCTGTTTCAAACATCGCTTTCACTATTACTATTTTTGGCATGGTTACTTCTGGTAACAGTAACAGTGGGGTGGTCCCAGTTTCGTTACACGCTGCTGGCTACTCTAAGACAAGGCATTAACATTTCTATGTCCCGTCCAGATAACCTGTAGATGATGAGATAGCAGCTAAAAAAACTCATACATTTTTTGGGGGAAAGCGGATATTAAACAAAATTTGACGCATTTCGTTATCTGGTGTCAGGGACGTATGCACAGTGAGCGCCTCTCGCTAATGACATGTAGCAAAGTGGCCTCGGCCGATTTTCCCCCCTGCACTGCCACGATTTCTTCAATTTTTGTTTGCATATTTTATTTATCTAACTGTTTAACGTAACTCTGTAGTGCGTACAAGTCTTCATTTTCTAACCTCATTTTGGTCATACTGGTGATGACCCTTCTTATTTATTTGTTTATTTATTTATTTAACCTGATCAGATTTGGGCCATCGGGCCCTCTCTTACATCGGACCAGTGTTCCACACATGCAGCATTTCACACATCAGAGTTACATCATGACCATAGTTTAAATGAGAAAATTAGCTTACTCTAGTGACAGTATGAATAAAGAGTAGTGACTAAGACCTAATAAAGTAAATGCGGCAGTATTTTTACAACAGGTGCTATACATACAGATTATGATGAAAGCAATAATAATAACAGTAAAAAAAATCAAATAATAATGATAAACATGACTAAGACCTAATAAAGTAAATGATGGAAGTATACATACAGATTATGATAAAAGCAGTAATAATGACAGTAAAAAAAATCAAATAATAATGACAAACATGAGAAAGATTGGCAATAGTAATGAAGGTTTGTGCAGATGTACAGTAATATCTTGGTGTGTAAAGTAGATGTTTACTAGCATGGCGAGCTTTGTGGAAGGGAGATTTAAGGAGGGGGAAAGAGGGAAGTAATTAGGTGAAGTGCATTCATGTACAGAGGAGGGCATTACTGTTGCTTAAGTAGATACGTCATTAACTGTTTTTTGAAGCCGGACATGTTTTTAAGTTCTCTAACATAACGAGGGAGGTTATTCCAGAGTCGGGTCCCCGCTACTGTAAAGGACTTGGAGAAGGTGACTGATCGATGCAGTGGAACGGAGAGGATTTTATTATAATGGGAACGTGTGTTTCTGTCGTGTTGTTCCGAAATGAGCGTTAGGGACGAGGAGAGATATGAGGGACAGTGTACATTTATAAGGCAGTATATGAGACAGAGTGTATGGAAATCTCTGCGTTTGTCTGCACGCAGCCAGGACAATTTTGCATATGCTGGTGAAATGTGATCAAAAAGTCGAACGTCACAGATATATCGGACGCAGGCATTCATGACCAGTTCTAGACGTCGGGAATTTTCCTGAGAGAGGCCTTGTAGGATAATATCGCTGTAGTCAATGATTGGGAGTATAAGCGTTTGTACTAATTTCTTTTTCAGATCGAAAGGAAAGAGTTTTTTTATATTTTTGTAGGACATGAAGGGATACTGATGCTTTTCTGCACACTGCAGTTACGTGCTCTGTCCAATTTAGATTTTCATCTATTATTACTCCCAAACTCTTTGCTGAGGGAGATAAGTTAATATTTGTTCCATTTAGGATAAGAGGTGGTACGGATTCCCGATGTTTTGGGCTAATAAGCTTAGAGTGACCAACAAGTACCGCTTGGGTTTTAGATGGGTTTAGTTTAAGACCTATGTCCTGTGCCCATTTTGACAGTTCATCGAGGTCAGTATTGAAATTTTCAATAGCTTTCTTGAGATTGCTTGGTTTAGCACTTAGATACAATTGAAGGTCATCAGCATACATATGATATTTGCAATAGGTCAGAACCGATGACATATCATTGACATACAGAGAGAAGAGTATAGGACCTAATACTGAGCCTTGGGGAACGCCTGACACTACCTGCCGCCATTGTGATTTTATATTCCCAGACAGGACGCGTTGCTGACGAGAAGTCATGTATGAGCGAAACCACTGCACTGCACTTGGTGAGAAATTTAGACCGCTAAGTTTGGCTAGTAAGATGTCGAAGTCGACAGTATCAAATGCTTTGCTGAAATCTAAGAAGCAAATGATAGTCGCTTCTTGTCTGTCCATGGCAAGTTTCAGGTCATCTGTCACCTTTATCAGTGCGGATGTTGTGCTTCGATGTTTACGGAAACCTCATTGGTATTCGTCTAGTAGGTTGTTAGTAGTTAGGTAGTTGGTGAGCTGGTCATGAACTATATATTCTAAGGCCTTTGACAGTGCAGGAAGAAGGCAGATGGGGCGGTAGTCAGAGGGTGCTGTGGCGATGTCCTTTTTAGGCAGTGGCTTAATTTGTCCCAGTTTCCAGGCCTCAGGGAAAACACTTGTGATTAATGAATCGTTGAAAATGTCTGTTATAGAGGGCAGTAGTTGGTCAATAATAAGTTTTACCATCTGGATCAGTGATACCATCATGTCCAGTAGATGCTGATCTTATCCGCAATATGGCTTTCTTGACAGTACTGCAAGTGACGAGCTGTAGATAGAATTTTTCTTTGCTACAGTCGTTCATCCCCATGAAGTAATCAATGATTCTCTGTTATTTTGCGGTTCAATTTTGGTTGTAGGTAACGTGAAGAATCGGTGTATACTACAGTGACGATGGTGCGAGACGGGTGCAGAGGGTGTTCATAGTGACACAATCCGCCGCGGCGAGACCCAGACTTCAGCTGCTGCCGCTTTCACACCGGCAACATTCCCGTGACAGAGCACAGTTTGTGGATGCCTGGGTTTTGTCTCACTTTTAACCTTCTGACTTAAATTACTGTCAGGCAAATTTTCAATCACGATGACAAGGGCAAAGATCCTTGAACTACCGGCCGGAGTAGCCGAGCGGTTCTAGGCGCTTCAGTCTGGAACCGCGCGGCCGCTACGGTCGCAGGTTCGAATCCTGCCTCGGGCATGGGTGTGTGTGATGTCCTTAGGTTAGATAGGTTTAAGTAGTTCTAAGTTCTAGAGGACTGATGACCTCAGATGTTAAGTCCCATAGTGCTCTGAGCCATTTGAACCATTTTTTTTATCCTTGAACTCACTATTTTCCTTTTCTCGTTGTATATAATTTTATACGAATTTCAGTGAAGGACGACGCCCTTTAATCCTGTAATCAAAACGTTCATCATTTTCATCACATTATGCAGTTAGAGCAGTATCTTCCTTGTATTATTCATCGTTTTTGTTCCATTGCTGTTGTGGTGTGACACAGCTCTCCATGCTACTCTATCTTGTCCTAGCCGCTTCATCTCTCAGATACTACTGCAACCTACATCCTGCACATTGCTTTCACCTCTTGAAATCCCTCTACAATTTTTACTCCCCACACTTCTCTGCGTTACCAAATCGACGATTCCTTGGTGCTTCAGGACACGTCCTGTCAACAGATCCCCTCTTTTAGACAAGTTGTACCACAAATTTCTTTTTTTGACGTTCGATTCACTACCTCCCCAGTAGTTTTTGATCTACCCGTCGAATCTTGAGCACACTTCGATAGCACCGTAAGTTCCTATTGTTATCTGAACTATTTACAGCCTACGTTTCACTTCCGGACAATGTTACAGACAGATTCCTTCAGGGAAGACTTCTTAACGCTTAAATTTATATTAAATGTTAACAAATTCCTCTTTTCAGAAATATTTTTCATGCTATAGATATACAGTCTGGAACCGCCCGACCGCTACGGACGCAGGTTCGAATCCTGCCTCGGGTATGTATGTGTGTGATGTCCTTAGGTTAGTTAGGTTTAAGTAGTTCTAAGTTCTAAGGGACTGATGACCTCAGAAGTTAAGTCCCATAGTGCTCAGAGCCATGCTATAGACAGTCTGCATTTTACGTTCTCTCTGCTTCAGCCATCGTCAATTATTTTGCTTCTGCTCTTAGAGTTTCATTTTCTAATCTTGTTCCTTTGGCATCACCTGATATAATTCGATTACATTCCACCATCCTTGTTTTACTTTTGTTGGTGTTCATGTTATAACCGATTTCCAAAATACTGTCCGTTCCATTCAGCTGCTCTTAAAAGTTATTTGTTGTGCCTGCAGACTAGCGACGTCATCTGTAGCCTGACGGGCTAATCGGGCCACACAGAAAAGGCAATGCTAAAAATCACAGCTTTTGCTGTCGCTCCCTGAACTTTAATTTCCTCTCCAAATTTTTTATTGCTTTAAACGATACAGATGCGATTCAATCACATTAACGTGACCACCGCCTTCGTTCGACGAATAGACGTGCTGCTGTCAAGCAACTGGCAGCCCAGATGAGGAAAGGGGCAGCCAACAGTGTCTCCTCGACGACTGTTCAGCTAACGTTGCTGTACGCGGGCCTCCGTAGCAGGCACCTGGTTCATCTACCCACGCTCTTCGCAGGCGACGACGGCTGGAATTTTCACGAGAGTACGGCAGTTCTTCTACCGTTTTTGGTTCATCCTTTGGAATGCTTTCCTTTATACTTGTAGGTGGTGTAGCCTGCTTTCTTCCTCCTTCAACGTCCATACCCTTATACTAATGCCCTTCCTGGACATTGGAAAAGCTTATGATAGTGTACGTAGAAGCAAAGTGTGGAAAGCCCTGGAGAACAGAAGAGTATTAAAAAAGATTATTTGGAGGATAAGGGAAATGTAGCATGGAAGTGTGAGCTGTGTGAAAGTTGGAGGAGAGAGATCAGCTTGGACTGAACAGAAGAATGACTTGAGGCAGGGAAGTCCTCTTTCACCATTACTCTTCATTGTAGTGATGGATGATATAATGAGGACAGTATCACAAGTAATTGCTGGAATGAATATGAAAGCTATGGGGTTCGCAGATGGATTATTTGGGGGAATGAGGAGGAGGAAATACAAGAGCAGTTGGACGTATGGGAGCGAACAGTACAAGAATGTGGGATGAAATTTAGTATAAGTAAGAGTGAGATTATTATCGCAACAAGAAAAAAGAGAGAGGAACAACGGGAATAACAATTGGTGGGGAACGATTGAGGAGAGTGGAGAGTTTCAAGTACCTAGGAAGCCTGATACAGGAAGATGGAAAAAACGACAGCGAAATAAACGAGTGGGGGAGAAAAGCTGAAGCATTTCGGAAGAGTGTCAGAAGTCTGATATGGAGCAAAGACGTATCCCAAATCAGTAAAAAGGTTATATACCAGTCACACTATGTCCCGATCCTGACATATGCATCAGAAACCTGGGTTATGAAAGGAAGAGAGAAAAGCAAAGTACAAGCTAGTGAGATGAAATTCTTGAGAAACAGTATTGGAGTGACAAAGATATCCAGATTAAGAATTGATAAGATCAGAGGGTTAACGAAGGTGGGACGATTACAGGAGGAGATAGAGAAATCAAGGCTGAGATGGTATGGACACATTAAGAGAATGGAGGAGAAGAGGATACCCAGGAGGATAAATGAGATGAAACTGGAAGGAAAGAGACCAAGAGGAAGACCGAGAGACAGTTGGCTGAAAGGAGTGGAGGAATGCGTTCAGAAGAAAGGAGAAGACTGGACCAAGGTGAAGACAGAGAGATGGTGGCAAGACAGAAGACGATGGAGAAGCCTACGTTCCATACAGACCCGGCCAGAAACTGGAAACTGTCCAAGATGATGATGATGGTTCAAAATGGCTCTGAGCACTATGGGACTCAACTTCTGAGGTCATTAGTCCCCTAGAACTTAGAACTAGTTAAACCTAAGGACATCACACACATCCATGCCCGAGGCAAGATTCGAACCTGCGACCGTAGCGGCCTCGCGGTTCCAGACTGCAGCGCCTAGAACCGCACGGTCACTTCGGCCGGCTGATGATGATGACCACAGCTACATGCCCATTGAGTGGCGACCGGTAGACGTTTCAGGTGATTCACGTTTCATAGTCAGAAGTACAGCCGTTGGCGTGTAGAGCGGGAAACATCTGGAAGCAAACAACCTGCAACAACTGTCGAAAGGGGCCAGACCAGGGGAGGGAACTTTATGGTCCCGGGAATGATTTTGTGGCATCCACCGCGCGATCTCGTCATTCTGGAGGGCACAGTGGAAGAACACAGGTATGCGTCGATCCTCGGGAATCATGTCCACCCCTACATGCAGTTTGTTTCTAACTCTACGATGGCATACGCCAGTAGGACTACGGAACGTGTCACAGAGGTCGCAGTGTCCGTGCGTTCTTCGATTAGCGCCAGAATGAGTTAACCGAACTCTCCCGGCCACCAAACTCCTCAGAATTAAACACGATCGAAAATCCGTGGGACCATCTCTATCGGGGCTTGCGCAGCTGGCTGCGGCACTACAGTCGGCGTGGCTCTACATCCATGTCGGTACCTTCCGAAACCTCACTGACACACATGCGGCGGTCTGCGCTGAAAAACGTGATTATTCTGGTTTTTGACAGGCGGACAGAGAAATGTGACTGGACAAAATAGTCTCAGGTTGCAATTATGGTATTAAAAGTTGTATTGCATGATCGATTTCGAAACTTCATGCCTTATCTACAGATGTGCCTTAGTAGACGTGTAACCGACAGTTACGTGTTACCTTCCCGGATCACAGCAGATATTCAACCACATTACCGGTAACCACATCCAACGTCCGCAGTGTTATGCAGACGACACTTCTTGTTTCCCTCTGCTGCTTTCTCATTGTAGAAATTGCTCTTCATCCGGCAGAGGCTAGTCATGTCGGATTATGTGCAATTACACTTGTGTTAAGTTTAACTGTCACATTTTAGTGATTAAATAGCAAATGGTGCAAGATAATAAAATCTGGTAATTCCAAAAGAAATTCATTGAAGAACAGATGCAAAATAATTTATTAATAAGTTTCTAGGATCATTTTTGGAGTAACTACCGCCGATGATCTATTTGCAGAAAATCGTAAATATTTTGTAAGTGAAAGTCAGGTACATTTTCACAGGTGCCACAGCTACAAATTTCTTGAAAGGCAATTCCGTCTTCCACTTTGGTTATTGCACCATCATTTATGTAACCATGAGCTGATATCAGTAGGACTACACGCTTGAAAAAGGCAAACAGTCTAAATGACAATGATGGTAAAATACCCAAGGTGGAAAATGGAATGGTGTTTTATAAACTTAAAACATCTATGTCACGTTTGATATCAATGTGCTCAGCGCATTAACTCAAATCTCCAAGATTGTTTATTGTTTAAAGTCGGCGTGTTGGTTTGAGAGTCGTGAATGATTTATAGCTTATACCCACCGACTGACTACAGGCTGTAGCCCGCTGGTTCCACACTTGAGCGAAAACGATTCGATTGCATTTCGCTCACGAAATTAAACTATTTTTTAAAGATTATCGCTATTTCTTATGACTTTAACGCTAATTACATACGTTACCAATCATTACAGTTCTTTTTCAAATACTAAAAATAACACATACGCAATATGGCTGAGAGTACAGCTTGTGAAACCAATTTAAAAACGTGTTCTTCTTCGTATATTCCACTCACTAAGCACAAACTTTTTACTTTGTATCACGCATCTATTGCATCAAAATTGAGACGTAGACAAAACATAGGTTTTAATATCTCATCAAAATGCATTGTCCGAGCTGTAGGTTCTACCCGCAATGAACCGCAAAGTGCTTCAGTATTCATTTTGCAATAGATAATTCATCCAGTTGGGTGCACAGTATAAGAGTAACTATATAATGCTTTCTAAATTATTATTGTTATTATTACTATTATTGTTATCGTTACTGTTAGTAGTGCAGAGACAGAAAGCAATGGTAGCCTTAAGTCTTCCAATTTCCACCAGTTCAGAGGCAACGAGTCCAGTAATAAGGTAATTTACAACCAATACGTGTAGTACTTGCATTCTAATTGGGTTGGTTTTAAATGGGGATTCAGGGTGTGGGTGAGATAAGTGTCGCTAGGGAGATGAGTGTTGCATAGGAAGCATGTTTTGTAAGAAGTGTTCATCCTCAGTATGGATAGTTAGCTTAATTTTCTGAGAAGGAGTTGTAGGTAGCACTCACAATGCACTGAGAACCGCTTCTTCTAGAAATAAAAGATTGTTAGAAAAAAGCAAACTCAGTTGTCTCAGTGACTCATTATTTCATGATCTAATAAAACACCTAAAGAAATTACGAGTAAACGTCTTTTATCTATCGTCATTTTTTAAAACAAAAATGTTAAAACCTTTTTTTCGCTTTGAACTTCAGCTAGGCGTCAATATTGATGACATTGGCGGAGCGGGTAGGAGGGGCACTAGCTAATATCTGATCACACTCAGGGGGTAATAACCTCGAAAAGTTGGGAACCACTGCTGTACCTGCTAGAATGGATGCAGTGAAAGTTACAGCCAAGGAGAAGCGAACGCACTGAGAGTGACACAGCATAGTGGGCAGTTGTATCGGAGAGAGGACGTGGGTTTGGCAGCGATGAGGAAGTGACATGCATATGGGTAACGTTATGAGGTTTTCACATGTTTTCTGCTATGGTAAATAATTCACCTTTACTGTACTGGGAGTGCATGGCACGAATAGTGAATAAGATCCTTGACTCTGTGTTTAGTTTTACCTGTGGTTCATTTGCTTGTCAGCAAGCTGTGCACCGCTGGGGCGTTCTTAGTCGAAGCACAGTAGCGAACAGTTGGGCTTTTCAGAGGATGACACATGTTATTTGTGAATCTGAGAGAAACTGTCTGAAACACTTTATTATGTAGATAACAACTTGTTCATAAACCTGTTTCATTATTGCTATTAATGGAGAACATTTTTGGAGGAATTTTTAAAGATAACCCACCCATGCGTGAGAATAAGATGTTTGTTTGGCAGAATTATTAATTGAAGGAAATCTTTGTGCTTCAGATAACTAAAAATGTTTATGATTACTGTTAATTTGATCTCTTAGCTTTCATTATGTCACAAATTACGCAATTGAATGAGATGTCTGTAATTTTTGCGATGACTGAATTTCGCAGTTGTTAGAGTCTTCTTGTGTCGTGCAGTCGTTTTTGTCAATAATCAGAGTTCAATTTCTCAAGAACGATTTTTATTATAGCCCACCTCCATCTTTAATTGTATTTTTGAATATTTTGTCGTGTGTACATTGAAGCAACAGATTGTTTCTGACAAGAAAAAAATTTAGAGTAGATTATTTTTATTTAGCTGCAGCATCTGTTGATTTGTATTCGCTTTCGAGAACATCAATGCATCAGACACAAAACAGTATGCTGAGCAAGAGGTGAGTCACTTATATTTCAGGACAGATCTCACCTTGCTTTCTTGTGAGACAACAGTATGTGCTCAGAATTATCAACTGTTGTGCTAAACAAGCAGGCTAATTTTCAGAGAACAGGGATGATAATTTGATGGAGTTATTTTATTTCTAAGTAGAGCAGTAATTTTGTATTTATTCCAAGTCATATATTGCACGTCGCATCACGTTGCTTTCATAATGTACGTCTGTTCTGAGCTTCAGTTATATAGTTTTTGTTCAGCATGCAGTTAGTTTCTTTTGGTACTTAATTAGATTCATTTTAATTATTTCAAATTCTGCATTTCATTAAGCACTGTTCACATGCGCAACACACGGCCAACTAAGAATCGTAACTGCTCATCGGTTGAACACGAAATCTAAAGTAGATGATACAAAAGGAGAAAGTTTTGGATATTCGCCGTTCACACATACAAATTTTTTATAGAAGGCTTATAGCGCTAGAGTGAAGATACGTTTGGATTAGTTTTCTCGGCGGCATACAACTACATGTGTGTACTCAGAAATTCAACAAATGAAGCCGAGTTATGGTTTTAGTAAAATTTGACTACGATAGTGATAGACTGTGATACTGCTTAGCAGTTAACTTTAAATACAATCTATGCTAGGATAGAATTTGAGACCTTGATTACTGTTTTATCCACCAACTGGTGAACCCCAGTATTTATTTACCGCCAAATACGTTAGTGCATGAGTAATAAACAGTTGTAGCTCAAACTTAACCCCTGGTTGTCGCTTACTAGCAATTCCAAATCATCCCATCTATTACTTTGTGTGGTTATATTACGCTATGCTCTGTTTAGGAATTATATGGTACCAATGTACGATTGTACCTAGACCGATAGAAAGACGGGACAAAGCGTTACGAAAATCGACCATGATTTTCTTTCCAAACGCTCAAACTCGCATGCAAGCAATAGTCTAAAAGGAATGTAAGGTCATAATACAATTCAATGAAATGTCAACGGTCATACAGTTTAGGGATATAATTTTCGATGTATTTAATCCTTGCTCTTATCAGGATTTTTATTCTCTTAAATTTCATGCTCAAAAAAGTTTGTTCACAGGTATGCGTGTATGACTTTTTACAGATAGGCATTTAAATATTTGTCTAAAAAAGTGATTTTAGCCAGAATCATTTACATCCGTTTTCATCAGACGAGCGTCTATGAAGAACGAGTACTCATTGCTTTGGAAGTTATCCATCTATGTATCATGTTGTATTAATTCCCACAATTCGTCAATACCGTTATTAGGCATACTTCTTGTGGCCCTTGAGTACTACTTTTTAGCTACTTTTATCTGCAGCTTTAGATGCAATATTTGTTTGCATTACCTGCACAGTTGCAAAAAACTGCGCTATATCTACATCTACGCCTACCTCTACATGGATACTCTGCTAATCACATTTAACTGAGTGGCACAGGGTTCATCGAACCACCTTCACAATTCTCTATTATTCCAATCACGTATAGCGCGCGGAAAGAGTGAACACCTATATCTTTCCGTACCAGCTCTGATTTCCCTTATTTTATCTTTGTGATCGTCCGTCCCTATGTAAGTCGGTGTCAACAAAATATTTTCGCATTCGGAGGAGAAAGATGGTGATTGGAATTTCGTGAGAAATCTGATAAGGATCCCACACCGCACAACAGCATCCTAAAAGAGGACGGACAAGCGCAGTGTAGGCAGTCTCGTTAGTAGGTCTGTTACATTTTCTAAGTGTCCTGCCAATGAAACGCAGTCTTTGGTTAACCTTCCCCACAACATTTTCTGTGTGTTCCTTCCAATTTAAATTGTTCATAATTGTAATACCTAGGTATTTAGTTGAATTTACGGCTTTTAGATTAGACTGATGACCGAAGTTTAACGACTTCCTTTTAGCACTCATGTGGATGACCTCACACTTTTCGTTAAGATCAACTGCCACTTTTCGCACCATTCCGATATTTCTTCTAAATCGTTTTGCAATTTGTTTTGATCTCCTAATGACTTTATTAGTCGATAAACGACAGCGTCATCTGCAAACAACCGAAGACGGCTGCTCAAATTGTCTCCCAAATCGTTTATATAGATAAGGAACAGCAAAGGCCCTATAACACTACCTTGGGGAACGCCAGAAATCACTTCTGTTTTACTCCATGACTTTCCGTCAATTACAACGAACTGTGACCTCTCTGACAGGAAATCATAGAACCTGTCACATAACTGAGACGATATTCCATAAGCACGCAATTTCACTACGAGCCGCTTGTGTGGTACAGTGCTGTATTGTTGCCTTCCAAAACATTTGTAGATGCCATGTGCAGGAGCCGTCATCCAGAGCAACTGAAAGTATCTGCAGTCACTAACGCTTCTCTTTAAAGCTGTTTTATAAATATTATCGGTCAGGATTTCTACTAACCGAGCAATCTTGCAACACAGTAACAGCCAACAAATATTCTTTGATACACACTGTTCCACACGTGACCCAGAGTTAGTAACAGTGGATTAGTCGCAAGGTGTAAACACGAGCATGTCTTCACTCAGAACCAAGCCTAGTGGGACACTGATTGAGACAGGGACTCGCTGTATGGAAGAACGGTGTTCAAATTCCCGCAGGACAATCAGTATTAAGTTTTCCATAGTTTACGTGAACAGATTCGTCTACATCATCCAGTGGAAGCCACTTTATTGTGTGTGGCTGAGGGTACTTTTGGTACCAGTAACTACCCCCCCCCCCCCCCCCCCCAACCTCACCGCTCCACTAACCTGTTCCATTCGCAAATGGTGCGTGGGAAGAATGATCGTCAGTAAACTCCTGTATTAGCTCTAATTTCTCGAATTTTCTCGTCGTATCGTTTCGCGAGATGTAAGCAATATGTTGTTCGACTCTTCCCAAAAAGTACTCTCTCGAAATTTGAATAGCAAAACACTGCGCGACGCACAGCGCCTCTCTTGTAATGTCTGCCACTGGAGTTTATCAAGCATCTCTGAAACGCTCTCGCGCTAACTTGTGACGAAACACGTCGCACTTCGTAGGATCTTCGCTGCGTCTCCTAATCCACTCTAGGAAGGGTCCTGCATTCATGAACAACACTCAAGAATCGGTCTAACAAGCGCCCTTCTAAGCTACTTACATCTCCTTAAGATTCTTCCAGTGAATCTGATTCGGGTATCTGCTATTCCTGCTTTTTATTTTATATCGTCGTTCCACTTACGGTCGTTCTGGATAGTTATTCCTACATATCTTACGGTAGATATTGTTTCCAGCCATTTGTCATCGACAATATAGTCACGCAGTAGTGAATTTCTTTTCCTATGCACGGGCAATATGTTACATTTACACTACTGGCCACTAAAATTGCCACACCACGAAGATGACGTGCTACCGGCGCGAAATTTAACCTACAGGAAGAAGATGCTGTGATATGCAAATGATTAGCTTTTCAGAGCATTCACACAAGGATGGCGCCGGTGGCGGCACCTACAAACTGCTGACATAAGGAAAATTTCCAATCGATTTCTCATACACAAACAGCAGTTGACAGGCGTTGCCTGGTGAAACGTTGTTGTGATGCCTCGTGTAAGGAGGAGACATGCGTACCATCACGTTTCCGACTTTGATAAAGGTCGGATTGTAGCCTATCGCGATTGCGGTTTATCGTATCGCGACATTGCTGCTCGCGTTGGTCGAGATCCAACGACTGTTAGCAGAATATGGAATCGTTAGGTTCAGGTGGGTAATACGGAACGCCGTGCTGGATCCCAACGGCCTCGTATCACTAGCAGTCGAGATGACATGCATCTTATCCGCATGGCTGTAACGGATCGTGCAGCCACATCTCGATCCCTGAGTCAATAGATGCGGACCTTTGCAAGACAACAACCATCTGCACGAACACTTCGACGACGTTTGCAGCAGCATGGAATATCAGCTCGAAGTCCATGGCTGCGGTTACCCTTGACGCTGCATCACAGACAGGAGCGCCTGCGATGGTGTACTCAACGACGAACCTGGGTGCACGAATGGCAAAACGTCATTTTTTCGGATGAATCGAGGTTCTGTTTACAGCATTATGATGGTCGCATCCGTGTTTGGCGACATCGAGGTAAACGCACATTCGAAGCGTGTATTCGTCATCGCCATACTGGCGTATCACCCGGCGTGATGGTATGGGGTGCCATTGGTTACACGTCTCGGTCACCTCTTGTTCGCACTGACGGCACTTTGAACAGTGGACGTTACATTTCAGATGTGTTACGACCCGTGGCTCTACCCTTCATTCGATCCCTGCGAAACCCTACGTTTCAGCAGGATAATGCACGACCGCATGTTGCAGGTCCTGTACGGGCCTTTCTGGATACAGAAAATGTTCGACTGCTGCCCTGGCCAGCACGTTCTCCAGATCTCTCACCAATTGAAAACGTCTGGTCAATGGTGGCCGAGCAACTGGCTTGTCACAATATGCCAGTCACTACTCTTGATGAACTGTGGTATCGTGCTGAAGCTGCATGGGCAGCTGTACCTGTATACGTCATCCAAGCTCTGTTTGACTCAATGCCCAGGCGTATCAAGGCCGTTATTACGGCCAGAGGTGGTTGTTCTGGGTACTGATTTCTCAGGATCTATGCACCCAAATTGCGTGAAAATGTAATAACATGTTAGTTCTAGTACAATATATTTGTCCAATGAATACCCGTTTATCATCTGCATTTCTTCTTGGTGTAGCAATTTTAATGTCCAGTAGTGTATTTAAGTTCAGGATCAACTGCAGAGCCTGCGCCATTCATCAGTCCTGTGAAGGTCATTCTGGAAGTCGATACTGTCTTACTTTCTTATAGACAACCAACTCATCGGCGAGCAGTCTTAAAGAGCTCCCGACGCTTTCTACTAGATCATTTGTGTTGATAGGCAAAAGCATTAGACTGCTGCCCACAGTGAGGTTGAATGCCTTCTCATAGTGTTGCGGAAGCGTGACGCGATAAGGAAGGAACGTAAGCGGAACAGAGAGGAGTGGGTAGTCGTTACAGCGAAGATATGGACCGCAAATGCGGAAGTCCACTGGTATAAGCGAGGCCTTGAGCCTGGGACGAGAGGCGAAGCTAGTAGGCTGTCCGCGTAGTACTGTCGTGAGCATCTACGGAAAGTGATTGGTGGATGATGAAATAACGACTAGGACATATGTTATTGAACATCCACGTCTCATCACAAAGCGTGGAGACCGGAGGATTGCTTGCTGTGTAATTCAGCGATATGTGGCAGATGCGACGACAGTATACAGTGCTGGTCTTTCGAAGCGCACCGTTCAAAGGCCATTGTTCAACATGGAGCTCCACAGCACACGACCCCTACGTGTTTCCGTGTCGACCCAACGACATCGTACGTTGAGTTGGGCTTCGATGGGACCTGTGGTAGTAATCGAAGAGATCGTGGCAGCTGCGGAATACGTGAACATTGCTGAGGAGCAAAATGGTTCAAATGGCTCTGAGGACTATGGGACTTAACATCTATGGTCATCAGTCCCCTAGAACTTAGAACTACTTAAACCTAACTAACCTAAGGACAGCACACAACACCCAGCCATCACGAGGCAGAGAAAATCCCTGACCCCGCCGGGAATCGAACCCGGGAACCCGGGCGTGGGAAGCGAGAACGCTACCGCACGACCACGAGATGCGGGCGCTGAGGAGCAACAGTATCGCTTCATGCTTGATGTCTACTCCTACGGCGATGACATCTCCCATCTAAAGTACTGTCCGTGTCACTGCTGAAGTAGCTTGAGGAGCATGATAGTGAACTAACATTGATTTCTTGGACAGAAAAATCTGTATCTGTTGGAACACATATCGGGCGTCAGCTGCGCGCGCTCAAACCACCGGCCCGTAAATTATGGGAAATGCCTGAACTGAGCGGTGACATACGAGGGTTATTCGGAAAGTAAAGGCTCTGAGCACTATGGGACTTAACATCTATGGTCATCAGTCCCCTAGAACTTAGAACTAATAGGATTAAAAACAGCCGACCAGTTGCAAAGGATAAAGTAATCTTTACCTAGGTTTCGATACATTTAAATCTATCTTCGTCAGAAGGCGGCAGTATTACATTAAGATGGAGTGATATGTCATTGTCGTTTTTTTTACAAACATCTGCATAGCTCCATTAGTCCAAATAAAATATAGCCCTGAGAATAGGGTTTGTCAGACAAATAAAAATAAGTACATGGAAGTTGGAGAGCGCATAAGCTTAGAACTACTTAAACCTAACTAACCTAAGGACATCACACAACACCCACTCATCACGAGGCAGAGAAAATCCCTGACTCCGCCGGGAATCGAACCCGGGAACCCGGGCGCGGGATATTCGGAAAGTAAGGAACGATAGGTCGCGAAATGGAAAATACAGTGAAAAGGTGATGAAGCTTTGCGCAAGTGCTTTCAGCACTGTATCTAGTACGCCGGTCGATCGCATCATGTCGCTCTTTTCAGTTCTGACCTCACAGTGAGAACGTAAAGATGGCTAGAAAGTGGCGTCTCCCGCCAAGTATTAGTGCCTGGCGAAAGATTTCGCCTGAAGCTATGCAATCCACATAACATAACTGTCATGTGGTTCGTTCTACACGACAATTCTCGGCCGCACTCTGCAGGGGCAATGAAGATGCTGCTGCAGCGTTTTCAATGGGAAGTGTTTGATCACCCACAATATAGACCGTAATTTGCTACTCCTGAGGTTCATCTCTGCACAAATGAACCGCTGGCTATGAACACATCCTGATACAGACAACGAGCTGCAGTCCGGAGTAGAAAATTGTAGAAAAGCGCCGGCGGCTGTCTTCTATAACGAGGGAACTGAAAAGTTGGTACAACGCTACGACAGATGTCCAAGTCTGAGCGGCGACTGCGTAGAGAAGTAGCTGGAAGGTGTAGCTAACTGTTTCAAATAAAACAGTTTTGATTTTCACTGTGTCTCCATTTCGCGACAAATCATTCCTTACTTTCCAAATATCCCTCGTATGATGTCTCATATTCCGAAAATCTACCAAGGACTTGCGAATCCATGCCGAATAGAATCGCTGCTATATTCTGTTTGAAATTGCACAAATACGCTTTTAGGCAGGTAGTCGTAATGTTTTGGCTCATCAGTGTATGTATTACATTGGTGCATAAATTCGTAGCGTTTTTGTTTTGCATGTTATTATTCCGGTTCCTATGGGTTTACTTACTTTTTATCTGTAGTTCACTGTTGTTATTTAAGTTTATATACTGACGTTTTGTCATTTGAAGATGGTGAGTGAAGCTGTGGACGCTAGAAAATTGGGTGCCACGTGCAGAAATCGGAACATCTGTCGTATTCTTCGGTTTTAGTTCAATAGAGGCGTGACAGCAACGGAAGCAGCCAGAAACGTTTGCGCCGTATACGGGGATATTGCCACTGGACAGAGCAAGACAAGACAATGGTTTTCTCATTTCTATTAAGATTTTTTTGACGTTAGTGACTCTCCACGTTCAGGAAGACCTTAGAGGCTTTATAAAAATTTTTTAAATAAATTAATCCATAATGTTCCACTTCAGTGTACTCGAGAGCTGGCAAATGCGGTGAACTATTATCATTCCACCATCGTGCGACATGTGCATGCAATGGGGAGGGTTCAGAAATCGGGTGTATGCGTACCGCATGATCTAAGCCAAAATAACAAAAATCAGCAGGTGTCCATATAGTATCAAAGCTTCCTCGTCATTAATTGCCTCATAAACAACGCCGACCATGTCTATCCAGTATCGTTACTAGTGGCGAGAAATGGTGTCTATGTGCTAACATAGGGAAAAGAAAGTAATGATTGAGTTCAGACAAAGCATTAACTCCTTGTACAAAGACCTGCGTGCATCCGCAAAAGATAATGTTATGCTTCTGGTGGAACAGCGAGGTTACAGTGTATGACGAAGCACTTCCCCGAGGTGTAACAAACACTGCTGACATTCACGATCAAGAACTGAGATATTCTGCAGACTCAGTCGAAGAACAACGACCAGAAAGACTGCGTGAAGTGATGATACTCCAGTGTAACACGCACCCGCCCTCAGCTAGACTGACTAGACACCAGCCTAATACGTTGTAAACAGTATCGGTCCTATCACACTTCCTTGGGGTACTCTGGAAATTACTTATACAACTGTCTTTTTTTTCCTTTAAGAGCGATATGTTGTGTTCTGTCTGTAAGGAACTCTTGTATCCAGTCTCAAATCTCGTCCGATAGTGGACAAGTTCGGTTGTTTTTTTTTTACTAAACGGCAGTGTAGGGCTGTGTGAAATTCCTTCCTGAAATCAAGAAACACAGCATCATCCTGAGCGCCGTTGTCTACAGCGTTACATATATCATGGCGGAACCGAGCGAGCTGAGTTTCGCAGTATCTCTGATCGCGGAATCCCTGCTGATTTTGATAGAGGAGAATTCCGGCCTCCAAAAACGTCTTAATACGTGAGAAGATTAACGTGAATGACAGGATGTTTCCTTTTAAAAGCACACCTCCGATTTCTTCGCCATAATTCTTTCTTCTGGGCTGGTGCTCCATCTCCAACAATGCCATCGTTAGGTCTAATTTTCCTTCCTTTCATCCACTGCAGTTATACAGGGTGTTTATACATGAATATCGGGGATTTAACGCTTTATAATATTTATTACACTAAACTTACAGTTATAAACGATATGTCAAATGAAAGAGCAACTCAAACAGTTTTACCAAGAAGCTTATAAATGTTCAATGTGAGCACCATTTGTCACACGGCACACATCAAGTCTATAGCCGAGCGCTGGACAGGCCGCAAGGGGCCCAATGACAGGGCTTGCTTTGCATGGCCTCCACGTTCACCCGACCTAACGCCATGAGATTTCTTCCTTTGGGGCTTCATCACGGATCGTGCGTAAATGCCTCAGCTACCAACAGACCTCCCTTAGTTAAGAAACCGGATTGAAGCAGCTGTTGCTACAATCACAGAAGACACACTTATCAACGTTTGGGAAGAACTCGGTATAGACTTAATGTGTGCTCACACTGAACATTTATAAGGTTCCTGGAAAAACTGTTTGAGTTGCTCTTTCATTTGACATACCATTTATAACTGTAAGTTTAATATAATAAATATTATAAATCATTAAAACCTCGATATTCATTTATAAACACCCTGTACTTAAGCCAGCATAGACCACATTTGACAGTATTTATATATCGTCATCATTTCACTGATTTGTAGCATTTGCTCTTCCGTGTAAGGTCTTTCTTATTTACTGGAACTTCCCTGTTCCACTGAAAGCCCGAGAACACGTTCACTCGTTGTGTAGATCAACTTCTATGCAGTAAGAGCTCTTCTTTTCTTATGGAGAAATAGGCACTTCCTGAGACCATTGTGACTCAGTTTTCATTTAAGTTCTTTTCAGTACACTTCTATTGTTCATTCTTAATAACTGCCAGAAAACAGTAGTCTCGTTTCTCATCAGTGTAATCATTCCCTCTGTCCTCTGGTACAATTTTTTTCTCAGATCTAAGCATCCTATCCTCACCTTTCATCTTCAGTCCCAAAATGTTTCGAAGCATTTTTATTTCTATTTTTTCTAATGTTCTCCAGTCCTCCCTTTCCTTTAACATACAATCCATACCAACAATCAGATTTATCAATTGTATCGTCTTAGTTATGTGACTGGATTCTTGATTTCCTGTTAGTAAGCTCACAGTTCGTAACAACTGACGGAAAGTCTTCGTGTAAAACAGAAGTAATATCTGGCGTTATATCTGGTGTTGTAGGCCCATTCCTGGTCTACATAAACGATTCGGGAAGCAATCTCAGCGGTCTTCTTAGTTTATTTCCAGACTGCGCTGTCATTTACCATCATGTAAAGTCTTCAGATAATCAAAACGAATTGCAAGCTGATTTAGACAAAATATGTGGATCATGCAAAAAGTGGCAACTGACTCTAAATAATCCACATGGGCACTAAAAAAAAAAAATCTACTAAATTTCAGTTGCATGTTAAAACACACAAATCAAAAGCTTGTAATTTCAACTAAATACTTAGAGGTTACAATTACGAATAACTTAAGCTAAAACAATCGCACAGAAAACGTTATGGGGAAAGTAACCAGACACGGCAGATTACTCGCAGAGTACTTAGAAAATGTAAAGATCTACTAAAGTGACTGTGCGCCCTCTTCTGGAGAAGTACTGTGCAGTGTGGGACCCGCATCAGGCAGGACTGACGGAGGACATCGAAGAAGTCCAAAGAAGGGTAGCTCGCTTTGCATTACCACGAAATAAGGGAGAAAGTGGTACGGACGTTGTGGTGTCACCGCCAGACACCACACTTGCTAGGTGGTAGTTTAAAATCGGCCGCGGTCCATTAGTACATGTCGGACCCGCGTGTCGCCACTGAGTGATCGCAGACCGAGCGCCACCACAAGGCAGGTCTCGAGATACGGAATAGCACTCGCCCCAGTTGTACGGACGACGTAGCTAGCGACTATACTGACGAAGCCTCGCTCCTTTGCCGAGCAGATAGAATAGCCTTCAGCTAAGTCAATGGCTACGACCTAGCAAGGCGCCATTAGTAACATTGCATGTATCTAAAGAGTCTCACTTGTATCGCCACAATCTCCAGATGTACCAAAAGGATGGATTAAAGTTAAGTATTCCAGAAGCTACGTACTTTTCTTTATAGCATTCATAACGTATCCTGTTTCAGACCTCACGCACCCTGCTTTGGCTTAGCGCGTGCCTTTCGGCTTCCTCTCGTTGTGTCTAGACTGTCTTGTCTAGACACAACAATTTTTGGCGACGAGTCAACGGAAAGGGTCTTGTTCATTCTAATTGCTTACATTTCCTTGTGTCATGGCTTCGCCAGATGTACTGTCCGAATTTTATCGCTTGCAGAATCAGCAGACGCAGGCGTTATTGGATGCCCTGGGACAGCTCGTCCAGGGTCAATGTGCACTGCAAAACGATGCGGCCGCCGCCGCTTCACCGCTACCGCAGCCACAACATGCAGTTGCACCCCCATTTCGTCGCTATGACCCTGCTCAGGAAACATGGACGGAGTGGTCACGCCAGTTTGGATTTCATCTCGCCGCCTACAGAATTCAAGGTAACGAGCGGCAGCCTCATTTATTGGCGTGTGTAGGGGTGCAAACGTACCGTGTGATAGTGAAATTATTTCCCCGACGCGTAGCAACTCTGTCCTACGAAGAAATTTTGTCTGCTTTAGATGCCTATTTCAAGGAAACAGTTAATGTAGTTGCAAAGAGGTATACTTTCTTTCGTACGAAACGTATGGCCGGTCAGACTAATAGGGAATGGATTGCAACATTGCAAGGCCTTACAAGGGATTGTGCTTTTGAGTGTGAATGTGGACTCCCTTATTCAGATACAATGATACGTGATGCAATTGCACAGAACGTTTCTGATTTTCGCATACGGGAACAGATTTTGAAACTCGTCAATCCCTCCCTTCAACAAGTGATAGACATATTGGATAGACAAGACACGCTTGACTTTGCTCAGGCATCATTTGCAACTTCGCCAGCCGTGTGTAACATTAACCGGCCCGCCGGGCGCGCTGCACGGCCCGGTAAACTGCCCTCGCACACGTCCGCACAGCTGCCGCCACGCTCTAAACCAGGTGTGCCGCGACAGCATACAACTGCAGTGAAATCATGCCCGCGCTGTGCTACTAGACATTCGCGTGAAAATTGCCCGTCACGCCAAGCTGTTTGCTTTTTCTGTAATAAGAAAGGACATGTTCAAAGTGTTTGCCAGAAAAAGCTCAGATCAGACAATCACTACCATTCCAGGCCCTTTGCTTTGCGCCGGAATCGAACCAAGAATACTCAGGCTCGTGAACCTTCGCCCATGGACATTCATGTAGTTAATTCCACTTCGTCCAGTGCCACTGTCTCTAACAGTGACTGTGTTCGTCCCACAAATACTGTGCGTCGACGTCGCCGGAAATCCCGTCGAGTCGCAAGTGCTTCTGTACCAGTGTCCATTCAAATTGCACGAGACAGTCGCTCTTGTTGTCAGCAGGACAATAAACGTTTTGTAGATTTGGACTTTAATGGCAAGGTCATACCATTCCAGCTCGATACCGGAGCTGCAGTTTCATTGATCAATCACGACATGTACAAACAACTGGGCAAACCTCCGTTGCGTGCCGCAAATGTTAACTTAAATAGTTATTCAGGTCAGAATATCCCTGTGTTAGGACAGTGCACTCTTCTTGCAACATACAAGGGACAAACAAAACTTGTGTCATTTTACATTCTTCGTTCTTCTTCTGCAGTGAACTTGTTTGGTTTAGATTTATTTCAGTTGTTTAACATGTCTATAGTAAATCAGGTCCTATCAGTGAATCAGACTGTGCCTTCAGACAGTGTTTCTCGGCTATGTGAAGAATTTGCAGACATTTTTGCACTGGGCTTAGGTTGCGCTAAGAACTATGAAGCACATTTGGAACTGAAAGTCAACGCGCAACCAAAATTTTTCAGAGTGCGCAATGTTCCCCACGCATTGCGTGAGGAGGTCACAAGAACATTACACGATTTGGAATCACAAGGTGTGAGTGAATGTGCGCAATGCCTCTTCCATTTCAGCTCCGTTTCATCACTTATGCCGTACAGGTGTTCCGTTCGTCTGGACGACGGAATGCGCACGCGCCTTTCGCAAGTTGAAATCGGCGTTGCTTTCAAATACTTGCCTTACGCCATTCGATCCCCAGAAACCCCTTGTGTTGATGGTAGATGCATCGGATTTCGGGATCGGTGCTGTGCTTGTGCACAGAGATGGGTCGCATGATCGCCCTATTGCCTTTGCGTCAAAATTGCTCTCGTCTGCGCAAAGAAATTATTCACAGATAGAGCAAGAAGCTTTGGCTGTCGTGTTTGGTGTTACTAAGTTCCATGATTTATTGTATGGTCGTCACTTTACCATCATGACAGACCACAAACCTTTGACGTCGCTTTTTCATCCGAACAAGCCTGTACCTCCGCGTACAGCGCAGAAATTCATTCGCTGGTCTATTTTCCTCTCGCAGTGCCGCTACGATATCTTGTATCGGTCCACTGCTAAGCACGGAAACGCCGATGCGTTGTCCCGTTTGCCTGTTGCTGAGGATAGAGCATTCGATTCTTCCAAACTTGCTTGCATGTTCATTGATTCCGAAACCGATGAAGTGGTCGAATCGTTTCCGATTGATTTTCGTCGTGTAGCTACAGCCACAGCTGCTGACCCGGTCCTTGCTACCGTTTTGCGTTTTGTTGCTACGCAATGGCCTTTGTCAAAGTCTCGGATCGAGGATCCGTTGGTTCGCCGATTTTTTGCTCACAAGGAGAGACTTTTTGTTCGACGTGGTGTTTTGTTGTTGCATTCTGATAATGATCAGTCCAGAGTCGTGGTCCCACGTTCGTTACAGTCCCCTGTTTTACGGCTTCTTCACCAAGGACATTGGGGTATAGTGCGAACGAAACAACTTGCTCGTCAGCACTGTACTTGGTTCGGAATCGATGCTGCGATTACGAATATGTGTTCTTCTTGCATGGCGTGTCCCGAACAACAATCCGCACCCCCGCGGAAAGTCTTTGCATGGCCAAAAGCCACTTCCCCTTGGCAACGCTTGCACATCGATTTTGCTGGTCCATTCTGGAATGCTCGATGGTTGGTTCTGGTAGATGCTTTCAGTAATTTCCCTTTTGTTGTCCGGATGTCTTCCACGACGTCCTCTGCCACCATCCAAGCGTTGTCTGCTATCTTTTGCATTGAAGGTCTTCCGCAGACTATTGTTTCCGACAATGGCCCACAATTCATGTCCGCAGAATTTCAGTCATTCTGCCAGGGCAATGGTATTCAACATCTGACATCCGCGCCGTTTTCGCCTCTGTCAAACGGTGCCGCTGAACGATTGGTCCGGACTTTCAAGTCACAGATGTTGAAGTTGAAAGAGTCGCATTCTCGGGAGGACGCGTTGTTGCTCTTTTTGTCATCGTATCGCTCTCAGCCCCGAGATGGTCGCTCGCCGGCTGAGTTGCTCCACGGTCGTCCTCATCGCACCTTGATGTCTTTGCTGCACCCGCCGCATCAGGTTCCTGTGCAGCGGCAGACTTCTGCTTTTGCTCCAGGCGACGTTGTATTCTATCGCACCTATCGAGGTTCACGGCGTTGGCTCGCAGGGCGCATCCTTCGCTGCCTCGGCCGCGCGATGTATTTGGTTTTGGGGGCCTCTGGTGAGGTGCGTCGGCATCTCAATCAGCTGCGCCTCTGTCGTCGCACGGGTTCTGCCGCTCCCCGTCTGCTTTCAGCGACGGTGCCGTCCGGTCGCGCCCTGGGGACCCATCTACTGGCTCGCCTCATCCCCAGGTGTTACCGACGATGCCTTCCTTTTCGCCCCATGGCGACGCGCCGCCGCAGCCGCCGCCGCCGCCGCCGCCGCCTGTTCTCCCGCCGGCGCCGCCCGCAGTGGACGCTTCGCTGCAGCCGCCAAGCGCCTCCCTGGGTCACGCGCCGCCGATCGCTTCCCGTGACCAGCTGTCCTCCGCCATGGAACTCTTGCCCGCTCCGGACCACATGACGGTATCGCGCGTCGGGTACCCCGACGCAATGGAGGTCGACCCTTCGGCCCCTCCTGTCTCTTTACGGGCGAATACACCGCATGTTGACGTGCACCCTGGACTAGGTTTTCAGGCGTTTCCTAGATCCCCTCGGACCGAATGGCCGGGTGCGGGTGGCACAGCCTCGCCTGTTGTTAGGCTCCCCACCTCATCGCATACGTCAACATGGGGTCCTCCCCACGGCGGGCGGAAGCCTTATAACACGACCGTTCGCCGATTTGCGGGGGAGGAATGTGGTGTCACCGCCAGACACCACACTTGCTAGGTGGTAGTTTAAAATCGGCCGCGTTCCATTAGTACATGTCGGACCCGCGTGTCGCCACTGAGTGATCGCAGACCGAGCGCCACCACAAGGCAGGTCTCGAGATACGGAATAGCACTCGCCCCAGTTGTACGGACGACGTAGCTAGCGACTATACTGACGAAGCCTCGCTCCTTTGCCGAGCAGATAGTTAGAATAGCCTTCAGCTAAGTCAATGGCTACGACCTAGCAAGGCGCCATTAGTAACATTGCATGTATCTAAAGAGTCTCACTTGTATCGCCACAATCTCCAGATGTACCAAAAGGATGGATTAAAGTTAAGTATTCCAGAAGCTACGTACTTTTCTTTATAGCATTCATAACGCATCCTGTTTCAGACCTCACGCACCCTGCTTTGGCTTAGCGCGTGCCTTTCGGCTTCCTCTCATTGTGTCTAGGCTGTCTTGTCTAGACACAACAGACGTAATACACGGACTGGAGTGTCAGTCATTAAAACAAAGCCGTTTTACGCTACGGCGGGACCTTCTCATGAAAATTGTCATCAATACTCTCCTCAGAGTGTGAAAATATTTTCTTAGCGCCCAACTACGTAGCGACAAATGATCGTCATAATAAGATAGGAGAGCTCGCACGGAAGTGTTCGTATTTCCCGCGCGCTGTTCGATGGGGGAACGGCAGAGAAGTTGCTTAAACGTGGTTCGATGCACCTTCCGTGAGGTACTTGATTGTGAATTGGAGGGTGATCATCTAGATATAGATGTAGTTGTAGATGAATACGACAACTACTTCTTATCTTCAGTTAATTAATGGTTTACCTCACAAGCTCTTTAATAGTAACAGTTTGCTATCTGTTTTTTGTATTATATCTTCCAGACTTGAAACTATACTCTTTCTCGTCTACCATATCCAAAATATGTAATGTTTATAACAAAGCCAATTACGTTGCAGGTTAAAACTGTCAGTCGAAGATGTGTTCAGTAGAAGTGGAACTCGCGTAAACAGCAGTATTCTTCGCAATAGTGCTACCTTTTCTGTCCTCTATCAGCACCCATGTTGGGAAAACGTTGACCGGGAAGCGGAACAACAGCAAGGCACAGCAGATGCCTACTGGCGGAAGATGGGGCCTCGGTCCTCGTACAGCGAGGCTAGTGCCGCACTTCACGATAACGTCGATCTGATGGCTGGCACTTTAGCAGGCGCAGTAACTGCAGCGGTCTCAACCAAAATTCGTAAAACTGTTGAGAGGAAAACTGTAGAAACTATTGCTCTAAGAAAGTCTTGAGCGTGAGAAAAAGACACGAGCTTGAGAACTGCGTGCTATGACGGACAAATTAGAACAGTATCGTAGGCGAAATAGCCAGAGGCGAAGCAGAAGATGAGTCAACCTGCTTATACGGTTTGCACGTAAAAAATTAGACTCTAAATTAAGTAATACGGACATAGAGAGAAACCATCGAGTGGGACGAAGATTATCGGGTGTTACCAAACCTCGTCCAATAATTGTGGAGTTTGTCATAGCGAAAACGGGCGGAGATCTCATACACGAGCAAAAATTAGCAAGGTCAGGGCTTAAGACAAGAGACGATCGTACGCGGGAACGACTAATGATTCTGAAGAATGTCGTACCTCATTTCGGCCTTTAGAATGTGTGGACTCAGGATGGTAGAGTAATTCACAAGACCGCAGTTTGAAAGAGGCATTTACAAATATGACAGAACTAAACAGCATTAAGTGAAACTACACAAGCCAAAGAGAAAACTTAACACATCTTCTATTGGCTTAATACTAACCTAGTATAACACCCCTTGTACTTAAAACGTTATCTTAAAATTATACTATCAAATTATCTTTTTATCTCTGCCTTCACCTATTGTTCTTATCATTCTATCTCTGTAATAATCTTTATAATACTGGCTTCACTTATTACCCTTATATTACCCAAAACTGTAGTATTAATTTTATCTTCTGCTTGCACTAACTATCTGCTTAGGAATTCTGTACCTAATATGTAACAGTAGCAGCGTAATTATTACTCTTTTCTTGGCTACATTACTCACACACCGGCTTGGTTTAAACTGCCAAGAACAAAACCACAGTGTTATTTCAGTACTCTCTGATATAATTCTTAGGTTCCTGTGTTAATCTTCTAATTATTAAACCAATTCTCATCTTTTGGGAGCAGCGGCCTTGTAAATTATCCACTTCTGTCCTTCAACGCTGAACTGTACAATACACTAACCACTTTACATTCTTTAATACAGGGGCAAATTGTTTTCACAGTCGCCACTGATTTCAGTGGTATTTCCTCACAATGAATAATACTCTCTACTGCTCTGTATTCGCACCTACTTCCACTCCTTGTGCTAGGCATGACCTTGAACGACCCCGCTTTCTGTAGTTCCCCATAGTTCCCCATCTGCCTGTCACTCTCTGTCGATACCTCCCTCTTACGTCTCTCGCGTATCAGAAGCCACTGGACATGCCTTTAAACAAGGTAACTAGTCTACATCCTTACAGCATTGTAGTGGAAACGATCTGCGATGGCTGTACGTTTCAGCTCGCCCATGCAAAAGTGCAGCTCTTGCCAGCCCACGTGACTGCGTCCAGGTGCACATTCCAGGACCTCTGCTTTCATGTCGTACTCCTGTGATGTGGCTGAAACCGAGTAACTGTTCCAGCTCAGTAAGTCTCAATGACTATGCCTTTGGAAGACATGACATACGTACATAACACATGAACCCTGTTGTCCTCTGTGGATCCCTAGCATACCAGGAGACACTGGTCATGCTGTTGTAGAAGGTATGCACGCTCTGTGGCGGAGTGGTTACACAGCAATAACATCCCTCTAATGAACTGGCCTGCACAGAGTCCTGACATGAATCCTGTAGAACACCTTTCGGATGTTTTGGAACGCCTACTTCGTGCCAGGCCTCACCGATCGACATCGATTTCTCAGTCCAGCACTCCGTGAAGAATGGGCTGCCGTTCCCCAAGAAACCTTCCAGCACCTGATTGAACGTATGCCTGCGAGAGTGGAAGCTGTCATCAAGGCTAAGGGTGGGCCAACACCATACTGAATTCCAGCATTGCCGATGGAGGGCTCCACGAACTTGTAACCCATTTCCAGCCAGGTGTCCGGATACTTTGATCAAATAATGTATACAGAGAAGGGCAGCACGAAT
Organism: Schistocerca americana; assembly: GCF_021461395.2. Taxonomy (NCBI): domain Eukaryota; kingdom Metazoa; phylum Arthropoda; class Insecta; order Orthoptera; family Acrididae; genus Schistocerca; species Schistocerca americana. The sequence goes on from NC_060119.1 coordinate 345,237,303, forward strand.
GATCACAGTTTTGTTTGGTCCGTAGGAGAGTATCACGGAGAAACTGAAGTGCCAGATTCTTGAATATGGACGTAAAGTGTCTTGCAACAGGAGTCTCAGCAATCGGCTTTAAATGATGGATACAGGAATATACTGCAAATGCCTATACATCGCCCGCGTAGGAATCGCGAGGACAAGATTAGATTAATTACAGCACGCACGAAGGCATTTAACCAATCATTCCTCGTGCTCCATAGTTGAATGGAACTGGAAAAATCCTAGTAACTGGTACAGTGGGACGTACCCTCTGCCATGCTCTTCACAGTGGTTTGAGGAGAATAGATGCAAATGCAGATGTGTGCCGAGTAATCTCCTATAGTTTCTCTTAAATTCTTCTACCTTCCTAGCTGAGTGCTGAAGTCAACCACTAACACCTTTATATTTGGCTTAGGAATTTTATAAATCCGGTCTTCAAGCACTTCCAAAAATTTTCTCATTTGTGTAGATTTTTTATTATCTTTTTTGATAATGGCATGGAATTTAATTACTTTGTACTTGTTGCCGCATCCTAAGTGAAAAGCGACATTCTTTCCTTTAATTGCAAACATTTTAGGCTAGGTTTTACCGCGACTGTAACTGATATCGAATCAAACAAATTTACTGTTACCAGTCATCTGTTAATTATAGCCACAATGCGTTTCGAAGGTTTTAATCTCCATCGTCAGGTGGATTTACATGCGTTGTACTACTTGTGTGCTGTGTTACGAAATTGGGATAATCTGTGGCACTATCGAGGGGAGAAACAAAAATACTATTTCAGAACTTGGTTTTGGTGAGGTTTTTGACTAAAAATTAAACGTATACCTGAATAAGAGAAGAAAACAACTAAAATAAAATAACTCGGGTGATCGCAGGTTCCTTTCTCTGACGTGATACATCACACATAAACTGTCGTACTTTGTAAACAAAGATGGTGTCTGGAAACTACTAGGTGCTAAAAACATATAGCCATATATCCTGAAAATCCTATGAAAAATGCCAAGCCATTTCGGCTAGTCACAATTGATTTGCGTTGATTTAACGTAATTAAAATTACGTAGCTTGAGCAAACACATTTTTCATGTTGGATAAAGTGATAAGTGATTTTTATGGGTGATTACATTTTATTTTATTAGCTGTACTGCAACAAACCTAGTGCATGCTGTTATAATGACTTCTGCCAAAGAACAAACTGTAGCATGCTGGGGATTGGACATTCAGTGAGAAACGAAAGTGAACAGAATCTCGCCGATAAAGGACGAGGTGTTCTAAGAAATGGCGAGGGCCATTCAGGTAAAAGCGAAGGGGGCTGCATGCATTGTCTGTAGGAAAACAAAGGACTGGACATCTGGGCAGTGGAGTCCACGGACGAAAGCCAGTCAGTCTGAAATAATATGTACGAAAGGTGGAAAAACATAGTAAAAAGGCGAGGTCAAGTTGGGGAACACTGCTTTTCGCGGCATGTGTCCTGTTAGAGAATGATACACAGAAAGCTTTAGGGCCGCAGCTAGGAACTTCAGCAAAGCAGCGGGTAGCAGTCTATACTTTCTGCGAGATAGTCCGTCTCTTGGTATGGTGAGAGTAACTGGCAGCCCCAGTGCTTTAGTACGTGTGAAACTTAGGTCCAAAATGGCTCTGAGCACTATGGGACTTAACATCTAAGGTCATCAGTCCCCTAGAACTTAGAACACTTAAACCTAACTAACCTAAGGACATCACACACATCCATGCCCGAGGCAGGATTCGAACCTGCAACCGTAGCGGTCACGCGGTTCCAGACAGTAGCGCCTAGGACCGCTCGGCCACTCCGACCGGCTTGAAACTTAGGAATTCAACATCATTTATAGTTCAATCTGCCCATGTGCAATAGTACAGCCACAACCACTTTTTTTCGAAATCAGTCTTCTGACTGGACTGACCCCCACGAATTCCTTTCTTGTGCCAACATCTCACACTTGTACCCTACATCCTCCTGCCACCTGCCAAATCCTGCTAGTTCATTATTAGACCGATAGTTAGTGATGCATCAGTCGTTATTTATTAGATGGGCTACACAAGTCTTGAATTGGAAAATTGTAACTGAGCCCCCCGGCTTTGCTGTTACACAGACAAACAGAAGCTGACCAACAACTGACTCGATACTGGATGGGAAGCTGACCGGTCAGTTAGTTGATACCACAACTGAAGTTATGAGTGGATTTATTGTTTTGTGCTTTTCTAACCTTACTCGCCATACCAAAGACTGTCTTCATCGACAGGTGAAACAGTCATGTCTCCATAACAATGCTGTGAAATAGCCCTCTTGAAGTGCTGTTGGTAGGGTCGCCTGTACCAACGAAAGTTGTAATTCTGAAAGGGATGTGTTACATCTCTTTCATAATAATTAATTTCTTTCATAAAAACTAATAAAGAAAAGAGCTTTATTTCTATCTTCTTTTACTACCGTAGAAAGGGCATCAGCATTGCTTAGTCGAGCTGAAAGTACTTTCTTGTGGTAATTGAATTCGTAGACTGTTAACTCGGGTTTGCAAAACTTTGGAATACTAGCGTGTGTACAGGGATGTTAATTGTGCTTCTCAGTTCTACACATGTTTTGTCCTGTGTATGTAGCAGCTCTCACATAAGATTTGTGGGTGTGGTGGAGTAATTCTTTCCGCTCCCTCCCCACTTCACAGCATCCAGCCGCACGCAGAACAATTTTGCGAGCATCGCTGCGTAACACTGATTTCCTTCTGACAGTAGGACTACCGGTAGGCGATGTAGCGCCACCTCCTCTTTGTCGGCGACTCACGAGGTGGGCCAGCAACTGTCTCATCGACAATGTATTGCGCAACAGAAAACACTCAGAACAGTTAAGTGCAAAACAGTAACAAAGCAGACAATAGCTACCTAACACAATATGTCAGCTACCCAGTGTTGGCAGCAGCCAACAACAAAATTACTGTCGTGCGAACCTTTCCGACGTCTGCCGATTTTTACCGATTCAGGCTAATAAGCAGTTAATACACTGGTGTAGAAGCTTTTGGACAAAAGCACAAAAGGAGAAATTGTTTTACACTAGCTTTTCGTCCTCCAACGGATACTTTGTTTCTTTAGTATTTGCGTTCGTACATGCTTAATTACCGTAGGCGTTTTTTAGAGAGAAAAGTTGATTTTACTCTGTAGTTCACAACCAAGTTTCGTCACAAGGTTCATAGAACCGCTTTCAGATTGTTTCTCAGCTGTTGCATTCTCGAACAGCACATTGAGAAAATGGAAACTTAAATTTTTCCGTGGGTGCACTGATTTATCTTCTTTCATCACTAACTTTCATTTCTGCTTATGTCAACAAAACATGTAGGCATTCGGAGGAGAAAGCTGGTGATAGCAATTCGTAAAAAGATGTCACCACAACGAAAAATGCCTTTGTCTTAATGATGGTCGCCCAAACCCTCATATTATTTCCGTGACACCCTCTCACATGTTTCATGATAATAGGAAACGAGCCGACCTTCTTTGAACTTTCTCGGTTTCCACTACGAATCTTATCTTGTAAAGATCCAATACCGCGTAGCAATTCTTCAGAAAATGGAAAGACATCGTCCGTAATATTGGAATCATACCGGCGTTAACAAAAAGTGATTTACGAAAGTCATGAAAGCTAGAAATAAACATGAACGTGATGGAAAGTCTGAGCCCTACTCTTCTTGAACGGGAATCCATTGTTTTAACTGCACACTGGGTTGATCTTTTGTGAGTTTTCATTCCCTAATACGTTACGAATTTATACACTGGGGGCAGCTTACTGTGAATCATTGCATTATTAGTTGAGGGAAAGTATCGAAAACGAAGTGGATGTGCTATACAAGATCAGATATCGCTTCTTCCTTAATTAAACGATAAGTAGCGTGTATGGATAATCTGGCAAAAATCCGTATAAATTCAGTCCTGATAGCGGCTATTCCCCAGAATACGGCGAGGAAAAATGTTCCACTGCTGAAGTAGCCAGGGCAGTGCCGCTGCTAGGGAAATTTGGAAAAAGCACAGTAACTGTATTACAGTAACAGCATCACCACCAACATCTTTTCCCGAGACGAAAGTTTCAACCGAGACATCTCTCGTCGACACTTCTAAGAAAAGTAAATTCTATCACAAGAAATACTGCGGGTTGATAAAATTGTGCTTATCTCTGTCCTCGGTCTGCGCAATTTCTAACTGAACCGAAGATAACAAAGGTTTTAACGTAATCCCTCGCTTTACAGATATCACTTTAGTCGAGAAAATCTCTTATTTTACAGAACAATGTACGTTAAACTAATTCTTAAGATTTGTTAGTAATAAGAGTACGCCGTCTTTTGTAGATACCAGAATGCGTCGCTGTGTCAGTATCTCACATTCCAGTCAACACACAACCACAACAGCTGACCGCACCGCAATTTGTCCCCTTATGATCTTAAAAACTCGAGTTGTATGCTGCCTAGAATTTTATTTATGTATGTTTTATGGCTCACAAACCCCGGAAATTAAGCTGACTTTTGTTGATTATTTCTCATTTTTGAGGTGATAGTTGTTGTGTGGATCTTACAAGAAAATTTGAAAAGATATCCAACGACATATCCTCTGGTATTCAGTTCAGCAGTGATCACGAAATGCGGCAGCACTCTGTCTAGCTTTGTTCCGTTGGTCCACCAGTGGAATCTCCTGGTTAAATCGCTCACCACGTTCGTCGCTTGTACCAACACACTTTGGAGGAAATTCAGGTCCAGATGTAAGCGTACTTTTAATACCACGTTGCAATACAGAATTCACGCGAATCCTAATGAAAACAATCAGTACAGCATACATTTCACAAAAATGGTGTTTGTACGTTTTCTGGTAGGTAAAGCTGCTGCTGTATCCCGATTGAACACTAAGTACTCCATAACTTCGGATGTGCTATTAGCGGCTATCAGAACATGGACAGCACCTACTCGAAAAAAGACCTTTTATTATAAAACCAATGTGTCACTTTGGGTACAATACAGGCTAAGCATGTTCTGTTCACATAATATATACACCCCCCCCCCCCCCCCCTATGGATCTTGGACCTTGCCGTTGGTGGAGAGGCTTGCGTGCCTCAGCGTTACGGAAAGCCATACTGTAGGTGCAACCAAAACGGAGGGGTATCTATTGAGAGCCCAGGCAAACGTGTGGTTCCTGAAGAGGGGCAGCAACCTATTCAGTAGCTGCAAGAGCAAAAGTCTGGATGACTGAGTGTTCTGGCCTTGTAACATTAACCAAAACGGTCTTGCTGTGGTGGGTCTGTGAACGGCTGAAAGCAAGGGGAAACTACAGCTGTAATTTTTACCGAGGGCATGCAACTTTACTGTATGGGTAAATGATGATGGCGTCCTCTTAGGTAAAATATTCCGGAGGTAAAATCGTCCCCCATTCGGATCTCCGGGCGGGGATTACTCAGGAGGACGTCATTATCGGGAGAAAGAAAACTGGCGTTCTACGGATCGGACGTGGAATGTCAGATCGCTTAAACGGGTAGGTAGGTTAGAAAATTTAAAAAGGGAAATGGATAGGTTAAAGTTAGATATAGTAAAAATTAGTGAAGTTCGGTGGCAGGAGGACCAAGACTTCTGTTCAAGTGAAGACAGGGCTATAAATACAAAATCAAATAGGGATAATGCACTAGTAGGTTCAATAGTGAATAAAAAAATGGGAGCGCGGGCAAGCTACTACGAACGGCATAGTGAACGCATTATTGTGGCTAAGATAGACACGAATCCCACGCCTACCACAGTAGTATAAGTTTACATGTCACCTAGCTCCGCAGATGACGAAGAGATTGAAGAAATGTATGATGAAACAAAAGAAATTATTCAGACAGTAAAGGGAGACGAAAATGTCATAGTCATGGAGGACTGGAATTCGATCGCAGGAAAAGGAAGAGAAGGAAAAGTAGTAGGTGAATATCGAATGGGGTAAGGAATGAAAGAGGAAGCCACCTGGTAGAATTTTGCACAGAGAATAACTTAATCATAGCTAATACTTGGTTTAAGACTCATGAAAGGAGGTTGTACACGTGGAAGAGACCTGGAGACAGTGGAAGGTTTCAGATAGATTATATCATGGTAAGACAGAGATTTACGAACGAGGTTTTAAATTGTAAGACATTTCCAGCGGCAGATGTGGATTCTGACCACAATCAATTCGTTATGAACTGTAGATTACAACTGAATAAACTGAAAAAAGGTGGGAATTTAAGGAGATGGGAACTGGATAAATTGAAAGAACCAGAGGTTGTAGAGAGTTTCAGAGAGAGCATTAGGGAACGATTGACAAGAACGGGGGAAAGAAATACAGTAGGAGAAGAATGGGTAGCTTTGAGAGATGGAATAGTGAAGGCAGCAGAATATCAAGTAAGTAAAAAGACGAGGGCTACTAGAAATTCTTGGGTAACGGAAGAGATATTGAATTTAATTGATGAAAGGAGACAATATAAAAATGCTATAAATGAAGCAGGCGTAAAGGAATACAAACGCCTTAAAAAGGAGATCGACATCAAGCGCAAAATGGCTACGTAGGGATGGCTAGAAGACAAATGTAAGGATGTAAAGGTCTACATCACTAGGGGTAAGATAGATGCTGCCTACAAGAAAATTAAAGAGACCTTTGGAGAAAAGAGAACCACTTGTACAAATATCAAGACCTCAGATGGAAAACCAGTTCTAAACAAAGAAGGGAAAGCAGCAAGGTGGAAGGAGCATATAGAGGGTCTATACAAGGGCGATGTCCTTGAGGGCGATATTATGGAAATGGAAGAGGACGTAGATGAAGAGCCCGCATCTCGTGGTCGTGCGGTAGCGTTCTCGCTTCCCACGCCCGGGTTCCCGGGTTCGATTCCCGGCGGGGTCAGGGATTTTCTCTGCCTCGTGATGGCTGGGTGTTGTGTGCTGTCCTTAGGTTAGTTAGGTTTAAGTAGTTCTAAGTTCTAGGGGACTGATGACCATAGCTGTTAAGTCCCATAGTGCTCAGAGCCATTTGAACCATTTTTTGTAGATTAAGATGAAATGGAACATATGATAACGAGCGAAGAATTTGACAGGGCACTGAAAGACCTAAGTCGAAAGAAGGCCCCGGGAAGGGACAACATACCATTAAAACTACTGATAGCCTTGGGAGAGCTAGCCCTGACAGAACTCTACCATCTGGTGAGCGAGGTGTATGAGACAGACCCTCAGACTATATAATACCCTCAGACTATATAATAATTACAATTCCAAAGAAAGCAGGTGTTGACAGGTGCTAAAATTACCGAACTACCAGTTTAATAAGTCACAGCTGCAAAATATTAACACGAATTCTTTACAGACGAATGGAAAAACTGGTACAAGCCGACCTCGCGGAAAATCAGTTTGGATTCCGTAGAAATGTTGGATCACGTGAGACAATACCGACCCTCCGAATTATCTTAGAAGATAGATTAAGGAAAGGCAAACCTACGTTTCTAGCATTTGTAGATTTATAGAAAGCTTTTGACAATGTTGACTGGAATACACTCTTTCAAATTCTGGAGGTGGAAGGGGTAAAATACAGAGAACGAAAGGCTATTTACAATTTCTACCGAAACCAGATGGCGGTTATAAGAGTTGAGGGGCATGAAAGGGAAGCAGTGGTTGATAAGGTAGTAAGACAGGGTTGTAGCCTATTCCCTATGTTATTCAATCTTTATATTGAGCAAGCAGTAAAGGAAACAAAAGAAAAATCTAGAGTAGGAAGTAAAATCCATGGAGAACAAATAATAATTTTGAGGTTTGCCGATGACATTGCAATTCTGTCGGAGACAGCAAGGACCTGGAAGAGCAGTTGAACGGAATGGACACTGTCTTGAAAGGAGGATATAGGACGAACAACAACAAAAGCAAAACGAGGATAATGGCATTTAGTCAAATTAAATCAGATGATGCTGAGGGAGTTAGATTAGGAAATGAGACATAAAGTGGTAAATGAGTTTTGCTATTTGGGTAGCAAAGTAACTGATGGTAGTCGAGTTAGAGAGGATATAAAATAGACTGGCTATGCCAAGGTAAGCGTTTCTGAAGAAGATAAATTTGTTAAGATGGAGTGTAAATTTAAGCGTCAGATAATTTTTTGTGAAAGTATTTGTATGGAGTACAGCCATGGATGGAAGTGAAACATGGACGATAAATAGTTTAGAGAACAAGAGTACCATAAGTCTGTTTAGCCAAGAGTCCTGTACTCTCAGCTATACTCCATGTCTTCCATGCCAAAATGTTAGCATCTGGAAATGCTTCAAGGCCACCATAATCCGCTTGATTGCCCCATACAACAGCAAGTGTCAACCAGGTACTACCTCCAAACACTGCTAGCACATCACAGGTGAAGTTCAAATGGAGTCCACGAAAAACATTTGGACCTGCAATCAATTGCTGCTTATTAAACTGGCCAGCCAAGTCAATATCAATCGCCTTCAAACTGCGATACACAGGAACGCTGCGCCGCCAGCGACGACGCCATGCACGTCGCAGAGGCATTGCTGTGGCAAGCCAACGCCAACGCCCAGCGACACACCCAGAGCTATGCGTCCGCACTCCTCGATGTTCGCAGAGCGAATGACGCTCCGTGCTGCGGCGCAGCAATTGATTGGAGGTCCAAATGTTTTTCGTGGACTCCATTTGAACTTCACCTGTGATGTGCAAGCAGTGTTTGGAGGTAGTACCTGGTTGACACTTGCTGTTGTATGGGGCAATCAAGCAGATTTGGTGGCCTTGAAGCATTTCCAGATGCTAACATTTTGGCATGGAAGACATGGAGTATAGCTGAGGGTACAGGACTCTTGGCTAAACAGCCTTGTGGTACTCTTGTTCCAAGTATGCCATTTGTTTTGAGTACGAGAAGGAGAAAGAAATTAAATGTCGATGAGTACCTGTTTTTATGGGCTAAAGTCGGTAATGGCAATTGTAAAATAAAGATCAACGGTTATTGTATGATTTATTATAGACAATAAAGTTTGTTCTGTCCTTTCCTTATCTCTATTCCTTATCTCCTTCCCTTTCTCGTTAAAAAAATGTATTCACTTTTTGTTTTGGTGGCCGTGCTGCTCTTGGTTGCGGGCTAGGCGGGTGACCTTGAAGCGGACTTAGCCGCTGGCGAGGCTGCCGGGCAACACGGGCCCGTGGTACAGAAGAATGCTGAAGATTATATGGGTAAATCACGTAATTAATGAAGAAATACTGAACAAAATTGGGGGGCTACAGAATTTTCAGAGATACAATAAAAAGTATCACAAGGAGAACCATTTACAGCATACGGTTAAACTACAGTGGACAAATACCTTCTAACACGTAGTTTGATCGCCCTATAATTTTTAACCCTTTGGGATTACCTGTTATAACCACTGATACTTTTGCGAATTAGTACTAGTAGTGGTAGTAGTAGTAGTAGGAGGAGGAGGAGGAGGGGAAGGAATGGTCAAGCTGCGTTGATGAAAAAATAGGAATGAGGCAGGGACATAATAGATATACACGACGTAAAGAAACCTATGTGTAAAAAATTTTAAAATCGGTAGACGATATAAAAAGAAACACATTTTTGTGTCACGATGACGTGACATGACCGGTTCCGTGCTAGGAGTGTTCGACGCTAGGCATCCCGTAGGCCAGTTGTTGTATTGGGAGAGGTGGGACATTGTCGTTTCCACCCCGGTCTCCCGATCTCACTCCTATGGATTTCTTTTCGTAGGGGTCGGGAAGTGGGGGGGGGGGGGGGGAAGACATCTCCTTACAGTTCAGAAGAAGTGGTTATCCATTTGCCTGTATCTTCAGCCATTACTCGTGAAACACTTGGTTGTTTTGAGCATTTTGTACAATGATTAGCACGCAGATGCCAGTTGTGCATTAATGTAAATAGATGACATTTTCAGCAACATCTCTAAAACAATATGCATCACACTTCAGTTTGAACACCGTCCCCGGACATCAGTAACGTCAAAATTTCTTGGAACTTTACGAGGAAACGGTGGACTTGTGACAATTTTGTTGCATTAAAGTTTTTTATCTCCAAAATTTTATATCTAAAATTTCTATATGCTATTGTTTACACTCTGCATATAATAAGGCACTGAGATATACCCTGAAAAGAGGAGATGCCTTGGAAAAAAGGGTAGAAACTGATCAATAGGTGCATGTATTTGCTGATAATAATGCACATGGTCAACTCACATTAATGTGATCACCTGTCAGAAATCTAGATGAGCACCTTTTGGAGCGTGGACATGCAGGAAGAGAGCCAGTAAGGTTCTGGAGGGTATTGACAAGGATGTGGACTCCAGTACCGTGACTAGCTTAGTTAGTTTCCTTGGTTCAGGATCCATGGTGCATAAAGAACCTCGACTGGGTTTAAAGCGGGGAAGTTTGCTGGACAGAAGGGTGTGCCAAAGTCATCCTGGTGCTCTTCGAACCACGCACATACACTGCGAACTGTTTGACACGGTGCATAGTCCTGCTGGTACACGCTGTCCCGCCGAGGAAAAACAAGCTACATGTAGGTGTAGACGTGGTCGCCAAGGATAAATGCATACTTGTGTTGATCCATTGTGCCTTCCGGAATGACAAGGTCACCCAGCGAATGCCACGAAAAAATTCCCCAGACCACAACGCTCCCTACTCCAGACTGGACCCTTCCGACAGTTGCTGCAGGGCCGTACATGCCAATAACCATCTGTCTGATGCTACATAAAACGTGATTCATCTGAAAAGGGCACTTGCCACCTATCAGTGGACTTGTAGTTGCCGTACTGGCGTGAAACTTCCGTTCTTCATCGCCGGTGCACAGCAGTCAACATAAGTGCTCGAACCAGGCGCCTGATGTGAACGCCCATACGCAGCAACGGTCGCTGAACGCTCGTTGAGGAGTTGAACGTCTGTTCACCCATACATATCGCCGTAGCCAACGTTTACCTCCGCCATCTATGTCCCGTTGTGCACAACAGTTACCTGGTTTTGGATAGGGCCATAACGACTGCGGCACGTGAATAGTTTGCACACTTAGCTATTTGGAAAATACTTCCACCCTTGGTCCCCAAAACCAATGATCATGCCCTTTTGGACGTTAGATAAATTGCTCCGATGCCGCATTACGACAACGACTGCATTGTTGTCCATAGCTAGTGCTGAAACTTCTAAATAAATTTTTTACTTAAACTGAAATAACTGAGAAGGTGAAACTTCTACGTTTTTACTTAAATTTCTTAATGCAAATGAACGTTCTAAAACTGCTGAGTGAGAGTGACATACTGTCACTTTGCTTGTGTTTATCGTTTGAACACTGACCTACAGAATTTTCTCTCACAAATACATCTCAAACTTATTCTATTCATTAATGACCCACAATATACAAGGATAACGCAATCTGACTATTAATTAACGGAAAAGAATGGCCCTAAATTTGAAGAAATCCTAACAATAACCCGTACATTTCATAAGTCACTTACCTGACAAAGTCTTCATGACAGGAACTACAGCAAATATAGGAAGTATACACCCAACTATACAAAAAGATTCTAACCACTGTAGGGTCTAATTACTAATAGGGATGTGGTTAGCAAAGGAAAGATTTTGTTTCAGAGCAAACAACGTATTTAGCAGATTTCACCTTAATCATGTGATATCCAGTTCGAAAAATTATATAAGCGTCAATAATTCCATTGCCCACATTTTACAATCCATGTCCAACCAATATTAAATCTCCATGATGGACACACGTCCAGACCGTCCGCTAGCGTTAACACTGCTTCTAGCCTCCATCAATGCTAACTTTTTTTTTTTTGGTCATCAGTCTACTGACTGGTTTGATGTGACCCGCCACGAATTCCTTTCCTGTGCTAACCTCTTCATCTCAGAGTAGCACTTGCAACCTACGTCCTCAATTATTTGCTTGACGTATTCCAATCTCTGTCTTCCTCTACAGTTTTTGCCCTCTACAGCTCCCTCTAGTACCATGGAAGTCATTCCCTCATGTCTTAGCAGATGTCCTATCATCCTGTCCCGTCCCCTTATCAATGTTTTCCACATATTCCTTTCCTCTCCGATTCTGCGTAGAACCTCCTCATTCCTTACCTTATCAGTCCACCTAATTTTCAACTGCTAACTATTAACTACTAATTACGAGTCCTACCAGCCACAGAGTCTCTTACAGAAGGCGCACAGCGCTGTCAGTGGTATTAATGCAGTCTATAGTGCTGCCAACAGACATATAAACGTGCTATTTACATAGGCCCCCTGCTTCTCTTAAAAAATTTTACAAAGTGTTTTGGGTAGTGGCCAAGACTATTTGTTAAAATTTTTGGTATTAACAATATCAAATAGATCAGATGCCCATAATTAGTAATGTACTTTTGGTCAATAGAGCAAAATTCTCCTTACAGTCCCTAAAGAACAGTCCTAACCATTCATCAGAAGAGTAGTCTATGACAGTTTTATGCACAAAGTCTGAGCAGTAAAAGAAAATGCATACGTAAGTAGTGGACCTCCATGCAGTCTTGAAGAAGTAGTGTTGTCCTCCCAACGGAAACACAGTGCTGACTCTTGACATGAGGACAGGAAGATTGGTAATGGGCTTCAACAGAGCAGACCCACAGCAGAGTCAGTCGAAGTCTTGAAGAATATGGGTAAAATTGGTAAGTCAACTCAGAGTAGACCCACAGTATTCCTCGTAGAGATTATGGTAGTATTGGGCTACCAAAGGTGCAGACCCACTGTAGTCCTTGTAGAAATTATGGTAGTATTGGGCCACCAAAGGTGTAAACCCACTGTAGTCCTTGTAGAAAGTGTGTTAGTAGTGGGCCACCAAAGGTGCAGACCCACTGTAGTCCATTTAGAGATGGCCAGCAGCCATGTGTTGCGACTGTGCGGGTGTACAGTCACAATTGAAGAGTCCTGAGGGTAATATAGGAAGTCCATCAACCACCACTTGTGCGCTCACTAACTTTTTATGCAGTGTCCTTAGAACCAGCAATGCTGTTAACCAGTCCCTTCCTGAATTATCAACACACGTGCAAGCACTAACACAGTCATATAACTTCTGAGATTTTATACATGCAGTATGACCAACAGACAAATGCGTGAAGTAAAATGAATCCCTACTATTTATCTAACTTGGAGAACTGATGTCTATACAACTACAATTTTACAGCATAAGAATACAGTTACAAAGGTAAAGAAAACATAATTACAGTAAAGAACATGATAATATAAATAACGTTTGTAGTAAAACAGGTGTTGCAGAAAGAATAAAAACAAGCATATACATGAGTATGAAGAATGAGAATATCCTTAGAAACATTAACTTGACGCATGAGCATTAAAAGAAAACATAGCAGAATAAAAATGTCTGAACATCTTTCTAAAGTAAAGAATATGCTATAAAACAGATTAGATTTGAGGATAATAGTATTTCGCATCATAGTGAATGCAGCTTAGTATTATAAGGAAAAATATTTTACCAAATTTATCTTATCAGGTAAACACACAGAGACAGGAAGAACACAGGCACACAATCATACACAGAAACACATAGCGGAATAACACAAAAGAAAAGGACAGGGTCTGTTTTCAGTGTAGCATTTGGTACTGCAGTACTTGTGGTGAGCATTGTATACCTATTTTTCATTTTTCTCATTTTAATAATATCCTTCTTGCTGATCCTTCTATAACTTTCAGCCAAAACTACTTCATTTAATTCTCGGAGGTCTCCCTTAGTTCAACATTTGTTCACAAAAAACTGACCTATCTATCTATATTTATACTGTCATATATTTCTTACCTCATCATTTGTTTCCAAAAAAATCCTACCTAAACCTGTTGTCACTATACCCTACTAATCTGTTCATTTCCTTTTTGAAAATAATTGTTCCTCATTGTATAATACTCTTTAGCCAAACTTTTTCTTATAGCTTCTCAATGCATTTCTTCCCAACTCATCATAACTCATTTTCTTATATAGCATACCCCCTCTTAAGATCACTTAAATCTACTGAACTCAGATACATAAACTAGAGAACGAGACAATGCAGCAGCACAAAACAATTAACACAAAGAACAACGACAATAATGCACATTGGCAAAGCAAGCAGCGGTATATCTAAATTAGCAAAGAAAATGCAACATTACAACTAATATAAGGCAATATGCGGCAAACAAGAAAAGTAAGTGTTAAAACTGGCTTAACACAGTAATACAACGTAAAATTCAGTAGGACGTCGCCTGACAAAGAGCAGCAGCAACTGCAGTAACTTATACCTAAACATGAGAAATCACAAGCAGAAAAAAATTACAGTAAAGACAGCAATGCAGATAAGAGAAATGTCTATTCACATCTTAATGTCTATGTCACATCTTAATACTAGAGTGGTGCACCACAAAACCTTATTCTACCAAAAAAATTACCAAGTCCTTGAAAAGAAAATTATATATGCAGTTCCTGTTACTAATCCCTTCTCCTTCTTATTGTTCTTTCCTTTCAAGCGCTCTTTTTTAAGGAATGTGGATCAAAAAATCATTATTTAATGAATCTGTTGACAGAATTTTTTCACATTAGCATAAGTATTGATGCAGTGAATCTAGAAACTAGATATCAAAAAAAAATAAGCAAATATGTACAAAGTAAGGCACAAAAACATCATTCACCAACCATATGGCATTTCATAAGTCAGTAAAACGTCTCTCAACTCTCGTACAAAGACACTTGTCATAATCTGGTGTGTAGACGTAAGAAAATTTCTCATCACATCGCAAGCCTTTAAAATAAGTAAGAACCATCAAGTACAAGCTCCAAAGTGTAATCATATGTTTCCAAGTAATAATGTGTTGGGTTTGTGGTGCATTCTGCAAAGAAATATCAATAACGAGGCCAACGACTTGTCTTTTCTACAGCTGTGCGAGTGCTTGTGCGTATGCGGTGTGCTTCACAGCGGCTTAAGAGACAATATTAAATTTGAAAGGCAACATTACAACGGGTTTCTCCAGGCAGCTAGCGCGCAGCCAGGCGCAGCACAGCATTACGTCAAGGTCACATATACTCTTTACCAAGATATTTATGACAGCAGTTTGCTACAATGACAGTTTGATACAAATAAAAAATTTTGCAGGTTGAAAAATCACAGGGGAAGTGTGTAGAAACGAAATCTTATAAGTAACAATCTCCAGGAATTTCCGTCAGCATTCTGGTATTCACATTCACATAAATACTAACTTTTCATAATGATCCTAACCATATCTCGATGTCATAATACACATCGACACCGTAAAAATATCGTCACAACACATTAATCAAATCTCAAAAGCATAGTAGCTTTGAAATGGGCTACCTCAAACATATTCAAAAATCATGATCGCATACGATATAAATCACTCAATACTCTCACAGTGTCACAATGGTTCCTAAAATATGTGTGAAAAGTAATAGAACTGCGTAATTATGTAAATATGTGTCAGTGACGCAGTAAAATGTTTATTTCCTTCAATTAAATGACCAGATAGGTGTGTAATTGTGTGTTAGAGAAATATGGTACCAATATATAAAACTGCATAAGCAAATACCGAATTAGCCAGGACTCCTTGCGCTTGCCACACGCGTGGTACACAAGTAGACGTACCCCCATGAGGGATAATGTAATTACGCCTCAGATGTTACAGATTAAAACTGTGGAATGAAATGTATCGCCGAAAACCTTCTCTGTATCATTGTAATTCAAAGATATTTCTAAAAATGTTCCAAGTACAAAACTTAATCACTCAAATTCGTGTCCTGTAACGCTAAACTGTGCTTCTTGCTGTAAGATAGTTTCTGTCATTGGCTAACGGTAGAAATGTACCAAGTGTCGTAGTTATCGTCATTCATAAGCAAAATACTCCAAAAATCAATGTACTTACCTTTGTAATATACAAAAGTAAAGTGCTATGCCCATAAATGTTACAGTAATTACGTCCATTGCCACGACCTTGAAAGTACTATTCTGTAACGTATTGTTGCGTTACGAAAATTCCTGTCTCAATGTAGCTATGCCACAAAAGTCATTACCAAAACATTTTTTAATTTCCAGAAGAACGTAGAAAAACTGTGCAGACATAAAACAGATACAGTGTAAAAGCAATAATGAAGATTGTGTCACTCCTAAGTAGCATTGGACTACAGTCGTGCAGCTGTCAAACAGACCGAATACTCTGTAATCTGTGACCTCTCAGGAAGTACTTTAAATACAAATGTCTTTTAAAGTAAACCAAAATGTTGCAGTAAAACCTCATTAGCAGTATATGTTCCAAGAATGTGAACGTTATAGTCGTGACGTAATGTGCAACTAACAAGCAAAAATGTACACACAATGAGATTGTGTTGTATGTTCCCTATAAAATTGAACTCGTCAAATTACTGTATTAATTGATTGTCATGCCAGCTACTTCGTCAGCTTCATAGGTACGTTTTGTGGCTGCCTGCAGTGTGAGTCATTGTCTATTTGTTGTCGCACATCTTTACAGGAATTTGGAGGTCTAATTTCTACAATGTCAGCTTGTCGAAAGGGCCCTGCCCTATTTGCATCACGCCAGTTCTGATTATATTCTGGTCTGTTGTCATAACTATAGAGTCTGTCGTCATGTCGGTAATTTCTGTCGACCACGTAGTGGAGAATTCCTCCCAGAATCGTAATTACTAGATGGACCGTCTCATCTGAGGTCATTTTGTCTCCGTTGATAGTAATTGTTCTGGTTCCCATATTGTAGACTTCTACGGTTGTCTCTGCAATAGTCGTTACCATGGAAATGTGATCTTTCTCTGTAACTATTGTTATTCTGCCAGTGGTTGTCATACGGGTGGTGTCTGTTTTGATCACGATTTGCGTTATAACAGTAGCCTTGTCGTGTCTGGTTATTACTTCTGTCCATGGAACAGAACAAAGGGTTAAGGGTAGGGAGGGGGTGACAAAGAAAGTGCACCAGAAGGCCCCTCCAAAAGCGAGCTCATAGGTGCAGGTTCTTTAAATGGCCTACACATATAAGTAAATTTTCGCTCCGTCCCCGTGCGGCAAAGATATTGTACGGAGTAGTTATTTGAAAGATAAACTATCATTTTTTTTCATGTGTATCATTTTGTTTTCTTCACCAATCTTTGTGTTTTTTGAGCAGGTGCGAAAAGATCATGTGTAATTAAAATATTTGAGTTCCGTACTAAATAAAATTATACTATGTGGAAGTCGCAAGTTTTCATTCGACTGCCGAGCTACATCCTAATATACTTCTTCTGATGCGACAAGGACTTGCATTTTTAAATAGAGATTTTTGGAGATGAAGTCAAGGTGAAGAGAGAATAGCCACTGCAGCCACAGTGGCATTGTTGTAGAGAGTTGAACAATCCACATTACCTCTCCCCCCAACCACTATATGAGGAAGTGAGTGGTGGAGGGGGGGGGGGCAGGGTGGATGGTAGGGACTGAGCTCTTCCTGCTAACTGCCAACAGGATAGCACCCAAAATAAAGAAAATAAACTACTCTTAGTCCTTACTCTCTTGCAGCTCATCACAGCACAAGTGTTTTTCCCACCACTTTCCAGATGGGGGAGGGAGAGTGGAGAAGTGGAGGGGAGCTGGGAAATTTTCCAGGATTGGTAGGGAGTCACCTCCACGTAATATTGCATGATCTGAGTATTTCCGCACTACTGACGGTAGACTTACTATCCATGGCTCTAAAACCGTCACAGCGGTATTTGGCCGGTAAAAACAATAACTTGATTTCACCTAGACCTGTTATACGCGACCAGATAACTTAATTGTCACACTCAAATTCGGCCTCAGTAGTGACGATATTTTTGTCAACTGCAATGACCCCACCCCCTGCTATGGTGTCTATTCCGTCATAAAGTTATACACTCCATGAATCGCTAAATATCTCAGAACTTCCTACTTCGGGTTTCAGCCAGCTCTTGGTCCAGAGAAGAATTTCAGCGTGGGAAGGTTCTGGAGGGAGGTAAATTCTGAAACTTTACGAATACTTCGACAGTTTGTAGACGAAATTTCTTTACTCGCAACGCGGCCTGATCTCGCTCTCTGCGAGTCGACTGCCAAGTGTTCATCAGAGAATCTCAACCTACTGCCTAGCCTAAAAACCTCCATGTGCACTCCACAAGTACTGTGCTATCCGAGCAGCTGCTTCCTTTGTAAAATGCACCCTTACTCATTGAGGAGAGTCCTACAGTTCCCAGCCTCGTAATGCAGGTCCAGAGCTGAGTAACTTGCTGTCCAGTGACCGTCTGTTTGAATAACAGACACACACGCACTGACTTTAGGATTGTATTTTCTGGTAGACGAAGTTGTACTACATCTGCACTACTGGCCATTAAAATTGCTACACCAAGAAGAAATGCAGATGATGAACGGGTATTCATTGGACAAATATATTATATTAGAACTGACATGTGATTACATTTTCACGCAATTTGGGTGCATAGATCCTGAGAAATCAGTACCTAGAACAACCACCTCTGGCCGTAATAACGGCCTTCATACGCCTGGGCATTGAGTCAAACAGAGCTTGGATGGCGTGTGCAGGTACAGCTGCCCATGCAGCTTCAACACGATACCACAGTTCATCAAGAGTAGTGACTGGCGTATTGTGACGAGCCAGTTGCTCGCCCACCATTGACCAGAAGTTTTCAATTGGTGAGAGATCTGGAGAATGTGCTGGCCAGGGCAGCAGTCGAACATTTTCTGTATCCAGAAAAGAGCGTACAGGACCTGCAACATGCTGTCGTGCATTATCCTGCTGAAATTTAGGGTTTCGCAGGTATCGAATGAAGGTTAGAGCCACGGGTCGTAACACATTTGAAATGTAACATTTACTGTTCAAAGTGCCGTCAATGCGAACAAGAGGTGACCGAGACGTGTAACCAATGGCACCACATACCATCACGCCGGGTGATACGCCAGTATGGCGATGACGAATACACGCTTCCAATGTACGTTCACCGCGATGTCACCAGACACGGATGCGACCATCATGATGCTGTAAACAGAACCTGGATTCATCCAAAAAATGACGTTTTGTCACTCGTGCACCCAGGTTCGTCGTTGAGTGCACCATCGCAAGCGCTCCTGTCTATGATGCAGCGTCAAGGGTAACCGCAGTCATGGTCTCCAAATTGATAGTCCATGCTGCTGCAAACGTCGTCGAACTATCCGTGAAGGTGGTTGTTGTCTTGCAAATGTCCCCATCTGTTGACTCAGGGATCGAGACGTGGCTGAACGATCCGTTACAGCCATGAGGACAAGACGCCTGTCATCCCCACCGCTAGTGATACGAGGCCGTTGGGATCCAGCACGGCGTTCCGTATAACCTTCCTGAACCCACCGATCCCATATTCTGCTAACAGTCATTGGATCTCGACCAACGCGAGCAGCAATGTCGCGATACGATAAACCGCAATAGCGATAGGCTACACTCCGACCTTTATCAAAGTCGGAAACGTGATGGTACGCATTTCTCCTCCTTACACGAGGCATCACAACAACGTTTCACCAGGCAACGCCGGTCAACTGCTGTTTGTGTATGAGAAATCTGTTGGAAACTTTCCTCATGTCAACATGTTGTAGGTGTCACCACCGGTGCCAACCTTGTGTGAATGCTCTGAAAAGCTAATCATTTACATATCACAGAATCGTCTTCCTGTCGGTTAAATTTCGCGTCTGTTGCACGTCATCTTCGTGGTGCAGCAGTTTTAATGGCCAGTAGTGTACATTGTCATGTGCTCCAGTGTCCGTCATTTGTTATATCATACCAGTCGTTGTTTCTGGCGGTCCCTTAAATACCAACCAGTTGTTGCTCTCCACAGTTGTGCCAGCTGTTCGTTACTATTCCTGTCTGGTCACTAGTCTCTATGTCCTTGAAGTGTGACAATTACCCGCCGAGCGAAATGGCACAGTGACCAAGGTATTCGGGAGAAACAGTTCTGGCCATTTTCATTATGACTTGCCGTGATTTTGTTAAATCACGTAAGGCGAATGCTTCGATGATTCCTCGTACATATCATGTCGGCTTATTCCCATATATTGTCTAAAAATAACTAGTGACTCTAGTGATATGAATATTTTGATTCATCATGACGAAGATGTATGTGCGATATTGAGGCAATAAGGTACAATAGTGCAGATAGTGTACTGAACAACATTATGTCAGTATTTACTTCATTTGTAGACTAATAATTACAGCTATCAGAAGTAATATGTTATATGGTTGGTTCGTATCTTCAAGTACATGTGGCAAGGGCAAGCCGTTAATGCTTATTTTTCCCTGGGCAGCAAGTCAGGTGTTCAAGTGTGGATGCATCAACTCAAAACGGTTAGTCTATACTGCCAGGCGAAAATGTGAAAATGTGAGGTAGTGAATTATATGAAGGGTCGGCAGGAATATCGTTAGACATAGAGAAAAACAACTAACACACTAGAGTGGGTACATATTAAGATAGCAATGATCACAATATTTGCACTATACTCCTAACGCTTTATATACAAGCTCTAAGGATATAAGTGCAAGAATTTTTATATGTGGTACCTACGTAAGTGTGTTGGCTGGTTTTTTTTTTTTTCCTCTGCATCAAACATTCTGCTCAAAAACATGTCGGAAAATTTACGACCTTACGTTTTCTGAACGGTCGTAGCTGCATGACTAAGTGGTCTATGCCTGTCAGTATAGACTAACCGTATTGGGTGCTCGCATCGATACCTGACCTGCTGCCCCGTGGAAAATAAGCATTAATGGCTAGCTCTTGCCACATGTACTTGGAGGTATTACTCAACCTAGATACGCACAACTTGTAATACCTATAATTATTAATCTGCAAATGACGTAAATATTGATGTGAAGTTCTTCAGTACACCGTCCTCAGTTACCAACAGAAATATCTGCAGTTGTACCCGTTACACCCTGCATATATACTGCCAGTGACGTATTTGATGGGGATGATAACGGAGGACCATGTGCACATTTGGCGACACTTGACTGTTGGTTCTTTTTTTTTTTTTTTAAGGGGGGAGCTATTGCACAACAATGGCTTCTTGGGACAAGAAGTCAAGCAAAATCGACATTACCAGGAAACTTAATAGAAACACTGTCTTCTGCTGTCCGCGTGGAAAGAGTGTGCCCATGACACCAGTTTACTTGGAAATATGGGAGGAACCAGTGCAGGAATACTTCTGTAACCAACCGCAAAAGAAGCGCCAACGTTTTTCGAGACAGAACAAGATGGCTCCTATACATACGGGCTAGGGGAGGCGACGTGTTGTCCAGTATTGGAGTCACTGTCACCACAGCAGCTCTCGGCTCGTTTTGTCCCACTCTCTGTGCGTATTTATCAACATAGATTATCCAACAACATGCATTAAGAGTACATGCGCTTTTCATCAGGTTTCCTGTTTCTATACATTCACTTGCGTGTTCGTCGAAATAATAAATTATACCGGTGACGTTCTATAAATAATGCCACACTTTTTCTTCTGAAAGCAAGCTGGCTTTATACAGGATTCCAATACACCATATTATTTTCCACTCTTTTAGCTACAAAACACATTTTTTTAAATATAATCTCCGTTTAATGCGACGGCCTTACTGCCCGCATGGTACCACACTACTGGTCGACGTAGGAGCATCAATAACCTCCCCATCATTCACTTACTGCAGCCCACGGAATGCACCCTTTACTGGGCCAAACACATGGAAACCAGAAGATCCAAGATGCTGACTGTAAGGCGTATGAGGAGGCCTTGCGTTGTTATGGAGAGACACAAGTTCTCTTGAGTTTTGTGGTGATGAGTACGCTGAAGTCATTGCTTCAACTTCATGAGGTTAGCACAGTACACATGAGAGCTGATCGTTGCACCATGAGGGAGGACATCAAACAGAATAATCTCTCCAGAGTCTCAGAAAACCGTCGCCATGACTTTACCGGCTGAGGGTGCGACTTTGAACTTTTTCTTCGGAGGAGAGGTGGTGTGGCGACCCTTCACGGATTGCTGTTTTGTTTTCTGTTCGAAGTGATGAACACATGTATCATCACTTCGACAATGTTCTACAGAAACGGTTACGATGAGTCTCGTAACGTGACAGCATTTCCGCACA
Source organism: Schistocerca americana (assembly GCF_021461395.2). NCBI lineage: Eukaryota > Metazoa > Arthropoda > Insecta > Orthoptera > Acrididae > Schistocerca > Schistocerca americana. The sequence goes on from NC_060119.1 coordinate 345,259,469, forward strand.
CATGGTCCTTCGTTGGCCTTTATGGTCTTCTGTTAGGCAGCGAGGAACCCAACAGGCACACACCTTTCAGTACCACAACTGGTGCACGAGTTCGTCAGCACTACCGTAAGAGACGTCCAGTTGAACAGCGAGGTGTTTGAGTATGATCTGTGGGTCACCTTGAATGAGAGTGTCTGCACGTTCCAACATTGCAGGAATCACAGCTGTGCGCGCCCGAGCCGGCATACGGGAGATCGGATAGGTTTGCGCGAACTTGTTGCGACGATGATAGACGTCTCGCCCAACCATTCGCCATGCTTTTGTTCGCCGCCAGTTGTCTGTAGACACTCTGAAAGCGCCTGTGAATATCACTTTATAGGTGTGGAATCGATTTACGATCACAGTATTGTTGCGCAAGCCTGCAAGTAGGATCGAAGCGATGCCTCTTTCATCCAGAGCATTTCTATTTTCATTAATGTGCAAGTTTATTGTTTCAGAGCAAGCCCAGAATAATAATAATCTGGCAAATGTGTTTTGATCAGTTCTTTGAACACACAAGAAAGACAGAAAAAAATTGTTAGCTTTCAGAGTAAATCGTTTCTCAAGCTAGGGTACACACTCATGAACAAAAGTGCGCAGGCAGATCTGTGATCTGTGCCGCTACACAGTGCCTGCTGGACACACAGTGCACACTCGGTGCACACTCGGTTCCACGAGAAATTAGCTTATCTCAGGTGGAGACCGACAGGGGTTACTACGTAACCACGGCGTGGGCGAGACGTTAAACTGCATACTTGCAACTACAGACGCGAATCTCTCTAGCTCGATAGCCTCGAGAATCTCATATACCGTCTCGACAAGTGTTGAGCTGTGCTGCACTCTCTTGAGTGAGTACGCAAATCAGAATAGCCTAGATGTGCAGCAGTCAGATAAAATCACGTATCGATTAGGATATATTTTATCCATATTACCACTAGAATTGTCCACAGGTGTTATGTAATGTTATGTTAACCGGGGACCTAGAAACGACGGAGAGGCTCCGTCCCCGCCGCAGCCGTAGTGGTCCACAACCGCACTACGACTACCGCAGTCAACTTCACCCCTCCACCGCCCTATACCGAACCCAGCGTTATTGTGTGGTTCGGCCCCCGGTGGAACCCCCAGGGAATGTCTCACACCAGCCGTTTGCGTGGTAGAGTAATGGTGGTGTACGCGTACATGGAGAACTTGTTTGCGCAGCAATCGCCGACATAGTGTAGCTGAGGCGGAATAAGGGGAACCAGCCCGCATTCACTGAGGCAGATGGAAAACCGCCTAAAAACCATCCACAGACTGGCCGGCTCACCGGACCTCGACACAAATCAGCCGGGCGGATTCGTGCCGGGTACCAGGCGCTCCTTCCCACTCCGGAAAGCCGTACGTTAAACCGCACGGCCAACCGGGCGGGTCCACAGGTATTACTACAAGGAAAAAATATAAGAAAAGAACTTTTTCTGAATACTTAACTCAATGTATGTCAAGACAGAAGAGAGATAGGTCTGAAAGGAAATAGTTAGATAAGGCTTACTACAAACCTTATATAAGCAACGTACACCAAATATGTACCGGAATACTTATGATAAAACGATCAAGTGGCTTCACTCTTAACGCTCATACATATCGTTCACTCCAGAAAATAAATAATACATGGCAGTTATTAGCAGTGCTTCCACTAGTAAACTGCTAGGAAGAAGAGCAGGTAACCTCACTGCTTTGAAACCCTTTGTGGCTCTTCAATGGCGTATAATGCCAACTGTACACTGAGGTGACATGCGTCATAGGATACCTCCTAATATCGTGTCAGACCTCTTTTTACCGGGTGTAGTGCAGAAACTCAACGTGACATGGACTCTCTAAATCGTTGTTGGACGTCCCCTGGAGAAATACTGAGCCCTGCTGCTTCTACAGCCGTCCATAACTGCGGAAGCTGGTGCAGGATCTTGTGTACTAAGTGACCAATAAATGTTCGATGGGATTCATGTTGCGTGATCTGGGTGACCAAATCAGTCTTCTCAATTGTCCAGAATGTTCATGAAACCAATCGTGAACATTTTGACCCGGTGACATGGCGCATTGTCACCCATAACAATTCTATCGTTTTTTTGGGAATATTAAGTCTATGAATATTGCAAATGGTCTCAAAGTAGCCCAACATAACCATTGCGAGTCAATGAGCGCTTCAGTCCATTCCATTTGAACATAGCACACACCATTATCGAGCCACCATCAGCTTACACAGTGTCTTGTTGACAATTAGGGTCCGTGCCTTCGTGGGGTCTGTGCCGCACTCCAAACCTACCATCGGCTCTTACCAAGTGAGATCGCATCTAATCTGACCAGGCTGCAGTTTTCCAGCCATCTAGGATTTAACAGATATTTTCATAAGCCCAGGAGAGGCGCTGCAGGCGATGTCGTACTTTTAGCAGAGACACTCGCGTCAGTCGTCTGCTGCTATACTCCGTTAAAGCCAAACCTCGCCGCAGTGACCTAACAAATACGTTCATCATACCTACCACGGTGATTCCCGGGGCTGTTTCACGCAGTATTGCTTGTCTGTCAGCACTGACAACTGTACGCAAAGGCCGCTGCTCTCGGTCGTTCAGTTCCAATGCTCCATGGTGTGTGAAACCTATCAGAGTAATGGACCTACCCAGACTCCGTCACCCTCTCCTTAAGAGTCCATGTTAATTGCAACTTAGCAACAGTATCGATATCATTAAATTCCCAATCATAGAATCATAAGATGGGAAATAGCAATAATCCTACTATACAACTATCCATTCCATCAATAGAATAAAGCACTGAATTTTCAAACAAAAATGCGAATGAGACAAAAAACGATTATTTATTATATTAACCAATTACAAAGTATTTGCATCAACATTCTACGTAATAATAATGAGCGTATGGCATTGGTGGCCGGAAGACCCCTCGCGGGGCGGTTCGGCCGCCGCTCCACAAGTTCTTTAACGCCACTACGGCGACTTGCGAGTGAATGAGGATGAAATGATGATGAAAGACACACAACATCCAGTCTTCTCGAGGCAGAGAAAATCCCTGTCCCTGCCGGGAATCGAACCCGGGATCCCGCGCGCACGAAGTGAGAACGCAACTTTTTTATTTCTTTATTTTTATTTCTTTTATTTTTAATCTTTGTTTTTTGTTGTTTTTTATTTTATTTATTTATTTATTTTTTGTGGGGGAGGGCGGGGAAGGCAGAGCGATCAGGGGTCGTAACCAGAGGCCTAGTCACAGTGTCCCCCTCGTCCCTCAAGGAATAAGGGATGGGGAGGGGAAATCTTTTGTGGGAATTATTATTTATTTATTTTTATTTACTGATTTTAATACATTCTTAATGTGGTTTTACTTTATACCAAAACAAAAATAAATGTATCTAGCACCGCATCGTGCTCTGAGAATAAGAAAACAATATTTCGGCACGTCTACCTGAAGACCACGAGCCGTGGACAACATTCTACGTGAAGAAAATGTTAATTGCTGGCAACAACTACCAAGATAGGCAAGTAGAGGGATGGCTACTGTGTCCTAGCTGCACAGTAAATTATTAACCCTATACAACCCAACGATTAATTTAGAAAACTACAATGGTGAACTGAATACCACAACAAACGATTCTAAGGCATGAATCGGGTTTAGCGGAGCTGTGTCAACGATGTACTACCTAAATAGCATTAAACCCATCTAGTGAAAGATTCTGCTGTGTACTTTTACGAATCTTCTGTGGCGGTTAGTCGGAGGACCGTGGTTGTAGTGGAGAATCAGAATCTCGCTCTTCAGCACTCGGGACAACTCCAAGCGCCATGACGTTCAGAACCAGCGACCTGTCTCCATCCAGCAACACACCAAAACGGTCTCTTTCTCTTCCACCAGCTGCCGACCCTGCAGTTAGCGCCAATCTGTCCGCAAACGTCAATCAGGAAAAATGCAAGTATTTTCCGCCAATAGCGCATCAATGCCACATGTAACAAATCCACACCCCGGTATGTCTTCAGTCACCTTCCTTCCTCGCTAGTTTGTCCTAGAAATTCGAGTCTGACGTCAGCCGACGATGTTCGAATCAGAGTGCAGTTTATCACTTCTGAATTTCATAAGGTGAAACCACGTTCCAAGACTTGTACTTTTGCACCATAAATTGTGGTGTCCCAGCAAGCATTTGAAACTGCCGCACTCGGGCATCTCAAAAAGAGAGTAGTACCACATCCCGCTGACCCCGGAATAGTGAAAACGACCGGTATATTCTGTAAGCTTCCGTAGGTCACTTGACAGATGCAAGCCAGCACAAAGCTCTGACTACCCACCATACTCCAGCCACATTCAGCGAGCTGTGCATTTCTCATTTATTCACTGACTGTAACTATTACACCTTGTAACCTCCCCGTGAAAATAAAAAAGTGAAAAGAATTGAATAGAATTGCAAATAATGCCAAGTGTTAGCTTCCCACAGTAATAAAACTCAATGATAATAAAAATGTGCAAAAATGTTAAGTCCCCACAAAATTAACGTTAAGGTGAACCTGATAAATTTTATAAGGGCAGCCGCGCTGACCATAGGCCCTGTGCAATAATTAATCTGATAAATTGATTCTGGGAGGAAAACCATAGGAAATATTGTTTCAATTCGAATGATTTTTTTCTTAAAAACGATTGCTTTGAAAACAAAATTATTATTGGGGCATTTCTTGAACAAATTAATTACAATTAACATACATTGCATTATCAGATGTGCGCAATGCTGCTTCATTACCTTATTTAACAATATACCTCGTCCTGAACCTTGACCAGAGATGTAAAGGGCGCACGCCGCCGATCCATGCCGACGCCCGCTCAGTACTACCGTCCGCTCGCTACTACAGTCGGCTGACTACTACCGACTCATTGCAGCTCGCAACTTCCTACTCGCTCTGCCGACTCCACACACACTACTTCCGACCGAGTCCAACTCGCAACTGAACTCTCGCGCAGTCAAGCGCAGACTAGACACGATGAATAACTCTGGTCAGAGATTCTGTCATGCCTCGCCATCGCTGGTAATGAATACATATGCGTTTCATAGCCCTCCACTGGGGGGGGGGGGGGGGCCAAAAATTTGGCAGCGATGGTGAGTCATTTGGACTTGCCATGAGCAACAAATTTTTTCTTGACTAATTAACTTTACAATCACAGAATATACAGATCTAGAACATGAAGTAAATGTGGTGCACATGCACCGAGTACAAAACATATTAGACAATAACAAAATGTGAGTACAAAACATATTAACAAATGACAGAAGTGCACATGTACTGTAGTTCAGGAATCACAAAATGAATATACGATAAGTAGAAATCATGTTAGAAAAATGACAAAATTGCACACGCACTGAAATTCAGAATATATCAGCAAATCACAAAATGTATATACAATGTTAGAAAAATGACAAAAGTGCACACGCACTGAAATTCAGAATATATCAGCAAACCACAAAATGAATATACGATGAGTAGAAATCATGTTAGAAAAATGACAAAAGTGCACACGCACTGAAATTCAGAATATATCAGCAAATCACAAAATGTATATACAATAAGTAGAAATCATGTTAGAAAAATGACAAAAGTGCACACGCACTGAAATTCAGAATATATCAGCAAATCACAAAATGTATATACAATAAGTAGAAATCATGTTAGAAAAATGACAAAAGTGCACACGCACTGTAGTTCAGAATATATCAACAAATCGAAAGAAATGTATAGGCCATGAATACAAATGATGTTAGCAAAAAAAATGATTTTCACTATGTTACAAGAATTAGGATAGGAAAGGGAAGGATTGCATCATGGTTGTAGCACTTTAGGTTGCACGCAGCTGCACTGAAAGTCCATATCTTTCCACAGAAGTACAACACCAAGTGAGACAATCTGAAGTTCTTTTCCCAGAAGTGTTTATCAGCGTAGCCAAGACACTGAAATGTCGTAGTAATATTCCATGTTACCATTTTGGCAGTACATCAGGTACACCAAACAGTGGGACCATAATAACGTCTCCATTGCTCACGGTGGTGGATAGCATGTCGTGTCAACACCACGCTCTTACAAGGCACACCAACGTAGAATTAGTGCAAAAACCAAATATAGTGCTCCATGATCAAGAGGATATACAGGACAAATGGATATTGCAGTAATTCAGGGTAGTTAGGTCAGAAGGTGAAGGACATTAAGTCACATACTAGTCTTCATTGGGAATTACATTAGTAGTTTGCGGCATTCATAGCCCAGTTATCAAACATCTCTGTACCATGTATTTAGTATTACAGAAAAATGTTCATTAATTGTTTTACAGAGAACATTGGCACTCATTCTCTAATTACAAATCATTAGTAGTCATTCGTTTTACAGAGAACATTGAAATCCATTGCCTAATTACAAATCGTCAGAAGTCATCCGTTTTTCAGAGAACATTGAAATTCATTACTTAATTACAAATCATCAGAGAACATTGAAATTCATTACTTAATTACAAATCATCAGAAGTCATTACTTAAAACAGGAGGTAGTCAATAACATAGTATTACAGAATAATGTTGATAATTAATCATTGGTCATCCCAATAGAGTAATCAGTAGCATTCATTTCCCAGTTACAAAGCATTATTAATTAATCATTGGCCATCTCAATACAGTAATCAGAAGCATTCATTAAAGCATTATTAATTAATCATTGGTCATCTCAATACAGTAATCAGTAGCATTTATTTTCCAATTACAAAGCATTATTAATTAATCATTGGTCATCTCAATACAGTAATCAGTAGCATTCATTTCCCAGTTACAAAGCATTATTAATTAATCATTGGTCATCTCAATACAGTAATCAGTAGCATTCATTTCCCAGTTACAAAGCATTATTAATTAATCATTGGGCATCTCAATACAGTAATCAGTAGCATTCATTTTCCAGTTACAAAGCATTATTAATTAATCATTGGTCATCCCAATACAGTAATCAGTAGCATTCATTTCCCAGTTACAAAGCATTATTAATTAATCATTGGTAATCAGTAGCATTCATTTCCCAATTACAAAACATTATTAATTAATCATTGGTCATCTCAATAGAGTAATGAAATTACGCGCATAGTATTTATGCATTCATTATTCAAGTGACATACTATTCAGAGCTAATCAGAATTACTCAGCACTCTCTTAAACTGGTATCATTATTTGGGACTGGTGATACATTTTTTTGTTAACAATGCATTGCTTTGGGTAATTATAGGGGAAAGCAAGAAGAGAAAAAAAAATTTGCTTCTGGGTTGTTACTGTAAATAAAAATGTGTAACGTCATTCGTCATGAGTCAGCTGTAGCAAGGTTATGAAACAAGTAGAGTATATGTAATCACATTCATAAATGACATAGATTTAATGAACAACTGCTTATAGCACATTAATTTTCATAAATAATTTCTCCTGCAAAAATATATAAAAAAATGGATTATTAAGCTGAAAGAAGAAACGCATTTTATGCTGAAAAGTAGTGAACTTCGAATTAACAGGTAGTGAAATGTGTATAAAAATGTGTTCCATAGCTGTCCTTTCCAAAACCTGCAGTCATTATCCTATGCAATATAACACCTGCTGTCAAAGCGAACTGCAACAAATACTTAAATAACTACATAGCATAAATACATAACTTCAACAATATCCTCATCTGTAAAGAAAAAACTTCATTATCCATCACTTCATTATCTATATTATCATAACTTCATTATTATCATCGACTGTAAAGAAAAACTTCATTATCCATAGTAGCATATTCTTCATCATTATTCATCAGCATTCATTATCATCTGCAAAAAAAAAAATCACTTCATTACTTATTACGTAACTATTCCTTATCTCTAGCATATTCCATCACTAAAACTAAGATGTGTAGTTCTGTCTGACAGCCCGCATCAATCGCCTTGTATTCTGAAAGAAAAAATTACTTAAGACTGCCATTCTACGATGTGCATAGTATATTCTTGTTAATGCTTGTTAATCCTGACCCATTTACTCTTCCTAACGAGGTTTGCATCTTCTTTCGATCATTCCGAAGGTGAAATTCCCATTTCTCTTTAATTTATTTCTTTCACGCATCATTTCTTTCTGAAATTGATGAACAGAGATTAATGTCTTGCATTTAAATCATATACTCATTAAATAATGACTGGTTTATGGTAACATAATTAAGCATACAGCCTAACATGACAGAAAACGTAATATGTGAAAAACTTATATAGTGTTCAGAGGCAAAAATGTACTCAGTGTATCACAATGTAACAGTAAAGTAGTCAAGATGTTGAGATATCATAAGGCAAAATGTCAAAGTCAACTGGTGTTTGCTCTATCTTAACTATTTCATAGTGCATACAAACAACATGAAACAATCGTATATACCTAAGAAAGACAAAAAATGTGACGTTCGTTGTGTTCAGCTTGTATGTTGTGTAGTTAATAGAGGCGAGAATTAAAGACTTTAATGGAGAGAAAATTTAATAAAATTAGTATGTCACTAGATAACATTGCATAATTATTCATAAGATACGTAAGTTTCTCTGGAAAAAATGTGCACAGTCTGATATGTAACGACAAGAAGAGCGACCTGCTAACCTTACCTTGCCGGGCACTTGCCAAGAAAAAATACGATAATCATCAATAAGTAGTCACATAAATATAATTGCATAAGTGGTCATAAAATGTGTAAATTCATCTGGAAAAATATGCACGGTCTGATGTGTAACGACAAGAAGAGCGACCTGCTAACCTTACCTTGCCGGGCACTTGCCAAGAAAAAATACGATAATCATTAATAAGTAGTCATATAAACATAATTGCATAAGTGGTCATAAAATGTGTAAATTCATCTGGAAAAATATGCACGGTCTGATGTGTAACGACAAGAAAAGCGACCTGCTAACCTTACCTTGCCGGGCACTTGCCAAGAAAAAATACGATAATCATTAATAAGTAGTCATATAAATATAATTGCATAAGTGGTCATAAAATGTGTAAATTCATCTGGAAAAATATGCACGGTCTGATGTGTAACGACAAGAAAAGCGACCTGCTAACCTTACCTTGCCGGGCACTTGCCAAGAAAAAATACGATAGTCATCAGTAAGTAGTTATGTGAATATAATTGCATAAGTGATCATAAAATTAGCAAATGGCACTATAGCATGTTAAATCATAAAGTGTCTTCATTCAATAAAAGGTATGATGTTTGACCAGTGGTTCTCAAAGTTTCGACGTGTACAACATTGGGGTGAGGAATGCTGCGAATCCGATATGGACCTGCGTATAGAAGTTCAAATTTACTGCACCTACCTTTTCCTTTGTTGGATAAACAGTGTGTACGTACTAATATTTTCTGTCCAATGTGAAAGTCACGGCGTGTACAAACCTGTTTTTGCTGTCTTCTCCGGCGCTCTGCGGCACATTTGATGTTGTTCAGCGCAATGTCGATTATTTCGTGGTGTCGTAATCGACGAGATGTAGGAAAGTTTACTAATTCTGTAATTTTGTTAGGTGGTTCAACATTTTTCAGTACAACAGACGGAGATAGCATAGTGGATTCATTTGGTATGGAATTAATTACATCCTGGAATGAGTGTATGTGTGTGTCCCAATCAATATGTTTTTTATGGCAGTAAATTCTACACAGTTTACCAATTTCTTTCATTAATCGTTCACAAAGGGTTCGAAGAAGCATGGTACGTGGATATATATATCGGAGAAATGTTTCTAGCTCATAACATACGTGTCCATATAGCAGATCGAAACTGTGATCCATTGTCGGAAATTACTTCCAACACATGCCCTACATGAAATAGAAAATGTTTTACATATGCTTTCGAAACAGTTTTAGCAGTAACTTTGCATAACGGAGTGAAAGTAACAAATTTTGAAGTGAGTTCAACAGCGACAAAGATGTAGCAAAAACCTCTATTAGTTCTCGGAATTGGACCAAAAATGTCTACAGCGGCCATATGTCTTAATTTAACAGGTACAATTGGATGTAATGGAGCAATATGTGAAGTTGTGTCTGACTTAGCTTTCTGGCAGATTTTACATGACGCTAAAACTCGTCGTATACATTTCTCCATGTTGGCAAAATAACAGTTCTGTCTCAGTATAAGAAAACATTTTCTAGTTCCGTAATGTGCGTAACTTAAATTAGTATACCAGATTAACTTGTTAACAAGCTCATCAGGAATGCACAATAACCAATTGTTGCTGTCAGGATCAGAGCGGCGAAATAGAATGTCATTGTGTACAGTGTAATGGTTTCTAATCGTAACATTATTCCTATCTTGCCAGAGGTGTTTAATCTCTTTCCATACGTTGTCTTTACTTTGCTCTTTTGCTATGTCCTGTAATGACGATGAAATAAAATTTTCAAATGCAACTTGCTGAATGTACATGACGCTGAAATTTGCTTCGCAGAAGTTGGTTGCGATGTCTTGCTGATCGTTGCTGGGAGAACGAGATAGTGCGTCTGCTATAACATTTTGTGTGCCGGGAATGTGAACAATTGTGAAATTAAATTCCTGTAAATAAAGTTTCCATCTGCTTAGTCCGTCGTGTGTGAATTTAGCCGAAAGTAAAAATTGTATAGCTCTATGGTCTGTGTAAACGGTGGTATGTCTGCCATAAAGAAAGTGCCGAAATCTCGTAAAAGCCCATACAACACATAATGTTTCCAGTTCTGTAACAGAATAATTTCGTTCAGCAGGTGACAGAATGCGACTTGCAAATGCGATGTTTTTAATTACTGTTGAGCCATTTTCTTCAATTTCCTGAAAAATATGTACGCCTAAAGCGGTGTTGGAACTGTCGGTGGCAATGGAAAAATTTCTGGTAAAATCTGAGTGCGATAAAAGTGGTGCATTCAACAAAGCATGTTTCAGGTTCATAAATTCAGAATGTGCTTGCTCATCCCAGGACCAAATAATGTTTTTACCTGTCAATTGGCATAATCTAGGTGTGTCTAAAGCAGAGTGATGAATAAATTTACGAAAAAAGTTAATTAAGCCCAAAAAACTGCGTAGTTGCTTCTTCCTTGTAGGAACAGTAATGTCACGTAAAGCTTGAAGTTTTTCCGGATCAGGCGCAATGCCTTCTGCTGAAATTACATGTCCAAGAAATTTTATAGAAGTTTTGCCAAAGTGCGATTTACTGAGATTAACTGTGAGTCCTTGTGCATGAAAAGTTTGCAACAGTCGTTCTAAAATCATATTGTGTTCAGACCAGTTAGCTTCTGCAATAAGAATGTCATCTACGTACGTTGCAATTCTGTCTTTAAGTTCTCTCGGAAGTATTGTGTTCAAACCGCGAATAAAAGCTGCAGAAGAAATAGTTAAACCGAATGGTAATTTACAAAATTGATAACAGTCACCGAAACAGAGAAAAGCTGTATACTTTCTGAAATTCGGATGAAGCTGAATTTGCCAAAATCCCGATTTCAAATCTAGTGTGGAATAAATAGCCGTACCATGATATTTCTGTAGTAGTTCTTCTAGTGTCTGTGGTCGATCTGTTTCATTAATAATAATGTCATTAACGTAACGCGAATCAAGTACAAGGCGAAGTGAGCCATCCTTTTTCTTTACAATATGGAGCGGGTTTATGTACGGACTAACTGCCGGTTCAATAATTCCTTGGTCGAGCATATCCTGCAATTCTTTCTTAACTTGTTCTCTGTGGATATATGGAATGGGATAATGCTTTGCTTTAAATGTGTCGTGCTGTTTGACTTGAAATTCATATATAAATCCGGACATAGTACCAGGAACATTGTCAAAAACTGGAGCTTGCTGTAAAAGAATTTTGTGTAATTGCGTGCGTTCGTCGTCTGTTTTGCACTGCTTTGTTTAACTTTATCAGAAATCATCTGCATTACGTCGTAGTCAGCTTCGTCTGGAGTATTATAGTTATGTACGTGCGTATCAGTGAACAATGTGGAATTACAGTCTATGTTACGTGATGCAAAAATGACCTCTGTGCGATTAATTGTTTGTTCTTCCGGAGATAAAGAATGCTGAAATTCTAAAGCCAATTGTATATTTTCATCCTTCAACATTAAATAGGAATTCTGAAAATCGATAACTGCGTCGTGTTGTACCAGAAAATTCGTGCCTAAAATAACGTCTGTTGTCAATAAAGGAACAATCCAAAAATTTGAGTGAAATGTGTGACCTGCAATACAAAATGATAAATGTGTCTGTAATTTAACGTCTACTCCTTTACTCGACACTGCTCCTTTCACTTTCGTTTTGCCTAATGGTAATGTAGGATACGTATTCTCTTTGTTACACTCGTTAAAAGTTTCTTCATTTATTACTGACATAGGTGATCCGGAATCGATTACTGCTGAAAATTTCGATGAACCAATTTTAATTTCGATGACAGGATGTGAAATGGATTTTTGCTCAATTGGTCTTTCCTGCAAAAGAGTGTCTCTGATATCGTCAAAAGTAATTACATTTTCGTGAACAACATTCTGCGTGTCTAAAGTAGTGCTTGTGTTAATGGAAGGTGCGACCTGTACAGTATCTATTCAGATTCTATCTGACGTGTTACTATTTTCTGGAGGATGTTGTGGCATTTCGACTATTTGAACTGTTCTATTATTTCTTCCAGACGTATTACGTTCTGGATGATACCTACTGTCGGGTTCATTCATGAGAATATGTTGTTGCTGATCATTTTGCCGCTGGTAGGACCGACTGTTATTAAACGTATGTTGGTAATTATGCTCATTGTTTTTACGTCTGTCGTGATAGTCATTCCTATATGGTGCATTGCGATAGGAATTGAAGTACTGTGTTTTCTGCACGTAGTTATTTCCTTGCTGGCGTGCGTTACTATTTGTTGTAGGTGGGACTATACGTCCACGCGGCGAAACATTAAAGTTTGGTTGACCTTGTGCATTACATTGTTGGTTAGATATGCTAACCGACTGGTTTTGTTGCTGTTGTTGTGAAAAACCTCTATTGTTACCAAAATATGGTTCCTGCTGCTGATAATTTTGACGATACTGATAATTAAAATTTTGTCTGCTATTAAAGTTCTGGTGGTTGTCGTTCCTAAAGCGTTTGTTACTTTTACTGTTGAAATTACGTGGTTGATCGTAATTACTGTAAGTTTGCTGGCCTTGGTTATTATACGAAAAATTTTTGTTTATAAAAGAATAATCCGATTGTTGCACTTCCAAAAGCCGTAACAAATCTCTGAATGCTGAAATATTTTCCTTTTGCTGGCCCGTTAGAAGTGACACTCTTAATGATCGTGGTAATTTAGAGATACATAGTTGAATAAGTGCAGATTCACTGTATGGTTCACTTAGGTACTGGTTTTGTTGGACCATGTGCTCAAAAAATTGCGTGACACTGGGAAAATTTGAGTTCTCATAATTTGGTAAACTAATTAACTGATCTTTAATTCCACACTGTGTCGTCTTCGACCAATACGCTGACAGAAAAGCATTCTGAAACTCTTCTACCGAATAGCATTGCCTCGCGATCGGTCTCATACGAGTTGCCAGTTCGCCTTCCAAAAAACTGCAAATAAATTCAAGTTTATGTGTTACAGGCCAAGTCGGTGGAAAAGCAAAGCTAAATTGTTGTATCCAATCCAGTGGGTGAATCTGTGTTCTGTCATTTTTAAACGCTTTAAATTTTCTCACTGACAGAAAATGTTTGTAATCAAAATTATCGTCTCCGTATGACGGAACAGGTTCAGGATTGTAAGAGAATCTATTTGTCTGTGTCTGTTCGGAATCTAAGTCCCGTACTCTTTGTAGATTACTCAAATTATACACGCTGCGTGAGTCTGACAAATGTTCGCAAAGTGGCGTCTGCTGTGATGTGTTCAACCCTGAAACATTTTTTATCTCTGTTACCTCTTGCTGTAAACATGACAATTTTCTACGTAAGGTGTTATTAGATGAATCGATCTCATTGATTGTCTGTTGTAGATTTTGAAATTCAGGTGTTTGATTAAATGAAACCGGTTAGGTATCGTCTGATTTGCTGTCATTATTACTTTCTATAACGTCAATACGACTGGTCAAATCATCATATTTTTTAGTCAGTATTTTTCCCTGATCATCGGTTTTAGTGTCAGAGGCATTAATCTGTTTTTGTATTTTACGTGTGGTTTCGTTCAGTTTTTTAACGTCAGCTTTGATGTCATCGGAATCCTGTGTTAGTTCTAATTGTTCGAGTCTGTCGGTCACTGTTTGAAAGTCTGCTGTATGTGTGTCTGTTTTCGATTTAAGATCCGAAATTTCATTACGTAATTCTGTGTTCGACTGTTTGACGGTATTAATTTCGTCGGACACTGTAGCAATATTGTTGTCTACGTATGTTTTTGCCTTCGCAAACATTTCACGTTTGTCTTCCTGTCTCTGTGCAGTGATTGTTTCCATGACTTGACGTTTTACTTTATTTTGATCCTGTATAAATTTGCGGAAACGCGTATCACTGTTTTGTATGTGGTGATTAAAACGTTCGTCAATCTGGATGTTCTGTTGGTCGAGTTTCGCGTCTATCTTTGCATCCATTGAGTGCGAAAGTTCTGCTGTCATTAGTTTAAACTCGTCGCGTAATTGTGTAGCTTTTTCAGAGCATTGTTTAGCGACTGTACTAATTTCCTCTCTAAGTGTTTCTGTTGTAGCTGTTTGCATATCCCTTAATTCTTGAGCAACAGATCTAATTTCTTCGCTACTTTTCCTAGCACAAGCCTCAATTTCCTCGCGTAACTGTTACATAGTATCATGACATTGTGCGGCAACGACTCTAATCTGATCACTAAGCTGCCTGGAATTATTGTCTAATTTTTCATTTAACTGTCTGGAATTGTTGTCTAATTTTTCACTAAGGTTGTCTTGTTTTTCATTCTGTTGTTTGACCTGTTCACTAAGTTGTTTGAAATCTTCACTAAATTGTTGTTTGAGATCTTCTTTATTATTGTCTAGTTTTTTATCAAGTTGTTTAAAAAATGCCATAATTTGATCCAACCCAATACTACCTACTCCATTCTCTGTACTGTTTGATGGTGTATTTGCAACTGTCGCGTTTTGTGTGACCATTTGGTCATTCTGTAATTTACAAAAAGGTTTGCCAGTCGGATGTACACTGTCAGTCACTATTTCGGAATTAAATAAATCCGTCGTACTTTCAGTACACTGCCCATTTTCATTAGAAAAATTCGTCTGTTCGTCACATGAATTTAGCAAACCGGTTGTGTTAAACTGGGCAGCGCTCATTGCAACAGAACGCCCAGCGTCATCAAGTGTCGTCAAATTAACAGAGGACACAATTGAATTCGTCTGTTCATCACTAAGATCAAAATCATTATTAGTGGTCGGTACGTACTGATTGTTACTAAATGGAGGATTGTCATCATTACATTGCGTGTTACAATTACTATCGGTCAAGTTGTTTAATTCGGTTATTTCACTCATTATACTTCGCGATGCACTATTCATAGTTTTTCGCGGCATTTTAACACAAATCATAATTATTCACAAATGAAACAAAGACAATGCAAAAGTCAACAAATACAAGTACAATAAAGAGCAACGAATTGCCGATGACCTGTGAAAGAAAGTGACAACATTAGTAAATGCGTTGCGCCAAATCCTAATTATTTAAGTAAATAAGAGCAGATATTGACCACTTCTCAGAAGATTCACAAAGAAACACGATCCTGGACCGGATGTCGCCAAGTGTAACCTCCCCGTGAAAGTAATAAAGTGAAAAGAATTGAATAGAATTGCAAATAATGCCAAATGTTAGCTTCCCACAGTAATTAACTCAATGATAATGAAAATGTGCAAAAATGTTGAGTCCCCACAAAATTAACGTTAAGGTGAACCTGATAAATTTTATAAGGGCAGCCGCGCTGACCTTAGGTCCTGTGCAATAATTAATCTGATAAATTGATTCTGGGAGGAAAACCGTAGGAAATATTGTTTCAATTCGAATGATTTTTTCTTAAAAACGATTGCTTTGAAAACAAAATTATTATTGGGGCATTTCTTGAACAAATTAATTACAATTAACATACATTATCAGATGTGTGCAATGCTGCTTCATTACCTTATTTAACAATATACCTCGTCCCGAACCTTGACCAGAGATGTAAAGGGCGCACGCCGCCGATCCATGCCGACGCCCGCTCAGTACTACCGTCCACTCGCTACTACAGTCGGCTGACTACTACCGACTCATTGCAGCTCGCAACTTCCTACTCGCTCTGCCGACTCCACACACACTACTTCCGACCGAGTCCAACTCGCAACTGAATTCTCGCGCAGTCAAGCGCAGACTAGACACGAATAATAACTCTCTGGTCAGAGATTCTGTCATGCCTCGCCATCGCTGGTAATGAATACATACGCGTTTCAACCTTTTACCGACGACCACTGAAATTTTATAAATTACATTTCCTCGTTATAGATCAATGTAATGTGAATTTAAGTAGATACAACTAAAGTGTCTTGGCTATCGCCAGTCATGTCAAGGGGCAGATAAATTTATTACGTGCTTGAGCGTTGTCCTGCAAAATGGTGGTCAGATCCTGCAGAAAGTGTCATCACTTCTGTCTCTGTACTGTTCATTTTTGGAACGCAACCTACGATCAGCTTAGAGACAGAAGTGATGACACTTTCTGCAGGACCTAACCATCATTTTGTAGGACAATGCTCAAGCACGTACAGTGCAAGCTGTTACTGATTTGTTTGACTGATGGGGCTGCTAAGTGCTATGCCACCTACTGCACTCCCCTGAGTTAAGCCGTCGTGAGTTCAACTCGATTTCTAAACTGAAGGAAACATTTCACGGCATTCGCTTCAGATCTGCTACAAATTCGTCGGGCAATAGACCGCGCCGCTCGAAGTGTCAACGTAGCTGGCACTGCTAAGAGTATCCTACGACTTCCACATCGCTGACAACGGGTTATACACAATGCTGATGACTACTTTGAAAGATCAGTAAAACTATGAAACACGTATATACAGGGTGAGTCAAAAGTACTTGGATACCTTCATAAGTTCGAAGATTAAAGGGAAAAGTGAAACGTGATAATGGGAACATAGGTTTGATATGGGGCCGCAACTTTTGGGGTGAATGTCATTCATGGCCGCCATCTTGAAATCCGCCATTTTGGATTTAAGTCATTTATTTAAATGGGAAGAGGGGTGTATGACACATCAAATAACACTCGCTTGAGCTCTGTAATTTAGTGGTGTAATTTGTTTTTGTCTATCTTGTACAATTTGGAGGTTATTAATGTTCAAAGTTGGGAAATTACCTTCATACCGACTGCTACAACACATGTTCTACGAGTTGTCCATCCCGTGCAATGCATAATTGTAGTCGTCACAACCACTCTGACTGCACACGGAGGAGAGTGTCTCCTGCAATTTGGTCGCAGGCGTGTTGTATGCGTTCCTCCAGGTGTCTCAAGTCACGGATGCTCTCAGCATACACAATCTGCTTACGATGTCCCCATAGATAAAAATCAAGGGGCGTTAAGTCAGGGGATCTGGGTGGCCACTTCACGGGACCACGGCAACCAATCCACTTCCCTGGCAGTTGTTCCTCTAACTACTCACGGACACCAATGCCATAGTGTGGAGGGGCTCCATCGTGCTGAAAATAAGGTGGGAAAATGCCGTCAGCTTTCAGTGTGGAAGGGAACACAAGGTCCTGCAGCAGCATCAGATACTGTGGTGCAGTTAAGCTGTTGTAAATGAAAAATGACCCAATGATGCGGGTGCCCCATATGCCACACCGCACCATCACCTTCGCTGGACTACGTTCTCCAATTGGGACAACCCAGTTCGGATTTGCGTCACTCCAGTATCGACAATCATGTCGATTAACCTCCCCATTCAAAGTGAAATACGACTCGTCGCTGAACACTATGCCCTTGGCAAACGAAGGATCCAGTTCTTATTGTTCAGTAGCCCACAGGCAGAACTCCAACCGGCGATCAGGTGTCATCCTCATTAAGTCAATGTTGCTTCTGCACCTTGTAAGGATGCCACTTATTGGTGTGCAATATCCGAACAACGGAGGTTTGGCTTATTCCACATGCTAGGGTCACACGGTTGGCACTTCGTTTAGGGCTTTTCACAAACGACGCAACAACCGATTTTCCTCTTTGGTGGCAGTCCTTGGTCGTCCACTACGTGCCCTATCATGAACAGAGCCCGTCTCCCGGAATTTTGGTGATCACGTGAGCCACCGTGCTGTGCGATACCGGTTCTCTGTCTATGTGCCTTCTGTTGTAGTCATCTGCTATTGTTCGGTAGCTGCATTCCCCTGATATAAGGATGATTTCGATCTTCTGTTCACGTGTCAGATTCATTTTAGATCACCTGCAACAAAGAGAGACATGAGTCGGTGTCAAGATAACTTTGAGCATTAATAACCACTAAACTGTACAAGATAGACAAAAACAAATTACACCACTCAATTCCAGAGCTCAAGCGAGTGTTATTTCATGTGTCATACGCCCCCTTCCCATTTTAAAAAAATGACTTGAATCCAAAATAGCGGATTTCAAGATGGCGGCCGTGAATGACATTCACTCAAAAAGTTGCGGCCCCACATCAAATGTATGTTCCGATCATCACATTTCAATTTTCCCTTTAATCTTCCAACTTATGAAGGTGTCCAAGGACTTTTGAGTCGCCCTGTATTTTGTACGAGTTGTAAATAAGTAGTTGCCACTATTAAAGTTCCAACTCTCGTAGAAAGCTGACAGGGCTTCCTCAATAACAGCTTCAGTTAAGTAAAATCAGCAAATAGAAAACAGGCAGGTCTTCAGTGATAACATACTCAGTTAAGTAAAATTACCAAGTACCAACAGCCAGGGCTTCCATAATAACAGCCACAATTCAAGGAACTAACTGGTGGTAATATTGACCAGCTAAGAAATCGCAATGATAGTAACAGATCTATAGGTATCTATAAGAAAGTAACAGTTAAGACCTTAAAATCCAAAACTTAACTGAAGTTCACGAATGAAAGCTGAAGCCTGTCGGTTCCAAGGGGGCCCAGTTTTCAGCACAGTGAAACTGGCTTCAACTCAGTTATCTTTGTGCGAGCAAAGACCTTAGTTGCCTCAAACCGAAGGGACGTCACACAACAGATCGAGCTAGTGGCGCCAGGAATTCGAAAGGTGACGCCAGCAACCCCGCCACTTCTCAAGTGGATTCCCTGGAAAGCACAAAGTTGCAGAGCCCCAAACTGGCTATTATGATGCTCTCCAAATGGAGAAAGACCACTGCGCAACCCCAGCAACCCACCTCAACGCCTGCAATTGAAACGCTCTGCCCTAGACGGCAACCAGCGTGCCTGGTGGCCTGGATAGTCTGCCGCGGAGGCATTTGTCCGTTCCGTCACTCGCGTTTACGCCGGCGAGGCGTCTGCGTGCATCCGTACTGTCTGGCCGCTGCCACCGTGTAAAACCCGGACTGCGCGCCTTTCAGACTGCTGCCCTTGTCGCGGTGCTGTCTGGCCGAACCTGCACAATACTGCAGCTAGCGTGCAGATTCCGTACGACTAGACAACATCACACGAGACGCAGTAACTAACATAAACAATATCAGTATTGCTAATTCTACAGCTACGTGGTTAACTAAGCCATGGCTATCTATGACAAGTACATGTCCACACACTCAACACATTCACGTAACTAGGATACGTAATGAAACTATGCGACTATATATTTACCAGTGAGATTGAAATTGTAGCTTGTCCGTGTAAATGAAAGTTAAGTGGTTAAAGACAGAAAGTTGCACGTCTTCTTCTTCTACCCTGTTGGCGCTTTGTCTTTAGTTCAGACATATCGTGAAGGAACGTAAATAGAACATGTGTTAAAAGTCTCATTAGTAAATTTCTTAATCCATGCTGTTGTACAATAGCGTGAAGTGTCCCTAGAATTAAATAATATGTAAACAATGGTGTATCGTTTCTTCTCGTGGGCCGCGTCTGCTAACTTACAATACTGCAGTCTATGTCCGCCGACAATAGAGATACAACTCGTTTCTATTATACGTGATAAGTGACAATGTTCCTTGGCATCACACTACACAAAACAAAATCTCTACTCTCCCAATATGGGTTCACGAACTGGTGGCATTGATTCGTCCCAAATCAGAATTAAACTTCTGAGAACGCGCTACAGGTGCAGACGTCCACAACAAACAAGAAAAAAAAATGAAAACCTACGGTTTAGGGAAGTTACTATTCGCTGAATACACAAAATCTTAATCATTATCCTCTACAGGAATCAGATGGTTAATTCCTCTATCACAGACAGCTCAATGACAGATGTTTTGCAATCGCTGCAATACCAAGTAAAGATAATGAAGACGTCAGACAGCACGTCTTCCCTACTCCGTTCTTCTTTGTAGTCAAGACTTGCGTTCCTTCCTGGCGCGTTCCAATGAGGAGACACATTTCTTGGGCCCCCACATTTTACTAGTCACTACTACACAAGTTCTATTTACACAGGTTGTAAACGCGTATCAGTATTCACCTAACACAAGATTTATAATAAAGGTTGGAAGGAAAATATTTCAAAATTACCTGCTTAAAATAATTGTATTCTATCCTATGGATTACTTCGATTTAATACTAAGCTAGTCAATGAAGAGTTTCAGCTCGCTGATGTGGTGAATGCCCACGGATTTCCTTATTGACTCCTTTTAAGGTTCGGTAGGCGACGTTCAACGACCTCCCCTTGTATTCTGTCTTGTTCAGGAGCAAACTTATTGTGCCTGAACTGTCTCCTATTATCAGTTTGGTGGCATTGCTGGTTGTTCTAGACACCTGTTTGGCGTGGGTGGTTGCTGTTGTGTATGTTGACAGCTGAGGTTCTATCTCTATCTTCTTTGGAATTATTTCTCTTCTGTCAAGTACTGTATTGATGATCAGGCACACCACTTCTTTCAATCGTGCTCTGTTCATCTAGCGTGAATTCTAATTCTTGCAGGATATTTTTAAAGAATTCAGTGTGTTTACCACATTCGCCAATCAATATTTGTTGTTGGTGTGGTGCCAGATTCACGGATCATCGAGAACTGGTTCTTTTTGACTAGAGCCTCGAAGAATTTGACAAGACTTTTAAATACTGAGGCAACCAGATCCTTGCAAAACATGATTTCGTGTTTGATGCGTTCCTGCGTTTTGGTCGACCATCAGTTTGCCAAGCATGCATCCTTGAATTCCTTGTGCGATGAGCATGTTGCCGCGATCGTACACATTCTTTCTGCGACACTTCCCTCGAGGTGTCCACATACAAAATCTAATATGCACTTGGATGGCTACTGTGGAAGTAGCGAGAAGTCAAACTGAAAACTGAAGCTCTTCGGGTGTACGGTATTTCCGTTGTCTCTGTAGTTCCGGAATTTTCTGACGGACAAAAAGTGTTTAAAATCGAACGTGTCGTCCTTATGTTTGCGTATACAATCCAACAGATTGTATGGTACTGACTCCGGACTCATAATGCCTGGATCACTTGCTATAGAACTCGCCCCATTGCTTACGTGCTTGTCAGTTTTGAATAGTAGTATGCAGTTGTTTATACCACTTGTAGTTCTATCACCTGGTGATATTTGTTCCATGCGTTCCCGCAATTTGGAGAAATCATTTGCAATTTCATTACAACGGAAGATGCATTTCGTGTTCGCTTTATCTTCTTCCTGCTTTATCTCGCGACCTTGCTGCCTTAACTCTTGATAGCCGTTTGAGCCTTCTTCGGCCCTCAGACCGCTGTTGTTGATAACTGTTTAACTTCTTGTGCCTGCTTCAAGTCACGCACAGCTAGTGTTTGGGCATTTTACCTCCCTCTTTCACTTCCGATTTAATCTTCTCGATCATTACTTGTGCATTCTGTTTTTCCCTTTCATCTGCGTCTTTTACGTCATTTTGTAGTATTTTCTTGAATTCTTGTTCCCTCTCAATGGCCATTGCTTCCACTTTCTTTAATAACGAGAATAAATCGTCCTTGCTCTGTTCGTTTGCCATCCTACTGTTGCGTGAGGATGTGCGCGAATTTGGCCTTGATGCAACCTCATCATCGTCCTCGTCTGTGTTATCATAACCGTGGTGGACATCAGCCTCGACTTGGATCTGGTCCCACCCAATTACGTGATCGATCCCCTCCTTTCGCAAGCTTGAGCGTCCCTTACATATTAACATGAAGTATCAGGTCCAACAAAGTGGTTAACGTCCTTCAGGAGACGGCATCGAATTGCGCATATGCAACTCTCGAAAATGAGATATCCAAAAATTAGAGTTCATAGCACTGCACATCTACGCTCACACTGCGGTTTAATAATACAAAATATACCATATAGGAGAAGAGTGCCTCATTGCCTTCGATCTCTTTTAAAATTACTGCGGATCCCATCATTTTGTTATTATTATTTACGTCACTGAGGCTCAACAAAATATACGATCGACCTAAGAATTTAATCAATCAAATTGAAATACGTATACAAAAAAAACACATTTATCGTTAAAACACCTTAACATCTATTCCTCTTTCGACATCCCCATAAGCTTTCTCAATGTCTTCTCTAACCACGTCTACCTGTTCTGGTCCTTCACTAATGACTAATTCCTCCACACAAACATCTGCCTCTGCGTGCAGGGACGCTCTTACGCGCTTCATGTCTGTGTTACTATACTCCATATTCGCTATTGCGTCAACTTCAACTGAAGCTTTCTGTCTCCGGGCCTTATTACACGTCATCACAGACAGTGAATACTAATACACACGACTACAAAATTCATTCGGTGACGCAACAGATTTGCCCAGCTGCTGACAATCTTAAAGATACCTAGGTACCATGAATGTAAATAGACAACGATCACAATATCCTCGCTAATCACAGGACCGGTAAAAAAAACGCCACCAATCGACGTAGAGATGTGCTGCAGAATCCATGAAACCAAAATACATAGCAGACACAAATACACGACTGGTCATTAAAATTGCTACACCAAGAAAATGACGTGCTACAGACGCGAAATTTAACCGACAGGAAGAAGATGCTGTGATATGCAAATCATTAGCTTTTCAGAGCATTCACACGAGGTTGGCGCCGGTGGCGACACCTACAACGTGCTGACATGAAGAAAGTTTCCAACCGATTTCTCATACACAAACAGCAGTTGACGGGCGTTGCCTGGTGAAACGTTGTTGTGATGCCTCGTGTAAGGAGGAGAAATGCGTACCATCACGGTTCCGACTTTGATAAAGGTCGAATTGCAGCCTATCGCGATTGCGGTTTATCGTATCGTGACATTGCTGTTCGCGTTGGTCGAGATCCAATGACTGTTAGCAGAATATGGAATCGGTGGGTTCAGGAAGGTTATACGGAACGCCGTGCTGGATCCCAACGGCCTCGTATCACTAGCTGTCGAGATGACAGGCGTCTTGTCCTCATGGCTGTAACGGATCGTGCAGCCTCGTCTCGATCCCTGAGTCAACAGATGGGGACGTTTGCAAGACAACAACCATCTGCACGAACAGGTCGACGACGACGTTTGCAGCAGCATGGACTATCAGCTCGGAGACCATGGCTGCGGTTACCCATGACGCTGCATCACAGACAGGAGAGCTTGCGATGGTGTACTCAACGACCAACCTGGGTGCACGAATGGCACAACGTCATTTTTCAGATCAATCCAGGTTCTGTTTACAGCATCATGATGGTCGCATCCGTGTTTGGCGACATCGCGGTAAACGCACATTGAAAGCATGTATTCGTCATCGCCATACTGGCGTATCACCCGCGTGATGGTATGGGGTGCCATTGGTTACACGTCTCGGTCACCTCTTGTTCGCATTGACGGCACTTTGAACAGTGGATGTTACATGTCAGATGTGTCACGACCCGTGGCTCTACGCTTCATTCGATACCTGCGAAACCCTACATTTCAGCAGGATAATGCACGACCGCATGTTGCAGGTCCTGTACGGGCCTTTCTGGATACAGTAAATGTTCGACTGCTGCCCTGGCCAGCACATTCTCCGGATCTCTCACCAACTGAAAACGTCTGGTCAATGGTGGCCGAGCTACTGGCTCGTCACAATACGCCAGTCACTGCTCTTGATGAACTCTGGTATCGTGTTGAAGCTGCATGGTCAGCTGTACCTGTACACGCCATCCAAGCTCTGTTTGACTCAATGCCCAGGCGTATCAAGGCCGTTATTACGGCCAGAGGCGGTTGTTCTGGGTACTGATTTCTCAGGATCTATGCACTCAAATTGCGCGAAAATGTAATCACATGTCAGTTCTAGTATAATACATTTGTCCAATGAATACCCGTTTATCATCTGCATTTCTTCTTGGTGTAGCAATTTTAATGGCCAGTAGCGTAACTGAGAAATAGGCGCCAGCAAATTAAGACTAATCTAATATGTGTGCACAATCTTCACAATCTTCAAATGCCCCAACATAGAATCTTAAGAATCAATAGGATAAATCAGTGAATCTAATGGTACTACGTGCCTCTTCAAATAAGAATTCAAATGAAACCTTAACCGATTATTTATTATATTAACCAATTGCAAAGTATTTGCATCAACATTCTACACGAAAAAAGATAATTGCTGGCGACAACTTACAAGACAGGCAAGTGGAGGGATGGCTTCTATATCCTGGTTACACATTAAATTATTAATCCTACACAACCCAACGATTTAGAAATTCCAGTGGCCGATTGAATACCACAACAAACGATACTAAGGCATGAATCGGGTTAAGCGGAGCTGTGGCAACGGTATGCTACCTAAATAACATTAAACCCATCTAGTGAACCATTCTGCTGCACACTTTTACCAATCTTCTGTGGCGGTTAGTCGGAGGACCGTGGTTGTAGTGGAGAATCAGAATCTCGCTCTTCAGCACTCGGTCAACTCCTAGCGCCATCATGTTCCGAACCAGCGATCTGTCTCCATCCACCAACAAACCAAGAGTGTCTCTTTCTCTTCGGACCGGCAGATTCTGTAAGCTTCCGTCGGTGGCCACTTCACATACACAAGTCAGCACAATGCTCAGAGTGCGAACGACGCACCTGCCGCATTCAGAGCAGTGTGCGAGCCGTGCATTTCTCACGTATTCACTGACTGTAACTATTAGACCCTTTACCGACGAGCACTGAAATTTTATAAAATATAGTTCCCCGTAATAGATCAACGTAATGTGACTTTAAGTAGCTACAACTAAAGTGTCCTGTCTATCGCCATTCTAACAAAGGGTAGACAAATTTAAATGGAAGGAGGCAAACCAGACGGCTTGTAACTTTCCAACGTTAAGTCCTTCGGCCACTGCGTTATACATGGTGAGAGGCAATATGTGAAACTTGGTATTCTCGACACTCTGTGGATCTCGGAATGCTGAATTCCCTAACGATTTCCGGGATGCAATGTCCCACGTCTGTAACCCAAATCTGTTAATTCTCGTCGTGCGGCCATAATCACGTCGCATGAATCATCACCGAGCGAGGTGGCGCAGTGGCTAGCACACTGGACTCGCATTCGGGAGGACGACGGTTCAATCCCACGTCCGACCATCCTGATTTCGGTTTCCCGTGATTTCCCTAAATCGCTCTAGGCAAATGCAGGAATGGTTCCTTTGAAAAGGCACGAAAAACGTCCTTTCCTAATCCGATGAGACCGATGACCTCGCTTTCTGGTCTTCTCCCCGAAACAACCCAACCCATGAATCATCTGAATACAAATGACAACTCCGCCTATACACTGCCCTTTTATAACTTATGTACGCGACACTACCGCCATCTGTACATGTGCAGATCTCTCTCTCATGACTTGTCACGTCACTGTATATCGGCTGTACTAACATCAGTCCGAAGACTGGTCTGATGGAGCTTTCCATGCTAGACTGTCTTGTGAGTACATGGGCTACTGAAAGTGATATGCAGGAAACAAATACGACGATTTACTTGTCATTGTCAGACATCCGTGAAATATTCATATGCCCATGATTTCCTCTTCGTTGCCATGAATATGAACTGAAAGTATAGCGTTCAGTACAGCTTTTCCCGACTCATACCAAACGATTTATAAAGTTCAAATGCAGTTAACGATCCTGCCTTGTAGATTGTTTGCTGTTGCAGGCCTATCACATTGTACGCATACTATCTCCTATGAATAGAGGGTCAACCCGAACTCCACACACTAAACGTCGGAGGTTGTTTAATTACATCTGGGTTTTCGGTAGAAGGAACCCGTTGTCTCAAATGAGCCGTCCAGGATAACAGCATTTTGTTTAGTTATCTTTTTTCTCACAATTGTACATTTCGTTTAGTTATCTATTTTCTAATAAATGTAAAACAGTGCACCTATCGACGATAAGCGCTGTGTGTCTTGTGTAGAACAAGTCTTTTAAAGAAACTTGTTCCATTCATTCACTGTACTTGGAGTTGCCAATGACACTGACCACCTAAATCTTCGCTTTCGAGCTTTCTTTTAGTACTGTGCGATTATATCTCGCTTCCGGTTTTCCAGCAGTATTAGTTGAACGTTAACAGTGGAACACAAAACAATATGGATTATATTGTTGCGCCACAGTCCCGCCTGGCGAAAGGACGTCATAGAAGGAGTAATGCTGTAACCTACCCCTCACTTATCGACCTTAATGACAGTAAAAATTAAACCGCGTGTACCTAATGGAAATTTGGGAAAAGCAATCGTCACCAAAGTTAATTTGTCGGTAAAGAGGGAGGAAAGGGTTACATCTAAGTGAAAGGAAAAATGCAAATGGAACTGGTGGAAATTCATTTTGAAAAGGGGTAAAGTTAATAAAGAAAGTAAATGTGCAGTCGTTACGCTAACAATTAACTGGCGTTAATTAGATATTTGAGATATGGGGAAAATTACGGTCGCCAGTCCTATGGACAATTACTATAATAACTGAAAAAGAAAGGTTATTGCACATATATTTAGCACTAAAAGCGTGGCAACTGAAGGTTTGACGCGTGTTGTGTGAAAACTGAATGTTCGTCAGAAGTGATAAATTTCGCTACACTCTGACTTAATTTAGCAAAAGAATTAATAAAACCGGAAAATTGAAAGTTAACTTAGTGACTGAAATTAGTAGTGAACTTAGTTTCTGAAGCACTACGAAATTCAATAAAATAAGGTTAGTCTTGGGCTACCTCAACAATCATTTCAAAAGCTGCTTGAATCTACGCAATTTAGAAATAAGAGATTTAACTTTGAACTTGAATTAAATGATTCTGAACAATTAACAATAGTAAAATTTAGTAGGGACCAAGCTGAGCTGCAGTCACAGGTAAGCTAAAATATGGTAACAAAACTCGCACTCTTAATTTGTGCTTGTATAATCTAAATATTGTAGCCAGCTATGAATACCTTAACTGAACTTGGAAATTAAAGCAGTGAAATCGAATGATATTACTTTAATGCTGGCGTTTGAATTTCAACGACACTCGAGTTCATTTCGGAAAAGGTGCTTGGTAATGCAATTGGGACAATGAGCAACAATAGGTGCATGCTAAGTTGCTGTATTTTAGTGATTGTAATGGAATAGTTTGAAAAGCTGAGGTCTACCATACAGTTCTAAAACTTTACGTGCTTTCAGTCTTCCTTGTTGGTTGATTAAAGGTTTGAAGTCGTCGATCGAGGAGGTGGCGACAATCACTCATTGTCGAAAGTAGCTGTTGCAGAAGCTGGATGTTGGCGTGCCTTCTTCTCGACACGGTCACCGGGCGAAACGGGCTCTTGATGTGTGCCTACTAACGTTTCCCGTCCGCGACACCGTGTCAGAAACTATCATAGCAAGTCGAGCGCAATTACATGCTGCCAAACACCCAAAGCGCGGCAACTCGCGGGAGCGTCACTCAACACATCTGCTCCACCACCCTACCCCAGCCAGACTCCCGCTCTGCCCGCGCTCCACGTGGCAGAGTTAACACTACCAAAGATCCTAAACACCTTGATTCTCCACACGACCTGTCGATGTAATCGTTCGATAGCATAGTTTTCCCTAGGCAAGACCCAGCGTAAAAATGCAAATAGTATTTACAAAACAAACATATATATATATACAGGGTGCCACAGCTATCTTGTCCACCCAAAATATCTCTGGAGCAATAACAGCTATTGGAAAACGACTTTCACCGGTGTCAATGTAGGGCTGGGGCCCATGAATGTACATACTTGGAAACATTCTAAAACGAAAGCACATGTGTTTTTTAACACAAACTTATGTTTTTTTAAATGGACCTCCTATATTTTTTCTTCAGCAATCCATAGCATGACAAAGCACATACACAATGGCGTTGATTGCATCACAATATTCCCATTACATCCCGAGATATTGAGACGCGAAGTTGACGATTGAAACACCCGACATGCGCTGCTAGCCCACGTCCTGAGGCTCAGGCGTGAACCCCATGCTGCCCGTAATCGCGATGTGATTGGCATGTGTAATCACACCTCCATACTTATCAAGAGGTCCGAAACGAATAATACGGTCTGTTGCCATCAACTCTCATAAGCACATAATGGTTTCCCTCTTGCACCTTTTACGTATCTACGTACACAATATGAACCAGTACCGATCGGTGTACACCCGTCAGGTTGTCTTATTTATCCTGCACACACAAAATAAGGTTTATCTATTGCGTTATATGACCCATTGTGCCTGTCGCGTAGGGCCTGGCTCTACCTAGTCAAGTGTCCAACGTAGTTCCCACTACTGCCACAGTTACCACTTCGCCTTGTTTATGATTTGCGACCCATGCAAACTCCTGTACTCCACCATCCTCCGAGCATCCCATTTGTTGTTGCTTTGGCGTGCAGTACACCGCTTGCCAGTGTAGTCGTGCATCAGAGTAATCTAGTGACGGCATGGAGGTAGTACACATTGTGAATAAACGTTGTGTTGTGGAACTTATACTTTACAGTATAATGTACACACATGAAGATATGGTAGAAATGCTGCTGATCTATGGAGAATGTACGTTGACGGGAAATACGTTATGAGATTGCTTCTTTGTTGATAGCACTGTTAGCGAATATGTCTGTTTTCTACCCTACTCTAGATACCTGTACTGTACGCTGTTGTAGGTGGACGAAATGCTGTTCAGGCAGAACGACTGTACAGATGACGATTCCCTGACAAGCCATCGCCTTCGCGCCGGATGTTTGGTCGTCTCACATCTCGTCTACGTGAAACGGGAAGCTTAAATCCAAGACCTCGACA
Organism: Schistocerca americana; assembly: GCF_021461395.2. Lineage (NCBI taxonomy): Eukaryota > Metazoa > Arthropoda > Insecta > Orthoptera > Acrididae > Schistocerca > Schistocerca americana. Next base: position 345,288,811 of record NC_060119.1, read on the forward strand.
TCGTCCTAGAACACGCACAGATGAACGTGTTGAAGTTGCTGTGCTCGCTACCATAGCTGTGAATCCTCAAATCAGCACACGTCAAATTGAACATGAAGTTGGTGTGTCGAAATCAAGTGCACAGCGTATTCTTAAACGTCATAAATTTCATCCTTTCCATGTTCATTTACACCAGGATCTTCATGGAAATGACTTCCGCAATAGGGTAACATTTTGTCGGTGGGCTCAGCAAAAACTTCTGACTAATCCAAATTTTTTTGCAGATGTTCTCTTTACCGACAAGGCATCATTCTCCAACAAAGGAATTGTCAATATGAGGAATATGCATTATTGGTCCGCAGACAATCCAAAATGGCTCCGTCAGGTAGAGCATCAACGTCCGTGCAAAGTTAATGTTTGGTGTGGGATTATTGGAGATACCATTATCAGACCTTTCTTTATAAATGGCATCCAAAATGGCAGACAATACTCCAGATTTATACGACACAATCTTCCTGTTCTCTTGGACACCGTATCTCTGAACCGGAGAATGGTCATGTGGTATCAGCATGACGGATGCCCTGCACATAACGCCTTACGAGCACGACGACTTCTGAACCGTAAGTTCCCTGGTAGGTGGATTGGACGAGGTGGCCCAGTTAGGTGGCCTGCCCGTTCTCCGGACCTTACACCGCTGGATTACTTTCTTTGAGGAGCAGTGAAGGATGCCGTTTACCAACATGAACCAACAACACCAGAGGACATGAAGCAACGCATTATTGATGCTTGTACAGCCATCAAAGAGGAAACAGTAGCACGAAGTAGGGCATCCTTCATCCGCAGAGTGACCCTATGTATGCAAGCCAATGGGCATCACTTTGAGCATGAGATGTGAACGCTATGTTTAGTATGTAGTGCTGGTATCACAGTGAAAGTTTCTACAAAGGGCCATTTTACCCAGTGATGTCAAGAAACATTTGTTTGCAACAATTTGTCATTTAACGCATTAGATAAACATAACATTGATAATTATGTGATAATAAAACTAATTGGTTAAACATGTTTACATTCATCTCCTATGTCCTACCTGAACTTCCCAAATCAAAACATTTTTACCTAAACAACGGTAAAACTTTTAGTCCGCTTGCTCGTTTCACTAAAACCATCAACATGAATTTTACTATTACGAGTGAATGATTAACTGTCACTTGCGCTAGATCTACAGTAAAGTAAAGTTTTAACGTTGAACTGCTTTACCTTTTTAGTAACGGATTAACGATAAGCGAAGTTAACTTTGTGACTAACGTTGCGGTACACAGATATGTTACAGAACCGCATCACCCATAACCTATGGGATAAATACCTGCTGGAATGTACGACGTTAACGCAGGATGGCAGCAGACTGTATTATTCGTTTCGGACCTCTTGATTAGTATGGAAGTGTGATTACGCATGTCAATCACATCGCGATTACGGGCAGCATGGGGTTCACGCCTGAGCCTCAGGACGTGAGCTAGCAGCGCATGTCGGGTGTTTCAAGCGTCAACTTCGCGTCTTAATATCTCGGGATGTAATGGGAATATTGCGATGCAATCAACGCCCTTGTGTATGTGCTTTGTCATGCTATGGATTGCTGAAGAAAAAATAAAGGAGGTCCATTTAAAAAAAACATAAGTTTGTGTCAAAAAACACATATGCTTTCGTTTTAGAATGTTTCCAAATACGTACATTCATGGGCCCCAGGCCTACATTGATACCGGTGAAAGTCGTTTTCCAATAGCTGTTATTGTTCCAGAGATATTTTGGGTGGACAAGATAGCTGGGACACCATATATATATATATATATATATATATATATATATATATATATATATATATATATATAGTAAAACAATTACAGTATATAAAGACATAGAAATGTCATATCTTCAGGTAACAAAATAAGGAAAAAATTTATAGTACAATAGATGGAAATAGGAGGATATGCATTTCCGGCGTTACAATGCAATACACCTCAATAGTAACGTGTTCTTAAAGAATATGTATTCATCACGCTGATATTGCGGAAGCCGCCGCTCAGGCTTCTGAAAGGAGTACTGCCATGGTTGTGAAGTTGTTATACGACAAGAAAGCTTGAGTAATGGCAACATGGTGCCTCGAGGAGGCACCGAGCTCCTCAGTCTTGTTGTGACTTAAGATGGCAAAACCGCGAAGCAGGCTTGCATACATATGGCCATTTCTAGACAAGCATCATGCAGTCACACCCAGGAGGCAGCTATTAATGGAGGACCACAGGAGTGTACGATTCGAGTTAGGTCAGCAAGCTGCCGCCGCCAGACTTTGCCTCCACAAGGTCCGGGCCTGGTGTCCACGGTAAGTGCAAATGTTGCCGACTTGACGCCTACGAACCGGTGGGTCACCCACTGGCCGACTTCCATCTGCTGTTGGCCGCCGACTCCGGAGGTCCACGGTTCATACCTAGGACATATAACTGCTGTTCGCCTTCACATGTGAGGGAAAACATTGTTCCCATCTGCCTCCACCTTTGTGGGCAAACACTGTTCCCATCCATCTTCACCTCTATGGGCAAACACCGTTCCCATACGTCTTTGCTTGTGTGGGCAAACACTAATATCATTCGTCTTTGCTTGTGCGAGCATACACTACTGCTGTCCGCTTCGTCCATGTGGGCAAACACTGCTCCCATCTGGCTTTGCCTCTGCATGCAAATACTTTTCCCGTCGGCTTTTGCCTGCGCAGGCAAACACTGTTCCCATGTAGAATGAGATTTTCACTCTGCAGCGGACTGTGCACTGGTATGAAACTTCCTAGCAGATTAAAACTGTGTGCCGGACAGAGACTCGAACTCGGGACCTTTGCCTTTCGCGGACAAGTGCTCTACCATCTGAGCTACCCAAGCACGATTCACGCCCCATCCTCACAGCTCTACATCTGCCAGTAGAGCACTTGCCGCGAAAGGCAAAGGTCCCGAGTTCGAGTCCCGGTCCGGCACACAGTTTTAATCTGCCAGGAAGTTTCACTGTTCCCATCTGCCTTCACCTGTGTGGGCAAACACTGTTCCCGTGTGCCCTTCCTGTGAGAGCAAACATTGTACCCGTGCAGCAACCTTCACTGATGCTCGCCATCATCTGTGCGGGCACAACTCGCTGCTCTCGCCACCACCTGTGTGAGCGCACTGACACCGCCCTCCAAGCCGAGGTCAGCAGTTCCACTCTGGCTGAAATGACCCGCCTCCCTCCAAGACAAGCTAATCCAGCTGAGTGGTCGTCCGTACTGGAGACGGCCACGACCACCGTCACCAGGGCCAGATTCCTGACTCGGCTGACGGGGAACGCTGCCGCTACAGCCCGCTTATGACACGGCAGACCGTGCCAGCGAGACTGCCTACTGAGAGCAGCTCTTCCTGTACTCACTCATGCCAATGTCAGGCTGCCAACACTGACTTCATCATTGTTGCATCAAGACGCGCCACGTGCTTGCTTGAGACGCTGTTCGATGTCTGTCATTCGCTTCCGACACTGGGCAAGGATGCTTCCTGTCCCTATGGCGCAAGACTCACACGGCCGAGAAAGGTATCACCTAAACGCTGCCTGTGAGACGTGAGTTGGAAAGTGCAGTTGCTAACGATGTACAATTCCACACATACACGCGGTACAGTAGGAGATATTTCCTTTTTGATACGTTATTGTTGTTGTGGTCTTCAGTCCTGAGACTGGTTTCATGCAGCTCTCCAAGCTACTCTATCCTGTGCAAGCTTCTTCATCTCCCAGTACCTACTGAAACCTACATCCTTCTGAATCTGCTTAGTGTATTCATCTCATGGTCTCCCTCTACGATTTTTACCCTCCAGGCTGCCCTCCAATGCTAAATTTGTGATCCCCTGATGCCTCAGAATATGTCCTACCAACCGGTCCCTTCTTCTTGTCAAGTTGTGCCACAAACTCCTCTTCTCCCCAATTCTGTTCAATACCTCCTCATTAGTTATGTGATCTACCCATCTAATCTTCAGCATTCTTCTGTAGCACCACATTTCGAAAGCTTCTATTCTCGTCTTGTCCAAACTATTTATCGTCCACTTTTCACTTCCATACATGGCTACACTCCATACAAATACTTTCAGAAACGACTTCCTGACACTTAAACCTGTACTCGATGTTAACAAATTTCTCTTCTTCAGAAACGCTTTCCTTGCCATTGCCAGTCTACATTTTATATCCTCTCTACTTAGACCATCTTAAGTTATTTTGCTCCCCACATAGCAAAACTCCTTCACTACTTTAAGTGACTCATTTCTTAATCTAATTGCCTCAGCATCACCCGACTTAATTTGACTACATTCCATTACCCTCGTTTTGCTTTTGTTGATGTTTATATCCTCCTTTCAAGACACTGTCCATTCCGTTCAACTGCTCTTCCAAGTCCTTTGCAGACTCTGACAGAATTACAATGTCATCGGCGAACCTCAAAGTTTTTATTTCTTCTCCATGGGTTTTAATACCTACTCCGAATTTTTCTTTTGCTTCCTTCACTGCTTGCTCAATATACAGATTGATTAACATCGGGGTGAGGCTACAACCACTGCTTCCCTTTCATGTCCCTCGACTCTTATAACTGCCATCTTGTTTCTATACAAATTGTAAATAGCCTTTCGCCCCCTGTATTTTACCCCTGCCACCTTCAGAATTTGATACAGGATGAATCAATCTACGAAATTGCAATTTGCATAACAGATCGTTGGACAACCACCTGGTGACCACCGCAACCACACCCAGGGCGGTGAACGTCAGACTATCCTGCACACCTTCACCACCCATTGTAAGGGTCATCCACATCTGCCACTACAACTTACTGATTCAGTGAATGCAATCCAAGAGCATTGTTTGTTTTGTTCATTTCATATTCCAGCCTTTTTTACTGTTCAGATTACTTTCACAAAAATCAAAGTAATTGGTGTACAAAACCAAATAATTCATAATTATTTATTGAAATAATCAGCAACCAAGCGCACAGAAGAAATTTATGTTTCTTAACCGGTTTCAAACACTTAGCGCCCTTCCTCAGAAGGATGTACAGGAAAATATATCATAAATAAGTACAAGTTAGATACGAATATTAAAATTTAACAACGAAAACTTTTAAAAGCTTTAAAATTTTAAACATAAAAAATAGTACATACTTACAACTATCGCATTATTGCAAGTGTGAAAAATAAGATACATGCAGCAGAACGCTGTAGTCCTAAAAAATGTACTACAATATTGAATCCATTGATACAAAAAGACCCCGTCGATGCTTACATGTGGTTTACAGCGCCTGTACAAAAATGGTATAAAGTAGCCAAATAATAAGTGTAGACATCATGCCATAACTAAGCTAACTACTTGCATGTCTTGAGGTTGGTCTCAGTCTGGGGGTAAGAGAACGATAAAATAATAACACAAAACCTTACACAACTATACTTGTCATAAGGCATAAAGGAAAATGTAAGTGCGCATAAGCGGTATAATACGTAATATATAAAAAACTAATGATAAATAAAATAAGTTAATATGAGCGACAAGTGACACCATGAATGGGAAATTTGGGAACTAGTCTCCAAACAGCTCCAGTGAGGTCAGTAACATGCTTTCAGGAATCCTGTCCGCAAAAACGAAGTGCAAAGCGCATCATGGGGCTGAAAACTCTAACTGGAGCAATGAACAGACAATTGTTAATCATTGGCTAATATTGAGTGACAGAAAGTGACCACCGAGGGAGAAAAGCGTGGGCACATTGTATTATAGTGAAACAACTGGTAATGGAATGTATGCAGGTCGAAAGTATGATTCCTGAAACAACTGTAACTGTCGGCATTCATGCCAGTTGTAAACTACGGTAAGTTTTAGAACACATCGCTGAAATGACGTACAGATGTAAACAGCGTGTTACCAAGAAATTATGCAGCACAAATAGCATGCAAGATGCAGAAAGGGGCAATAAATGGAGAAAATGGAGGAACAGTTCTTAGTCAGCAGCTAAAATAATGAATAAAAAACAACTATAGGAGAAAGGAGACATGGGCATCGTATACTTTTCTTGCAATGAAGTAACTAATTCAAAAATGTATATAAAGTCATAAATAAGCTTCGTGAAGTAAATGTAACCTGCAACACTAGCATAAGTTGTATGAAATAAGTATAGTACGTCTGACCACCTCATCGTGAATGACAAAGAGGCTTAATCAACATATTTTGGGTAAATGGCAGTGTTGGTCGTAAAGATTGAAATCCTTTATTTTACAGATCGACCAGCTTCAGTGTTAAAAATACATAAGATCCATCAGACACAAGGATCTTAACACAAATGTGACCCTATTTACAACCACCATCACAAAATACGGATACAGGAAAACACATATACATATACACATTCTCGTACATACCAAACTATTCAAACCATATAGGCCCATATCATAACAACACAACATTTACTGTGAGGTGTAACATGTGCTGTGATGATTACTTCCAACAGATGTCTTCACTTTTACTGCTTGCAATAATTTTGAATTACAAAGGAACCTTTCTTGTGACCTTAGTAGTTGCCGATATAACATACAGTGTACCTGTAGCTTACACAGCCAACTAGCTAAGTTCAGTACAGCACAAACAAACATCATAGTGCCCTCTAAATTCCAAAGCATACAACATGCAGACATCCAACACAATGAATACCACTAATAAAAAACCAAAGCTTACATAAAAATAACCTATAAAATCACATGGCGATTTTTTACCATCAGAATTCATAGCAAAAGTTTCAAAACATACAGTACAGGCATAATAAAAAAATACAATAAATTACTCCCTCTGATGTAAAGTAAAATATAAAAATTTTATAGAAATATACCTTATGTGAAAACACATAGTAATTTCTTAAAAACAAATACACAAATGTCAAATTCCGAAACATTCTTCCTACGAGCGCTATTCGGAAAATGAGGAACGATCTGTCGCGAAATGGAAACTACTGTGAAAATCCGACCAGGCTCTTCACAGACGTTTTGGGCAGTGTCTCTAGTATGATTGTCGATCACATCAAGACGCTCTTTTCAGTAGTGAGCGCACTGTGAGCGAGTAAAGGTGCCTAGAACAACGATGTCTCCCGCCAAGTGGGAGGGCCCGCTGAGAGGCTTCGCCTTAATGAATGCAGCCCACCTAACACAACTGCCACGCACTTTCTTCTTCATGGCAATTCTCAGCTGCACTCTGCAGGGGCAGTGAAGACGCTCCTGCAGCCTTTTCAATGTGAAGTGTTCGATCACCCACAACACAGCCCTAGTTGGCTCGTCCTGAATATCATCTCTGTTCACATGAAATGCTGGATACGGAGACAACACCTGGGAGCAGGCTACGCGCTATAGACCAGCATAGAGAATTATCGGAAAGCACAGGCGGCTGCCTTCTATGGCGATGGTGTTGGAAATTTTGTATAACGCTCCGACAAATGTCTAAGTCGGAATGGCGACTATGTAGAGAAGTACCTGGAAGGTACACTTTTGATTTTCACTGTGGTTTCCATGTCGTGATCCATCGTTCCATACTTTCCAAACAACCCTCGTATATTTCCAAAATCATCGATTAAATGTAGAAACATTAATGCTTTACAATTGGATGTTGCGCCCTGTTTTATTATATTTGAAGCCTTGACCAACCTAATGATTGACATTACCATCGTAAAATGCATTTACAAAAGGTAATAAAATGGTTCAAATGGCTCTGAGCACTATGGGACTTAACATCTGAGGTGATCAATCCCCTAGAAATTTTGTGTTTTTTTTTAATTATACAAAATGACCCACCACCTTAATGATTAGTGGGTCTTAAATTTCTTAGTGTTATAATAGCAGCTTCTACATTTTACTTGACTACAGACAGTACTACATTTATTACTAGGCAGACTACTTCTAATTTCACTACGGTTAGCATAATTTCTAGTATCTACGAGCGGTTAGTATTGACTGCCTGCAGCGTTACAGTTGTGCCAGTGTTAATATAAACCTACTTGGGTGCCTGGCTCATAGAGCTAATCCCTATGAGCATGCCTCTGGCACAGGGCAGACAAAAAGTTATTTATCGCTGCAGGTTCCTAACTTACTATCCTATTCTATTTAACTAAATCTACTACCTATTCTACGTCATAGTTGGTGCGTTGTCTCAGTTCGTGATGAGGATCACCCCAGTCCCCCTAGTCCTGCACGTGGCGGATTCCAACAGTAAAGTCGACCTATCCATGAACAGGCGGTACGGGGTTGGGATGGTGGTCGCGATTGGTGATTTCTAGTTATCTAGTCACGAAGGTCTCTCAGAAAAGTTGTTAATACTTTTTGTGATACCTCGTTGGCTAGCGTGTTCAGTCTCTGAAAGGTCTCCTCTTGTCTTAGTAGGTCATAGGTGTTTGTACTTGGTAGTTGTTGTCTTAGTGTGCCTGCTACATCATCGATAAGGGGGCACTCGTAAACCATATGGTCAGGAGTACCCTCTGATGCGCCACAGTCACACGCGGGCGTCGCCCTTTTCCCAAACCGACATAGATAAGTCTGATAGGGGCCATGACCAGTGAGAAAGTGGAACAATCCCCGAGTTGGCTCGAAGTATCTCATTTTCATTCTTTCCTTAACATCTGGTAGGAACTGAAAGGTTCTTCTACCAGCTTCATCTGACTCCCATAACTCCTGCCATAGATCTTCACCCCTTCCCCTTATCTCTCCCTTTTCCCTAACTGGTGCTCCCATAATTTCCTCTACTTTTGTGATATTATCTTTCTTGGCCCAGTACCATGCGGCCTGTTCCCTTATCTTTATATCCAGGGGACAGAGCCCCATTATGATTAACGGGGCTCCTCTTGGAGATGTTCTGTATGCTCCCACAGACCTTAGTAACATGTTCCTTTGTACTCTTCTCACCGTCACGGCGGGCACCACCCTCGTGAGCCTGTGAGCCCAGACTCCCGAGCCGTAACCCACTATTGACGTCAGTATACTATTATGATAAAGCTTAATTAGATGAGGCGGAATCTCTTATGTCCGATGGAAATCAGGTTATTTAGTAGTTGTAGTGCTTTCTGGGCTACGGTTTCAATGTGCCTCGCGAAGTTCCACCTTTCGTCGATGATGATTCCCAAGTAGCGCGTTTCTCGTCTCTGAAGAACTGGCGTACCGTCAACACTCACGCTCGGATTTCTCATTAGCTGTCCTTTGAGTAATAGATAAGTCGGTTGGTGAGATAGTTATCTTGGTGTTGCGGCACCATAGTTGTAGTTTGTCTATTGCTCTCTCTATCTTCGGTTCTATGTCCTCGCGACTTCGGCCGCCGACCAGCAGGAGGAGGTCATCAGCGTGGGCTATCAGCTCTAGCACCTCTTCGCTCTGTTGCAGGCTGTCCAGAAGAGGCTCCATGTGGATGTCCCAGAAAAGGGGACCCAACAAGGAGCCCTGGGGGCATCCCTTGGTGATAGTTTTCCCGACTTTCCCGCTAGGGGATGATAGCCATACCTCCCGATCCTCACAATAGCTCCTCAGACAGCCATATAGTAGCCCTGGGCACTCTTTCTCCCGAAGGCAGGAGAAAAGCGAAGACCACCACAGGTTGTCAAAGGCGCCACTGATATCCACCATGATGCCAACAACATACTTACACGGGGCTGAGCCGCAGACCTCGGCCGCCAAGGCGATTGCATCAGATGCCGATCGCCCTGGCCTGGGACCGAATTGCCTGTTGCTCATACCATGCAGTATGCTGTGTGCAGTCAGTCTGTCAGCTAATAATTTTTCGAGAAGTTTGCCAAAGCCATCCAGCAGACAGATGGGCCTGTAAGATTTGGCCTCAGCAGGGTCCTTCTCAGGGCCTTTCTTAATGCTCACCACATTTGCGGCTTTCCATATTTTTGGAAATCTGCCCTGCCTGAGGCATTCGTTGAAGAGATGTGTGAGCGACGCAACTAGCTGTGGGGCTAAGAACTGCACCGCCTCCGCCACAATGCCGTCTGGCCTGGGGGCTTTTCCTTTCTTTAGGGACTTGAGGAGAGCGGAAACCTCCTCCTCAGAGGACCTCTCCATCATTTTCATCCCTAACAAGGTCTTCATTCCGTAATTGTCGATGTTCTTCAGTGTCGTCATTCCTGTCATCGTCAGGCAACAGGGACTGGAGGAGGACCTCGGCAGTTTCCTGCCAGGATTCCGTCATCCCGTCCCCGTGCCTGATCGTTGATAACATCGTTGGGGAGCGGATCTTCTCCTTCACCAATCTATATGGTACACCCCAAGGGTCGAGGGCCAGCTGGTTGGTTACAAAAGTTTCCCAACTTTTTATTCTGGTCTTCTGTAGTTCTTTTTGGAAGTTATGTTTTGCCTCCCGGTATAACTGCAGCCATCTTTGCTTTTCCCACCAGACGACACTGCGCTGGTAGTGCTTTCTCAGTCTTCTGACAGACTGATGCAGTTCTTGTAGCTCGGCTGACCATGGTGACGGTGTGGCCGCCATGGCCCTCCTCTTGGTTGGTACGGCCGCCTTAATCGCCCTTGTTATTGCGCGTACCAGCCCCTTGGCTCTGTCGTCCACGTTAAAGTCCTGTCGTGCGTCCCCTTCTGGTAATGGAGGAATGTCGCACTCTCTGGCTAGGCGTTCCCAATCTGTTTTCCTAAAGTTCCTTTGCACCTCCCACCCCATGGCCCAGTGGCACTCTCTATCTCCTACAGTAAAGGTAATTAAATTGTGATCACTAGTGGTGGCGTTGTCTACCACTCTCCACTCTTGGAGCATATTTACCGCGTTTGGCGTGACCAACGTCACATCAATATTTGTACCCTGTTCCTCTCCGGCCACGTAGGTGGGGCGATTGCCTGGTCTGTTTGCCACCACTAGTTGAAGAGCCACAATCATTTCTTCTGCTTTAGCACCATTTTCATCCCTTCTGCCACTGTACCATAGGGGGGATTTGGCGTTTATGTCAGCAGTTATGATGATTTTGCGTCCCCGCAACGCCGTGGCCACACTCACTAGATGGTCTATGTGCTGTTCGATTCTGTCTCCGTACTGGAAGTACATGTTAATGATAATTACGATTCCAGCAGGAGATTGTATCTCCACGACGTTGCAGTGACTATTGGAGGACTGTGACAGAGGTGTTACGCGTAGTGCGGTGTTTGTTACCAGGACGGCCGCTCCGGGGGTATCCCCATTGCTAACGGTTTGCCATGTTGCGGCAGTGAACGCAACTTTTCCAGCCAGAGAGTACGGCTCCTGTAAACAGAGTATGTCCAGTCTCTTTTCCACCACTTCCTTACGGAGCTCATGCATTACTAGTCGACTGTTATGAGTATTGAGTTGTCCTATTGTTATTTTGGTCGTCGTGGAAAGTACGTGTGTATGTGATCATGTGGCCAGGTTTTGTTCCAGTCATATGCTAGTCGTCCGTTTGCCATCACTGATTGATGGTAGATTTCATCCAGGTCAAATTTTTCTCCTCGTCTTTCAAAAACCTTTTTGAGTAGGTCGCGCAGTGCTCCGAAGTCAGTGGGGAGGTTCACTGACTTTAATTGTATTCTGTCCACAGCCTCCATCACCGAGAAGGTTACCCTCCGTCCGTGCTCATGTCCTACTCGGACCACATGTCGTAAGGCAGTGGTCAGGGTCAGGGTAGTCGGCTGCTCCAGCCTGGCTAGTTGCATGGTGTACTCGAGATTCGGGTACACCCTCACCGGATCTACGGGTGGCAACCTGACCACTGGGCTGTCTTGTGTGACGGAATTAGCGGTGGAGCTTGTTATCTTGTTTTCTTGAAGAGGTTTTGCAGCTTTATCTGTCGCTACCACAGGATGCTCTTGCCGTTTTGGATCTTTAGTCGGCATCGCGTCTCGGCATTGGAAGGAGGGTGCTCTGACCACTAAGGGGAGCTCAGTTTGAATGCCAGTGTCCCTAGTGGGGAACTCTGTTCGTATTGATTTGTCAACTGTTGTTACGTAAGCGCTGGAAAGCGACTTCAGGAATTCCCTGAATCTGCTTGCTCTCATAGCATCCCCCCTAGAACTTCGAACTACTTAAACCTGACTAACCTAAGGACATCACACACATCCATGCCCGAGGCAGGATTCGAACCTGCGACCGTAGTGGTCTCGCGGTTCCAGACTGACGCGCCTAGAACCGCTTGGCCACACCGGCCGGCTAATAAAAAGACATTAACAAAAATACAAAATGCAATAGTCTGCCTTACGATGTACTGGATCTAATACTGCTATTTCGCATGTGAGCATTAGAGATTGCCTTGAAAAAAATTGTAGAAAATGTCGGCAACCCGGCGGGTGAACAGATCGGTTGGCTCCTATCAAAATCAAGACGCAGCAACAGCCGGATACACGAAAAATCCCTTTACACAGAATCGGCCTCCCGGTAACACTTAGTCACAATAAACCGTGTTGTCAAGACGTTTCCGATTTACAGTGCTGAATTAATTAACTATTTAACTTCGAAAGACAATAATAAAAATTTATAAAAAAGTGTAAAGGCATCATGACGTCATAAACGTGATTACATTCCCCATTTGAGGCTTGTACTTCTCGATACATTTGTTGTCATTTCCGTCTCGTACTTGTAACGTACCTCCTGCGGTATCAACAAGCGTGACAGTTTGCAAGCTCTCTCCTATGAATCTCCAGGAGTTAAAGAACATCGGTAATTTTTTTCGTTTTCCACCATGTTCGAGCATTTTATACTCGATTAACGCACTAGTAGTGAGCGATGATACGTCGTGCACGTGACATGAACGCCATGGAATTTTCACTCTAAGAAGCTGTTGGTAAGCCAGCAAGGACTCTAATTACACACACGAACGAGAAATCGACAGTGTGTGAGGCTGGCCCTCGCACACAACAGACGGCGCTGGAGAGAGCAACGGGGCACTAGACACGTCCCTCTCGTCTGGCGGGAGGGCGAAGTAAGGCGTTACGAGCGGAGCCGCGCGCTGAAGTGTTTTAAATGGCTGGGATTCGCAGCGGGTGCAAAGTGTGTGCGCAGATATGCAGAGCCGCCCGCGAGGGGGGGCCCATTGTGCGGCACAAAGATGTCTCCCCGCTTATTTGATTGCAGCCTCTGGCGCCGCGGAATGGCAATAGATACGCAGGCTGCCCGGGGCCTCAATGGTGGCGCCTGTAAAACGAGGGGACGCTTCGCACTTCCGCTATGATTCACGACTGCACTGTACACTGCCTCACGGCGACTGCCAAGTATACCGTGTACGGCTGCACCGTTGTCAAGTCATACCTTGATCTGACGTACGTAGTGGTTACGTTTTCTCTCCCCCCCCCCCTCCCTCCCTCTCTCTCTCTCTCTCTCTCTCTCCCTCTTTTCTTTCATTCTACTCCTTTATCATCTCATTAGGGAACGAAGAAAAGTGATTACGAATGTATGCCAGCATACAATTCATAAGTTTTTCTGAGAACAAAGCGATACGCGATCAGTTCTCTGAAATCTGAAACGAAATAGAGTCGAAAAAGTTACAATGTTTGCCGACAGAGCGCAGCTCGTGAAACAGAGACGATAAGTGCTACACATAGAGTCTGATCCAGAGACAATAAATGTCAACGGCGGACTCTTTGACAGAATTGCGCGGAGTGATAAAAAATCTTCTTACTTACACTGTGTGATCATAAGTGCCCGGACACCTGACTGAAAACGACTTACAAGTTCGTGGCGCCCTCCGTCGGTAATATTGGGATTCGATATGGTGTTGGCCCACCCTTAGCCTTGATGACAGCTTCCAGTCTCGCAGGCATACGTTCAATCAGGTCCTGGAAGGTTTCTTGGGGAATGGCAGCCCACTTTTCACGGAATGCTGCACTGAGGAGTGGTATCGATGTCGGTCGGTGAGGCCTGGCACGAAGTCGGCGTTTCAAAACGTCCCAAAACTGTTCTATAGGATTCAAGTCAGGACTCCCTGTAGGCCAGTCCTTTACAGGGATGTTATTCTCGTGTAACCACTCCGCCACAGGCGGTGTATTATGAACAGGTGCTCGATAGTGTTGAAAGATGCAATCGCCATCCCCATATTGCTCTTCAACAGTTCAAAGGTAGAAGGTGCTTAAAACATCGATGTAGGCCTGTGCTGTGACAGTGCCAAGCAAAACAACAAAGGGTGCAAGCCCCCTCCATGAAAAACACGACCACACCGTAATACCACAACCTCCGAATTTTACTGTTGGCAATACACACACCCTGCCATCGGATCGCCACATTGTGTACTGTGCTTCGTGACTCCACACAAGGTTTTTTTCCACTGTTCAATCGTCCAATGTTTACGCTCCTTAAACCAAGCGAGGCGTCGTTTGGCATTTACCGGCGTGATGTGTGCCTTATGAGCAGCCGCTTGACTATGAAATCCAAGTTTTCTCACCTCCCACCTAACTGTCATAGTATTTGCAGTGGTTCCTGACGCAGTTTGGAATTCCTGTGTGATGGTCTGGCTAGATGTCTGCCTATTACACATTACGACCCAATTCAACTGTCGGCGGTCGCTGTCAGTCAACAGACGAGGTCAGCCTGTACGCTTTTGTGCTGTACGTGTGTCTTCACGTTTCCACTTCACTATCACGTCGGAAACAGTGCACCTATGGATGTTTAAGAGTGTGAAAATTTTGCGTACAGACGTATGATACAAGTGACACCCTACCACCTGACCATGTTCGAAGTCCGCGAGTTCCGCCGAGCGCCCCATTCTGCTCTCTCACGATGTCTAATGACTACTGAGGTCGGTGATTCGGAGTACCTGGCAGTAGGTGGCAGCACAATGCACCTAATATGAAAAAAGTATATTTTGGGGGTGTCCGGATACTTTTGATCACATAGCGTATATAGTTGACAAGCGACAATGTGTTGTAAGTGTAAGGGCCATGAACTTTCGTCCGTCTGTCAAATATATCTGTCTAATCTTTCGACATTGCGTTTGAAAGCGTTACAAGAAAAGAATTGTCAACGTAGATAGCAATAGACTTTGGTGAGTTAGCTAGTATGAAATAAGAGATGCGTTTACGTTAATTACGAACAGAAAACAAACAGTAGTGCACTTTTGGTTATTTAATTACGGGTGAATCTTTTCAGTTCAATATGTTAATGTAAAATAAATCACGGCATTGAGCTAACTGAAATCTACAGTTTCATTTGCAGTTACAGTACTTCTAGCTCAGTGCAACAGTATAATAATAAACACTTAGTACAACAGCCACAAACGATAAGTACTCGTGGGCTACTACCTAATGCAAGTTGCTACTAGCGTCGCCATAATTGCTGTCATACGAGAAAACACTATAAGAGACAGTGTTGGTCGTAAACAATATTTAACTGCGAGACACAGACTACTGGAGAATGACTCCAGGTGGTTTACACATAATAGCCCTATATTTAATGAACAGAAAATTTAATCATTTATTGTGGCATGTGATACCACCTTTGATCTCAGTTTAAAATACTGTGGATAAAGACATCCATGAAATGATTTGTAAATCCCACAAGCAACTTTAATATACATGCTAATTTTAGTAATAAAGGCATTGGTGAATCACATTATTGCACCTCCTGGATGTGACACTCACAGCAAGCACTTCAATACACGAGGGTTGTCCAGAAAGTAAGTTCCGATCGGTCGCGAAATGGAAACCACAGTCAAAATCAGAAACGTTTTATTTGCAACAGTTAGTTACCCCTTCCAACTACGTCTCTGCATAGTCGCCGCTCCACGTTCGAGTTTTGTAGTAGTGGTGTATCGACTTTCCAATCTCCTCGTCATAGAAAGCAGCTGCCCATGCTTTCGGCCAGTTATCTGCACTGGTCTGCAGCTCGTTGTCTGTGGAAAAATTTTGTCTTCATAGTCAGCGGTTCTTGTGAGCAGAGATGAGACTCTGGGGGGGGGGGGGGGGGGGCAATTACGGACTTCTCATCGGAAACGCTGCAGGAGCGTCTTCATTGCCCCTGCAGTGTGCGGCCAAGAATTGACATGAAGAAGGAACTGCTCGACAGTTGTGTTATGTGGGCTGCATGACACAGGCGAAATCTCTAACCAGGCCCTCATACTTGGAGGGAGACGCTATTCCCTAAGCATCTTTACGTGCTCACTGTTCACTCAAAACTGAAAAGAGCGACGCGACACTATCAATGGGCATACTAAAGTCACTGCCCAACACATCTGTGCAAAGATTCACTGGATTTTCCCAGCGGTTTCCATTTCGCAACCGATCGGAACATACCTTCTGGACAACGTTCGTATAGACACCCATTCATATATTAATTTCTGTTTAATTCCCATGGAAGAACTGGAATTCTTGTTGGACCGTTAGTGTTAATAACCATGATATCTGCAGCTCTTTTGTTCGGAGTGTTAAAATACAACATACGATATTTAGTGTAACATGTGCACCGAAATTATCAGTATATCCTCACACGCGACGAGATGTACAGAAGACTGCACAATAAATAGTTCGTGAGTGGATATTTACACGACTGACAATAACCGCAGCGAGAAGTATGACCCCCACATGTGATTGATGGTTGAGGTGAACGTCGCTGGATGGTTATCTAATTTGCCGACTGCTGCATATTTAGCTGCAGCACGCCTTTCTCCATTCAGATGCTGTTTAGTGTCGTTTAGTCGAGTTAATACTCTGCGCAGTCGTGTCTAACATCAAGCTATATGCCACAAATTGTTCAAATGGGTCTGAGCGCTATGGGACTTAACTGCTGAAGTCATCAGTTCCCTAGAACTTAGAACTACTTTAAACCTAACTATCCTAAGGACATCACACACATCCACGCCCGAGGCAGGATTCGAACCTGCGACCGTAGCGGTCGCGCGGTTCCAGACTGTAGCGCATAGAACCGCACGGTCGCTCCGGCCGGCGCTATATGCCACATCCCGAGGCTTTAAGGAGTAGTCAGTTTGATAAAATAAGGTATTACTGGGGAAGGGTTGGGGTAAAAACTGTCGGCGGAGATTAAGGCTTGAATACTCTTTGCAGTTTCAGATGGGTGTAGATTGCAGTAGTTGTACAAATATGAAGAGGCTTGTACAGAATAGAGCGTTTGGAGGGCTACTTCAAGCCAGTCTTCTGACTGGAGACCACAACGACAACAGCCAATATAAACTCTTCGCAATGACTCACGGCGTGAGGGCAATCGACACTAGACAAATGATCCGTGCGTGACATGGTGATGTTTAACTGGGCGGTCTCTTTGGTGCTGTTCAAGAAGATGAGTATATATGCCAGTACCAGTTCTTAATTTCTCGCGACGTCGCAGACGACACGGACGCAAAGTGGGTCCGATTTCCAGAGGCTTGTGGCACATAGCTTTATCGAAGATCAAAATTCAGTTAGGGAAATGGCGTTACAGTCTACACTCAGTCATCACTGTCATCTGGACTAAACTAACACCAAGAATTTTGTGAAATGAAGGTGTCATTTTTGTGTGAAGGAAGAAGTATTTCTAACAAGGTACTTAAACAATTCATTCTGGGATTACAACTTAAACTCATGGTAAAGGCTGGTATGTATCAGTACTTTAAACATAGCTGCGCTACAGCAACGGTTCCACATAAATCAGACTAAGAGCAGCCGACCAGTTGCAGAGGATAAAGTGATCTTTACCTAGGTTTCAATAGATATAAATCTATCTTCTTCAGAAGACGGCAGTATTATAACAACATGAAGTGATATGTCCTTATCGTTTAGGCAAACATCTGCATAGTTACATTAATCATATAAAATATAGCCCTGAAAACAGGGTTTGTCAGACAAATAAAATAGGTACATGGAAGTTGCAGAGCGCCTAAGCTCTGCAACTTCCATGCACCTATTTTATTTGACTGACAAACCCTGTTTTCAGGGCTATATTTTATATGATTAATGTAACTATGCAGATGTTTGCCTAAACGATAAGGACATATCACTTCATGTTGTTATAATACTGCCGTCTTCTGAAGAAGATAGATTTATATCTATTGAAACCTAGGTAAAGATCACTTTATCCTTTGCAACTGGTCGGCTGCTCTTAGGCTGGTATGTATCATATGGCTTAAAACCAAACTCTAATGTACAGATACACTGCTGGCTACTACTGTTGTAGCTGGTATTAAATTTCAGATTGATAACCATAACCATTTAGTCCCGTGTGGAGTTGCTAGTCTCCCATCGGGCGCCTCCCCGGGTGGCGGATAGGGGAACGCTCACCAGATATGGCGGGTACTGGGGAAATAAAATACCCAGGGTGGACCAAAACTAGCAAGCCTCTGACTCTCTAACAAGGGAAGGGGGTCGGTGGCAGGAAGGGCATCCGGCAGTAAAAACATTGCCAAAACAAGAGGAGTGATGGATGCTTCTCAATATAAATGTTCCGGAGTAATAGCCTCCCATTCGGATCTCCGGGGGAGGCGTCTTGCGAAGGATCCAAAGGTGTTCAAGATCAGAGTGGGAACTCTAAACGTGGGAACGATGACGGGAAAGGGAAGAGTGATAGTAGACATGATGCAGAGGAGGAAGATAGAGGCCTTGTGTGTGCAAGAGACAAGGTGGAAGGGAAATAAGGCAAAGATCTTAGCAGAAGGCTATAAGCTACTTTATAGTAGTGCAAGCCCGGAATCAAGAAATGGAGTTGGAGTTATTCTGCACAGAGAGCTTCAAGAAGAGGTTGTGAAGTCAGCAGAGTAAATGATAGGATCATGTTTGTTAAGATGATGTTTGGCGGAGAAATGGTAACAAGTGCTGACAGCCTATGCACCCCAAGCGGGATGTTCGGAGGACGAGAAGGATAAATTTTGGAGAGATTTGGATGGAGTAATGGTCGGAATACCAGAGAATGAAAGAGTAATAGTCGGAGGGGATCTAAATGGTCATGTTGACGGAAGGAAAGGTGGTGAACAGAGGTGGCATGGAGGATGGGGGTATGGCGTGAGAAATGAGGAAGGAAAAAAGTGGACTTTGCAGTGGCTTTTGAGCTAGTGATTCCGAATATCTACTTCCAAAGAAAAAGAAAAAAACTAATAACATACAGGAGTGGCGAAAATAGAAGCCAAGCTGATTACATATTATGTAGAAGGAAAAATAGTGGGGAGGTGCGAAATACTAAGGTCATATACGGTGAAGGAATAGCAACACAACATAAGTTGATTGCAGCGAATTGTGAGATGAAAGTATGTAAAAGACAAAGGCACATAAATCAATGTGAAAGGAAAATTAAGTGGTGGAGATTAAAGGAAAAAAATTTGAGAGAGGAGTTTAGTGAAAAAGTACTGGGAAAGGTAAAATTGGTAGAGAGTGTGCAGGAGTGGTGGAAAATAAATAGTGCTGTTATAAGGAAGACCGGGGAGGAAGTGTTTGGGTTAACATCTGGGAGAAGGGTGCCAAAAGATAAGGAAGCATGGTGGCGGAATGAAGAGGTGCAGAAGGTTGTGAAGGAAAAGAAAGACGCTAAGAGGAAGTGGGATATGTCTGGAAGTGCTGAGGATGGGCAAGCATACAAAAGTACAAAGAAGGAGGCAAAACGAGCCGTGTCTTAAGCTAAAGCTGAATCAGTAAGGAAGGCATACGAACAACTACAGAAAAATCAGGATATGAGACAACTGACACGGATAGGCAAATCAATAGATAAAGCTTCTAAGGATCTAACAGCAATAAAACAAATGAAAGATGAAACAGGAATAAATCTGCATGACCATGGAAAAATAATCCAAAGGTGGTTGAATTATTTTGAGAAATTGATGAATGAAGAAAATGTAAGAGTGAAAACTGAGGAAGGAGGGGCAAACGAAGGATTAACGATGGATATAAGTAGAGATGAAGTCGAACGGGCAGTTGAAAAGATGAAAAATGGGAAGGCAGTTGGCCGAGGCCAGATCCCCGTTGAGGTATGGAAGTGTCTCGGTAAAAAGGGAATTGAGCTCGTTTTGGATTTAATGAAGAAGATTTGGCGACAGGAGGAGATGCTAGACGAGTGGAGAACTAGTGTACTGATCCCAATATTTAAGGGGACTGCAGTAACTATAGAGGTAAACTGATGGCACACACAATGAAAATTTGGGAAAGGGTTATAGAAGCTATATTACGCAAGGAGACTGTGGTGTGTGAAGAACAGTTTGGGTTAATGCCTGGAAGAGGAACGACTGACGCAATACATGCTTTAAGGCGGATAGGGGAGAAACACGGGAAGCTACAAGCCGATCTACATATGGCTTTCATTGATTTGTGGAAAGCATATGACAGAGTCCCAAGGGACAAAATATGGAGAAGCATGAGAGAGCAGTGCGTGCCAGAAATGGTTCAAATGGCTCTGAGCACTATGGGACTTAACATCTGTGGTCATCAGTCCCCTAGAACTTAGAGCTACTAAAACCTAACTAACCTAAGGACATCACACACATCCATGCCCAAGGCAAGATTCGAACCTGCGACCGTAGCGGTCACGCGGTTCCAGACTGAAGCGCCTAGAACCGCACGGCCACACCGGCCGGCTGCGTGCCAGAGAACTATGCGAGTTTAGTGAAGCAAATGTACAGAGGAGCAATGACACAGGTGAGAAGTAGTGTGGGCATGACAAAGGAGTTTCCAGTAAAAGTAGGGTTACATCAAGGGTCTGCGCTTAGTCCCTACCTCTTTGACCTGATTATGGATGTGCTGGTGAAAGATGTGAAGAAGGAAGCACCGTGGAATATGATGTTTGCGGATGATGTGGCTCTTTGTGAGCAGAGCATCGATAGGCTTGAGGAAAAGCTGGAGGATTGGAGGAAGGCACTAGAAGAAAGAGGGATGAAAATTAGCAGGACAAAGTCAGAATATTTAGCACTGAAGTATGTGCAGATGAGGTCTTGCAAGATCCAGGATGATGAGCTGAAATCGGTCTGCAAATTTAAATACCTGGGGTCGTACATGCAGAGGGATGGAGGATTGGAAAGTGAGATACAACACCGAATAAATTGCTGTTGGAAAAACTGGAGGAAAATGAGTGGAGTGTTGTGTGACAAGAAGGTGAGCATTGGGTTGAAAGGGACAGTGTACAAGTCGGTGGTAAGGCGTGCTATGATATACGGGGCTGAGACATGGTCAATCACAGTAGCCCAGGATAGGAAGATGGAAGTAGCGGAAATGAGGATGCTGAGGTGGATGTGTGGGGTAACAAGGAAGGACAGAATTAGAAATGAATTTGTTAGAGGAGCTGTGAAAGTGAGACCCATGGGGAAAAAGATACAAGAGAGCAGACTGAGGTGGTACGGACACTTACAGAGAAAAGTGGAAGAGTATATCGGAAACAGAGTTGAAGATATAAAGATTGAAGGAGCGAGAAGGAGAGGAAGAACGAAGATGAGGTGGAAGGATAAGATATCCGGGGACCTAAGGGAGAAAGGATGGAAGAAGGAAGAGGCAATGGATAGAAAAGTACGGAGGAGAAGGATCCAGAAGAGCAACGCCGACTCTACGTGACGTGGGACAAGGCGACGATAAAGAAGAAGAAGAAGAACCATAACCATTTAGTAAATAGTATTTTATCCAGCATGGTTGCCAGATATTGTCATAGCTATTTCATTAAAAACTTCCTTCTTGTCCATTTCGCACGGACGGGTAGTTCACTGGGAGGCAACTTGGCCTGAGGAACGGGATAGGGATGCATACGTTAAGAAAGAGATTGTCGTCCTCGCCAGAAAGTAAGAGCAGGTTGGCAACGTCGCATAGCACCCCTTCCGCATCGTGTACATTCCTTGTCTATTCATACGATGGGTGTCCAGAAAGTAAATTCCGACTGGTCGTGAAATGAAACCAAACTGAAAACCAGAAACGTTTTATTTGCAACAGTTCTCTACATAGTCGCTGCTCCTAATTCGATTTTTGTCGTAGTGTTGTATCAACTTTCCAATATTCTCGTCATAGAAAGCAGCCGCCTGTGCTTTCGGCCAGTTATCTGCAGTGGTCTGCAGCTCATTGTCTGTGGAAAAATTTTTTCAGAGCCAGTAGTTCTTGTGAGCAGAGATGAGACTCTGGGGGAGCCAATTACGGACTGCATTGTGGGTGATCAAACGCTTCTCATCGAAACGCTGCAGTAGCGTCTTCATTGCCCCTGCAGTGTGCGGCCGAGAATTGGCATTAAGAAGGAACTGCTCGACAGTTGTGGTATGTGGGCTGCATGACACAGGCTAAATCTCTAACCAGGCCCTCATACTTGGCCGGAGACGCTACTCCCTACGCATCTTTACATGCTCACTGTTCACTCAAAACTGAAAAGAGCGACGCAGAACGGTCGACGGGCATACTAGAGACACTGCCCAGCACAACTGTGCAAAGCTTTACCGGATTTTCACAGTGGTTTTCATTTCGCGACTGATCGGAACTTACTTTCTGGACAACCCTCGTATGTTGGACCTCAGCACCTGATCCCTCCTTTCAGTCAAGTTCTGCCATAAATTTCTTTTCTATCCAATCCGTTTCAGTACCTCCCCACTACTATATGACCTACCCATCAAATCCTCAGCATTCTTCTATAGCACCGCATCTCAAAATAGTCCATTCTCTTGTTATCTAAACTGTATATTGTGCGCAGTTTGCATCCGACCAAGTTACACTCCAGACAAATATAAGCAGAAAATACTTTCTAAAATGTAAGTTAAATAATCGATGTTAACAAATTACTCTTTTTCTCGAACACATTTCTTACAATTGCCTGTCTACATTTCACTTGCTCTCTATTTCAGCGTTAATCAGTTATTTTTTGCCGAAATAGGAAAACTAATTTACCAATTTTAGTGTCTCATTTCCTAATCTAATACTCTCAACATCGCCCGATATAATTCTACTACGTTTCATTATTCTTGTTTTACTTTTGGTGACAAATTATACTTAAGTCAACGTATTGGCACACTCTGTAAAGACTGAGAAGTGTTTCCTACGGATTCTTTGCAGCTTTTCTAACAATCTTCATGAGAAATAAAAACGACAAAATCGTTGCGTAAGAAACATTGAGGCACCACTGGTTTTCAAACCCGCTGTCTACGAACAAAGTGCTCCTGTTCTAAGACGAGTTAGGTACCTTGCTTTATTTTTTAAAGTGATTACACAGACTCCCGAACGAATCTAATGTTCAGTAAATTGGAGACCTGCTGCTTGGTGACTAAATAGCCGATTTTACTAAAAATTTAAATAAACACTATTGGAAGCAAAATGTTGTTTTTGAATCGACATTTGGTTAGCCTTTCAGGTTGTTCTATAATAGTTCCACTGCTTTCAAAATGTAAATAACGATAGGGCCACAGGACACGATAAGAAAAAATGGGATGTAACCAGGAAGCATTGTACTATACGCTGGTAGGGCTTAGTGTACAAACTGTAGTAGTACTTCTTGAGCACGTCACTGCTTGTAAATACACTACCTGAAAAAAAGTGTTCAGTAATCCCTTTGTAGTGTGGAACTGACTATTAGACGTCACGAGAGTCTGCCCTGTCAATATACACTCCTGGAAATTGAAATAAGAACACCGTGAATTCATTGTCCCAGGAAGGGGAAACTTTATTGACACATTCCTGGGGTCAGATACATCACATGATCACACTGACAGAACCACAGGCACATAGACACAGGCAACAGAGCATGCACAATGTCGGCACTAGTACAGTGTATATCCACCTTTCGCAGCAATGCAGGCTGCTATTCTCCCATGGAGACGATCCTAGAGATGCTGGATGTAGTCCTGTGGAACGGCTTGCCATGCCATTTCCACCTGGCGCCTCAGTTGGACCAGCGTTCGTGCTGGACGTGCAGACCGCGTGAGACGACGCTTCAACCAGTCCCAAACATGCTCAATGGGGGACAGATCCGGAGATCTTGCTGGCCAGGGTAGTTGACTTACACCTTCTAGAGCACGTTGGGTGGCACGGGATACATGCGGACGTGCATTGTCCTGTTGGAACAGCAAGTTCCCTTGCCGGTCTAGGAATGGTAGAACGATGGGTTCGATGACGGTTTGGATGTACCGTGCACTATTCAGTGTCCCCTCGACGATCACCAGTGGTGTACGGCCAGTGTAGGAGATCGCTCCCCACACCATGATGCCGGGTGTTGGCCCTGTGTGCCTCGGTCGTATGCAGTCCTGATTGTGGCGCTCACCTGCACGGCGCCAAACACGCATACGACCATCATTGGCACCAAGGCAGAAGTGACTCTCATCGCTGAAGACGACACGTCTCCATTCGTCCCTCCATTCACGCCTGTCGCGACACCACTGGAGGCGGGCTGCACGATGTTGGGGCGTGAGCGGAAGACGGCCTAACGGTGTGCGGGACCGTAGCCCAGCTTCATGGAGACGGTTGCGAATGGTCCTCGCCGATACCCCAGGAGCAACAGTGTCCCTAATTTGCTGGGAAGTGGCGGTGCGGTCCCCTACGGCACTGCGTAGGATCCTACGATCTTGGCGTGCATCCGTGCGTCGCTGCGGTCCGGTCCCAGGTCGACGGGCACGTGCACCTTCCGCCGACCACTGGCGACAACATCGATGTACTGTGGAGACCTCACGCCCCACGTGTTGAGCAATTCGGCGGTACGTCCACCCGGCCTCCCGCATTCCCACTATACGCCCTCGCTCAAAGTCCGTCAACTGCACATACCGTTCACGTCCACGCTGTCGCGGCATGCTACCAGTGTTAAAGACTGCGATGGAGCTCCGTATGCCATGGCAAACTGGCTGACACTGACGGCGGCGGTGCACAAATGCTGCGCAGCTAGCGCCATTCGACGGCCAACACCGCGGTTCCTGGTGTGTCCGCTGTGCCGTGCGTGTGATCAATGCTTGTACAGCCCTCTCGGAGTGTCCGGAGCAAGTAAGCGGATCTAAATCCCCTATTCAGTCACTCGTTGACCACGATGGCACCGAAACAGAGGACGACCGAAGAAAGGCAGAAATACTGAATTCAGTGTTCCGAAACTGTTTCACTGCGGAAAATCGTAACACGGTCCCTGACTTCAGCCGTCGCACGGACGCCAAAATGGAAAATATTGAAATAAACGATATCGGAATTGAAAAACAACTGCTATCACTTAGTAGCGGAAAAGCATCCGGACCAGACGAGATACCCTTAAGATTCTACAGTGATTATGCTAAAGAACTTGCCCCCTTTCTATCATCAATTTATCGTAGATCGCTGGAAGAACGTAAAGTACCTAGCGACTGGAAGAAAGCGCAGGTCGTTCCCATTTTCAAGAAGGGTCATAAATCAGATGCGAATAATTATAGGCCTATTTCGCTTACGTCAATCTGTTGTAGAATAATGGAACATGTTTTGTGTTCTCGTATTATGACGTTCTTAGATAATACAAATCTCCTTCATCATAACCAACATGGATTCCGCAAACAGAGATCATGTGAAACTCAGCTCGCCCTATTTGCCCAAGAAATTCACAGTGCCGTAGACACTGGCGAGCAGATTGATGCCGTATTCCTGGACTTCAGGAAGGCATTTGATACGGTTCCGCACTTACGTTTAGTGAAAAAAATACGAGCTTACGGAATATCGGACCAGGTTTGTGATTGGATTCAGGATTTCCTAGAAGAAAGAACACAACATGTCATTCTTAACGGTTCAAAATCTGCAGATGTAGAGGTAATTTCGGGAGTACCGCAGGGAAGCGTCATAGGACCTTTATTGTTTACAACATACATAAATGACTTAGTTGACAACATCGGTAGCTCCGTGAGGCTATTTGCAGATGACACGGTTGTCTACAAGAAAGTAGCAACATCAGAAGACTCGTACGTACTCCAGGAGGACCTGCAGAGGATTAATGCATGGTGCGACAGCTGGCAGCTTTCCCTAAACGTAGAGAAATGTAATATAATGCGCATACATAGGGGCAGAAATCCATTCCAGTACGATTATGCCATAGGTGGTAAATCATTGGAAGCGGTAACGACCGTAAAATACTTAGGAGTTACTATCCGGAGCGATCTGAAGTGGAATGATCACATAAAACAAATAGTGGGAAAAGCAGGCGCCAGGTTGAGATTCATAGGAAGAATTCTAAGAAAATGTGACTCATCGACGAAAGAAGTAGCTTACAAAACGCTTGTTCGTCCGATTCTTGAGTATTGCTCATCAGTATGGGACCCTTACCAGGTTGGATTAATAGAAGAGATAGACATGATCCAGCGAAAAGCAGCGCGATTCGTTACGGGGACATTTAGTCAGCGCGAGAGCGTTACGGAGATGCTGAACAAGCTCCAGTGGCGGACACTTCAAGAAAGGCGTTACGCAATACGGAGAGGTTTATTATCGAAATTACGAGAGAGCACATTCCGGGAAGAGATGGGCAACATATTACTACCGCCCACATATATCTCGCGTAATGATCACAACGAAAAGATCCGAGAAATTAGAGCAAATACGGAGACTTACAAGCAGTCGTTCTTCCCACGCACAATTCGTGAATGGAACAGGGAAGGGGGGATCAGATAGTGGTACAATAAGTACCCTCCGCCACACACCGTAAGGTGGCTCGCGGAGTATAGATGTAGAAGTATGGTGGGTCTGACACACCGGTGTCAATGTGTTCTTTTTTCCATTTCCAGGAGTGTAGAAAGACGCGGGGAGTACTGTGTTGTCAGTAGAAAAGCAGTAATAGCAGTAAGCGTCGGTCACGAGAGCTCAGTGACTTCGAACGTGCACCAGTCATTGGATGTCCACAGAATAAAAAATCCATCCCAGACATTTCAGCCCTACTAAATCTGCTGCCTAAGTCGATTATTGTTTGGCGTGTCGCTAGAGCCGTCAAGCGCCAACGCCACACGGCAACACACCGCTGTTGGGTTGGTTGCCAGCTCAGCCCCTGACGTTCCGAAAGCGCGACCTGCAGAGGGACGTGTAAATCGGGAGCAGAGACCGCTGATACCACGAACCTTTTGCTGCATCCGCCAATGTCACAGGCAGCCAATCAGGAAGAAGCGTACCTCCGCCGTGCTGGTATATAGAAACGTGTCCGCAACGACCATGGTAATTACGACGCAGCCTGGTAAGGTAGCAAATTTGTTCCAGATCCAGCACCGCCAACCGCAAGCCACCGTCGCCACCAAGGGACCTAGCAACCGGCTCGCGGGCCTGTTGGTATTCTGTCAGACTGACTTGGCAAGACTGCAGAAACTCTGAACTTGTACAGACTGTAAATTAAGTGTTAATCTGTTCCAACGTGCACCGCTCAAGGAGAGCGAGGACTTAAACATTTAATAGTAGCTGGTAGAGAACGAACTCTGCCTGTGAACGCCTTCCTTCTGTTGTTCCAAGTACTTGAGATTAGCTTTGAAATTATTTCCCTGTTAGGAAAGAGTTAGAAAGTTGCTAAATTATATCTTTTGTCGGTCAACGAAGAACATTTGCGTTCTTAGAGGAAGAACTGCATGTTCGTGTGTTTCTTGAAGAAGTGCTCAAATTTCAGGATACTTCTTTGGTGATATGACTGTGAAGTGGAAAAGCAAAGGAACAACCACAACCAAACCAAAGAGTAGGCAGACCTCATATACTGACGGACGAGGACCGTCGGGGATTCCCGAGAGTGGCTATAAAAAATGGCATAAATTCAGCGGAAGGAATCATTCGCGAGTTCCAAAGAGCTACCAGCAGTCCTGCTAATACAATTGTTGTGTGTAGGGAGTTGAAAGGAATGTTGTACAGTGGTCGAGCTGCTCCCCGTAAGCCACACATTTTTGCTGTCAATGGGAAGCGATGCTTGAAGTGGTGTAAAGAGAGACGCCATTGGACAGGGAATGGCTGGATAAGGGTGATTTGGAGCGATGAATTATGCTGTACACCGTACCAATCCAATTAAAGGGTTTGTGTTTAATGAATGCCAGGAGGACGCTACATACGATCTTGTGTAGTGATGACAGTGAAATATAGAGGGGGGTTTTAGGTGTGGGAATGTTTTTCGTGTTTAGATTATTGCGCTTAAGAAAACGCTAAATGTGGAATACTGCATACATTAGAAGCACTGCTTGGAGACGTGATGTTTGTGTCAGCATGACAATGCACTTTCACAAAGCAGCATCTGTGGAGCAAAGATTTGTGCACAATAAGAAGCCTCAAATGGACTGTCCTGCCTAGAGTGTCAACTGGAACCCAATGGAACACCTTCAGGGTTACTTAAGACATTGACTTCGCTCTAGATCCCAACTACCTTCTTTGGTTTTGGCTCTTTTGAAAGAACGGCCTTCCATTCCTCCGCAGACATTCAGACACCTTGTTGAAAGTGTCCCCAGTTCAAGCCGTTATAAAAACGGAGGGTGGAATCACCCCATACTAAGATCTACTAAACGGTTTCGACATTTTTTCATCACGAGGCAGGGGTCGCGATGCTGTTTCGCTAAAAGATATTTTGGAAAGTTCCCCTGCATCCCAGACTTGAAAACTGAAACATGTGCAGCACATTTAACGCAACTGTGCAAAAGCACTGGCCAGAAGCGATTCGGAGATTCTCTGACAGGTCGAAAATAACTCATCAAATGTCCTCCTCCGTAGCGTATCGGTGGCGTTACCGCCTACCACGAAGGGGGCCCGGGTTCGATTCCCGGTAGGGGACTGGGTGTTGTGTGTCCATCATCATTTTCATCATCATTCACTCGCAAGTCGCCGCAGTGGCGTCAACTGAAAAGGACTTGCAATTCGGCGGCCGAATTCCCCGAATGGGGCCTCCCGGCCAACAATGCCATACGGTCATTTCATTTTTCACTCATCAAATAGTGACTACATTTGTGCTGATTCGCTAGCTGAAAAGTGATACTCCCTCCCACAGCGCATGTCCATGTTTATCACAGAGGCAGTGGTCATTAAACAAGCTTTCCAGATCGTTAGGTTGCTGGAATTGAGCAATATCCTGATCACAATTTGATTATTTGCTATTATTATTCAAGACACAAGCAATACGAATGAACAGCAGTGTTTGTCGTACGAACTTAATTCAGAACGTGGTTGTGCTGCAGCAGTATGGAATTTCGGTGAACTGGTTATGCATACCAGCGCACACAGCCATCCAACACAGTGAGTACTTGCACCTCCTCGCAAACAACGCGATGCCCTTCGAGCGCTTACTTACCTCCAAAGTCGACACATAGGAGCAGATTCCTGAAATTACTGGCGGCTTACGTGCATCACGCACGGGGTACTCTGCTGAAATTAGTGAGTATATACTCGTATAGTGTATAGAAAGAAGAGAGGAACTACAGATGACGACTGACACGGGGCCAGCACTGCAGCCTACCGCCTTCTCCCTCCAGAAGATTGTCGTATACGAACTAGATGTGCGAAGGACAGAACCCAACTTTCATCACAAGGATTCGCTTACAAATCTGAAACTTTCATTACCGCCTCCACAGGACAGGAGTCAGTGACTAATCATTGTTTTTCTATCGATTTAACACCAGAAGGTGATTTGATGAATGATTTTTTGCATGTGAGTAGTATCGCAATTGGTAATTAACTTCGCACAGGTATTGAAACAGTAAGTTCCCATTACTATCACCACTATTCTTCCAAACGAAAATGCAACAGCTTAACAAATAATTATGAACCTTTTAAGAGACTATAATCTGCACATACGATAGTGTGACTGTTCCTGCGGAGAAGTTCTCAACCGTGCCCTGAACGTCTGGTGACACTAACACATATGCTTTACGCTTAACCTTTCCCTTTTAAAAATCATGATATAACAAGAAAATAATGTCGCAACATCACTTCAGAACAGGGAAATGTATTTGTACTACGCTTACCCATTTTTCTCTCATTAACATAAAAGAACTGATTTGCTGTCTATCACCATGATGTGTTACCATTATCTGTTATGAGCTATACGCTTTGACGTACTTCTACGAATTTGTTCTGAACAACCGCTTGCAGCCCTTGTATAACATGATTCTGGCTGTATGGTATCTAAATCAAAAACAAATAAATAAAAAATAAATTCACGTAAGAAGCGATATACACTCCTGGAAATGGAAAAAAGAACACATTGACACCGGTGTGTCAGACCCACCATACTTGCTCCGGACACTGCAAGAGGGCTGTACAAGCAATGATCAAACGCACGGCACAGCGGACACACCAGGAACCGCGGTGTTGGCCATCGAATGGCGCTAGCTGCGCAGCATTTGTGCACCGCCGCCGTCAGTGTCAGCCAGTTTGCCGTGGCATACGGAGCTCCATCGCAGTCTTTAACACTGGTAGCATGCCGCGACAGCGTGGACGTGAACCGTATGTGCAGTTGACGGACTTTGAGCGAGGGCGTATAGTGGGCATGCGGGAGGCCGGGTGGACGTACCGCCGAATTGCTCAACACGTGGGGCGTGAGGTCTCCACAGTACATCGATGTTGTCGCCAGTGGTCGGCGGAAGGTGCACGTGCCCGTCGACCTGGGACCGGACCGCAGCGACGCACGGATGCACGCCAAGACCGTAGGATCCTACGCAGTGCCGTAGGGGACCGCACCGCCACTTCCCAGCAAATTAGGGACACTGTTGCTCCTGGGGTATCGGCGAGGACCATTCGCAACCGTCTCCATGAAGCTGGGCTACGGTCCCGCACACCGTTAGGCCGTCTTCCGCTCACGCCCCAACATCGTGCAGATCGCCTCCAGTGGTGTCGCGACAGGCGTGAATGGAGGGACGAATGGAGACGTGTCGCCTTCAGCGATGAGAGTCACTTCTGCCTTGGTGCCAATGATGGTCGTATGCGTGTTTGGCGCCGTGCAGGTGAGCCCCACAATCAGGACTGCATACGACCGAGGCACACAGGGCCAACACCCGGCATCATGGTGTGGGGAGCGATATCCTACACTGGCCGTACACCACTGGTGATCGTCGAGGGGACACTGAATAGTGCACGGTACATCCAAACCGTCATCGAACCCATCGTTCTACCATTCCTAGACCGGCAAGGGAACTTGCTGTTCCAACAGGACAATGCACGTCCGCATGTATCCCGTGCCACCCAACGTGCTCTAGAAGGTGTAAGTCAACTACCCTGGCCAGCAAGATCTCCGGACCTGTCCCCCATTGAGCATGTTTGGGACTGGATGAAGCGTCGTCTCACGCGGTCTGCACGTCCAGCACGAACGCTGGTCCAACTGAGGCGCCAGGTGGAAATGGCATGGCAAGCCGTTCCACAGGACTACATCCAGCATCTCTACGATCGTCTCCATGGGAGAATAGCAGCCTGCATTGCTGCGAAAGGTGGATATACACTGTACTAGTGCCGACATTGTGCATGCTCTGTTGCCTGTGTCTATGTGCCTGTGGTTCTGTCAGTGTGATCATGTGATGTATCTGACCCCAGGAATGTGTCAATAAAGTTTCCCCTTCCTGGGACAATGAATTCACGGAGTTCTTATTTCAATTTCCAGGAGTGGTTTTGTGTGTACTACCCGCTTTAATTCCTATCTTTCAGGTAACACGTCCTGCTGTTTTTATACAAGGCATATACCGAGTCCTCTAAAAATCCGTAGGTGTTTTAGAGGGAACAGAGCAGATAATATTTTGAAATGGAACCCATGTACGGTAACGTACCGTTTCTGTCCTACAACTGTTTGAAAACATATTTGTAATGCGACCACTTTTGCAAATAATTTATAGGCGACACCCTAAACATCACTTCTTACAATTCCACTCATTAACAATCAAATAAACAAAAAGGAAACTTAATCAGTTTTCACAAACGTTCTTGTTTACAGTTACCTGGGGTGTGCGGCGTCTCCTTGGAGCATCAGTCACGGCTGATGACGGAGAAGGTTCCCCTTTCCCGAAGTCGTAGCGTTACTGTGGCGTAAAGGATATGCGATGCAGTCGGACGTTATGGATAACGGTCTTGATAAAGACGAAGACCAGGACTTAAGTTACCATGAGCTTCTCCATGAGGGAGGATCATGTCGGCGTATTCTGCAAACGTGTATCCAACCATGTTCCTCTAATACTCGCAGACACGTGAATGAGGTTCGAACCAGGCCACAGAAATAGGATAGACATCAAATGACATCAGCCTATCCGAAATAAGCCCCCCTCCCCCCTTTCCTTTCCCCGTCATGACTACCCTCTTGGATACCTGCCTAGCAAACATGCTTTCAAACGGCTGCAGCACAGAAACGGTACGTTTCCGGACATGGGTTCCAATTTCAGATATTGTCTGCTCATTCCCCTCTACTAGTCGTAGTAATGCGAACTTTAGAACACACCCTGCATATTATTAGTTAAAATTCGCTCGCTTTTCATTTTTATGTTGCTTATTTAACTAGCATAGCGTTTTTCTTCTTCTTCCCACATAACTGAACACAGGCATTCGGAAAGACAACGGTTCAAAGACGTGTCCGGCCATCCTGATTTAGGTTTTCCGTGATTTCCCTAAATCGCGTCAGGCAAATGCCGTGATGATTGCTTTGAAAGGGCTCGGCCGACTTCCTTCCCCATCCTTCCCTAATCCGATGGGACCGATGACCTCGCTGTTTGGTCCCCTCCCCCTGAATCATGCATGAAACATCCTGAATGCAAACGACGATCATTAGACCACAGTGTCATTTTTTTAAATAGGTACATTCGATCGTATAGCGAAATAAGTGTGCCGGACAAATTCGAATATTGTACAGCCGAAATATTTAGCTGCAGCTGCGACAGAAGTTTGGAAGGAATCTGAGGAAAGATGTTCAGCACTTTACATGTAACAATGGGTTACAGATTTTCCTGCAATAAACCACTCTCATTTTCTTTCTTTCTTTCTGTTATATCCTAGCCAGTAATGCCACCCGAGCCCGCTGCCAAAAGGTTGGCAGCATCAAAGTCCGGACGCCGTCCGCATAAGCAGCGCCAGCGAGACAGGAAATCGCCGCAAGTCGGCGCGCGCCACCGCTGGCTTCTGGTTTCTTAAGCGCTGGAGTCGCGTGCGCTAGGACAGTTCTGTATTCGCCGCTCAGTTGTATACTCGCCACCGATTTGTGTACTTGCTAGTCAGTTGTGTGTTCATCGCAGCAAAGTTGTTGTTTGTCGTCAGCCGACGCTGATCTAGCCGCTCCGACTCGAACTAGACAGATTTCTGTAGACACGGAGTTCACTACTGTGTTTCTGTATCTTCGTTAATAAAGATAAGTACCGACTTTTATTTAATCAGAGTGTTTGGGTTTTCATCTTTCTGTTCACTGTTCCAGCGGACCGGTCGGCCCGCTATTAAAAGTGTGGCGGTGACTTCGTAAGCCGTTTCTACAGCGAATTGTTTGTCGCTACGAACGCCGCCACAAAACTTTGTCTTTCTTTCTTTTTTCTGTCTGTAGCTGCCATACTAAAAGTTCATGAAATATGACATACGTGATTATGAACGTCACAACGTCTCTGCAGTTTTTCAAATTCGCCTTTCTTCAGAGAGCACATCAGTGAAAAAGTATTATCCCTCAGCCAGAGATCTCTTTTCATCGCGTTTTGAGGCACGAAGATTTTGCTCTTCAAAGCTGTTTACAGAGACTGTATCGGAAAATTGTAAGAATCAGGCATGCAAGAAAGAAGAAATTTAATGCTCAGCTCTGCTGAACAAGGCGTGTAATAGTTATGGTGTTCGGCGTATTAGCGTGTAAAACAGTGTATATTCGTAAGAGATATGGAAAGGGAAACTGAATAAGTGGAGTACACTGTAAAATCATCGTGCTGTCTGCGCCGTTATGTAATATTAAACAGTGATACTAACAAACACACAGAGTGTTTTCCCGAAAGTCTCTTTACGCATGACAGCCGATAGTGTACCGTGTGTTGAACTTATCATCTCTTGCAGTCATTCTTCGTACAACAGCCTTAATTGAATACGATCTCGTGAAGTAATCTTTCCTGTTGGGAGACGTCAGCTGTCAGGTTTAAAGTCAGGTCAAAAGGAAGCAGTGCCAGGATAATTATTCAATAGAGTGGACCACCGTCGGGAAATAAATGAGATGAGTCGGCGAGTCTGGAAGCCACTTGACCTGCGCTCCTCGCCACTCGGCAGCCGTCGACATCCGAGCCAGCTCGCAGACGACCGGGCTCTGAGGTCCTCACGTCCGTGCGCCGGAAATCATTGATTCACTCACGCTGTCAGTCAGGCGGAGACTGGCAGCGGAGGAACGAGCATAAAACGGTGGCACTTTTCTTTTAAAACTCTTTATCAGAAATCATCGAGACATTCGCGAAGAGCCTGTAAGTTTTGGCTCCTTTCCATAGCTTATCCCAGGGAAAATTATAACGAGAGTTCTCAGATTTACATCATTAGTCCTTAACTGTTTTGCTGTATTTATCTACCATTTCTTATTTATGGATTCTTCCGTCGCTTCTTGATAAGACAATTCCATATTGAGGGTTTAATAACACTTAGGTGGTATTTTGTTCTACTGATTTTTATATGTATGAACTAGTTTTTGGCTTATTAGGCCATCTTCAGATAACTATTGGCTATTGTTTACAAGCAGCTTGTGTTCATACGAACCAAACATTCTGGACTAAGATACAACGGACGTACATACGATCTTTACATAAGGGCCGGGCCATATCAACAGGGCTGACTGAACATGAACGCAGCTGGAGATTAAACAAATCAGACTCCACCTTTGCTGAACATGTGCTCAAAGAAGGACACAAATATCCAGCACACAGAAGTGCTACATATAGCCAACAAAGGCAGAAAACTCAGCCTACTAGAAGCGCTTGAAATTGACAAACACTTAGCCCTAAATCCCCAACTGGCCCTAAATGACCGATAGCAACTGAGCACATAAACACTCTTAAATTTTACACAATAAAGTAAACCTGTTACTAACCACAACGTGTCCCAATAGTACAAACATTCACACCCCAATATAAGGTAATATCCCTTATGTGTTTACATTTCTAACTGTATCTCAGCTGTAACAATGTAATATTTGGTATATATTAATGCATAATTTTCTAATAACAAAATGTAAACGCCAAAAAACCATCGCTGTTGTACAACCAACAATTAATGTTCTGTGCAACTGTTCACAACAAATACCAAAAATATTGTAAATTTGTTATAATATGTATTCTAAATAATTCTAATTGTTGTCATACATGGTAGTGACAAACCGTAAAACGTGATTTTTTTATGTTAAAGAACAGTTTTACAGAACAAAAAGTCAAAAGACCTGTTTGACAATTCCAAAGGCAATACCACAACTAAAGATCGTATGTATCTTAGTCCAGAATATTTGGTTCTTAAGAACAGAAGCTCCTTGTAAAAAATAGCCAGTAGTTATCTGACGATGACCTAATAAGCCGAAAAGTAGTTCATACAAATAAAAATGAATAGAACAAAAAACCGCCTACGTGTTATTCAACCCTCAATCTATCATTTCAGTTAAGTCAGAAGCCAGATGACAGAAGCATTGTTACGAAGCCAAGAAGAGAAGCATCAACATTGCAGTAGTATACAGTATCTTTTGTAACACTCATTATCTGGTTTTTCGTGAATAGGTTATCTTTACACTTTCAAAAGAAAAGGTATAGGTCATCCAGTTAAGTATTGTTAAAAATACACCTCCAGAAAAAGTTCTTCACAATCAAGGAAAAATTAATGAAGGAGGAATTGTTGTTATACTTTGTTTGCAGTGCATATTGATTTAAACTGAAACTGGAAGTACCATTTACTTAGATCTGCTAAGTGTTAGGTTCAGCTTTCTTTCCGTTGAAATAACTCCCACCGTTAGGGTCACAGAAATCAATAAGGTAACATATTACGGACTTCCAATCACTCGCGCTACCTGGGATAACATTTTGGGTAGCTTATCGCCTTGGCATTGAGTATTCACGGGGCAAGACAAAGCTACCCGTATAATGTGTGGGATAACACAAGATCACGTAGGCAAGGATTTCATGCAGCTGGGAGTATTTAACATGGCCCTACAGAACAATTATTCGTTGTTAGGTCGCAGCGGATGGTAATTTGAGCCAGACTGGAACTGGAACAGGGTCTCTTACTTATCGCAAGCACCATCTAGTTTTAGGCCACTCGGGCATGTCCAGGCCGACCCAATCATTAAAAGTTTTCCTCCTGTTTCTCCGAGCGTATTCATGATGTTGAAGGGCCAGAGGCTATGAACGTCATGTCACCGCATTTTACTCACTTCATTCCATTAGTTACATTTCGGTTAATTTAATTCCGTTTACAAATTTTTTCACTTATAAGGTTAGCTGTCAACAATGGATTTGAGTTTGAGAGTAATAGATATTCATAAATATACCAGCAAAAGCAAAAAAAAAAAAAAAATAAATCTGTACAATCCTCCACTAAACAATTTCGGCAACAAAAAGGAGTAAAATGATGATGAGGTCCCATACTCCAAGAAGCGTAGCAGGCGATGCCGGAGACCCGCACCGCCGTACTAGGCAAGGTGCTAGTGGAGGTGGTTTGCCATTTCCTTCCTGCGACAGTAATCGGGATGAATGATGATGATGCAGACGACACAACAACATCCAGTCATCTCGAGGCAGGAAAAATCCCTGACCCTGGCGGGAATCAAAGCCGAGACCCCGTGCGGGGGAAGCGAGAACGCTACCGCAAGACCACGAGCGGCGGACAATAGGAGTGAAATACATAATTACAAAACTATGTGGCATCCTTCCTATGGAAAGAAAATCTCTGATAAGCAACATAACTGTTCTAATATGCACGTTAACGTTAGGGTGTTTGATCATATCAGTGCTTCCTAGACTCAGCTGAGTTGGGTGCGACCGGATAAGAGGCGTCTGTTGCACACGTAATGTTTAATTCTTCCATTTATTAGTCACCGCTGTCCTCACCACCTCTGCTCACATATCAAATACCTACCCTCACTCTATAACTGCAGTACTAGGTCTGATCCGTTCATTCTCTTCTCTGTACCCCGCATAACACTAAATCCTTCTCTATTTCCTTCGTCCGCCATACAACTGTGGAACAAATTACCCTGTAACCTGTTGTAGTGTAACGACGTAAGTTTTTTATAACCGATTTTCGTTTGACATATGACCATGTGTAGACTTCGTCACCTACGTCAGTTACAACCCACTTCAAAATGATTTATATTCTTTTTAAATTGTCATAGAATGGTTCTTGAACGAAACTGTAAAACATCAGTTGAGTCGTATGCAAATAATTACATTACTTTGGGCCGATTGGTTTGCGTAAACTTTTTCGATTTAAATTTCGTTTGTTTCTCCTCAGAAATTATATTGACACACGTTATCTTGATTTAATCGATATCAGAATCACACATTGAATAAACCTTTAAGATTCAAAGTTTCGATGAACGCTGTCAGCATTCAATAATCTTGTCAAGTATATTATTAATCCGTTCACATAATTCTTCATAAATAAATCCTCAGAATACGTGTTTCAACTTTAGTAGCATCCGCTATTTTATTAGCTTCCTACACATACAGATGTGAACTTGACCGTTGACAAACTAGGACTGACTTTTCAATGAGATTAAGCTCTCTATGACGTCATTGTTGTACAAAAAGAGTACAAAAAAATTCATTTTTAATTTTTAGAAGCACAACGCAACAACTCGGTTCCAGGATCTTCTGTTGCTCTTTGGCTGTCGACCCGCGACGTATAGTGACCAGCAATCTCCTCTCTGGTCGCGGCAGCGAAGATGCTGTCTCCGTTCGTTGCGCCGCCCTCTCCGTACATGAAACATAAAAAAATACAAAACTTTTAGATAATTCACAGCTATTACAAATATTAAGAAAAATACATAAACAAAACTAAATTAAACTTATATTCACCTGCAAACAGGGCTGACACTGGTGGATGGGTGACGCTTCAATTTCGTCCCACTACACTGTGTCTTACCAAAGCTCCGTTCAGGGGGACAATAAAGCTTCATCTGCTATCTTCGACGAAGCTTCCGTCTCCGTTGATACAGGATTTTTTTTTTCTGCCCATCAAGGAACCAGTGTCTCCCTTGCTTTGTAGACTATTTATGCTTTTCTCATGCATTTCTATTTTGGTTATCTTCCTAACATCTCATCTGCTACTCTTGCCCTGTTATTTCTCGCTCTTCATCTGACCAGTCAGCTTCTAATATACATTGATTCGTTCTTCAGTGTTGCCACACCGCTTTGTGGGATATCACCGTTCACATTCAGCAAGAACATAATGAGAAAATTCATTTATATTAATAAGACCAACATTTTGTAAATTCCACACATTCATTACTATACATATTGTTTTTATTATTATTGTTATTATTATTGTTTTAATGTCATTATACTGTCAATGTGCGGTGAATGTGTAATGCTGACTCACTAAGGATGTCTAGTTAGACGTAAGAGAGGGCATGAACGACCTAATCTTATCAGGTCCAATAAATATATGAACAAAGAAGATAAACAGATAGATACATGTTTAATAATTGACAGATCACTCACAAAACTTAGTCCGACATGTCATCTTCATTGAAAACAGGAAACGATAACAAAATTATGATTTATGCGTACAGGGTACTATTCACTACT
Source organism: Schistocerca americana (assembly GCF_021461395.2). NCBI lineage: Eukaryota > Metazoa > Arthropoda > Insecta > Orthoptera > Acrididae > Schistocerca > Schistocerca americana. The sequence continues at coordinate 345,327,353 of NC_060119.1, forward strand.
CACACTAGACACAAACCTGCATTACCGTACTACACACACACTCGCACACACACACACACACACACACACACACACACACACACACACTGTTTGCATCAGGATATTTATTGAGTTCTTCGCGTTGTCACCTTGTTGCTGTTCTGGTCTTCAGTCCAGATGCTGGTTTGATGCAGCCTTCCACGGGACTCTATCCTGTGCAAGCTCCTTCATCTCCCAGTACCTACCGAACCTACATCCTTCTGAATCTGCTTGGTGTATTTATCTCTTGGTCTCCCTCTACGATTTTTACCCTTCCTTGCCATTGCCAGTCTATATTTTATATCCTCTCTACTTCGACCATCACCAGTAATTTGCTCCCCCAATAGCAAAACTCATTTACTACTTTAAGCGTCTCATTTCCTGATCTAATTCCCGCAGCATCACTCGACTTAATTCGACTACATGCCATTATCCTCAGTTTGCTTTTGTTGATGTTCATCTTATATCCACTTTTCAAGACGCTGTCCATTCCATTCAGCTGCTCTTCCAGGTCCTTTGCTTTCTCTGACAGAATTACAATGTCGTCGGCGAACCTCAAAGATTTTATTTATTCTCCATGGATTTTAATTCCTACTCCGAATTTTTCTTTTATTTCCTTTATTGCTAGCTCAACATACAGATTGAATAAGATCGGGGAGAGGCTACAACCCTGTCTCATTCCCTTCCCAACCACTGCTTCCCTTTTATGCCCCTCGACTCTTATAACTGCCATCTGGTTTCTGTACAAATTGTAAACAGCCTTTCGCTCCCTGTATTTTAACCCTGCCACCTTCAGAATTTGAAAGAGACTGTTCCAGTCAATATTGTCAAAAACTTTCTTTAAGTCTACAAATGCTAGAAACGTAGGTTTGCCTTTCTTTAATCTATTTTCTAAGATAAGTTGTAGGGTCAGTATTGCCTCACGTGTTCCAACATTTCTACGGAATCCAAACTGATCTTCCCCGAGGTTGACTTCTACCAGTTTTTCCATTCGTCTGTACGGGATTCGCGTTAGTATTTTGCAGCGTGGCTTATTAAACTGATAGTTCGGTAGTTTTCACATCTGTCAACAGCTGCTTTCTTTGGGATTGGAACTATTATGTTCTTCTTGAAGTCTGAGAGTATTTCGCCTGTTTCATACATCTTGCTCCCCAGATAGTAGAGTTTTGTTAGAGCTGGCTACCTCAAGGCTATCAGTATATCTAATGAAATTTTGTCTACTCCCCGGACCTTGTTTCGATTTAGGTCTTTCAGTGCTCTGTCAAATTCTTCACGCAGTCTGATATCTCCCATTTCATCTTCATCTACATCCTCTTTGGTTTCCATAATATTGTCCTCAAGAACATCGCCCTCGTATAGACCCTCTATATACTCCTTCGACCTTTCTGCTTTCCCTTCTTTGCTTAGAACTGGATTTCCATCTGAGCTCTTGATATTTATAGAAGTGGTTCCCTTTTTTCCAAAGGTCTCTTTAATTTTCTTGTAGGCAGTATCTGTCTTACCCCTAGTGATATACGCCTCTACACCCTTACATTTGTCCTCTAGCCATCCCTGCTTAGCCATTTTGCACTTCCTGTCGATCTCATTTTTGAGACGTAGGTGTATTCCTTTCTGCCTGCTTCATTTACTGCATTTTTATATTTTCTTCTTTCATCAATTAAATTCAATAGCTCTTCTGTTACCCAAGGATATCTATTAGCCCTCGTATTTTTACCTACTTGATCCTCTGCTGCCTTCGCTATTTCATCCCTCAAAGCTACCCATTCTTCTTCTACTGTATTTCTTTCCCCCATTCTTGTCAATCGTTCCCTAATGCTCTCCCTGAAACTCTCTACAACCTCTGGTTCTGTCAGTTTATCCAGGTCCCAGCTCCTTAAATTCCCACCTTTTTGCGGTTTCTTCAGTTTTAATCTACACTTCATAACCAATAGATTGTAGTCAGAGTCCACATCTACCACTGGAAATGTCGTACAATTTAAAACCTGGTTCCTACATCTCTGTCTTACCATTATATAATCCATCTGAAACCTTTTAGTATCTCCAGGGTTCTTCCATGTATACAACCTTCTTTCATGATTCTTGAACCAAATGTTAGCTATGATTAAGTTATGCTCTGTGCAAAATTCTAACAGGCGGCTTCCTCTTTCATTTCTTAGCCTTAATCCATATTCACCTACTACGTTTCCTTCTCTTCCTTTTCCTACTGTTGAATTCCAGTCACCCATGACTATTAAATTTTCGTCTCCCTTCACTACCTGAATAATTTCTTTTATCTCATCATAGATTTCATCAATTTCTTCATCCTCTGCAGCGCTAGTTGGCATATAAACTTGTACTACTGAAGTAGGCGTGGGTTTCGTGTCTATCTTGGCCACAATAATGCGTTCACTATGCTGTTTGTAGTAGCTTACCCGCATTCCTATTTTTTTATTCATTATTAAACCTACTCCTGTATTATCCCTATTTGATTTTGTATTTATAACCCTGTATTCACCTGTCCAGAAGTCTTGTTCCTCCTGCCACCGAACTTCACTAATTCCCACTATATCTAACTTTAACTTATCCATTTCCCTTTTTAAATTTTCTAACCTACCTGCCCGATTAAGGGATTTGACATTCCACCCTCCGACCCGTAGAACGCCAGCTTTCTTTCTCCTGATACCAATGTCCTCTTGAGTAGTCCCCGCCTGGAAATCCGAATGGGGGACTATTTTACCGCCGGAATATTTTACCCAAGAGGACGCCATCATCATTTAACCATATAGTAAAGCTGCATGCCCTCGGGGAAAATTACGGCTGTAGTTTCCCCTTGCTTTCAGCCATTCGCAGTACCAGCACACCCAAGGCTGTTTTGGATAGTGTTACAAGGCCAGATCAGTCAATCATCCAGACTGTTGCCCCTGCAACTACTGAAAAGGCTGCTGCCCCTCCTCATGAACGAAACGGTTGTCTGGCCTCTCAACAGATACCCCTCCGTTGTGGTTGCACCTACGGTATGGCCATCTGTATCGCTGAGGCACGCAAGCCTCCCCACCAACGGCAAGGTCCATGGTTCATGGGAGGGTTGTCCCCTTAGCCCATCTAAAAAACAGAGTGTTGCGGAAGGAAATTGAAAAAGGCTACAACTGTTCATCACACATTCTGGGAATAGGATTTTAAAGTAGAGAACAATCAAATTATTCAGATTGCTGTTGAATAACTCCGCCATTGCCGGTCGCAAGCCCGGGGCCTCATCTCATAAGTGATGAGGAAGGAGGAGCGGGAGGATAATCAACCTCGTAAAAAAACCAGGGTCCTTATGGCTCCGGAAGGTAGGACCCTGTGATGGGGCCCCTTTCCAGGCTAACGGCGAAGACCTAAACGGCATCTGCGGCTGAGAAGATGGACTTCGGAACGGTGTCGATGGCGGAAGAGGCAAATCTGTAACGTCTGTATTCCAGAGGAGCGGCTGCAAAAGGCGTCTGACTCCATGTTGGTGGCGGCCTCATTTAAACAGTGGAAGACACGGGAAACCACTACTGCTATTTTCCCAAGACAACCTCATGGCTTTACTCAACTTTAAATTAGATTCCAAAGAAGTCCCTCAGTCGGATCTCCGGCGGGGACAGGGTTGTGAGGAACCTTGGAATGCAAAGATCAATTTAAACCATCCTTCCGAAGCGTTAAAAGGATAGCTACCTGGAATGTGCGAGGTCTCTTGCAGACAGAAAAGCTTGCTATCGTGGAGAGAGGAATGGATCTTCATGAGCTAGACATACTTGGACTCAACGATACACGGTGGAGAGGATATGACCTCATGACTCAAGCAATGGATATAGTATATTTTTCCGGATGTGAGGATTTGAGTAGAAATGGCTTTGCTATAGTGATTCCTAAGAACCTCTGTAATGCTGTCATTGGCTATGAGCACGTTTGCAACAGAATAATCTCCGTTAAAATGAAAGTTACTCCGTGCAATATCATCATCATCATGTTTATGCTCCCACAGCAGCTTCATCACACATAGAAATAGATGAATTCTATGAGTTGCTAGAAAATACTGTTAGAAAGATACTCAAAAAGGAAGCATTAGTCATCAAAGGTGACTTTAAAGCAAAGATAGGTGAGACTGTAGATGATGGACACATGAGATCCGTGGTTGGACTTCACGGCTTGGGAGTGAGAAATGAACGTGGCGAGTGGCTACTGGAATTTTGCGTCAATAGCAACTTATCTGTCTGTAACACCCTCTTTCAACACCATCCACGGCGTCGATACACATGGATTTCTCCAGGGGATAGGGTTAGAAATCAGATTGATTTCATTATGACGAGACAACGCTGTCGTACTTCGGTCCCAGATTGCAAGACCTATCCCGAAGCACACTGTGGCAGTGACCACATCATGCTGTATATGAAAATGAAGATGAAACTGCAAGTGACCAAAAAGAAAAAAGGCAGATTCGTCTTTTATCTGAATGTTTCCGTTTCTGTTTTCCTATTCCTTGTTTCATAGCCTTCCAGGCTGTTTCGCTTCTATTTTCAGCGTTTAGTACTGTCTCGTTGTTTGCTGACTGCTCTGTAGCAAGTAATATCTACCTGAAAATCTTTCTGCGTCTTTGATATGGTTTTTTCTTCTGCAAACAAAGGCAAAGCTGCACTATCTGGTCCAGAGGGGCTATTCAGAACCGACTGACCTCAGTACCATCGTCTGCAATTGGAATCACTTGGATGGGGTACAGAGGAACATGGGGTCAGCTCACCGCTCTTCCGGCCGTTGTCAGCTTTCAGACCTTGGAGTGACTACTTCTCACGAAGCAGAACGCAGCCCGTTCCTGTCCCTAGAAGTACCGGGAATCGAACCCAAGATGATGATTTTTTTCTTCATTCTTTCTATCTGTTTATTCGTCTGTTTTCTTCGACGAATCTGTGCGGGTATGACATCTCTCAAATTCCGTCGATGAAAGTTTCGATCAGTTTTTTTCTTACAGATGTTGGCAAGCCCCTGACCAAAATTGTGAGCTATCGTGTCGGCTGACGTGTACCCCTGGTGCCTGATTACACAGCACACCCGCCACACGGCACTGAGCTGCGGGTTGCTGACCGTCCAGCCGCCTCTAGCTGACGCTGCCCGACTTCACTGCGCCATCCGCTGCAGTTACGAGGGCGCTACGATCACCAGCAATAGCCGGCACTGTTTCTCTTCCGCGAAGCCAAGTGGCGCCAGACCTTCCTGGTTTCCATGCCAAGACGAATACCCAGGATAAGGAAGACGGTAAATGCAGCTATAATGAAGAAAGCAGAGGACAAAGACCTGGCTGATGCTAAGACATACAGACCAACATATCTCATTAACATTGTGGCAAAACTACAGGAAATATTGTTATGCGTCAGACTTCAGTCGCACCGGCAGCTCTTTGGCCTTATCCGACATCAGCTTGGCTTTCGACAGCGTAAATCCATCTATGATGCAGTAAACAGGGCCATAGAAATGACCCAGACGATTCATGACAAATGCATAGTAGCAACCCTAATTGACACAGCTGGTGCTTTCGACAACGTTTGGTGGCCAGCGCTGTTTGCAAAACTGCTATGTCTACACGCTAGTCTTAGAGATTATTGTTAAGTCAGGATAGTGGAATGGAAGTCTGGTCGCCAAAAGATTATAAATATGATAACCAAGAGTTATCCGCAACGATCCATTCAACGATATATTCTCGGACATAGTCACAGAACCACTACTGAATGCACTAGAAGACAACGACATGGTTGCGTACGCTGGTGACCTCATGATCACGGTATCTGCGAACTCCAGGTCCCAATTACAGAGTAAAGCCGTGCGGCTCCTCAGTTTCATCGACCGGTGGATGCCGCGTGAACAACAGACTCACATACCAAATTAACGAAAGTGTTTACCTACTACTAGGAGGCACACTGAAAGGAAATAAAATTGCAAAGGTAAAGAACATATCTATAAAAAGGTAAGCTATGACAAGATATCTCAGCATTTACATTGAGGAACATTTACACTTTAACGAATATGCCAGACTAACAATTAACAAAGAGACGAAACCCATGGACAAACTTGGAAGAGTGAACACTATACCGTACAGACTACCTCTACACACAATGAAGACATATTACGAGGGTTGTAACTTTAATAGTGGCAACTACTTATTTACATCTCGTATAAAATAGATACGTGTTTCAAAGTTTTACTGAGCTTCAAAGTAGTCATTAACATTGCATATAACCCGTTGCCAGCGATGTGGAAGTCGTAGGATACTCTTAGCAGTGCCAGTTGTGTTGACAGTTAGAGCGGCGCGATCTATTGCCCGACGAATTTGTAGCAGTTCCGAAGCGAATGTCGTGAAGTGTTTCCTTCAGTTTATAAATCGAGTTGAACTAATGAGGGCTTAAGTCACGGGAGTGTAGTAGGTGGTATAGCACTTAGCAGCCCCATCAGTCAAACAAATCAGTAACAGCTTGCACTGTACGTGCTTGAGTATTGTCCTGCAAAATGATGCTCAGGTCCTGCAGAAAGTGTCATCACGTCTCCCTAACTGTTCATTTTTGGAATACAACCTACGACCAGCTCGGAACTCTTGTTCATTCTCATAGCCGGCTAGTCATCCCAAGTTGCAGAAAAACACCACAAGGACCAGTCAGTGAACAGAATTAAAGGGAACAGTACTACTTAGATTTGTAATCATTCGAATTACATTGAATTGTATGCAGACTTTCATGCATCGTTAATAATTTAAATGTATTGGATATACTCAACTGAATAATGGATTATTAATAAGATAAAAGAGGAGCAGTTCTTGTAAAACTGTCGCACGACGCATTGTGCAGAACTTGGAGAATTTTGCATCTTCATAGTTTTTTGTATATACTTCAGCCCAAACCGTTGAAAATCTTGACTCTTGGCATTAGAAACAGACCTTTTATAGGTCCGCATATGTTAGTCTTATCCAACGAAGCTTTTACATTTTGTTAGTTGCGGAAAATTATCAGATAGTGCATCATGCCAAAAAATGTTGAGACGAACGTGACGATCAGTTACCGCTTCAACTCATTTTGAGACAGGTTTAGAGCTAAACGTGCGGCTAAAACTTGAGTATTTCAGAATACATTATTATGATGTTATATTGGTGTATTTGCATATTTCTGCAGAGAAAGAGAGTTTATAGAAGCGAGAAGCTGCCATTTCTGGTGGACCTAGTAATACTCGCCGAACAGGGTTCTGGCCGACAAATGTGACGTACAACTCGCATCCGCATTATGATCAGTTATTAAACTATTGTTGGAAGTGAGCTATTCATTTTTTTTCGTGTTAATGGTTCCAACATGTTCTAACATGGTTGTAATGCCTGTTCAAGTTTGGTTACAGCCTAGCACAGATCGTTTTCCGAAAGTACACGTTTCTCTGACGTAGTCGAATTGGAGTGGTACTAATCTGCCTAGTTCAACGTAAGGATTGAATTACCAACGAAACAAGTGATTCTGTTATTGGCTGTACATAATCCTGTGAGATTTTATTTGGGTTTCATAGGGTATCATCAGAGGGATAGTTCATTTAAAGCGTACTTAGTTGCCGATCTTTTGGAGCTTTGAAGCTATGCTAGAATATGTAGGATTGGTCTAAGTCCTATCACGAATATGTGTTTGAATTAAGTTTGGATGGTTGTTATTTGGAGTCTGCGTAGGAGTCTGCAAGGAAGAGTAGGTTCTTAATATTATCATAAGAAAGTAACACACAGTATAGCATAATACTGTGCAGTGGAAAGCTGTTCATGATATCGACTTCAATAGTAGTGAGTGACAATGCAACTAATATGAAGACGTCTGCCATTCTTGAGAAATAATAATCTAAGGAGTTTACTCCAATGACACCCATCAGCATTTTAACGTAAACATCCACAAACCGTCCGATTATTCATCGAAGTCAGACCAAGTTATCAAATAGGTTGCAGTTACGTAGGGTTACGTGGTGCTGTACAATGAGGCGACAAAAGTCATGGGATAGCGATATGTGCATATACAAATCGCGATAGCATCACGTACACAAGGTATAAAAGAGCAGGGCATTGGCGGAGCTGTCATTTGTACTCAGGTGGTTCAGGTTAACAGATGTCCGACAGGATTATGGCGGCACGACGGAAATTAACAGACTTTGAACGCGGAATGGTAACTGGAGCAAGATACATGGGACATTCAGTTTCGGAAATCGTTAATAAATTCAGTATTCAGAGACCCACAGTGTTAACACTGTGCCAAAAATACCGAAATTCAGGCATTTCCTCTCACCACAGACAATGCAGTGGCCGTCACTCAACGATCGAGAGTAGAATAGTTTGCGTAGGGTTGTCAGTGCTAACAGACAAGCAACACTGCGTGAAATAACAGCAGATATCATTGTGGGACCTACAACGAAGGTATCCGTTTGAACAGTGCGGCAAAGTTTGACGTTAACGGGCTATGGTAGGTGACGACCGACGCGAATGTCTTTGCTAAGTACGCGACATCGCCTGCAGCTCCTCTCCTGGGCTCGTAACCATATGGGTCGGACCCTAGATGATTGGAAAACCGTGACCTGGTCAGATGAGCCCTGATTTCAGTTGGTAAGAGTTGACGGAAGGGTTCGACTATGGCGCAGACCCCACGAAACCACCGACCTAAGTTGTCAACAAGGCACTGTGCAGTCTGGTAGTGGCTCCATAATGGTGTGACTTGTGTTTACAGGGAATGGTCTGGGCCCTGACCTGAACCAATCACTGACTGCAAATAGTTATTTTCATTTACTTGGAGACGATTTGCAGTCATTCATGGACTTCATGTTCCCAAACATGTCACCGGGTTACAGTTGTTCGCGATTGGTTTGAAGAACTTTCTGGGCAGTTCGAGCGAATTATTTGATCACCCAGACCACACGACATGAATTCCAGTGAATATTTATGGGACATAATCGAGAGGTCAGTGTGTGCACAAATTCCTGCACCGGCAACACTTTCGCAATTTTGGACGGCTGTAGAGGCAACATGCCTCAGTATTTCTGCAGAGGTCTTCCACCGACTTTTTGAGTCCATGTCAAGACAAGTTGCTGCACTACTCCGGGCTAGAGGAGGCCTGTCACGATATTAGGAGGCATACCATGACTTCTGTCACCTCAGCGTATTGGGAAGTTATCTGAATTAGTTACAGGACCTAAACCCACAAAGTGTAACCACCGTTTTTCGGAGGATTTCAGGTGGTGTAGGCCGCTGACAGACTGTTCGTGTTCGCCGTCTTCTGCGTAACCATCCCTCTTTCCACCCATTACAAGACTACAAGATATTTTACGTGTGGAGCGCAGAATTCCCTGTCTATATTTGTAACAACAAGATCGTTTACTGATGCTAAGGTTTTTGTCACAGGACATGTGGCCTGTAATTGAAGAAGTGTCATGATGATCTCTCTGTTGGCAAAAGATTCCGGGATAGCCCCCATTCGGATCTCCTGGAGGGGACTGCCGAGGGGGAGGTTACCATGAGAAAAACATTGACTAATCAACGGAAGGATAACGTTCTACGAGTCGGGGAGTGGAATGTCAGAAGCTTGAACGTGGTAGGGAAACTAGAAAATCTGAAAAGGAAATGCAACAGCAGCAGAATATCGTGTAACAGGAGTAGGATTCGTTATGAATAGGAAGGTAGGGCAGAGTGAATGCTACTGTGAACAGCTCAGTGACAGGGTTGTTCTTATCAGAACTGAGAATAAACCAACACCGACAACGATAGTTCAAGTATACATGCCAACGTCGCAAGCTGAAGAAGTGGAGATACAGAAAGCATATAAGGGTACTGAAAGGATAATACAGTATGTAAAGGGGGATGAAAATCTTATAGTCATGGGGGACTGGAAAGCAGTTGTAGGGGAAGGACTAGAATAAAAGATTACAAGACAATATGGGCTTGGGACAAGGAATGAGAGAGGAGAAAGACTACACTGTAACCAGTGTCAGCGAGTAATAGCGAATACTCTGTTCCAGAATCACAAGAGGAGGAGGTATGTCAGTAGGATTACATCATGGTCAGACAGAGATTGCGAAATCAGACACTGGATTGTAAGGCGTACCCAGGAGCAATTATAGACTCAGATGACAATTTAGTAGTGATGAAGAGTAGCCTGAAGTTTAAAACATTAGTCAGGAAGAACCAACGAGCAAAGAATTTGGATATGGAAGTACTAAGGAATGACGAGATACGCTTGAAGTTCTGAAATGCTATAAGTTAAAGAGGAATGAACACCTCTAAAATGGACTATCACAGAAGTTGGGAAGGAAAAGATAGGTACAAAGAAGGTAACTACAAAGAAACCATGGGTAACAGAAGAAATACTTCAGCTGGTTGATGAAAGGAGGAAGTACAAAAATGTTCCAGGAAACTCAGAAATACGGAAATACAAGTCGCTGAAGAATGAAATAAATAGGAACTGCAGGAAAGCTAAGACGAAATGGCTGCAGGAAAAATGTGAAGACATCGAAAGAGAAATGATTGTCGGAAGGACAGACTCAGCATACAGGAAAGTCAAAACAACCTTCGGTGACATTAAAAGCAAGGGTGGTAACATTAAGAGTGCAATGAGAATTCCACTGTTAAATGCAGAGGAGAGAGGGGATAGGTGGAAAGAATTCATTGAAAGTCTCTGTGAGGAGGAAGATTTGTCTAATATAATAGAAGAAGAAACAGGAATCGATTTAGAGGAGATAGGTGATCCAGTATTAGAATCAGAATTTAAAAGAGCTTTGGAGGAGTTAAGGTCAAATAAGGCAGAAGGGATAGATAACATTCCATCAGAATTTCTAAAATCAATGAGGAAAGTGGAAACAAAACGACTATTTACATTGGTGCGTAGAAGGTGTGTGTCTGGCGACATACTATCTGACTTTCGGAAAAGCATCATCCACACAATTCCGAAGACGGCAAGAGCTGACAAGTGCGAGAATTATCGCACAGTCAGCTTAACAGCTCATGCATCAATGTTGCTACAAGAATAACATACAAAAGAATGGAAAAGAAAGTTTGAGGCTGCGCTAGATGACAATCAGTTTGGCTTTAGGAAAAGTAAACGCATGAGAGAGGCAATTCTGAAGTTTCGGTTAATAGTGGAAGCGAGAATAAAGAAAAATCAAGACACGTTCATAGGATTTGTAGACCTGAAAAAAGCATTCGACAATGTAAAGTGGCGCAAGATGTACGATTTTCGAAAAAAGTAGGGGTAAGCTATAGGGAGAGACGGGTCATGTACAATATGTACAACAGTCAAGAGGGAATAAATAAGAGTGGACGGCCAAGAACGAAGTGCTCGGATTAAAAAGGGTGTAAGACAAGGATGTAGCCTTTCGTCCCTACTGTTCAATCTGTACATCGAGGAAGCAATGATGGAAATTAAAGAAAGGTTGAGGAGTGGAATTAAAATTCAAGGTGAAAGGATATCAATGATACGATTCGCTGGTGATATTGCTATGAATGAAAGCGAAGAAGAATTACATGATCTGCTGAACTGAATGAACAGTCTAATGAGTACACAGTATGGATTGAGAGTAAATCGAAGAAAGTCGAAGGTAATGAGAAGTAGTAGAAATGAGAACAGCGAGAAACTTAACATCAGGAATGATGGTCACGATGTAGATGAAGTTAACGAATTCTGCAACCTAGGCAGTAAAATAACCAATGAAGGACGGAGCAAGGACATCAAAACCAGATTAGCTATGGCAAAAAAGGCATTCCTGGCCAAAAGAAGTCTACTAATATCAAATACCGGCCTTAATTTGATGAAGAAATTTCTGAGAATGTACGTCTGGAGTACAGCACTGTATGGTAGTGAAACATGGTCTGTGGGAAAACGGGAACAGAAGAGAATCGAAGCATTTGAGATGTGGTGCTACAGACGAATGTTGAAAATTAGGTGGACTGATAAGGTAAGGAATGAGGAGGTTCTACGCAGAATCTGAGAGGAAAGGAATATGTGGAAAACACTGATAAGGAGAAGGGACAGGATGATAGGACATGAGGGAATGACTTCCATGGTACTAGAGGGAGCTGTAGAGGGCAAAAACTGTAGAGAAAGACAGAGATTGGAATACATCCAGCAAATAATTGAGGACGTAGGTTGCAAGTGCTACTATGAGATGAAGACGTTAGCACAGGAAAGGAATTCCTGGCGGGCCGCTTCAAACCAGTCAGAAGACTGATGATCAAATGTCTTTAAAGCCCAACATCCACAAGAGTAGATATGATCCTCTTTATAAGCCTTTACTCAATAAGTACATACTTCCGTTGTCAACAGACGTCCAAAGCAAAGAAATATATAATGGCACAGAATTCGGTTTATCCATTTGAACGGAGCTCATATACCAGTAGCAGAAAAATAGAAATATACAAACAAATGTGTTAATTAGATCGAATTTAGGTATGAGTTATGTCACGGCGGAATACTATAGACATTTTGGAAGCAAAATTTGGTTGACGTGAATGTCATCTATGTTCCAGACCAAGTAGTTTCCTTCCTCTACTACTTAGAGCCAGAGTGGAAAGGAGAACGAGTTGCACCGATTTTCTTTGTAAGACTGAAGTTATTAGCTATTTATATTTCTTTATGTAAGGGAAAATCAAAAAAGTTTTCGTTAGAAGCCCGTACGGTCCAGAGTTGGTATTCCAATCAGCCAAATTGCCTTCAGCATTGAGGCAATCGTGCCATCGACGCTCCAGGTTGAAGATACCCGTTTGGCAAAACACGTGTCCTGCTGCAAAAAGAAATCCGTAACTGCCTGCTGCAGATTCTCGTTCTACAGGAATCGTCGACCTTTCACGGCCTGTTTCAGGGATCGAAGGCTTGATATCGCATGTGGAAATATCAGGACTACCGGGCGATTCCTCGAGTGTCTCTCACTTGAGTTGTTGTAACTTCTGCGTTACGACATTGGCGATATGGGGACCTGTATTATCATGAAGCAGCAGCAGCAACCCTTGTCACAGTTTTCTAGGCCATTTCGCCTTAATTGCACACATTCTTCATTCTCCGAGGGATGTGTACCTTCGTTTGTCCTTCGGCAGCTAAGAAAATAATGACAGCACGTTGATCCTGTGTGGACGGATTTGGTGACAACGTCCCCATAATTCACGTTTCCGCATTTACCGTACGCACGCTGGAAAGACACAAATGCGACACTAATTCCTTGCCTGCATGTTGGTGCTTATACACTGAAGAGCCGAAGATTCTGGTAAACCTGCCCAAAATCGTGTAGTGCTGGAGGGAACTGACACCATGAATCCTTCAGGGCTGTCCATAAATCCGTAATAGTAGGAGGGGGTGGAGATCTCTTCCAAACAGCACGTTGCGAGGCATCCCAGATATGCTCAGTAACGTTCATGTCTTGGGAGTTTGGTGGCTAGCGGAAGCGTTTAAACTCAGAACAGTGTTCCTAGAGCTGCTCTGTAGCAATTGTGAACGTGTGGGGTGTCGCATTGTCCTAGTGGAACTGTCCAAATCTGTCGGAATGCACAACGTCCATGAATGAATGCACGTGATCAGACAGGATGCATACGTACATGTCACCTGTCAGAGTCCTATCTAGACGTATTAGGGGTCTCATATCACTCCAACCGCTCAAGACCCACACCATTACAGGACCTCCACCAGCTTGAAGAGTTCCCTGCTAATATGCACGGTCCATGCGTTCATGAGGTTGTGTCCGTAACCGTACACGACCATCCGCTCGATGCAGTTTGAAACGAGCCTCTTCCGACCAAGAAACATGTTTCCAGTCATCAACAGTACAATGTCGGTGTTGACGGGCCCAGGCGAGGCGTAAAGCTTTGTGTTGTATTGTCATCTAGGGTACACGACTGGACCTTCGGCTCCAAAAGGCCATATCGTTTTATGCTTCCTTGAATAGTTCGCATGCTGACACTTGTTGATCGCCTAGCACTGAAATCTGCAGCAATTTGCGGAAGGGTTGCACTTCTGTCACGTTGAACGATTCTCTTCAGTCGTCTTTAGTCCTGTTGTTGCAAGATATTTTTCCTGACACAGCGGTTGATGTTTTACCGGATTCCTTATATTCACGGTACACTCGTGAAGTGGCTTATGGGAAAATCCTCACTTCATCGCTACCTCGGAGATGCTGTGTCTCATCGCTCGCGCACCGACTATAACATAACGTTCAAATTCACTTAAATCTTGATAGCCCGCCAATGTAGCAGCGGTAACCGATCTAACAACTACGCCAGACACTTGTTTTCTTATATAGGTGTTGCCGACCGCAGTGCCTATTCTGCCTGTTTACATATGTCTGTATTTGAATACGCATGCCGGCCGGAGTGGCCGAGCGGTTCTAGGCCCTACAGTCTGGAACCGCGCGACCGCTACGGTCGCAGATTCGAATCCTGCCTCGGGCATGGATGTGTGTGATGTCCTTAGGTTAGTTAGGTTTAAGTAGTTCTAAGTTCTAGGGGACTGATGACCTCAGAAGTTAAGTCCTATAGTATTCAGAGCCATTTGAACCATTTTTTGAACATGCATGCTTATACCAGTTCCTTTGGCGCTTCAGTGTGTCTGTTGCCCTTCATTTGATGAGTCGCGAGCTAATGTATTGGGGCCGTCTTCAACGTCACTGACTTCTTATATAAAGAGCATTACGGCCGGAGTGGCCGAGCGGTTCTATTTGAATACGCATGCCAGCCGAATTGGTAACTTATTCAAAACAGTAAATGAACACGATAAATTTCAAAATAAGCGCTCCGCATTGCAACTAAAATTGAAATCTTCCTCTGGTCTTTAGGCGCACGTGAAATTTTCTTATTTGCTGTGTTATACACTGACGGAAAAAAATCGTAACATCAAAAACTAATTAATGCAGAGTAATGACAATTCGGGAGTACATTTCTCTAGGTAATATACACTACTGGCCATTAAAATTGCTACACCAAGAAGAAATGCAGATGATAAACGGGTATTCATTGGACAAATATATTATACTACAACTGACATGTGATTACATTTTCACGCAATTTGGGTGCATAGATCCTGAGAAATCAGTACCCAGAACAATCACCTCTGGCAGTAATAACGGCCTTGATACGCCTGGGCATTGAGACAAAAAGAGCTTGGATGGCGTGTACAGGTACAGCTGCCCATGCAGCTTCAACGCGATACCACGGTACATCAAGAGTAGTGACTGGCATACTGTGACGAACAAGTTGCTCGGCTACCATTGACCAGACGTTTTCAGTTGGTGAGAAATCTGGAGAATGTGCTGGCCAGGGAAGCAGTCGAACGTTTTCTGTATCCAGAAAGGCCCGTAGATGTCCAGCAACATGCGGTCGTGCATTATCCTACTGAAATGTAGGGTTTCGCAGCGATCGAATGAAGGGTAGAGCCACGGGTCGTAACACATCTGAAATGTAACGTCGACTGTTCAAAGTGCCGTCAATGCGATCCAGAGGTGACTGAGACGTGTAACCAATGGCACCCCATACCATCATGGTGTGACACGCCAGTATGGCGATGACGAATACACGCTTCCAATGTGCGTTCACCGCGATGTCGCCAAACACCGATGCGACCTTCATGTTGCTGTAAACAGAACCTGGGTTCATCCGAAGAAATGACGTTTTGCCATTCGTGCACCCAGGTTCGTCGACGAGTACACCATCGCAGGTGCTCCTGTCGATGCAGCGTCAAGGGTAACCGCAGCCATGGTCTCCGAGCTGATAGCCCATGCTGCTGCAAAAGTCGTCTAACTGTCCGTGCAGATGGTTGATGTCTTGCAAACGTCCCCATCTGTTGACTCAGGGATCGAGACGTGGCTGCACGATCTGTTACAGCCATGCGGATAAGATGCCTGTCATCTCGACTGCTAGTGATACGAGGCCGTTGGGATCCAGCACGGTGTTCCGTATTACCCTCCTGAAACCACCGAGTCCATATTCTGCTAACAGTCATTGGATCTCGACCAACGAGAGCAGCAATGTCGCGATACGATAAACCGCAATCGCGATAGGCTACAACCCGACCTTTATTAAAGTCGGAAACGTGATGGTACGCATTTCTCCTCCTTACACGAGACATCACAACAACGTTTCACCAGGTAACGCCGATCAACTGCTGTTTGTGTATGAGAAATCGGTTGGAAACTTTCCTCATGTCAGCACGTTGTAGGTGTCGCCACCGGCGCTAGTCTAGTGTGGTTGCTCTGAAAAGCTAATCATTTGCATATCACAGCATCTTCTTCCTGTCTGTTAAATTTCGCGTCTGTAGCACGTCATCTTCGTGGTGTAGCAATTTTGATGGCCAGTAGTGTATTTCAGTGATTAACATTGCAAGATCACAAGTTAACGTAAGCGCAAGATAAGCCGTTGCAAATAAGAAACGCTGGTGCATTAATAACCGGTGTAATCACCAGAATACTGGATGCAAGCATGCAAACGTGCATGTATTATGTTGCCAGGTGCCGGTTGTCAATTTTTGGAATACAGTTCCATGCCTGTTGCACTTGCTGCGAAAATACAGGGAAGTTAAAACTGTTTGTGGATGACGCTGAAGTTGTCGTCCCATGATGTCCCACATGTGCTCATTTGGAGACAGATCTGGTGATCGAGCAGGCCAGGGCAACACGTCGACACTCTGCGATGGGTTACAACATCAGTACGTGGACGAGTGTTATCCTGGAATGCTGTTCATGAACGGCAGCTCAGCAGATCGAAACACCAAACAGACAAATTTGCAGTCAGGGTGCCTGGGATAACAAAGAGAGTGCTGTCATACGGACTCGCAGCCCAGACCATAAATCCAGATGTAGGTCCAGTGTGTCCAGCATGCAAACAGGTTAGTTGCAGGCCTTCAACTGGCTTCCCACTGACCAACGCATGACGATCTCTGGGACCACAGCTGATGGAGCTTTTATCAGAAAACACAACAGACCTCCACCCTGTCCTCCAATGAGCTCTCATTTGACACAACTGAAGGGCAAATGGCGCTGGTTTGGGTTCAGTGGAATGGCTTGAATTAACCGTATTGTAACAGTTCGTTGTGTCACTATGGTGCCGGATGCTGCTCAAACTGCTGCTACAGATGCAGTACGATGGGCAAGAGCCACACGCCGAATACGATGGTCTTCCCTCTCGATAGTGACACGTGGCCGTACGGAGCCTGGTCTTCTTGCGACATTCTCGTGATCATCGCTGCCAGCAGTCGTGTGCAGTGGTTTCATTTCTGATAAGTCTTTCTGCAATATTGCAGGAATGACATCCAATTCCTCGAAGCCCAGTTACACGACCAAATGGTTCAAATGGCTCTTAGCACTATGGGACTGAACAGCTGAGGTCATCAGTCCCCTAGACTCAGAGCTACTTAAACCTAACTAATCTAAGACATCACACACAGCCATACCCGAGGCAGGATTCGAACCTGCGACCGGAGCAGCAGTGCTTTTCCGGACTGAAGCGCCTAGAACCGATGGGCCACAGCGGCCGGCTAGTTACACGGTCCCATCAAACTCAGTGAGGTATTGATAATAGGTCTTTGTCGCCTTAAAGACTTTCTTGACTAACATCAACTCACCATGTCCAATTCTTTTCTTTTCTTTCTTTTGCTACTGCCTTTATCCCGCATTGTGCGCAGGGTCGGCAAGGTTAAGTACGGAATTGGCATGGTTAGTTTTAAGGGGTGGCTGGGTGCCCTTCCTGCCGCCACCCCATACCCCCCGGGATGGAAGTAGTGTACCACTGCTTTCTGTGTCTAGTGTAAATAGTGAAATAGTGTGAATGTGTTGCAAATGTCTGCGAGTAGTGTAACTGAGGCGGGACGTGGGGACCAGCCCGGTATTCACCCAGTAGGATGTGGAAAACCGCCTAAAAACCACATCCAGGCTGGCTGGCACACCGGCCGCCGTCGTTAAACCGCCGGGTGGATTCGATCCGGGGCCGGCGCGCCTACTCGAGTCCAGGAAGCAGCGCGTTAGCGCTCTCGGCTATCCTGGCGGGTTCAACTCACCACGTCCAATCTCAAAGGTAAAATAACGCTCACGGCCGTTGCAACGTGTATTCAAAGCAAAACTGATTTGTATCCGCATAGTAGCGCGACTAGCGCCACTCTTATGCGACTGGCGCGAAATTTGAATAGACATTATCTTTCAGCTGCAAACACGTCTACCAACTTTCGTTTATGTTTCACAATTCCTTCTTGGCGTCGCGATATCCTCTCTATCAGTGTATTTCTCTGGCGTAATTCTTTCACAGCGCTGAAATTTCTTTCTGCGTACTGTATTACGAGTATTTCAACTGATCACCTAGTCACAGGAGTGAAAAAACTCATAGATGTAGAGCCGGAAGGATGGGGTTGACAGCGTTTGACAGAGAGGCAGACGACGAGGCACTTGAGGAGGAACTCAGACTCGGAATTGAAAACAATGACTGAGGGAACGGCGCTGTGTTCTCTCAAAATGAACAATGTTGGCATTTGCCTTAGGTAAATTTACATCTGGAAGGTCGGGCGAGTATCTGAATATTGCTGCTACCGAACGTGCGTCCATAGTCTTAATCACTGGGCCGCCTCGCCTGGTAAACACGGAAGGCCTTACTGATCAGATGACAGCAGCGATTCGATGCTAAGGCAACCCGACCTAGGGCGAGTGCAGTGAAGGAGGGGGTCATCAAGTTGCCCGTGATAAATGTAACTTGTCGTCTGTATAAAAGGAGGCCAGTTGATCGAATGGTCACTGCTTGCAGAATGTGCCTATTGTCGCGACAGAAACAGAATTTCTCCCCAGAGCGCAGTAAACTGCGCGGGTGCCAAATGTAGGGGAGAAGCATTTCTGGGAATCCCCTTCGGATGTGCGAAGAAGCGACAGGTCAGGGAAGAGGAGGACGTCGCTCCGCGGGGGGCTAGGAGGTTGGGGGCTCGGTTAGGGCGACAACGAGGCCGCGAGGGGGCAGCGCCGCGCCAGAATTTAATTACGGCGATAAAACGCGCGCGTGGCGGCCGCCGCGTCGAAGGGAGGGGGCAGCCCCGAGCAGCCGAATCCCCGAGGCGGGGGATTCCCAAGCGGCCCAGATGCTCGCGACGGCAGCTGAGGGGAGGAGGCAGCGCCCACTCTGCCGGGAGGCAATCGACCTTGGTGTCGCCGTATTTGCACGAGCGCTCTTAAAGAACTCATCGTACTCGCCAATTCATTCCTCTCCTGCACCTCGCTAGCCTCCAGTATAAATGCAACAATACGTACGTTTTGAAAGTTTTCTGTTATGCTTGCTGTCTGAAACTTAGACACCTTCCTTTTCCTCACTCTGAAAGTGCAAAGGACAGGAAGTGTTCAAATGTTCAAATGAGTGTGAAATCTTATGGGACTTGACTGCTAAGGTCATTAGTCCCTAAGCTTACACGCTACTTAACCTAAATTATCCTAAGGACAAACACACACACCCATGCCCAAGGGAGGACTCGAACCTCAGCTGGGACCAGCCGCACAGTCCGTGGCTGCAGCGCCTTAGACCGCTCGGCTAATACAGGAGGTGTGTGAGGGTAAATGCAAAAGAAAAGAGTAGACTTATGGAGGGATCAAATGAGATAATTAGCTGAGAACTATTTAAGAAGTGTCCCTTTCTTCTCAACCATTTGGCAGTGTTCTTTAAGCGTAACTGTTTACTGTAGGTGACTAAGACTAGCATGAATGTGTAGTTTTGTGCCTCTGATGTTGGTGAAAATAAAGTGAAAGAAGGGACAGTGTGCTAACAAATGCTGGCACACTACCAGCCAGACGCCGATAGAGGGTTCGATTCTAGGAAAGGTCACAGTGCGTTCGCGATTTAGGATGATTTTCCAGACACTTGTGTCTTTTTGGGGAGGGAATGTGATGCCTATACCACTACCAAATTGTTTTTGCTGTTGAGCACAATTCAGGCTACATCCACTGTAGCTGTCTCGTCACTTTGTCCCTTCGCCCCTACAAACTCTTTTTAACATGGCACATATGGCTATGTTTAACATAATAATAGCGATGAGTACGTAAGTATTTCAGTACAGTAATAATAATAACAGATTAATACTTTTTTACAACAGTGCTTACTAATCGCTATAGCATAAATTCAAATATGTTTCAATTGAGAGAAAACAGCACTGGAATATTTGAGAACTGTGCACGTCATGAATTTAATTTGAGAACCCTAAAAGAAGCAGACTTCCAGAAGTCTGACAATAACATAATTTACATAGCATAAAACCAAAGTTGCACACTCACAAATTCTGTGAACACAGACCTGCGGCCCTGGAGTGTGAATGGAGAGAATGCTGTTTGTTTCAGTCGTTTCTGTCTATGTCTGTGTTCAATGTTCCTGTTTTTTTTATTTTAGTTAGTGGGAGATTTTACTATTTCCGCCTAGCATTACGCAACTTCCCTGGACTCAGGAACAGGTCAGGTTTGTTCTTGGCGGTAAGTACAGTCAACCGCTCAACAGCCTTTAGATGGCTGGAACGTTTTCTACAGCCCATCCACCTGGGCTACCTTGCAGACACATAGCTAAAAAGTAGAATATTTTGCTATTTTGTAGACCCTTAGTTTCCTTGATACATTTTTCCCCATCAGCAGTCCAAAAATTTGGAAACCATTATATTTACAAATTCTGGTGAATAGTTCTGGTGAATTGTCCTTTGGAGGGGATTATGACCCATTCAGAAGACGAGTGGCTCAGATTCCTATCTGGCCATCCTGTTTTAGGATTTCTGTGTTTTTCCGAAATCGATTAACGTGAATGTCAGAATGATCCCTTTGACGAGAACACAGCCGATTTTCTTCCCTGTCTTTGCCCTATGCGAGTTAGCGCCCTGTCTCTAAAGATCTCGATGTCGACGATTCTCTGAGATGTAATCTTCCCTCCTTCCTTCCCAACCAAGGTGACCTCATCCGACAGGCGGATCATCATGAGCAGGGTTCCATGCCTTAGCTCACGAGATGCTGCCGTGGCGGAAGTATTGCATAATAAACTTGTAACCCTGAGACTTATAATATGTTGACCATCCGTCCCCTTTTCTTTTGTTGTGGGCGAAGGGGGGGGGGGGGGGGACGACGACGACGATGACAACGATTTTTGTAGCTCTGTCCCGGATGTTTTCAAACGTAATTCGGGTCATCTCTTTGTCCTGGATTTAACAATTATGGAATGCTTTATACCGAATTAGATACTAATTTCGCCTGTTTCGGTATGTTACGGGGACGTGCTAAAAATACACTGCTGGCCATTAAAATTGCTACACCAAGAACAAATGCAGTTGATTGGACAAATATATTATACTAGAACTGACATGTGATTACATTTTCATGCAATTTGGGTGCATAGATCATGAGAAATCAGTACCCAGAACAACCGCCTCTGGCCTTAATAACGGCCTTGATACACAAGGGCGTAGAGTCAAACAGAGCTTGGATGGCGTGTACAGGTACAGCGCTCCATGCGGCTTCAACACGATACCACAGTTCATCAAGAGTAGTGACTGTCGTATTGTGACGAGCCAGTTGCTCGGCCACCATTGATCAGACGTCTTCAATTGGTGAGAGATCTAGAGAATGTGCTGGCCAGGGCAGCAGTCTAACATTTTCTGTATCCAGAAAGACCCGTACAAGACCTGCAACATTCGGTCGTGCATTATCCTGCTAAAATGTAGTGTTTCGCAGGGATCGAATGAAGGGTAGAGCCACGGGTCGTAACACATCTGAAATGTAACGTCCACTGTTCAAAGTGCCGTCAATGCGAACAAGAGGTGACTGAGACGTGTAACCAATGGCACCCCATACCATCACGCCCGGTGATACGCCAGAATGGCGATGACGAATACACGCTTCCAATGTGCGTTCACCGCGATGTGGCTAAACACGGATGCGACCATCATGATGCTGTAAACAGAACTTGAATTCACCCGAAAAAATGACATTTTGCCATTCGTGCACCCAGGTTCGTCGACGAGTACACCATCGCTGGCGCTCCTGTCTGTGATGCAGCGTCAAGGGTAACCGCAGACATGGTCTCCGAGCTGATAGTCCATGCTGCTGCAAACGTCGTCGAACTGTTCGTGCAGATGGTTGTTGTCTTGCAAACGTCCCCATCTGTTGACTCAGGGATCGAGACGTGGCTGCAGGATCCGTTACAGCCATGCGGGTAAGATGCCTGTCATCTCGACTGTTAGTGATACGAGGCCGTTGGGACCCAGCACGGCGTTCCGTATTACCCTCCTGAACCCACCGATTCCATATTCTGCTAACAGTCATTGGAATTCGACCAACGCGAGCAGCAATGTCACGATACGATAAACCGCAATCGCGGTAGGTTGCAATCCACCTTTGCCAAAGTCGGATACGTAGTGGTACGCACTTCTCCTCCATACACGAGGTATCACAACAACGTTTCACCAGGCAACGCCGGTCAACTGCTGTTTGTGTTTGAGAAATAGGTTGGCAACTTTCCTCATGTCAGCATGTTGTAGGTGTCGCCACCGGCGCCAACCTTGTGCGAATGCCCTGAAAAGCTAATCAATTGCATATCATAGCGCCTTCTTCCTGTCGGTTAAATTCCGCGTCTGTAGCACGTCATCTTCGTGGTGTAGCAATTTTAATGGTCAGTAGTGTAATGCCTCTGCACTTTTTATGTGAAAACTCTTAAATCTTTTTGAATAAAACAGATGTTATTAACATCCTACATTTTTATTCTTCGTGTGTGTATATTTATTTCTTAGTCACCCTGGCGGCGAACACATCTCTCGCAACGAGAGATCAGTTTGTTGATATCGTTATTGTAGAATGTTTGACTTTGTTGACGGAGCCACATCCACACCTCTGATTGCACCGCTTCGTCAGTATCGAAGTGAAGTTTCGAAGGCGCTCTTTAAGTTTTGGAAATAGATGAAAATCGGATGGAGCCGAGTCGGAATGTTGCAGACGTCGCAACGCGCGTGTGTTATATGGTATTGTCATGCTGAGGGAGAGAGCGCTCCATGTGCGTACGAGTTCCTCGAATTCGAATGTTGATTACAGCACGCTGTTTCTCATGCCCCGACGTAGTAGCGTAACGCACCGCCATGTTACACGCTACGGTTCGGAGCCCCCTGGCGGCAAAGAGCTGCAGATATGTATACGTGAAGAATAAAGGTGCAAAACCTTAGTAATGTTTGTTTTCTTTACAAAACTTTAAGAGTTCCCTCATAAAAAATTCGATCTTTCAGCACGCCCTCGCAGTGTTACTTAATTTGGCGAAACTGACAGATGCCATTGTTAGCAAAGAGTGCCCGCACGCATTGTTCCGTACAAGGCACAGAAGCTGATTGCTACCAACATATGTCATCTGCGTGCATGAAATTATATTAGATTTTATTGTGCGCTACGTAGTTATATTAACTTAACTAATATCACGTCGATATCTGGAATCAGATCTGTGTAGAAGGTCCAATGAACATCGCCGTCCGCAAAACTTATCGTCTGTGGTACATATGGCGTCAGCACAACTCAGTTAATAGTAGGAAGTAGCATCCTACGCCATACGCACCAGAGACAACAACAAGATTTGCAGATGCCGATGTTTTTTGGACCTTTTACAAAGAGTATGGTGGTGATTACCAATATCGATCCCTAGGGCTCATAGAGGGGCCTGAAGGCGGTTTATTGTAACACCGAAATCCGTTCTATCATAAATAAAACGAGTAAGTACGGCTAATGGTGTCACCGTTGTTACGTATGAAAGTTCATTAACTTAATTTGTTATTAAGAAGCTGTGACTGCTGAGGCTTTTATAGCGGTTAGGTGAATGCAGATACTGATACATAATTGAGGCAAAAGAAAAAATTACTGTTTGATGCAGACGCGTAATGCGCATCTGAGTATAAAATTATGATTAAAGGAGAATTTCAATAAAGAGTACAGTCAAAAGAAACCATACCGCAGTCCCAGTATATGATCTGGAGGGTGTGTGTCACACTTGTGAAGTGGCAACCCGCCTCGCGATGCCGCATACGATGTGCCGATTGTAGCATTTCTGTTCTGGAGGACTTCATCCCCTCGGCACTGCCGCTCCCCACGCACTGGATAAAAATTCCGCTTCCCCGCGTCCCAACTCCCCATACAGAACGGCCGCGAGATTTTCCCGCCCGCGGCCAAGTGACGTCACGCGCCCCAGCAGGGAGGGCTCCCACCCCGCAGGTCTTAATTTCCCACACCTCGGCCCTCGGCTCATCCGCAGCCGGGTATCTGGCGCCGCGCACGCGGGATCAGCCGGCCCACCCGCTCTAAATTAGAGATCTAACGCGCGCACTCCGCTGAGAGCGCCAGGGGTTTAATTTAAAACCGGCCGGCGCGGAATCGCGAAACCAGCCACCAAGCCAGCCGGCCGCACGGCTGCCGGGGTGCCAACCTAACACCACCTAATCCCCTGAAGCGGCCAGACCTGTTTGTCGGCTGTGCGGCGCTGTGATGCACACGCGTCTTTTGTTCGGCCCGGCCCGGCAAACGGCGACAATGGCCGCATTAAGGAACGCGCGGCGCGGGATGTGTAAACACGGCCGACTGGCCGAGAAAAGCCTCGCGCTGTGCTGGCTGTTTTTTAATCAGCAGGCTCAGGGGCGATGAGCGCCGTCTGGCTTATGAAGGG
Source organism: Schistocerca americana (assembly GCF_021461395.2). Lineage (NCBI taxonomy): Eukaryota > Metazoa > Arthropoda > Insecta > Orthoptera > Acrididae > Schistocerca > Schistocerca americana. The sequence goes on from NC_060119.1 coordinate 345,352,014, forward strand.
AAGAGGAAGGATCAAAGTGGAGGAATAACAGGCTTGCCAACAGCTCTGCGAAAGTGACAATGTGCCTCATTCACATTTTATGTAAGTGTGTGTATAGGTTATTATACTTACGGTCAACATGTATGAATCTTGGCAACATCTGTGCGACATCTTGTACCTTCGTGTTTATTATAAATGTGTGAACTAACTCAGGTTCGCTGGAGCTGTTGAATTCTGCAACAGATAGAGAACTTACATAAAACCAGACGAATAGTTAGCAACATTTGTACTCTCAAGCACAAAGTCCAGCAAAAGAAAAACAAATCTGTCCTTGAAACTTCACTACGTGTGTGTTTCGCACAAAACCAATCGAAATAATTTACTTGGTAAAGTGCGCCAACTTCCAGATATTTAATCAAGCCACCACCAGTATTATTAAAAGGGCGAATAAAAACAAAACGGGATGAATAAATTTGAGAGTAGCAAAAAAATTCTATGCTATTCTGTAGGAAGCCTAATGGGAATATCACTCAGAGGTTTGTTTGACTACGTTAGTACTGAACCAATCTAACAAGGAAATTATGAATTTCGAAGTTGACGAGCCTGTCAGTTGTTTTCTTCGCTCAGTGACAGACATCAGATGTGATGCTGAATTTTCTTATTTCCAGTTTCATTTGGAATTATTAGTCTAAACTGTGTTGTTATAATTTAAGCACATGGTAACGAAATGAGCAATTCCATCTCATTAACTAAAACTTCAGCATTAAAGTATGCAGTAATCTGAGTTGTGTTTTGGCTGACTGAAAACGTTCGGTTGTGTTTTAGTACTTTTGTGCGCTGAATAGAAACCAAATGCCAAAAAGAAATGAACAGAATCGGATTGTGGCTAAGCGAAGTATTTAGAAAGTTATTGATGCATTTTTATTGTTTTAATTAATTAATATTAATTACAACATCGTCCTTTAGGTGAAACAAGTTACCTGTATTGAGGTATTTTCATCTCGGACTATGATATCTCTCTTGCTACAGAATGGGTTTTAAAGACAATGTCACAAACTAAGTTGATCTGTGCTGTCGCATCAGATTAGGGGGATTAGTTCATGGAAGCTATCGCTCTCCCCTCCACCCAACCCCCCAAAAAAAGCCCAATATGTCACTAAAAGAAAGACGTGGTTCTCGCTTCCAACATAGGTTAGTAAGGTTGGATATAATTTCCAAAGAGGAAAACACATACGAAAAGAATAAATTACGTCCGCAGCTTGTGGTCTAGTGCTGTTCGGTCAGAGGGTTAACTGCCCTCTGTAATAAAAAAACTGAGTTACTGGATCAACAACGAACTTAAACGGATGTCAAACGACGTCCGCCCCGAGCAGATGCAACGAACAAAAGTGTTCCATGGGGCCAGAGTTTGATTCCCGGCCAGGGTGAGGATTTTTCTCTGTCCGGGGACTGGGTGTTTGTGTTGTCCTTATCATTTCAAAAAAATGGTTCAAATGGCTCTGAGCACTATGGGACTTAACATCTGAGGTCATCAGTCCCCTAGAACTTAGAACTACTTAAACCTAACTAACCTAAGAACATCACACACATCCATGCCCGAGGCAGGATTCGAACCTGCGACCGTAGCAGTCCCACGGTTCCGGACTGAGCGCCTAGAACCGCTAGACCACCGCGGCCGGCCCTTATCATTTCATCATCATCGTTCGTGACAGTGGCTAGATTGGACTGTGTACTAAGTTTTACACTTTGTACGGGCGCTGATGACTGCGCAATTCAGTGCTCCACAAACCAAACATCAGCATGAATCGTACAATGAAAGCTAATGGAGTAGGAAAATGTGAGAAAAAGAACGATGAAACTCTGCTAAACTACATACAAGCAGTAGGATTCATATGAAAAGAGACTGACAATTTCAAACTACTTTAAGCTGTAGCCGAATGATTCTGTTACGCCGGCCGGAGTGGCCGTGCGGTTCTAGGCGCTACAGTCTGGAGCCGAGCGACCGCTACGGTAGCAGGTTCGAATCCTCCCTCGGGCATGGATGTATGTGATGTCCTTAGGTTAGTTGGGTTTAATTAGTTCTAAGTTCTAGGGGACTGATGACCCCATACGTTAAGTCCCATAGTGCTCAGAGCCATTTGAACCATTTACTTTGTTTATCAGGTGACAGTGCGGTACTGTATCCAACGCCTTCCGGAAGTCAAGGAAAATAGCATCTACCTGGGAGCCTGTATCTAATATTTTCTGGGTCTCATGAAGAAATAAAGCGATTTGGGTCTCACACGATCGCTGTTTCCGGAATCCATGTTGATTCCTACATATTAGATTCTGGGTTTCCAGAAACGACATGATACTCGAGCAAGAAACATGTTCTAAAATTCTACAACAGATCGACGTCAGAGATATAGGTCTATAGTTTTGCGCATCTGCTCGATGACCCTTCTTGAAGACTGGGACTACCTGTGCTCTTTTCCAATCATTTGGAACCTTCCGTTTCTCTAGAGACTTGCGGTACACGGCTGTTAGAAGGGGGGCAAGTTCTTTCGCGTACTCTGTGTGGAATCGAATTGGTATCCCGTCAGGTCCAGTGGACTTTCCTCTGTTGAGTGATTCGAGTTGCTTTTCTATTCCTTGGACACTTATGTCGATGTCAGCCATTTTTTCGTCTGTGCGGGGATTTAGAGAAGGAACTGCAGTGCGGTCTTCCTCTGTGAAACAGCTTTGGAAGAAGGTGTTTAGTATTTCAGCTTTACGCGTGTCATCCTCTGTTTCAATGCCATCATCATCCCGGTGTGTCTGGATATGCTGTTTCGAGCCACTCACTGATTTAACGTAAGACCAGTACTTCCCAGGATTTTCTGTCAAGTCGGTATATAGAATGACCTCAGAAGTTAAGTCGCATAGTGCTCACAAGGGAACCTCCCCATCGCACCCCCCTCAGATTTAGTTATAAGTTGGCACAGTGGATAGACCTTGAAAAACTGAACACAGATCAATCGAGAAAACAGGAAGAAGTTGTGTGGAACCATAAAAAAATAAGCAAAATATACAAACTGAGTAGTCCATGCGCAAGATATGCTCCATCAAGGAAGGACACAATTCAGGAGCACAGTGGTCCCGTGGTTAGCGTGAGCAGCTGCCGAACGAGAGGTCCTTGGTTCAAGTCTCCCCTCGAGCGAAAAGTTTTTCTTTACATTCGCAAAGTTGTGATCCGTCCGTTCGTTCATTGACGTCTCTGTTCACTGCAATAAGTTTAGTGTATGTATTTTGCGACCGCGCTGCAAAACCGTGCGATTAGTAGACAAAAGGACGCGCCTCTCCAATGGGAACCGAAAACATTTGATCGCAAGGTCATAGGTCAACCGATTCCTCCACAGGAAAACACGTCTGATATATTCTATACGACACTGGTGACGGCATGTGCATCACATGACAGGAATATGTTGTCGACCCACCTAACTTGTACACTTGGCGAATGGGTAAAAAGATTCATCTACGTTGCCCGATTTAGGGTTTCTTGTGGAGGTGATAATTACTCCCAAAAAAGTGATGAAAACATCAGAGTTTGTCACATAAACTGCAATAAATGAATCCAAAAGTCTCACAGTCGCACACTTTTCCCTGTGCTCTGTCAAAACATATCTTTTTAACTTTTTCAAATTTTTCCGTGTGTAGACCGTCAAATCCTGCATATGTCCAAGCAAATCTGAACATGTCCTGGAATTTTGGAGAGCGAAGTTGATTTATGTGTGAGTGCCTGAACTTTGATAATTGTCTGAAAATAAAAAATTAAAATTTTCGCTCGAAGGAATACTTGAACGAAGGACCTCTCGTTCCATAGCTGCTCACGCTAACCACGGGACCACGGCGCTCCTGAGTTTAGTCTCTCCTTGATGGAGCATATCTTACACATGGACTAATCAGTTTGTATATTTTGCTTATTTTTTCATAGTTCCACGCAACTTCTTCCTGTTTTCTCGATTGACCTGTGTTCAGTTTTTCAGGGTCTATCCACTGTGGCAACTTACAACTAAATCTGAGGGGGGTGTGGTGGGGAGGTTCCCTTGTCAGAGCAATTTGATTCTGTTACGCTACATCACAACTGCTTTTATTACATGAAAATATACATTGTAATGAACATAAGGTCTACTTTCTCAACCAGTCGATTAGATACAGATCGAGGGCTTGCAGCTGATCTTAGGTTGAGAAAAAAAAGAGCATATAAGTTTATAGAATTACTGTATATCAAAGTATGCTCAAACAAAAATCGAATAAATACAAAAGGTTAATTTCGTATCGACTGTGCCCGAAACTAACTAAACTGTAGCTCAGTGGTGTTCATGTGAATCGAAAGGGCAGAAGTCTTCAGGATATGATATAGAAAAGTGATCTGTAACAACGATCTCTACTTTATGCAGAAACCGTAGCAATTACGCACAATTCATTTCTTCACTAGTGTGTTAATAATAAATATTACTGTAAGGCGCGGTTCACTGAGATACGGTTACCATACGTCCGCATTTATGCGGACTTGACCGGACTTTAGACGTGTAATGTAGCGTGAGCATAGAGTATTAGGCTTTCTGCTAATGTCGGCATTTTTTGATTTTGGGAATTAAGATCTTCTACTTTTAATTTTTATCTAGTATCGTCAACAGTTTATGTACTTTTATTTCGGTTACTGAATTAGAGTAAGCTCAACACTATTCTGTAGAGAGTATTCAAAGGCGTCTTTGCATAGAAACCGTGATTGTGGTTCAAATGGCTCTGAGCACTATGGGACTTAACATCTGAGGTCATCAGTCCCCTAGAACTTAGAACTACCTAAACCTAACTAACCTAAGGACATCACGCACATCCATGCCCGAGGCAGGATTTGAACCTGCGACCGTAGCGGTCGCGCGGTTCCAGACTGAAGCGCCTAGAACCGCTCGGCCACACTAGCCGGCCCGTGATTGTGTATCTCGGGTGCGCCATATTGGCAAAGGCTGTCAGGGTTGTTTGTACTACTTGTGCTTGAAACTTGAAATCTGTCCTTTCATTGAATTACACATTAAACGTCGACAGCATCACGTATTATTAGATAATAGTAGTTTCATTTCTCCTGTTTAGCAGAACGAATTGAATGTTTGCTCCGAGCTGTCATGGCGGCTGCAACGTATTGCTTGGCTTCATGCAGTAGTCTCTCTGGACTGACTCCTGAGTAACGTAATTTGTTATTTGCTTACAATCTATCTATTATACAAGTATAAACGAAAATGTCGACTTACATTGCTTATAAGCGATGCTTCAATATTTTTAGCCTACAGGTAGCTCTGATATCTACGTTCCTTATATGTGATACGTTCACTTAACACTTTATTTTTGTGCGACACGCGTATTTTTAGACAACTAGTGTATTCATCCAGCTGCAGTTCCTTTAAATTGCATATTCCTCACCCAATAAATTATCTTATTAGGCAAGTCGAAACAACAGTTTCATGATTTTCGAAATACAGCTTGCAGCATAGAATTTTTGTTTTATTTTATATGACTTGATCATTCCTTTTTTCGCTTTTCTATGAGATAATCTGATAAATTCTCATGCACACTTACAGACAAACTCCGAGAAAAATATCGAAGGTTTTGTCCCAGAAGAATACAATGGGAAGCAGAATGTGTGATTTGTTGCCCAGGACCAGTGTTTCAGTATCATATCATGGCCACTTCAAAACAGAGAAACATATTAAGTTGTTAGGGATGCGAGTTCATCAAGTTAAATGACTAATTTTTTTTGTAAAACCCAATACTGTACTGGAAACGAAAGTACGAGCTGCTGAAGGCACCCTTTCTTACCACGCTGTGTCACATCACAGCACATCTAGAGACTGCTCCTGGACTATTGAGAGAAATTTCCCCGAACTCATCCACATTATAGAAAAATCTCGAATGGAAGTACCAAAATGAAGCGATAGTAAGTTCAGTTTTAGTACCTCATGCAACAGAATGCATCATGAAGGACCCAGAATGCAATACTTTAGTTGGTGCTTCGACAGATGCTAGCAATCACGGGGATATTAAAATGATCGGACCCAGAATGCAATACTTTTGTTGGTGCTTCGACAGATGCTAGCAATCACGGGGATATTAAAATGATCACCATTACAGTTCATTAGTTTGATCAAATAATGGAGAGATGACAGATTTAGCTTCTTCGTACCGAAAATAGGAACTATATAAACTTATAACACTGATTACATCGACAAGTTGAAAACTAAGGATACATGTGTGGCGTTTGGTGTTGATGATTATAACACAATAGTTGTTGGTGTTAAAAGTGGTGATGTGTTTGTTGACCTCAAGAAGATCCTTAACAAGCTGTAGGTTGGAGCAGGATGCCCTGTTGACGTTCTTAACAGTTGCGTTCAGGGTGGAAGTGAGCTACTTGAAACTGAATCTCTTTTTGGTCATCATGTCCAGGGGACATCGGCTGGTAAGTAATTGTTAATATCAATAAAAGTCCCCAACAGCCGTATAGTTTAAGATATTATTGTATTTTGTTCTGAAAGCAACCAGTTTCGGTATTTCATTATGCCATCTTCAGGCCCCATACGCTTGTATCCAAACAAACGAACTTATCGTATTCCAGTTGCTGTCCGTCTTCGTATGAAGCGATTGTATAACGATTTGAATTCACGATAGCCTGTCAAAAAATGGCTCTGAGTACTATGGGACTCAACTGCTGAGGTCATTAGTCCCCTAGAACTTAGAACTAGTTAAACCTAACTAACCTAAGGACATCACAAACATCCATGCCCGAGGCAGGATTCGAACCTGCGACCGTAGCGGTCTTGCGGTTCCAGACTGCAGCGCCTTTAACCGCACGGCCACTTCGGCCGGCGATAGCCTGTCATTTACGGCGCTATACAAGTTCATTTGTTTGGATAGAAACGTATGGGGCCTGAAGATGACATAATGAAATGCCGAAACTGGTTGCTTTCAGAATAAAATAGAATAATATCTTGAAATTAATTTTATTGACGTTGACAGTTAACTTGAAAGTGAACAAATAGAAGGAAGTCAAGTAGCAGTTAAGAGGAACAACAAGAAAAAATATGTAGCTCTGACTTACAATGGAAGAATTACAGACAAAATTGAAACATGCTTTCGTAAATCCGACGTTAAAATAGGGTTCCGAACAAATAACACGTGAAAATTGAAGCTCCGGCATAGAATATGTAATAGTAGGAATAAATTTCAGGATTCAGGTGTATATAAGATCAATTGTAATGACTGCTGTAAACAATATATAGGGCAGACTGGTAGGAACTTTGAAACCAGATTCAGGGAGCACACCTACTCTCAAAACAAAACAGCTTTTGGGGCGCATATGGCTGCGACAACGCACTCAATCACGAACATTGAACACAATTTAGACATCCTGCTTAGAGCTCATAAGGGACGGTTTCTTAACATTTTGGAAGAGATTGAAATATACTCCCACAAAAATAAAGATCCGGATTTAATCCTCAACGAGCAAAGCGAATTCAATCATAACGCCTATTTTAGCATTTATGACGACCTACTAAGATGACAACTGTTGCGTGTGGAGATCCAGGCCGAGGGATGAGAGACGGTGCGCGGTGGAGAAGCCGGAAGACGCGTGCAGCACCTGGCGTCGTTGACGGGGCCCTCCAGTGCGGCCCACTTGCCCGCGGCGATGGACGTCAGACGACTGAGCGGACCGCGGCACAACATCGAAATGGCGGGTACCACGGAAGCAGACCGTAGAGGAAAACAAGTTCACACCAGCACCATAGATATATAAATCGCCCTATGCTTTTCAGATCGTATAAAAATGACAATTTTACTGTTTTTTAATTCTGACAAGTGCAGATTTTAACCTTGACATCTACATATTTTAATTAAGTATTTTTAATATAAAAAAGATCTACTGAATACAGTATGTGCAACTGGAATGTAACAAATGTACCAGACGCCACCTGTCGGTAATAGTGTTATAATTAATATAAATGACGTGCACTCTGCCAACCAATTCCCCTTCCCCCACCTCCTCCTTTTCCTTGAAAGGATACGGATCCTGTACACCTCCCGTAAACTTGATCCTCCTCACCCGCTCGTATCCCCGATCCTTTCCCAACCCTGCCCGCTGCCGCGCCTGTATTCCCACGTCCCACCCGGTCTCCATCTCTCCACCCTCCTTACTCTCTCCCAAGGTGGCTTCCACCAGCTCCCCCTCCCTGATGATGTCCTCCTCCCCTCCATCTACCCCTCCTATCAACTTTGACCCTGCCCCCCCCACTTCCGGTGTCCTTTCTCTTAGGCACCCTCCCTCCCTTCTCTTCCCCTCCCTTCTCTTTCCTTTTCCCCCGTCGCCTCCCTCCACCCCTCTTCCCCCGGGCTTCCCCTCCCCCTTCCTCTCTCCCCCCTCTCACCCCTGCCTGTAGCGTCTCTGCTCTCCCCTCTCGCTCTCCCCCTGCCCCTCCTCCTCCTCCTCCTCCTCTCTTGGCAGGTCCCCGGACTCGCACACGCATTGTGAACATTCGCGCGCCGGAGATCGTCGCCCTTGGTTTAGTGTCTGTGCCGTCGTGTTTGTGCATCAGTGTTTTTCGCCGTCCACGCTCCTCCGTTCACATGTGTCGTCTAACTCGTCAGTGTTTGTGCACAGTGCCGACAGTTTTCTTGTTTGTTTCGTCGAGTGTGAACGGCTTCATGTTTTTTAATTATTGTATCTACTGTTTTTTAAAGCGCCAGTCTGTTACTTTTCTGTCTCTCTTTCTCTTTTATTGTACTGCTTATGGCTGAAGAGCGGTGTACACTTTTCCGCTGCCAGCCCACCTTGTATGGGGTGTTCAAATTACAATAAAGAAAAAAAAAAACCAACCAATTTTATGTGACGTAGCATGTGAAAGTTGCTGGATTTGGACGGGTTACTCCTGTAACTGAAATATCAGATCTGAAGATGGTTCTGAATGAACCGAAACCGGTCATATGAATAAAAAATTACGGATTTCAAGTAACATAACTTGAAAGTGAATTGCAAGTTTTAATGATGAAAATATACCACCATTTTTTTCAATATACAGGGTGCCCAGGAGGAATGGTCATCATGCAAGGATATGTCAGGAACGAACATTCGAAGCCAAAACATGCAGTAAACATGGGCTCCAAAATGTAAGAGCTATGAGCACGTGCTCAGTGGAGGAAATGTGTTTCACAGTAACGAAGATGAACAAGATCTCATACTTCTTAAGGTATGCACCTTAGAGCCCAAATTTGCTGGATATTTTTTCCTTGTTTTGGTCCATACTACCAGCACCTCTTAAAATATGAAAAGCAAAGAGCTTACAGTAGATGAGATTTGTTTCACAGTATCGAAAATGAACAAGTCCTCAAAGCCCTTAAGAGACCATATTTACTCGACTTTCTTGCTTCCAGTGATTGCTCCTGTTACATACCTAAATGCTGACCATTCGCCCTTGGACAATCTGTATACGGTCCGTGTTGAGTTTGCTGAAACAGAATACCAACCACTTCTCAGTCATAGCGAGACACGATGTGTGTCACTATTTCCAGCTATTCAGAAACTTAAAGAGAGCCGGCCGCTGTGGCAGAGCGGCTCTAGGGGCTTCAGTCCGGAACCGCGCTGCTGCTACGTCCGCAAGTTCGAATCCTGCCTCGGGCGTGGATGTGTGTGATGTCCTTAAGTTAGTTAGGTTTAAGTAGTTATAAGTCTAGGGGACTGATGACCTCAGGTGTTAAGTCCCATAGTGCTTGGAGCCATTTGAACTTAAAGAGATGTTGAAACTTCCTGGCAGTTTAAAACTGTGTGCTGGACCGAAACTCGAACTCGGGACCTTTGCCTTTCGCAGGCAAGCGCTCTACCATCTGACCTACCCAAGCACGACTCACGCCCCGTCTTCACAGCTTTACTTCTGCCAGTACCTCGTCTCCTGCCTCAGATGGTAGAGCACCTGCCCACGAAAGGCAAAGGTCCCGAGTTCGAGTCTCGGTCCGGCACTCAGTTTCAATCTGCCAGGAAGTTTCATATCAGCGCACACTCCACTGCAGAGTGAAAATCTCATTCTGGTAAAGAGATGTTTCCTGCTCTGAAATCCATCTTCCTGTTTCAAACCTCCAGCAGTCCTCAAGAGATTCTTTATGGGTCCTGTCAACGAGTTACATTTACGGCGAAGCCAATCTTTAGTTGGTAGTTTTCACTATATCGGCAACTTAAAAAAAAAAGAAAACTCTCTTATCGGTACTAGATTCCCTTCGCGATGCTCATCAAAAATGTTTGGTTATGCACCTAAGATGAAGCATTGTAGGTGCAATGTGTGATATTCGCTATTTTTGGCTTCATTAAAACAGCAAATAGTTAACACTTTCATCCAGAAGGCAAATACTTGTTTATAAAGAATGATTAATGTATAATAAGGCGTCGCATAGCGACGGTGGAATTTTCTAAATAATGTAATTCTTCGTCTTTGGGCGGCAATATAAACAGAAAAATACGGATAGATATGCGATCCTTCACTATTTTGTTCGCTGGAGAACAAATGAAGCTTTGAGCGCAAAAAGACTTGTACTGTTTTTTCTTAACTAAGGCGGACGCAGATTTGTGTCGGTCTGATCTAATTTTTTTTCTAAATAAATAAAAACGTGTTCCGTCTAAGTTTGAGTGAAGTGTAAGAAGAACTGTTATAACTTATCGTGACGACGCACGGGTGACTCAAAAGGACAATGGCTACATAAAAGAGCGCTCAATGGACATGATACGGACACAAAAATCTACCGTCATTGTAGTACTAAGCTTAAGGTACGATATATGTTTTAATTATAACAAATATTTGTTCTGGGAATACTGAATCATTTAGCAGTGCTCATTCCTATCATCTCCTCAGTATTATTTTCATTTTAATTATGCATTTTGCTAAGATTACAGACACCAAGATCAGCAGTCCAATGTGCGTGTTACATTGATAAAAAGAAAACTGTTTTATCGTCATCTTGCATCAGCTTTAATATTGAATTTCCCTTTTGTGTGATGTTACAGTTGTTTTTGCGCCCTTAAGAACCTTCTGGTCCCTTAGGAAATTGTTTTGTCATAACGATAACTTCACAACCGGGTATGATCGTATCTACGATCATGAAGTAATTAGAAAGACGATAATGCAATCTCTTAATCAATAGCACGCTAGCTGTGACTGCTTCAAGCCACGCGAAACTGCAAGTAAAAACTATTCACATTTCATAATGCAATATTTTATGACAATGGTCAATCCATGATTCTTACGCCATTTGTGATTTATGAAACAGTAAGCGAAATCTCAGATCCCAAATTTTCCATTGAATAACAACATCACTTTTATTTTGTAACATCACAAATGATGCTTACGTTTTCTTTTTAGAAAATCTAGCACCGCTCTATATGATACGACGTCGGCGATGGTTCCCTTATTCTACCCTCCTACCGAGATCCGGACTAGAATCCTGAAGGCGTGTTGATCAGTTCCGCTGGCGGTGTCCTCATTTTGGAGTTTGAGCGTGTGGTAACCCTGCCCAGCGGCGATATGATGTGAGGTACGACACGTTGCAGTAGAGGCGGCGCGACGCGACGCTTGTCGGTGCGACACTCGCTTCCCCGCTGGGATGAAATGCTATGCGATGCGATACGTGATGCCACCTGCGCTACGACAAGCAACAAGACAGCACGAATCATGTATCTGGCTCAGTTGCAATCACGAACTCTTCTGAACACGACGATATTTTGGCGTATTATTATTTAAAGTTCAAAATGAGGAAAAGAAAAGGAAGCTCTATGAGCACCCGTACAATACTCTTCATGTCAAACATACGAGGCACATGTACGAGGGTCACTCGAAAAGAAATGCGCACTATTTCCTTTTAAAATCTATCTTTTATTCTACATGTTTGAAAGTTTTACAGTGTGTAATGGCTCTGAGCACTATGGGACTTAACATCAGTGGTCATTAGTCCCCTAGAACTTAGAACTACTTAAACCTAACTAACCTAAGGACATCACACACATCCATGCCCGAGGCAGGATTCGAACCTGCGACCGTAGCAGTCGCGCGGTTCCAGACTGCGCGCCTAGAACCGCTAGACCACCGCGGCCGGCTACAGTGTGTAGATACATTCTTTAGGAACAATATTTTCATTTCTCCACATAATTTCCATCCCTCTCAACTACCTTACGCCATCTTGGAACCAGCGCTTGTATACCCGCACTGTAAAATTCTGGACCAACCTGTTGGAAGCACTGTTTGGCAGCGTGCACAAGGGAGTCATCATCTTCAAACCTTGTTCCACAAAGAGAGTCTTCCAGTTTCCCAAAGAGATGATAGTAACATGGAGCCAGGTCAGGACTGTAAGGCGTTTCAGTGTTGTCCATCCGAGTTTTGTGATCGTTTCCACGGTTTTTGACTGACATGTGGCCGTGGATTGTCGTGCAGCAGCAAAACATCCTGTTTTTGCCGATGTGGTCGAACACGACTCAGTCGAGCTTGACGTTTCTTCAGTGTCGTCACATATGCATGAGAATTTGTAGTGGTTCCACTTAGCATGATGTCCACAAGCAAGTGCCCTTAGAAATCGAAAAACACCATAGCCATAAGATGTGGTTTTGAATTTATTTTTCTTGGGTGAATTTGCATGATGCCACTCCATTGATTGCCTCTTCGTCTCTGGTGAAAAATGATGGAGCCATGTTTCATCACCTGTCACAATTCTCCCAAGAAATTTATCTCCACCATTCTCGTACTGCTCCAAGCGTTCGCTGCATACCGTTTTTCTTGTTTCCTTGTGAGCCACTGTCAACATCCTGGGAACCCAGCTGGCACAAACCTTTTTTAACGCGAACACTTTCAGTATTCTGCAGACACTTCCTTCCCCTATCCCAATGTAGCGTGACAATTCGTTCACTGTGATGCGTCTGTCAGCAGTCACCAATTCGTTAACTCTCTCCACGTTGTCTGGAGAGTGTGCAGTACGAGGCCTGCCGCTGCGAGGACAATCCTCAATATTGCCGTGCCCGCTTCCATCACGTAACCTGCTTACCCATCTACTAACTGTACTGCGATCGACAGCAGCATCTCCATACACCTTTTACAACCTCTTGTGGATGTTTCGTACTGTCTCGATATCACAGCACAGGAATTCTACGACAGCACGTTGCTTATGAGGAACGTCAATTGTAGCCGCCATCTTGAAGACATGCTGTGACGGCGCCACTCACGGGAACAGGTTGAACTAAGTTTGAAAACAAGCGGGAAGGATGTATCTACACACTGTAAAACTTTCACACATGCAGAATGAAAACTATATTTTTTTAAAAAATAGTGTGCATTTCTTTTGGAGTGACCCTCGTAGAAAGTAAGTTTTCCGATGTTGTTTCCTTTAAAGTAGACGTATTTAGCCGGGAAAACTGGGAATGTGCGATAGATCTATGATGTGACAATCAAATGCCGGCCAGACAGGCTCCGCCCAGGTGCCAGCACCGCGGTAGCAGTGCCCCTAAATGGCGTCTCTTATTCGATCTCCCGCCGTCTGCGAAGTTCAGTCTGAGATAAGGTTCCTTTATACACACAACATAGCGTCCATCTCCTGGGGGAGGTGGTTCTGCTGCCACGTCACATTTGAGCACATCACTTATCTTTTCGGACGTTTGACAGCATTCCACTTTCTAAGGATCTGTGGCAGGTAGTGTTGCGTTGAAATCTTCACGCTGTCTTCATGTTCCTCAAGCGATGGGACATGCCCAGAAGAGGGAGACACGCTCAAGCACAGGAGAAGGAGTGAGAGATGGGAGGCCAAATATACAGTTGTTTGACTGTAGACAAATTATGTTCGAAGCTATATGTTTAAATGTACTGAAACTGGAGCTTGCTCAGTTTTTATACCTGCAATTAATGTTTCCAGAATCTTAAATGGCGGCTCTTCATCTCAGTTTCGAATCAAACAATTTTTAGAATACGATTAACATTTTACAACCACAGACCAAAACTTTAGGTTTGTTATCTGGATAAGAAACTGCAATATGGCGTTAAAACCGATGTTGCAGATTCTAGAGCAGGTTCTTAATGTTTTTCTTTCATTTTTGTTGCTATCTTCCTCCACTCCAAACTGTTCACATCTGCCTTCGAAAACGATTTCATTGTGTCATCCCAAGAAACATAGGACATTTGTTAAAAAATTTCGAAATAATGTATGAATTATGGCCTTCCATGTAAGTGAAACGCGGACGATAAACGGTATAGAGCGTTGCTGCCTCTGCATCACGGGATCCCGGGTTCGATTCCCGGCCGGTTTGGGGATTTTCTTTGCAAGGGGACTGGATTTTTGTGTTGTCTTCATCATCATCATCATTGTCATCATTCGTGACGGTGGCTCGATTGGACTGTGTAAAGAACTGGACTGTGAAACAATTGGGACTTTGTACGGGGGCTGATGACCGCGCAGTTGAGCGCCCCACAAACAAAACACCATCATCATCATCATCATCACAAATGGTATAGACAATAAAAAAGTAGAATTTTGAAATGTGGTGGTGCAGGAAAAGGTAAGGTTAATATGGACAGACTAGATAACTAATAAAGAGGTACTGAGTTCACTTGGGGGAAAAAGAAATTTATGGCACAACTTCGCTACAAGAGAGGATCGGTTGACAGGACACATGATGAGGTGTTAAGGTTTATTGATTTTGGAAATGGAGAGAAGTTTGGAGGGGCTATAATTGTAGAGGGAGACCAAAGTTTGACTGCACTAGTTACGCAGAGATAAAAGACTCAAGTCGCTGACGAGCCATCAGAGATGGAAACGTGAAAGTAAGTGTACCTCGTTGACGTCAAAAGACGCAGCATCAGCTTGTGAGTGAGACTGAACGGAGTAGAACGATCAATCCCTTGACAAACAGTCAGCCATACCATGACATTTCGGCTCGTGCACGAAGCGAGGAACTGAGCGAGGTTGCGCAATGGTTAGCATACCAGACGTACACGGCAGGTTCAGGTTTTCCGTGGTCAAATTCCTGGATAGTACGATTGAAAAGGACACGGTTGTTTTCCTTCCACATCCTTCCGCAATCCGAGCTTCAGCTTCGGCGCTAATGATCTGGTCGTCTATGGGGCGCTGAAACCTAATGCATCTTTTCTTTGTCTTGGCGGTCTTTGCGTCCCAGTTCACTGAAGACTACATGGGACTGTTTTCGTATTTCTTTTCAAGAAGAAAGGAGCGATATTTCATAATAGAACAACTTCACATCATCAAGGTGGTTCCCAGGTGTACACTTTATTCCAGATGTTTCGCCAGTTAACAAAGACACTCATATTATAAAAATCTGGCAGATTTCAGTAATCTGTAAATGACGTATTTCTTAAGGGTGGTAGTGTTAAGCCGCACAGATCTGCAGAAACAATGCGATTGAGATTTATCTATAAGAAGTCTGAATGCTTTGTAATGTAGTGTAATAAGACGTCCGTTGTATAAACTCTCTGAACTGTAATCATGATAGTAATCCAGTGCGTGTTAGGTTCTGCTCCGAATTTACAGCTGCAATTGGATCGGAAACGTGACATACCCTTAGCCTACCTCTCGTTTACTTCGGAAACTGCAAATGTTGCGCTTTCTTGCGATACGGACATGCAATCACTAAAGATTTATTCACGTCGTTTTTCAGCAAGAATGTGAGGCTATGTTACGGAGCTAGTACACATTTCTTTGGTCCGTATCATCCGTGCTTATTCTTATTCCTCGCACTAATTATCGAGAGAAACTCAGGCTGAATTACGCCAGTGCGTTCGCAAGAAATTGGCGATAGCGACTCCTGCTTTTGTACCTTAATTTCTGTAAGCTAATTAAGTACGTGTTCAAGCGGCTATGGACATTCCTTTTCAACCAGTTCGTTCTTCATAGTGTCTCTCTATTTCCTCTCCCTGCTTCCTGTGTTTTCTTGGTGTTTATAGTAATTCGGATTGATACATAATTTTATGTACATGTGCAGATTGTACCTCAGTAACACGTGGTTACGCATTGCGAGCTTTCAGCTCTTGGTAAGACGAGTGTCGGTAACTGGAGTCCCGCTAGCTTTACTATTTCTCCCTTTACAGTATACATTCAATCAACGTCGGTGGCGATGTTTTGCACATTCGAAGCATAGTTTGCTGTACATCCGTTCCGATCGCTCCCAAGGTCATAATCTCAACCTCCCGCGCATGTTCGGTTGCATACTTCGCACATAAACAGGTATGTAAATATAATTTCTTTCAGCTCATAAGTTCTCCGCTATACAAGTCTTCGAGATGCTGTGTAGGTGCAAAAAGAAATTCCCTGTGCCTACTATTACAAGCGAAACATGCATGTTGTCACAGTTGCAACGCACGGCTTACTATCATTAAACTTTTCATACAGTTCGGGACATGTATAATCTCACAGATCACTTTCTTTGTTGCAGTTCAGGACATGAGGACTGATTAATTTTCTGTTATAGTACATTATTATTCAAAGGATAAGTTCACTGCATTTTGATAACTCTTATCAAAATGCTATTATCAGAGCAGAACATAATCTGCATTGCGTTACACTCACGATTGAGTTGAAAGAGTTTGCATGACATAAGCTACATTACGCAGCGTTAAATAGCATTCAGTCTTCTTTAAATAACTATAACATTGTTCTGACCCAAGTTGTCTCTCAGTTTCCGTTACGTCACTCGTTACGTCGTCAAGCTTTCGACCAGAAGCGACAAACAATGGGTGGATAATTTATCCCCGCGCCTCCCCAGCGTCCATTACAGTCGGCCGATTGTGTCCTCCTGCTCGTCCTTCTCCGTAAGATTAATGAGTGTCAGATATTTTAACAGGATACTTCGCTCGTGTGATTCATTTCCCAGTTTTTAAATTACGGTCTGGCAGTAAGCAGAATTTAAGGGGAATATCATGTCGTCTGTGATTAATATTTTCACTGATGGCGATCGGGAATGTATCATAGTCGTCCATTGTCTGTTGCGTCTCCATTGGTGTTCCGCATTGTTCATTACACTGCCTCACAGTTGGTAGACAACCTCTAAATTTTCACTGAGATATATCTGCTGGATTTACTAGCGGATGGCAGTGTTACATAAAACAACGCTATCAGATATGCGTTGACGGGAAAATATGCATCCTGGGCCTACAGAAAAATTTTAAACGTGGGAGGCGTTCGTTCTTGCGCAGTACTGCTACGTACAGTGAATAATACTGCTTGAGCTTGGCTACGAAAATTTATCAGTGTGATCGTTTTCTTCGAAGGCAGTTTGTTAGCTTGTGATGGACTAAAATCTGCCTATGCAAGTGCTATGGAAATGGCATAAAGAGTCATCACTAGCAAGAAGTTGCTGTACGTTTGTACCACGGTAGGAATGCCATAGGCAGAGTTCACACATGGCGTCGTCAAAAATATGAGAACACCAAAAACGTAACACATTACCATGCCTAATACAGTGTAGGAAAACCACTGGCATTGAAAACAGCTTCCAGACGTCTATGAATGAATAAACGCAAGTCCTGTGTGGTTTTCGGCAACGGTCTTGCTGCAGTGCATACATCGGTTCCCGTCAGATCACCGAAGTTAAGCACTATCGGACGTGGCCGGCACTTAGGTGGATGACCATCGGGGCCACCATGTGCTGTTGCCATTTTTCGGAGTGCACTAAGCCTCGTGATGCGAATTGAGGGGCTACTCGACCGAATAGTAGCGGCTCCGGTCTCAGAAAACCATCATAACGACTCGGAGAGCGGTGTGCTGACCACACGCCCCTCCTATCCGCATCCTCTGCTGAGGATGACACGGCGGTCGGATGGTCCTGATGGGCCACTTGTGGCCTGAAGACCGAGTAAATAAATAATAAATAAATATGCATGGTTTTCAAAGGAATCGTATACCATTCTTCCTGCCAAATAGTGGCAAGTCCACGTAACGATGATGGAGGTGAATACCGATCACACGTCATTCTTTCCACAGTAGACCACAAAGGCACAATAATATTTAGGTTTGGTGACTGTGGTGGCCATTGCAGATGCGACAATTCATTATATGCCTCGAAAAACCAGTCGTGGACGATGCTAGCTTTGTTGACGAGTGCCCTGTCGTCTTGGTACACAGCATCACCATTGGAGAATAACCTTTGGACCACGGGGTGGACCTGATCAGCCAAAATGGTAACAGATCATCGGCAGTAATACGACCTGGCCGAGTAGCCATGGGGCTCATGGAATACCAAGATATGGCTGCCGAAAAACATCACCGAACCCCAGCAAAGGTTCATTCCTGGCTTCAATCAGTCTTCAAATGGTTCAAATGGCTCCAAGCACTATGGAACTCAACATCTGAGTCCCCTAGACTTAGAACTACTTAAACCTAACTAACCTAAGGACATCACACACAGCCATGCCCGAGGCAGGATTCGAACCTGCGACCGTAGCACCAGCGCGGTTGCGGACTGACGCGCCTACAACCGCTCGGCCACAGCCGCCGGCCTCAAGCAGACTGCATAGTAGGCTTGGGACGGCGAACGCCAGATGTAAACTCGGCCAGAAGTTTGAAACGGTATGAAACAAGACTCTTCCGACAAAATGACTTTCTTCCATAGCAGATTTTAAGGCTTCGGCGCCACGATTACCTATTACGGGCATTTGAATCACTGATGTTTGTTTTTGGAATTCCAGCTCGCCCTGAAATTCCCCCCTTACAGAGCTCGCTTCATTTTGGTTTGGTGCTGACAGGGTTCGCAAGTGCGACATTGAGTTCTGCAGTGGCCTTTTCAGCTGTCGTTCTCCTATTTTTCGTCACAATCCTCTTCAATTACCGTTCGTCGCGGTCACTCAGCACGCACTTCCGTCCGCAATTTGATCTAGCGGATGATGTTTTTCACCTGCCTATATGCGGTACAAATCTTCAACAGGTGCCTCTTGAAACAGCAAACACTTCGATTACCTTGGTTACCCACAATACGAGCACCAGCAATTTGACGAAGTTAGAATTCACTTAGATCGAACATAATGCACTCACATCTACACAGAACACTGTTATGACCACATACGATACTTGCAACGTATTGAGGACTTTGCACAGGTGCTGCCGGCCGCGGTGTCCGTGCGGTTCTAGGCGCTTCAGTCCGGAACCGCGCTGCTGCTACGGTCGCAGGTTCGAATCCTGCCTCGGGCATGAATGTGTGTGATGTCCTTAGGTTAGTTGGGTTGCACGGGTGCCGTTTGTGGTGAAATACAGCAGCTCCACTTGCCGGCTTGGTAGCATCTGGATTTATGTTCAAGAATGCAGTTCACGCTGTTTCTTTCATATTTTTGTTCAACTCCTGCAGGTGTATTAACTAACTGATGAAAGGAGAATGTCTGCAGTCTCCAGACAAATTCTTTCGTAACTTGTGAGTGCTCCAGGCATCCTTGGATCCCTCAATAACAGTGACACGATATGCTCTTCTGAGCCCCTGCTCTATTCCACTTTTTGGGGGGGGGGGGGGGGAGGAGATGGGGTCATCAGTCTTCTGACTGTTTTGATCCAGCCTGCCACGAATTCCTCTCCTGTGCCAACCTCTTCTTCTCAGAATAGCACTTGCAACCCACGTCCTCAATTATTTGCCGGATATATTCCAATCTCTGTCTTCCTCTGCAGTTTTTGCCGTCTACAGTCATTCCCTGATGTCTTAACAGATGCCCTTTCAACATGTCCCTTCTCCTTATCAGTGTTTTCCACATATTCCTTTCCTCTACGATTCTGCACAGAACCTCCTAATTCCTTAACGTATCAGTCCACCTAATTTTCAACATTCGTCTGTAGCACCACACCTCAAACGCTTCGATTCTCTCCTGTTCCCGTTTTCCCACAGACCATTTTTCACTACCATACTACCATAGAAAGCTTTACCCCCAGACGTACATTCCCAGAAATTTGTGACAGTACGTCACATAAATATTGACATTTTTATCGGTTGTAAACAGTGAACAATATTGTTAAGGGTGAACCAAAAATTATTTGTATTTTATCAACATAGTTAGCATAAAAGATACAGTTAATATTCTTGAAACAACTGATATGCAGCGATAGTTTAAAAGTAGCATCTTTATTTAAAACATGTCTATGAAAATAAAAAAGGATCGTAAAGAAACGCCATTGTACGGCCGAGGAGGAATGACGTACTTTATGGTACTCTCACTGTTTTGTTTCGCGATACAGAAGGCAGCCATTGAGCGGCTACACATATTTTATGTAAGTTATTCGGTATTCTGCTAAAATAAACTAATTATTGTTATCACAAAATGAATTTCTTTGTAATAGTTGTCACCTCAAATGGTCGCAGTGGCTAATTATTTTTAATAAGCATTTTTTCAGTAATTTGCGCTGCGGGAAGCTTATCTTCCGATGCAGCCACTGGTCGGCCATTACGCGCCGAAGTATTAATTTATTTTTCAAAGTGTTAACAGTAACTGTAAATGCGAGATATTTCGTTGTAAGAATCTTTTTAAATTGCAACAGATAATTAATTTACGTTAAAGACCATTTTTTAAATTATACAGATTCCATGAGTTCAGTAAGTTTTATCTTCGCCGCTCCACGGCAACAATCGAAATTCTCTCGAGCGTAAATAGAAATTAATAAAATTACTTTCAATTCAGTTATCGGTAACTATATTTTAGTCATCACGTTGAAAATCTAAAGTTGGTGCATGAATAACAGCGGCCCTTCAAGAACCCGTTTCATATTTACTTATGTTGGTTGGTTGGTTTTGGGGAAGGAGACCAGACAGCGTGGTCATCGGTCTCATCGGATTAGGGAAGGATGGGGAAGGAAGTCGGCCGTGCCCTTTCAGAGGAACCATCCCAGCATTTGCCTGGAGTGATTTAGGGAAATCACGGAAAACCTAAATCAGGATGGCCGGACGCGGGATTGAACCGTCGTCCTCCCGAATGCGAGTCCAGTGTCTAACCACTGCGCCACCTCGCTCGGTTTTACTTATGTACGTATGTAAAAGTGATAAGAAAAGATAACATCCCTGAGAGAAAGAATCATGCTCTAACAAAAGAAAAATTCACCTGATAAAATAAAAAAATTATATATATATATATATATATATATATATATATATATATATATATATAACGCAATAAATGGCAACGTAACATATTTCTTCCTCAAATTAATGTCAATGTTTGATACTAGTAGACTTCTCTTAGCCAGGAATGCCCTTTTTGCTATTGCCAGTCTGCTTTTCATGTCCTCCTTACTCCGTCCGTCATCGGTTATTTTATTGCCTAGGTAGCAGAATTCCGTAACACCCTACCTCGTGACCATCAATCCTGATATGTCTCGCTATTCTGATTTCTACTACTTCTCATTACTTTCTTCTTCCTTCGTTATACTCTCAGTCCATATTCTGAACTCATTAGCTTGTTCATTCCATTCAGTAGAACATGTAATTCTTCTTCACTTTCACTCAGGATAGCAATGTCATCAGCGAATCGGATCATTGACATCATCTCATCCTGAATTTTAATTCCACTCCTGAACCTTTCTTTTATTTCCATCATTGCTTCTTCGGTGTACAGATTGAACACGTGGGGTGAAAGACTACATCCCTATCTTACACCCTTTTTAATCCGAGCACTTCGTTCTTGGTCGTTCACTCTTGTTATTCCCTCTTGACTCTTGTACATATTGTATATTACCTGTTCCTTCCTATAGCTTACCGCTATTTTTCTCAGAATTTCGAACGTCTTGCACCGTTTTACATTGTCGAACGGTCCAGGTAGATGAATCCTACGAACGTGGCCTGATTTTTCTTTAATCTTGCTTCCATTATCAACCGCAACGTTCTAATTGCCCCTCTCATACCTTTACCTTTTCTAAAGCAAAACTGATAGTCATCTCGCTCATCCTAAAATTTCTTTTCCATTCTTCCGTGTTATTCTTGTCAGCAACTTGGATGCATGAGCTTTTAAGCTGATCGTGCGATAATTCTCGCACTTGTCAACTCTTGCTGTCTTCGAAACTGTAAGGATGATATTTCTCCGATAGTCAGATGGTATGTTGTCAGACTCCTACAGCCTACACACCAACGTAAATAGACGTTTTGTTGCCACTTTACCCAATGATTTTAGAAATTGAATGAATTTTTATCTACCCCTTCTGCCTTATTTGATTTTAAGTTCTCCAAAGGTCTTTTAAATTCTGATTTGAATACTGGATTCCCTATCTCTTCTAAATCGACTCGTGTTTCTTCTTCTATCACACCCGACTAATCTTCCCCGTCATACAGGCTTTCAATATATTCTTTCCACCTATCCGCTCTCTTCTCTGCATTTAACAGTGGAGCTCCCGTTGCACTCTTAATGTTACCACCCTTGCTTTTAATATCACCGAAGATTGTTTTGACATTCTTGTATACTGAGTCTGTCCTTCCGACAATCATTTCATTTTCGATTTCTTCACATTTTTCATGCAGCTGTTTCGTCTTAGCTTCCCTGCTCTTTCTGTTTATTTCATTCCTCAGTGACTTCTATTTCTCTGTTCCTGAGTTTCCCGGAATATTTTTGTACATCCTCCTTTCATCGATCAATTGAAGTATTTCTTCTGTTACTCATTGTTTCTAGGCAGTTACCTTCTTTGTACCTATCTTTTCCTTCCCAACTTCGGTGATGGCCTATTTTAAAGATGTCCATCCCTCTTCAACTGTACTGCCTACTGAGTTATTCCTTATTGCTGTATCTATAGCCTTAGAGAACTTCAACCGTATCTCGTTATTTCTTAGTATTTCCGTATCCCACTTTAGGCGTATTGATTCTTCCTGACTAATGTCTTAAACTTCAGCCTACTCTTTATCACTACTAAATTGTCATCTGAGTCTATAACTGATCCTGGATACGCCTTACAATCCAGTATCTGATTTCGGAATCTCTGTCTGACCATGATGTAATCTAACTGAAATCTTTCCGTATCACCGTCCCTATTCCAAGTATACCACCCCCTCTTGATTCTTGAACAGAGTATTCGCTATTACTAGCTGAAACTTGTTACAGAACTCAATTAGTCTTTCTCCTCCCTCATTGCTTGTCCCAAGCCCATATTCTCCTGTAAACTTTTCTTCTGGTCCTTCCCCTACAACTGCATTCACGTGCCCCATGACTATTAGATTTTCATCTCCCTTTACGTACTGTATTACTCTTTCAATATCCTCATATACTTCCTCTGTCTCTTCATCTTCAGCTTGCGACGTCGGCATTAAGACCTGAACTATTGATGTCGGTGTTGGTTTTATGTCGATTCTGATAAGAAAAACCCTGTCACTGAACTGTTCGCAGTAACACACTCTCTGCCCTACCTTCCTATTCATAACGAATCCTGCTCCCGTTGTACCATTTTCCGGTGCTGTTGATATTACCCCACACTCATCTGACCAGAAATGCTTTTCCCCTTTCCATTTCACTTCACTGGCCCCTACTATATCTAGATTGAGCATTTTCATTTCAGATTTTCTAGTTTCCCTACCACGTTCAAGCTTCTGATATTCCAAGCCCCGACTCGTGGAACTTATCCTTTCGTTGATTATTCAATCTTTTTCTCATGGTCACCTCCCCCTTGGTAGTCACCTCCCGGAGATCCAATTGGAGAATTATTACAGAATCTTTTGCTAGTGGAGAGATCTTCATGACATTTTTTCAATTACAAGCCACATGTCATGTGGATACACGTTACGTATCCTTAATGCAGTGGTCTCCATTGCGTTCTGCATCCTCATGCCGTTGATCACTGCTGATTCTTTCTCCTTTAGGGGCAGTTTCCCCACCCCTAGGGGAAAAGAGTACCCTGAACCTCATACAATAACGGAAAGTATCATACCATGAACACCTTGACTGAACGCAACAAAACTCATACTCCAATATTTACATCCCTGTGGGTTACGTCGATTACAATTTCACCCTCGTGGAAGATTATTTTCAGTACGGAAAAAAGCCGTTGCTATTGATGAAGAATGGTGTGAATATTTGATAGCCATTCAGTATGTCTAGCGTTAGTGGAACTTTTCGGGTGGAGAACGCGACACGGCATGCCAAGAGGACGTGCACGTACAGCTTGCCGTCTTCCGGAATTTGATAAAAAGCGGAACACTGGTGCGGGGGACAACGGAGCATCATTTAGACGGATCGCACAGACAGTTGGCTGTAAGGCAGTAACTACACAACAGGTGGCGACGAAATGAACTCAGGACTTAAGAGTGGTAAGAAAGGCAGGCATGGGTGCTCCCAGTAGGACTGTTTCGACTGTATGTGACGAACAAACACATAACTACAGCTGAAATCCGGGCGGAGGTCGCACGCAGTGTGTCACCACGAACCGTCGGAAATAGACTACTGGAAGTCGGACTGACACATCGAGTTTACCGCAGACGACAGAGACTTGCATCGTGCAGAGCCTGAGTAAACTCGGACATTGAGTGCTCAGCGGTGAATTTCACTTCTGTTTGCGTTGGTTGGATCGACACCAACGTGTCCGAGAACAGTCTGGGTGAAGATTGCACCAAGCAGCGATGCTTGAGACACATACCTCTCCAGCTCCGTGAATCGTGGTATGAGGAGATGCTGCATGTTAGTTGTTAGAAAGGAGACTCACTGTTACACGGTAAGTAAACTCTGTTATCTTGAATTAGGACAGTATTTCAAATGGCAGATTTCTGAAGGATGAAGCAAGACTCCACCTTGCTGTTCAAACCAAAAATTTGTTTAGTAATGTTCAGATCTTTGACTGGTCGGCCCAGTCGTCCGATTTAGTACCTGTAGAACACGTCGGGGCTGCTACGGAAAGACGTATATTTTCGTACCAGTCTCTGGCCAGTAATCATCATGAACTGACAAAGCGAGTGCTTCAGCCATGGCAAGAAATTGCTCAATGTGACATGTGGATGCTGTTTGCTACCGTGCCACAACGAGTACAAGAGTGCATTCGTGGCCTTGGGTCTCGTTGTTCACATTGATGCCGATGGTGGACATGAGTTCCGAATGTGATGAAAGTTGAATATTTTAATACTGCTTATGCGGTCAAAGTCCGCAGCTCGTGGTCTTGCGGTAGCGTTCTCGCTTCCCGCGCACAGGGTCCCGGGTTCGATTCCCGGCGAGGCCAGGAGTTTTTCCTGCCTCGAGATGACTGGGTGTTGTTGTGTCGTCTTCATCATCATCATTCATCCCCGCTAGGGTAGGAGGAAGGCAATGGCCACCTCCACTAGGAACTTGCCTAGTACAGCGGTGCGGGTCTCCCGCATCGTCCCCTGCACTCCTCGGAGTATGGGACCTCATAATCATCATGCGATCAACATCTCCACAGAGTTTGACTGCCGGCGCGCTGCTTCACGATGTAACAATTCCCACTCCCATCATTATATTACCACTCACCATTGGAACACATTGTAATGGTGTGTGCGCCGTTATCACAGAGATAGATAACAACTGGTCAGGGCGATAGACTGACTCGAATTCCGAGTAGATATAACGAAAGGACAGAAAATTATTAGGTTAACGTCCAGTCACCGATAGGCAACTCTCTCAATCAATGTCAAGCCGAATAACTCCTTGAATAAGGGCCAGAGGTGGTTCCACAGTGTAACTGACTTGCTCAATTTATGGAGCTCTTTTTCATGAATAAACCATCCAGTTTTTCAGTTGTATGCTGATTTGCGTCCTATTCGGATAATTCCTTCGTTGCTTAACTGCGAAACTCGCAGCACCTTAAGAAGACGGCTGGGTCGGTTATCGAAATATTGTGCATAAAATGGAAACAGTAACTCGTCAGAAGACCCGAAACGCACGTTTACACTCTCGTCGAGAAAACCTGTGAAGAGAGTATTTACTTCTTTTTCCTGCTCGGTAGCAGATGACAGGCGTTTTGAGACGGTGCACCACAGCGTGTTTTCTTTCAGTTATTGGGAGCTCGCACGAGGGTATGTTCAAATGTGTGTGAAATCTTATGGGACTGAACTGCTAAGGTCATCAGTCCCTAAGCTTACACACTACTTAACCTAAATTATCTTAAGGACAAACACACACACCCACGCCCGAGGGAGGACTCGAACCTCCGCCGGGACCAGCCTCACAGTCCATGACTGCAGCGCCTTAGACCGCTAGGCTAATCCCACGCGGCGTCCGAAGGTATACAATGGTTGTATTGAAGTAAGTGATGAGGGTTGAAATTGGACTCAAAAGAAGAAAATCTGGAGAGGGCTATGATCTGGCAAACGTACAGTACAGGAGGAGACAGGGAGGGAGAGATGAGGACTGAGCGGTAATCTGCGGTCCGCCCTCTCGTGTAATAAGGCGGCTGCCGGCAGCCCATAACTCAGGCGGAGCCCGACCTGTCAGCGAGGCTGCGTGAACGCAACTGCCCGTTCTCACACGCTGTCCATTCTGTGCGCCACAACAGCTTCCATCTCCTCCTTTCCCTTCACATTCTTAATGTTCTAAGAGTACAAGCGAGGTTTCACAACGCTCTGCAGCCCTGATTGTGCACAGAAAATCATACATTGTAGTGCTCTAATGCGCATCATTGAATAATGCTGAAATGCATAGTGGTGAGGACATGAACACCCGCAGAATTTTATCCAAGAGGGACCAAGCTTCTAAAATTCTCATTTCTAATCATAACTGATTTGATGAATTTGAGGGCGGATGGTAACACAAAAATTAAATTTTATTTACTTATTGCTTATTTAGCCTGACCAGTTTACGGGCTTAAGGCCCTCTCTTAAATCTGACCAGAAGCAATATTATTATTATTATTACTATTATTATTACTATTATACTGTTGATAATAATAATAATAATAATAATAATGGTACTGATGATAATGATAACTGACACTAATAATAATAATAATAATAATAATAAAGGCCATTTGGAATGATATAGATTAGCTTAGCACTTTTGAAGCCATGTTTATTATTATCAGAAGCATGACGAATGAAGGAAGAGGAGAAAATTGAATTGACAGTGATAGTCTGCTGTTAGGAAACAACAAAAAATAAATAAAGAACTCTGGCGACAAAGCGTAGGGACAAGTTCTGAGGGAGGGGAACTGAAGTGAATGAGCGTAGGAGAGATGGCTATTGTGATAGAAGATGGGCCATTATCTGTCTTTTCAAGTTTGGAAGATATTTAATTTCTCTGATGTTTTGAGGAAGACTGTTTCAAAGCCGGGTTGCTGATACGGAAAATGATTTAGAAAACGTAGCAGCAGTATGTGATGGTACAAAAAAAAATTTACTTTGTTGAGAACGATATTTCTGCTGTGCTGTTCAGACAGTAGAGGAACTGAGGACAAATAAGAGCGTGTGCAGTGATTGAGAAGACGATAGAGCAAACAGAGTATGATAAACTCTACGTGTATCGGTACGTAGCTTTGATAATTGTTCGTAGGCTGGCGTGAAACGGTCGAAAAATTGTACGTCGGAAATGCATCGTACACAAGCATTCTTCGCCAGTTCTAGCTTGCTTGTGCTTTCGCACGAAAATCCTTGGAAAATGGCATCACCATAACAAAGTACGGGGAATATTAGTGTCTCTGTGAGCTTCTTTTTTAAGCACGAAAGGAAATACTTTTTATATATTTCTATGGTAAGTGAAGCGACGCTAGCTTCTTCTTATAGACTACGGTTGTGTGTTCAGTCAATAATTGCCAAGTCTTTGCAGAAGAAGGAAAAGTCACTTCTGTGCCGTTTAGGATCAACGGTGGAAGGTATTCTCTGAACTGAGGAGTATTAAGTCTTTGTAAGCGACTAAGATTTCTTGCGTTTTAGATGCGCTCACTGTGAAACCTGTGTTCTGTGCCCACACTGATACGGTAAGTAGAACAAGCACATCGGCATTTACGTGCTCGATGGCTATGCACAGGTTTGATGGACTGTCACATAGACATAACTGAATGTCGTCAGCGTATAGCTGCTTCTGTAGCGAGAGAGAGTAGTTGACATATCATTAACATACAATGAGAAGAGTAATGGACCCAATGCTGATCCTTGTGGGATCACTGATCCTACATCCCTCCACTGTGACCTTTTTGTTACAATCATTACACACAGTTCGCTAGGTGTAAGGTATGAGTGGATCCACTGTACATCACTTGAAGAAAAAGTAGAATATGACAGTTTACTACGGGTGATTGGAATAAATACATAAAAGCTACAAAGTGAAATGTTATGACCGCCACCCACCGCGAGATTGCATGCCGGCTGGTCGAGTTGACGTCATTTTGTGAAGAAAGTATATCAGCGAAGCAGAGATGAATTTGTTTCCTTTCTAGCGACGATAAGGGCCGCAAATGGGGATATCCATTGACACAAGCTACACTGACAAAGGGCAGACTCATATGGTTCGGGGAATGGGAACGGGCATCTCGGAAAAGGCGATGCTGGACGCCTGTTAGTGCGAGCGTCTACCGAAGCGACAGCGAAACCACGAGCAGGCGACAAGGTGTCAGACGTCCAAGCCTCATCACGAATCGTGGAACTCGAAAGCTTGCCCGCTCTGTAATGCAAGATAAGGAGCGATCTGTGGCACATCTAACGACAAACTACAATGCTGGTGTAAGCTCAAGTGTTTCGGAGCGCACCGCTCAACGCACATTCTTGAAGATGCGACCCCACAATAGACGACCATAGGTGATTCCAAGTTGAGCCAATGCCATCGTCAATGATTGCAGTGGCCTACAATGTCATCGAGATTGCACCTTGCATCAATTGAAACGTGTCTCCTGTCCGGATCATTACGTTTCTTGTTACACCAGGCCTGTGGTCGCGTAAGGATACGCCGCGAACAACTGTTCGAAATACTCGTATGCGCTGTGGCATGGACGCAGACAGGTGGGTGCAGTGTTACACTATTGGGAACATTCACTATGGCTACAAAGAGATGTGATAATACTCGAAGACACCATTGAAACCTGGTTGGTAGGTACTCAGAGAGCGCACAGGATAAAGTTACGATTGTGGATGGGGCCGTAAACAGTTACTGTGAGTTGCACAACCAAACACACAACTTCATTTTTCTAAGAACCACTTATTTACACATTGCTTTAAAAGATCACAGACAATACCGATGAAAGCCTAGTTACAGAAAACTTCCTTCTGGAAGGAAGGCCCAAAACCACACCAAAAACAAGAACGGCTGAAGGCCTGGCTTAGAAATCAAAAGCAATTAAAAATAGAAGGTGAACATCTTTATTAAACAAACATGCAATTGAAAAAAATTAGCGGCTGAAGGCCTACACTACACGTCTGATGGACAACTACAATTAAAACATATTAATAAACAATTTTTTCTAACCAACAAATTTCTTTGAAAACTTAGAACAGAATGGCTGAAAGCCTAATTAAAGAAATATTAACTAATTGCATAGCTGAACGCCACAAACAAATTTGAAACAATGGCTGAAGGCCAGAACAACAAGTGAGACAAACAATTTAAAATAAACCCCTTCCTTCTTATAAAAATAAAGAATACACATACCTGAAGGCCTTCTTAAAAGGGTTTCACGTTAATCCTCGACTGAAGGCCACACATAACACATCGAACAACTAATGGCTTAGGGCCCGGATTACAAATTATTCCAGATAGATCAAATTTTAAGGAAAAACATTTTTTAAAAATAAAATCGATCTTCAAAATTGTAATTTAACACGACTGAAAGCCTTTATGTAAAATTTAAAAAGAACTGATTTAATACACAGCTGAAGGCCACGCACAATACTTCAAACTAGAATGAAAATCACGATCTAAAACAAACAGAACAAGTGGTGCTCAGAAGTGTTCCAAAGGTCGGCCTGAGAAGGTAGCTCAAACGTAAGGTGAGGTGAGACAGGCAGCCAAGAGTTGAAGTTAAATAATACAATGGCAAACCAAACTAGGGACGGCCCAAGGACTGACCAACAATTTAACCAATTCTCTTCCGTCCGACCCACAGCACAACGATCGAAAATATTGGCCATGGACGAATATAGGAACAGCACTAAATCTTCAGAAATTGGCGTCTAAAAACAGCCATGAAAACAATAACCACCCTAAGCAAAATATGAACCAAACAACTTAAAAGGCTGTCGAACTACACGCCGTGTCGGACAGCATCAACACAACAAGGAAAGGCATGCTGTCGGAAAACTACACTAACGACCAGGGCAGGTAACTGGGGCGTTAACGGCCACAGGCCATAAAATACCGCTGGTGCACTTCACTGGCAAGTAACAGTCAATTTTATAATTAATCACAATATAGGAAGACGGCTGCAAGCTTTTGTCGACTCCAGCATATCATACGTTGCTGCTAGCCGGAATGGCCCAGGGAGCAACAACCCACAAATGAATGAAGAGATGTCACAATAGTTGAGGTTTCATAATGGGTTCACTATCACTCGACTTCAGCGTCCAGGTTCGGTGCGCAACGATCTGTCTTTCTCGAAGCTAGTGCCTCACGATCTGACAGCGCGTGCACACCACCAGCAGTCCCGGCCTGGCCTCGTGCCGCAGAGACTTCCTCACTGCTCCGTCCCAGCCTACTCACTACTTCACACCACCACCACCACCACCACCTGTAAGCCGGCCGAAGTGGCCGTGCGGTTAAAGGCGCTGCAGTCTGGAACCGCAAGACCGCTACGGTCGCAGGTTCGAATCCTGCCTCGGGCATGGATGTTTGTGATGTCCTTAGGTTAGTTAGGTTTAACTAGTTCTAAGTTCTAGGGGACTAATGACCTCAGCAGTTGCGTCCCATAGTGCTCAGAGCCCACCACCTGTAAATACTAGCGGTCACACCAAAGATAGTACGACAGTACTAGTATCGATAAGCGCTGCTGCTGCCACTCAAGGAGGCAAGCCAGCAGCTTCGTTACACCAGTAAGTAAGGAAGAAACAAGACGCCACTTGATGTGACAAAATGCCAAAGAATAAAAGGCATGAACGCGAGCCGCACACGGTTCAACCATGGCAGCTGTGGACATCGTGAACATTATTATATTATATGGACCACCTGCATCCCTTCATGGCTGATGACTTCCCTGAAGGCGAGGGGATCTTCTGTCCGTGTCTCAAGGTCAGAATCGTGCTCTATTGTTTTGAGAAGACGTCTTGGTCACCAAATTCGCGTGATCTGAAACTCATGGAACACACATCTGGGTCACTGTTGGCCAACAGTGACCAGCTCCAAGCCACAAACCATCAGCCCGTAATTTGCAGCTGCACTGACACGTTATTAACAGGCGTTCTACGCCTACTTCTACATTATCATTACAATTAGAGTTGTAAACCTACTATTGGCTATCGTAGACAATCAAATTAAGCGTAGGCTACCGTAGATTTCTTGTCCGCCCCCGGTAGCTGAGTGGTCAGTGCGACAGAATGTCAATCCTAAGGGCCCAGGTTCGATTCCCAGCTGGGTCGGAGATATTCTCAGATCAGGGACTGGGTGTTGTGTTGTCCTAATCAGCATCATTTCATCCCCATCGACGTGCAAATCGCCTCATTGGCGTCAAATCGAAAGACTTGCACCAGGCGAGCGGTATACCCAACGGGAGACCCTAGTCACACCACATTTACATTTACTGGAGATTTCCTAGTCTTCGTCTGTTAAGATCGTAACCGTGTTTCCTATAAGTTAGGTGTGTTCCATTCCCATCGGGCGGTACATCATTTCGATCATTTCTTTTGTGTATGCGGTCATCGCCTAATTAGATTGCCCTAAAAACCGGAAGCGCTGAACCCCCTAGAAACTGAAGGAGGATATATATATAAGAAAAACACGTTAGCTACGAAATATTTTTGATCTACATAGTTATCGTCCTATCTGTTACTTAAAAATATACAGTATCTGTAACAAAACTGAAACAGTCAATGTTTAATTCTGTTTTTATGAGCAGATTGTTGATTTCTAACGTGATCATGTCGCTCTAGGAAACTCAATTTGCTCAAAAAGAAGGTAACATTTAAAAAACTGGAAAACAAAACATATCAAAAATTGCTTCAATACTTCGTGGAGCTTACAAAAAAACATGTTTCTGTCATTCATAAACAACTTTCGCAGTTACCACCAATAACAGGAAGCTCTTGCCTGTGATCATGATGAAGAACGCACTACTGAGTACAAATTAACAACAATAATTACACACGTTTTTCACGTTTGTGTCTGTAAACTGTGTGCTTGCAAAAGCTAAGCGCTCAAGCGGCTTTTCTTACTTAGAATATGGAGCTTATAGTTTGTAGGGATATAAAATACACAAAGGACGAACACTGAACGATGTGCAGTTCCAACTATGTGCAAATCAAAGATGAGTCATCGGCTCCCCATCCATTTTTTTCCCTTTCCTAGCAATGCTATAAATCCCATCGGTAATCCTATAATTACTACATTTACATGTTGTACCAAAACTACCAAATCGTAGCTTTGGTAGAGCGCAACTCTACTTGCAATTCACACTTACGGGTTTGACACAGGGTTCATAGCACCATTTTCAGTTAACTCCATCACCGTTCCATTCTCGAACAACTCATGGGAAAAACGAACTCCTAAATATTTCCGTGTGGCCTCTAATTTCCCTTGTTTTATTGCGATGGTCATTTCTTCCTATATAGGTGGGAATCGACAAATTATTTTGGCATTTGGAGCAGAAGGTTGGTGATTAACATTTATTGAAAGGGTATCTCTGCAACGAAAAACTCGTTTTAATGATTGCTGTTCCACCTCACTACCATACCCGTGGCACTTTCCCTGAGGCGCGCGGTGTGACCGCGCGGTTAAAGGCGCCATGTCACGGATTGCGCGGCCCCTTCCCGCCAGAGATTCGAGTCCTCCATCAGACGTGTGTGTGTGTGTGTGTGTTGTTCTTAGCATAAGTTAGGTGAAGTTAGTTTAAGTAGTGTGTAAGTCTAGGGACCGATGACCTCATCAGGACTTTGAAGACTTTCCATGTCGCGATAGTACAAAACGAGCTGTCCTTTGAATGTTTTGACTCATCACTGTATCGTAGATCGAATGAGTGACAGTTGAAACTTCTTTTCTTTTAGACAGGTTACATTCGGAAAAGATTTTTAATGCTTAAATCACTAATATTAAGTCGCCACTAAAACTGAAAGATCTGAAGTGCGAAATATAAAAAGAATTGCGAATATCCTGGATATCAACAAAAGTAAATAGAGAAATAACACTATGGACATACAGAGAGGTTATAATCAAACTTTCGCTTACTGAGAAAGCCCCCCAAAAAATTAGTGATCGTAGGACAACGAAACTTTTTGGAAACATTTGCGGAAGAGAAATAACGAACAAAACATTGAAAGAACACATTTTAATTTCCACATGAGAGGGTAACATTTGTCAATTGCGCACCATGTTTATGTTCCAGGTTACTAACTTAGCTCAACGTGACGACCATTCACATTGATGTCAGCCTGGAACAGCGCTAGAGATACAGTTTCAGAATCGTTCGCAGTGCTCTTCGAAAGAGGGACCATGGAATGTTGAGCTGTGACACAGCTCCTGCAGTACCTAAAGATCGCATGTTCAGTCTAACATTCTCAGACATGGCAAAAGTAGCTTCTTCCACAATCTGTGGCGTAATTGGCCGTCGGACTCTCCAAGGAGCAGCTTCATAATCGCTAGTTAATTCGAACTTCTGAACCACGTTCTTCAACACCGTTGCGGAAAGAGGTTCTCTCTCCGTGTTCCTAGAATGCGAAGAGCAGTAGCACTATTGCCAATGTTTTGATAAAACAGCTTATAACACTCCTGTCTGCTACTGTACCATAACCTTAAAGTTGGAGGCAGGTTGTGAAATAAAACTATCTTGTTAAAGCAATTATGGTATAACGCAACAGAGCAGTGTTACCCTCTGAGAAGAATTTTGTTATATTGACCGCGTTGTACCTAACGGAGGTGGCTTATCGGAAGTGAAAGTCAGAATTACTTAAATATTCAAACAGTAACAAATAATATTTTACCCAGCTGCACTGTTTAAAGAATAAAGGAAACGGTCGCCAGCCTAATTAGGCATGAGAAAGATTAACGTTCTCGTATAAGAAAGTAGGTATGAGTAACTTTAACGGACAGACACAACCTATACTTGGCCACACGCGATTGCAATGAACTCTGACACATACATATGTTTACGGTAAGATTGAAGCTAACAGCTAGAGCAGCACAAACTATTTGCAAAAATATAACAGATACCGAAACACACTATTACTTTGAGGGCTTGTTCAAACTAAATGGTCTTTATAACATTACTATTAACATTCACTGCAGAATCATTAATTGGACATAGGTTCAGTATTATTGTTCAAACATTTTCCTAGCTGGCATGAAATTATAAATGCAGTTCACTGCAAAATTATGAATTGGTCACAGGTTAAGTATCTCTCAACTAAATACTATTCTGTTTAGAATGAAAGTTAAATGGAATTCACCAACAGGTTACTTCTCTCTGTCTTTTGAATAAAGAAATTATTGTTTTCATAAATAGTGGTAAAGGATAACCTGTGGATTTTATTACACTATTAATATGCACTTTCAATACCCAAAAGAAACAAGTGCTTAGCAAGCATGAGTATATAACTTTCCATAAATGATGTTCACGACTTTTACTACAGTGAGACACAATGTTGACAAATTTACAAGAAACTGACTCACCTTTCAAAATTTACTACAGGCAGCACTATGATCATTAACTAAGCAAAACTTTATAAGTCTCAGTTTTATGAGCCTTTAATCTACTTTCAAGTAAATGATTAAATAGGTGACTTTGAAACTCCACAAAACTTTAAATTAGACTGTTTCCATCCCTGGGAGGCTTTCACAAGACTACATTTACTATCTCCCACAATTTCACTAAATCCACAGTAAATTTGAACACTCCCTTCTTACCAAAGATCAAACAAAATTATTTAATGTTCTGAGACTTTCATTTTTTCCACAAACTAGGACACTCGGTACTCTTAGTTCAAATGGAGAGGAACCTGAGAAGTGTTGTGATAGGGAAAAAATCAAGGTAGGTACATAAATTCAATTATAAGTTATCTTATATTTGAGCACACTAACACATCCAATAAGCTGATCCTTCACTGTACATTATTATAGTATTCCGTTACAGTGATTGCGCAATGTGGTGGCAACTGCATGTTGGTAGGTGGATTTGCAGGCAGAATTGCTGGACTCTGTCCCTTCTTGGTGGCGGTGATGGATACCAATTCCAGAATCGTTCCAGCTATTTATCCATCCATCCGAGGCATTGGACAGTGGCAGAAAAATCGTCTCTCGGAACCAGCACAATATACAACTTTTACATGGCAGTGCACAGTTTGGTAGCTCGTCCCCGACTGACTCTTGGTTCCACCTTTTCTACCTAGGCCAACCACAACTTGCGCGCGCTACTAAGTTCCGTTCCCGAGGGGAACCACACTATCCCTTATACACAGAATAACTAGGAATCCTAAGTGAAGGTCAGCAGTTTACATAACAGCAACCAAACGCATTAAATAAAACAGAACATTTGCACATATTGACATTTCTACAAAAAATTATTCACACAGAAATTACAATTATATACAGTAAGTTTTGTTCCCTCCAAATAGGACAAAGAATTTAAATGACAGATATACTACATTGCATAGAATCAAACCACGACATCAAAGTTTTAACAGAGAAAGGAGTATACAATTTTATGTTATGGATTCAAACACATTTACAGATACTCAATGTTATAACATTAAACCAAAGCAAAAGGCAAAATAAATCCGTACAGCATTAGAGCTATGGTGTTACAAGCTTGACGAATAAAGCCCTGTTCACCTTGTCCAGAGCCATGTTATCTGCAACTACAAAGGACACTAACGGTTTGTTCAACCCTACACTACCGTACCAGCTCCGGCTCCTAACGGTAAGTCATGACACTAAAAACGAAAATCTTGCAGCGCTCAGTCTAAAGATCATTCCTATAATTGTGCGCTATTGCAGTGGCTAGGTTGTTCAGAAGAACGGAAACGTTGCATCGTACTTCTGAACAACACAAGCACTGAGATGTCAAATTTATCCGCCGACTCAGGACAATGCGACTTTCAATTAAAACGCAATTAAAACGCCGGCTTCTGCAGCCGTGCAGTGCGGACCGCCCGCTCTCGCTGTTCCTAACTTTCAGCGACCGTCACTAGTGTCGCTTACGTGTACTAGGGCCATGGCGAACCGTTTTCGAAAATCCACTCTGCAACTCATTCTCTGTTATGATTACACCCGACCAGAGGCTTTGGAAGTGGAATGCTTCCTACGCGATGTAGCATCCCAGCAT
Source organism: Schistocerca americana (assembly GCF_021461395.2). Taxonomy (NCBI): domain Eukaryota; kingdom Metazoa; phylum Arthropoda; class Insecta; order Orthoptera; family Acrididae; genus Schistocerca; species Schistocerca americana. The sequence continues at coordinate 345,388,362 of NC_060119.1, forward strand.
CCGACATATTGAGCACCCACTTTGAAAGTAGGCTGATGTTGCGCTCTATATGAAAATCACTGACTGTGCTGTGTGCAGCCTATGGCTGGTTTGCATTGTTGGAATTTGCTATTGTAGTGTTGGGAAGTTGGCCGTTAACAGCGCATAGCGTTGCGCAGTTCGAGGTGAGCCGCCAGCAGTGGTGGATGTGGGGAGAGAGATGGCGGAGTTTTGAGAGCGGATGATCTGGACGTGTGTCCATCAGAGACAGTAAATTTGTAAGGCTGGATGTCATGAACTGATATATATATTATGACTTTTGAACACTATTAAGGTAAATACATTGTTTGTTCTTTATCAAAATCTTTCATTTGCTAACTATGCCTATCAGTAGTTAGTGACTTCAGTAGTTAGAATCTTTTATTTAGCTGGCGGTATTAGCGCTCGCTGTATTGCAGTAGTTCGACTAACGAAGATTTTTGTTAAGTAAGTGATTCATGAAAGGTATAGGTTATTGTTAGTCAGGGCCATTCTTTTGTAGGCATTATTGAAAGTCAGATTGCGTTGCGCTAAAAATATTGTGTGTCAGTTTAGTGTTGATCAGAATAAGTAAAGAGAGAAATGTCTGAGTACGTTCAGTTTTGCTCAGCTGTTTGAAAATCAAATAACGTAAGAGGTTTATCAGCACAGTAATTCAACAATTTTTCTAAGGGAATGTTTCAACTTGTGCATCTTAAGCAGTACGGTGTACGTCAAAATCGTCAGTGACACGGCGCGCGAACGAATACTCCGAGAAACCAAACGTGGGCTACACTTTTGCCACGCTGACGGCAATATCGCCGCGGCCACTGCCGGCCACGCAGGCTTGGGCATGCGCACCATACGAGTTTTCGAACTACAGTTCGAGCTTCCGACGGAACATGTTGTCGTGGTTTTCCGCGCCCAGGGCACTGTACATGGGCAACTGCCGAAAGTTGGTCGCATTCCCAAACGTACCCAGTTCTTAACGGTGTACGATATATCACCATCGATCTCCGTGGCCACGTGCCTTCTTATCTACCAATCAGCGGATGCCTCCCTGTCGTTATATACGATGGCCAACCCGAGACCTGCTCCGTGTGCGGCAAAGAAGGCCACCTAAGGCTGTCTTCAGCGACGCATCACTCAATTACCGGCTGCTACCGTGGCGCCCCCGACTCCCACGACGGTCCTATCGATCACCTACGTATCGGCGCGCTAGTCTCCTGCCGCCGACCGTCATCAGTCGGACCACGAACCAGTGCTCCTTTGAGCTACCACGGATATCTCCGGGGCCGACGCATCTCGCTCGCAACCTGACGCGACTCCGGCGCCATTACCGACGACTGCGGATCCCCTCCCGGTCGTTGATATGGACATCACTTCGCACGTCGTACCCTCGACGGCCTTCCTGCCGGACCGCCGCGACTCCCTCTCGTCTTCCGACAAAGAAGGACGGACACGCAAAGAATATACACCTAAACGGCGGAGAGGAGGCGTGGTGCGGTAACGCAACGAGACAGCTCAGCTCCGGAGCCCGTCCGGACCGACAAGGCCATGGAGAACCTGCACGACGACAAGAATGACAAAGCGACGACGGATCTTGCTCCGCCGGTATCTACTCCGGCAGCTCGCCTAGGTGCACCTGAACCAATGGAGTCCACTGTTACGTCTGCCACCGAGACGTCCTCCGCTCCTACGGATGCTGTGGAACATATGGACACCACAATGACATCGCACTCGATGACGTGGAGGGACGACGTCAACGATGACCCGAGCCACACGCTGGGAATGAAACTATCCCAGATGGAGACCTAGTTACGCCGACGCCAGCGCCGTCAGGTGACATACTGCACAACTCACAACTCGCCTTCCTCACCCTCCGCTTCTGGAGCTTCCCTCCTCGGCAGGGCTCGACCGCAAATGTGCTGAATAACGACGATCAAAACTAACAACATTAGCTCCCGAGTGAAAACTAAACTGCTGGGATAGGCGATATGGGCATCAGACGTTGACATCACACTACTACAGGAAGTACGCTTGGCCACAGTTCTCAGGCTACACCAATCATCTCTCCCCTGGTGATATAATACAGCCAGCTACTCCCATGAGGGCTTCGCAGTAGCTGATATCACGAGTAGTGGGAAAAAAGTTCGTTTCAGTGCACATTGCGGGTTGCCTACATCAGGGGAAGTATACATTTAGGGACAAACCTACTGCTCTCCTTTGATTGGCATGTCCTTAACCTATTGTTCTGCTAAGAGGATTAAGACCCCCTGGGGATATACCATGTTTTTGATTGTTAGTTTCGACCCTCTCAAGATAATCCTTCCTTTTAATTGACAGGTCCTTAACCTTTTGTTCCCCCACTCGTCCCCCTCCTCCTGCCCCATCCATCGGGGAACTCCCCTTGCCAATACAAGAACATTTTGATATCAATGTGATTGACTAATTAATTAAAGCGATCAATTAATTAAATCCAGCCTCTGGGAAAGCCCCCAGACCTCCCCTCCCAGAAATTAGCGAAAAAAAAGACTCAATTGATCGCTTATTTGGAGGGAAATCGATTGCAGTTTATGGAACATTTTTTAAACAATCTAGACAATGTGTGAGATTACTTATTTAGTTAAAGAATTTGTCACGAAACTGACTGCAGTGTGTGGAATACAGTTTGTTTAAAGAATTTACAGGATACAAGATGGTGCATGGAATATAATCTATTTATTTAGTTAAAGAATTTGTCAGGAAATTGACTGCAGTCTATGGAATACTATTTATTTTAATTATTTACAGAATACAAAATGGTGTATAGAATAAAGTTTATTTAAAAAAATTGTCAGGAAATCGATCACGGAATGGAATATTTAAATAGTTGCGGCCCTTTTTTTATTCTGATGGCGCCTGGAAATTCTGACTAGGCTTAGTTTATATTTGCATCTGGAGTCAGGGATGTTAAGGCTCTTATTTTTTATTTTCCTCGCTTTTCAAAGCACACTGGTGTCCAGGCACAGAAAATGAAAACAATTAGGTATCTAAAAGTTCATGATATATTTCGAAACCCACTGTCACTTTCTGCAGACGGACAAGTTACTAGAATTTCAGTGGCAAACTGTTTTGTACAGATTCAGAAACATACAGTAATCATATTGCACTGACAGTTAAGCCCTGCAAAAGTGGTCTACAGATCTTGAATGGAATGAAGTGTGGTATAGTAGCCGCATCTGGGGTCTCCCATGCGTGTCTCTATCTCAAGAGCACCACAAAGAAGGTCAAAACCGCCCAATATCCTAATTACAGATGAAGTTACTTAATGCCACGGACCAGATAAGGGACTCCTTTGATCTCGCAGCTCCCAAACAAAGCATCAAGTGGCGGCATTTTGTTGATCGGGAAATTCCGGACTCGTTTCCTGTCCCTGTCTTTCTCAAGAGGCCAGTCCCTGATTGTCTGTGTGAACCAATGCCCCGAAACACGCAGACGGAGGTTTGCATCTCTCCTCAAAATACAGTTTTCCTATTGGCTAACGCTGGAGACAAAAGGAGAGCTGATAAAACTTCAACGTAAAAAATAGAGCGAAATAAGCCACTTGGACTGTCCTTTCAAATTAATTGTTTAACAATTAACAGCAGTCAAATGTATCGCTTAAAACACTCCCCTCCACCTTACGATTCCTTCTTCGTAATAAAACATTTTTTCAACGTTTGAGTATCACACACAAACATTATGCAAATCAAGTGGTGAAATTTCCACCACAAATACAGTAGATCGTAGCACTAATAAATCCGAGGTCTTGCATGTACCAACATTTCAGAGCACAAACAACCTCCTCCACTACAACGTTCCACTAAACATATCTGATGAAAAATAAAATCCTACATATCACACAAACTAGTGATCGTGAGGCGCGCGCCATTTGCCGTCTACAGTATAACCGCCGTCCGCACCAGCCAGCAGAGAGACCCACACCCAAAGGCATGCATGCATGAAATACAACTATCAGAAACAATAAGTTGATCTTCGGCCGGACATGGCTGTTTGTCCTGTTCCAGAGGTTGCCCCTCAGTCTGCAAGATCCGGGCAGTCGCAGAGGGTGGGCTTACTGGTAGTTGGGAGCTCCAACGTCAGGCGCGTAAAGGGGCCCCTTAGGGATATGGCAGCAAGAGAGGGGAAGAAAACCAATGTGCACTCGGTGTGCATACCGGGGGGAGTCATTCCAAATATGGAAAGGGTCCTTCCGGATGCCATGAAGGGTACAGGGTGCACCCATCTGTAGGTGGTCACTCATGTCGGCACCAATGATGGGTGTCGCTACGGATCGGAGGAAATCCTCTCTGGCTTCCGGCGGCTATCTGATTTGGTGAAGACTGCCAGTCTCGCTAGTGGGATGAAAACAGAGCTCACCATCTGCAGTATCGTCGACAGGACTGACTGCGGACATTTGGTACAGAGCCGAGTGGAGAGTCTGAATCAGAGGCTGAGACGGTTCTGCGACCGTGTGGGCTGCAGATTCCTCGACTTGCGCCATAGGGTGGTGGGGTTTCGGGTTCCGCTGGATTGGTCAGGAGTCCACTACACGCAGCAGGCGGCTACACGGGTAGCAGGGGTTGTGTGGCGTGGACTGGGCGGTTTTCTAGGTTAGATGGCCTCGGGCAAGTACAGAAAGGGCAACAGCCTCAAAGGGTGCGGGGCAAAGTCAGGACATGCAGGGACCAAGCAGCAATCGGTATTGTAATTGTAAACTGTTGAAGCTGCATTGGTAAAGTACCGGAACTTCGAGCGCTGATAGAAAGCACCGAAGCTGACATCGTTATAGGTACGGAAAGCTGGCTGAAGCCAGAGATAATTCTGCCGAAATTTTTACAAAGGCACAGACGGTGTTTAGAAAGGATAGATTGCATGCAACCGGTGGTGGCGTGTTTGTCGCTGTTAGTAGTAGTTTATCCTGCAGTGATGTAGAAGTGGATAGTTCCTGTGAATTATTATGGGTGGAGGTTACACTCAACAACCGAGCTAGGTTAATAATTGGCTCCTTTTACCGACCTACCGACTCAGCAGCATTAGTGGCGGAACAACTGAGAGAAAATCTGGAATACATTTCACACAAATTTTCTCAGCATGTTATAGTCTTAGGTGGAGATTTCTATTTACCAGATATAGACTGGGACACTCAGATGTTTAGGACGGGTGGTAGGGACAGAGCATCGAGTGACATTATACTGAGTACACTATCCGAAAATTATCTCGAGCAATTCAACAGAGAACCGACTCGTGGAGATAACATCTTGGACTTACTGATAACAAACAGACCCGAACTTTTCAACTCTGTAAGCGCAGAGCAGGGAATCAGTGACCATAAGGCCGTTCCAGCATCCCTGAATATGGAAGTAAATAGGAATATAAAAAAAGGGAGGAAGGTTTATCCGTTTAGCAAGAGTAATAGGAGGCAGATTTCAGACTACCTAACAGATCAAAACGAAAATTTCTGTTCCGACACTGACAATGTTGAGTGTTTATGGAAAAAGTTCAAGGCAATCGTAAAATGCCTTTTAGACAGGTACGTGCCGAGTAAAACTGTGAGAGACGGGAAAAACCCACCGTGGTTCAACAACAGAGTTAGGAAACTACTGCGAAAGCAAAGAGAGCTTCACTGCAAGTTTAAACGCAGCCAAAACCTCTTAGACAAACAGAAGCTAAACGATGTCAAAGTTAGCGTAGGGAGGGCTATGCGTGAAGCGTTCAGTGAATTCGAAAGTAAAATTCTATATACCGACTTGACAGAAAATCCTGGGAAGTACTGGTCTTACGTTAAATCAGTAAGTGGCTCGAAACAGTATATCCAGACACTCTGGGATGATGATGGCATTGAAACAGAGGATGACACGCGTAAAGCTGAAATACTAAACATCTTTTTCCAAAGCTGTTTCACAGAGGAAGACAGCACTGCAGTTCCTTCTCTAAATCCCCGCACAAACGAAAAAATGGCTGACATCGAAATAAGTGTCCAAGGAATAGAAAAGCAACTCGAATCACTCAACATAGGAAAGTCCACTGGACCTGACGGGATACCAATTCGATTCTACACAGGGTACGCGAAATAACTTGCCCCCCCTTCTAACAGCCGTGTACCGCAAGTCTCTAGAGGAACGGAAGGTTCCAAATGATTGGAAAAGAGCACAGGTAGTCCCAGTCTTCAAGAAGGGTAATCGTGCAGATGCGCAAAACTATAGACCTATATCTCTGACATCGATCTGTTGTAGAATTTTAGAACATGTTTCTTGCTCACGTATCATGTCGTTTCTGGAAACCCAGAATCTAATATGTAGGAATCAACATGGATTCCGGAAACAGCGATCGTGTGAGACCCAACTCGCTTTATTTGTTCATGAGACCCAGAAAATATTAGATACAGGCTCCCAGGTAGATGCTATTTTCCTTGACTTCCGGATGGCGTTGGATACAGTTCCGCACTGTCGCCTGATAAACAAAGTAAATGGTTCAAATGGCTCTGAGCACTATGGGACTTAACGTATGTGGACATCAGTCCTCTAGAACTTAGAACCACTTAAACATAACTAACCTAAGGACATCACACACATCCATGCCCGAGGCAGGATTCTAACCTGCGACCGTAGCGGTCACGCGGTACCAGACTGAAGCGCCTAGAACCACATGGCCACAGCGGCCGGCAAACAAAGTAAGAGCCTACGGAATATCAGACCAGCTGTGTGGCTGGATTGAAGAGTTTTTAGCAAACAGAACACAGTATGTTGTTCTCAATGGAGAGACGTCTACAGACGTCAAGTAACCTCTGGCGTGCCACAGGGACCATTGCTTTTCACAATATATATAAATGACCTAGTAGATAGTGTCGGAAGTTCCATGCGGCTTTTCGCGGATGATGCTGTAGTATACAGAGAAGTTGCAGCATTAGAAAATTGCAGCGAAATGCATGAAAATCTGCAGCGGATAGGCACTTGGTGCAGGGAGTGGCAACTGACCCTTAACGTAGACAAATGTAATGTATTGCGGATACATAGAAAGAAGGATCCTTTATTGTATGATTATATAGTAGTGGAACAAACACTGGTAGCAGTTACTTCTGTAAAATACCTGGGAGTATGCGTGCGGATCGATTTGAAGTGGAATGATCATATAAAATCAATTGTTGGTAAGGCGGGTACCAGGTTGAGATTCATTGGGAGAGTCCTTAGAAAATGTAGTCCATCAACAAAGGAGGTGGCTTACAAATCACTCGTTTGACCTATACTTGAGTATTGCTCATCAGTGTGGGATCCGTACCAGGTCGGGTTGACGGATGAAATAGAAAAGATCCAAAGAAGAGCGGCGCGTTTCGTCACAGGGTTATTTGGTAACCGTGATAGCGTTACGGAGATGTTTAGCAAACTCCAGTGGCAGACACTGCAAGAGAGGCGCTCTGCATCGCGGTGTAGCTTGCTGTCCGGGTTTCGAGAGGGTGCGTTTCTGGGTGAGGTATCGAATATATTGCTTCCCCCTACTTTTACCCCCCGAGGAGATCACAAATGTAAAATTAGAGAGATTCGAGGGCGCAAAGAGGCTTTCCGGCATTCGTTCTTCCCGTGAACCATACGCGACTGGAACCGGAAAGGGAGGTAATGACAGTGGCACGTAAAGTGCCCTCCGCCAAACACCGTTGGGTGGCTTGCGGAGTATAAATGTAGATTTACATGTAGAATCGAGGATTTGAAGTTACGATTGGGTTTTAAAAGTACTATAGGATTCCTAAATTGGTTCTTTCCATCAGTTCGATTTGCAGCTCCTTCTGTTTACCGTGTGTTTACAGTGTGTTTTGATGAAGTGCAAAGTGCTTTCATGGCCATATTTGTGAAAATATGTGTTATATTTACGTGTGCTTCACAACGCCTCACCATTACGCTGAGAAAAAAGGGCTTGCCACACAAAAACATGACAAGCTACCTGTAATAAATAGTACACAAGTGGTCCTGAAAAACCATGCAAACCGAGTATAAAGATTAAATAAAACAAAAACCCACTGATGATGGCACAGACGTGCTGAAACACGTTTGGGAACTTGGAAAAAACGGTGTTTTGCATAACTGGCGGACCTTACATCCAACAATTTGTCCTCTCCGCTACATTCGGAAGGAGGAGGGAAGGTGATACAATAGAGAAACAGAAAATACCACAGAAAGACAAAGTCAAGTGCAATGTACTGAGGAGCACTAAATACGACATATATATATACAACTATCCAGTCCATAGCAATAGTAATTATAACTACGTGTCGGAGATAGCTGAAAACACTCACACACCCCACGTGCTCCTCTCCCGAGGTCCACACGGAGCGCGCCCACCCACATGTACACCGCCAGTGCCACACAAAGAGATCAGTGAACATTTCGGCAGCGACCACAGCTGCAGTCGTGGACGCATGTGTATGCAGAGTGCACCAAACCCGGCCATTGAGGACATTCAGGATGATTGGAGTGGTATGAATTTGGATGTTATCAATATATCCAGTGCAAATGTCCGTAATTTTGAATCTTCTCTCAAGCAACAAACACACACGTCCGCTTCTGTCGCGCTCACCCAGCAGAATCGTCACTTCGCTAGCCCTCGTTGTCTCGTTGTCGCGGGCAAGATCAGACAGGTAGACGCATTCTTTTTACACGTCAAAGGCTCAGCTAATCCGTTACTTCAAGTTGCTGACTACTCGTGACCGCCCATTCAGGCAGTCGGGTGCACTGCAAAACAAGCAGCTGCAGCTTGGACACATACAGTAGTTCTATACAATTCCACCCCGACATAGACCCAACGGTTTAAAAAATCTGTTTTACCCAATCCGACAAAACGACTTTGTCAACCATTCATTTCGAATTTCTCAAGTGAAATGTAGACTCCTTCCGTTTAAATGAGTTATTTTCGAAAATAGAAGAAATCGGACAATACACGCGTTTCCAAGTCGCTAAAGTATCGCAACTTGTTGTGAAAATCCTATACAGTACAATGGTATAGGCTGTATTTCCTCTAAGTATTCTTTCATCAGGTAGAACAATATCTTTCCTTATCTGTCACGTCAAGCATCACAGGACTAGAATATTAAACTCATTTTTGGCTCATGTTGGAATGCTGAGATCTACTACTGTCAGAGGAAGCCCCCTCACTTTCGAACTCCCTCTTAAGGTAACCAAATGTCTCTTAACGTAACACCACAGAGAAGTTGTAAACATAAGTTTTATGCTACACAGAACTTTATAAATTCGGTAACACATCTGATTTTGTTACGATGGTTGGCCCATCCTGTATAGGTGGACGATTGAAATATCGTTAAAAAAATTGCCGCAACGAAAGGAACACCAAGTAAAGAATCGTATATGTGGTTCCCTAGCCATCGCCTACACCCGCCAGGCGGCGTGTTACTGACATCAAATTGATAGGCTAATTAATTAAATTGATTATGAGAGTCACTTCACATGGCGGGTACTTTTTTTCGGTAGTCGGATTACACTCACCAGGTAGTTCAAAAGGAAATTCCTGCCGGGCATATGATGTTCTTTCCCAGGAGCACTACTGAGAACCAACATCTGAAGCGGACCACAGAAGGATTGTACAACCGGCAACATATGTTACACGTAAGCACCGCGCAATTTAAAACACGATCACAGTGACTATGTTACCGTCACCCTGCATAAATTGCGGTCTTGATTCTACAGGCACAAATAAGAGTCGCTGATAGTGTAATGCTTTCCGGTAAAAATGACCAAGTTGCTCCATTCAAACACATGCTTTCGATGGACCCTTTGGCGAAGTCTTTTAATGTTTATAGCCACTGGTGAATAGTATTCGTGACACTCTCATATCTCGAAAGGAGTCAACTTGGCCGAACCTATCTACTACAGCAAAACTCCAACGTGGTTTTAACAATATGTCTACATCTTGTAACTGTTCCTCAGTCTCTGCCCCAGGATGACTGTAGCTTCATCCATGTGACTGTCCCAATTTAAATCGAAACTGAGAAGAAGTCAGAACACGGTATATCTTCAACTTTTTGCAATCCGTGTAGAAACAGGGTAAGATGAGTTAATGCGACAGGACCGTGTTTTGACCACTCGATGGAAATGGGAACATGTTGTCGTAGCTTTGCCAACAGTGTACGATGTGTAGGGTCAGCTCCAAAATGAAGCCTTCTCCTGCAACACGAGGTAGTAAGAACAGTTACTGGACAAATTAGGAAGACTCCACGTCGTGCAGAAACTGGAAAAAGGATGAAGATTTTGCTACTGCATTGCAAAGCGTTTCCAAACTACATTCAGGTACTACAGTCCGAAGGAGGTCTGGGTCCCTCAGGTTAAATTCGCGTCTGTCACCCAAACATTCTATTAGCTTTATTTTGTACCGTCCAACAGAAAAAAACTAAGAAGTATAAAAAGTCCGCTAACTTCATCTGACAGTGAACTCGATATGATTATTACCGCATCTATCTCTTCCGATACATCGAAAACAAATACAGCCTGCGTGCCATCATCGAGCATACGTGGTGTACTGTTAAATATGCAGATATTTATCCACTGGAGCAGGTGGCCAGTGATCGAGGTCACTTGCACAGATCAGTGTAAAGTTTCATCGCCTGTAGCCGGCTGCGGTGGCCGAGCGGTTCTGGGGGCTCCAGTGCAGAGCCGTGCGACTGCTAAGGTCGCTGGTTCGAATCCTGCCTCGGGCATGGATGTGTGTGATGTTCTTAGGTTAATTAGGTTTAAGTAGTTCTAAGTTCCAGGGGACTGATGACCTCAGATGTTAAGTCCCATAGTGCTCAGAGCCATTTGAACCATTTTTCATCGCCTGTGCTGTGGGAGGACCATATCACATGAACTATCTGTCGCAAGAAAGTCTCCCTGCTTCGTTGTGTGATACATTGTTTTTTCTGCTGTAACTCGCTTTGTACACTGCCATACATTTTGTTTTCTCCGCCTTCACTTCGAGATCTGTGTCAGGTTCTGAACTGACATTAACACGTTTCGATCCATTGACTCTCACAAAAAAATTGGTCAGCAAACGGTGTAAGTCATGTTGCTGCTACTCCCACAACACAAACACTGGATGACTGAAATAAAAGACAGTCACAACGCAAGGAAACTGGAAGAAGATTGCGGCATTGGGGAGCGTTTCCAAACTGCTGTCCGACGGTTATTGGCGCCCTCTATATTTAAACTCATCTTTCCGGTGATGGGGTAGCTGATGGGTCGGTTTTTTCGATTGATGCCTCGTACTGCACTCGTGTATGCGATCACTGTTTCAGCGCTAGTCGTACTGGAAGGTGCTGCCCCTCCACGAAGATTCTTTGTCCTTCTCGGAGAAGCAATGCACGAGGCGGAGTTGGAAAATAAGTTTCCCCTGTCGACCTTGGGCCGAGTTGTGTGATATGGGCGAAAGACGACACGGCAGGTGAACGCGCACGTGCAAGACACCGATACGCCGTTGGGTCGAGGTCGACTGCGGTCAAGCAGATGGCGCTGTTGCAGTGCCTGCGCAAAGCACAGGCCAGCCGCTCAGTCTTTTTCCGGAGCTATGGAGAGAAAGTGCGTTTTGGAGTTGTGGTCACAGGCGGAAGTGACAGCTGTTATCCGCTATGAATGGGCACGTGGAGTATCAGGCACAGAAATTCATAACCGCCTCGTTGAGAAGAATGGGTCAGGTATGATGTCAAGGCAAATGGTGCGGAGATGGTGCCGGCAATTCAGTGATGGACGTCAGCAAGTGCAGGACATACCGAGGCCTGGACGGAAGCGCACGGCCACTACAGATGCACATGTCAGGCAGATGGATGACATGATTAAAGCGAACCGGCGTATCACCATCGATGGAGTAGCGGCAGAACTTGGAATCGGACATGAGCGCGTTCACAAGATCATCCACGACGTTCTTCGATACAGGAAGGTGTCAGCACGATGGGTGCCCCGCCAACTGACCCCGACACACATGAAACAACGCATGGCGTTCAGCCTGGAACAGCTCGTGGGTTACCATGAATCTGGCAATGACCTTCTGTTTCGGATTGTGACGGGGGATGAAACGTGAGTACACCATTACACGCCCGAATCGAAGGCCGCATCCATCGAGTGGAAACATCCGTCAGCACCTGCCCGAAAGAAGTTCAAAAGCACTCCGTCTGCAGGTAAAGTGCTTCTCACTGTTTTCTGGGACGCCAAAGCAGTTTTGCTGCTGGACGTTCTGGAGGATGCAACCATCAATGCTGTATGGTACTGTGCCACTCTGTCGAAATTGAAAGAGGCGATTCGGAAAAAGTGGCCTGGCCTACTCACATCTGGCGTTCTGCTGTTGGATTACAATGCGAGACCACACACACGGCGACGGCAACGCAAGACCATATAGCAATTTTACCACCTTCTTACAACGCCGGCCAGTGACAACGGCAGCATGCTTCCCACTTTCTGTTCATCGCTAAACTACCCCTCCTCTATTTTGCGACTACCATTGCGAATGTACAGGTAAATGACTCTGTAGGACGTCTATTCATCGTTAGTTCTCGAACATATACGCCAAAGTATACCAGACAGTAAACTACATATTTCTAGCGCTTCGATCATAGTACGTAATTTACGATTACGATTGCCGATCTTCCACTATGCGGATGGGAGTCACAGAGCATTCTCGCTTTCTTACGATAAAGTTCGAGACTGAAAGATCTCCTGGCATGTCTCTGACCAAAGCTCCGTGCTACACAGTCACCGATTTAATCTGCAGCTGACCAGCAGTAGACCGCTACAACCCACGTTTCGTGAAGGGACAGAGCGAACTAAGTCCTTAACTGCTGTCCTCTAGCCATCCAAGAGCTCAAGATTTCTCCCGATACGCGAATGTCGAGGACGTTTGCACCACTTATGGGTGTATAGTAGATATAAAGTGTTGTGACGATATAATAGATGGTTAAGAACAAGAAACGGATGGTTTTTAAGACTGGTGGAACTCCAGACAGATGGAGTTTGAAGTACAAGAAACGGGTGGTTTTCATACGTGATGGAGCTCCACAGGGGTGGGGTTTGAAGCCTTTTACGTAAATCAACTGAGCTGTCACTTCTAAAGTATTGGTCTAGTGTCTGCGGTCAGTACCAAGAGGGTATTGGTAAGAAAGAACATAAACCATGCACTCCTAAGGCTACACGATTCTGCACTTAAAACACACTTTAATATTAGATCGTTGCGGTTTTCGACCTATTAGTCGTGTGGACTGCACTGCTGTTACTATCCCAATGTAGGAAACATTTTTACAGCGTATGATATACATTCAACTTGGAGATTTCTCTACGATAAACTATGGTGACAAACCGTAAAATGAAAAACTACTTCTTTGAAAAACCGATTCTTTGAGACACACGCACCATATAGCTTTCGAGAGGTGTAGAGCACCCACTGTTCACATCCTACCATAGTTCAGAAATTATACTGTGCTGGCATCAGTCTTATATAAAATGATCGTTAGTAACGGAGAATGCCTCTTACAAAGAAATAGGCAAAAGCATAACAGCAGTGTTTGACCTGTGAAATTACAGTCATTCCACCACTAACTCACGTAAAAAAGACATCTGACAAGCAGACATGTACATGGCGATTGCAGTACCTCACAAACACCTGTCGCTAAACTTACAATCACAACAGTTATGGAACTGAAGACTCGATTTTGTGACCAAGATGCGGCAGGGGAATGGAGTACATCGCATAAATCTTCGTTATGTCACACAACTAATGCATCGCAATAGGACAATGGAAAAAAAATGGTCAAGTGACTTGCGACAACATCTCTCTCTCTCTCTCTCTCTAGACTGCATAATCAGTCTACCATTAAATCATACCTCATTACTACTCCATCTCAACCGATCACTCCATCCACTCTCTGTTATCCTTTAACACAGATACAAGTAAGTTTAGTGTTTCCACATGTCTGTGTCTGTGCATGTAATGCGGATGGCTCTCATGACCCAGAGTAGACCCTACTAGCGTTTTAGTGTGGATCCGCCATGCCTTATATTCGGAGCGATGTTGGGATGCGGATCCACGATATGCCACATCCGGTATAGGGTTTGAAGGTGGATCCGCCATGAATTATATCCGGAGCGATGTTTGGATGCAGATCCACAATATACCATATCCTGGATAGGGTTTGTCGGTGGAGTTGCCCTGCATTATAACCACAGAAATGTTCAGAGGTGGATCCACAATACGTCAATCTGGGATAGGGCTCAAAGGTGGATCAACCACACGTTACGTCCTGAGATGTGTTCTATGTTTGAAGTTGGATCCACCAGCGGGAGGACTCGGTCATGGAGTCATCTGTGACACATGCACAGTGTAACATCTCAAGAAACCCGAAAACCCAAATAAGAATGTCATGATAATTTAAAGTAGGGAACAGTGTTATCCTGACAGGTACGACAACTTTGACAATAATATAACACCTTAAAGTTTTGATGAACACCAATTTCAATAATTACTGAGTCTGTCATGGTATAAAGCTGGAAAGAAAGTAAGGTTATTTTTAATTAGCTATCAAACATCTTAGTAATAACTGCAAATCAGTACGACGAAAGTTAAGTTCAGAGTAATATGTCGGTCATAGATAACATTTATTGCGAAAGAGAGGAGTAATCGAGGTGAAAAGAAATTCAGTGCGTCTACAACGCTCGATGGAAATGTTAGTCGCTTGCTAGCTTGCTTGCTATCAAGTCCAGAGAGAGCACCGTTTGTTATAGTACTACAAACGGAACGCTACGAGATTCTTTCTTTTCAAAAAAAAAAAAGTAATATAGTGTGATAGAGATGCAGAACTTGAAATGAAGTGATATTCTGATAGTGTACGACGAGTTAATGAATTGTAACCAACGGAGATACTATTGTTCGACTCAACCTTCATCAAAGTGAACAGTTACAACGAAGAATGGACATAGCATCGAAGACTGTAATATCTGATTAGCCTGGAGTAGAAAACATTAATACGACCACACGAAGATAATACAAATACGCCGATTGTAAAAGTTGTCGCAATTGCACGATCACCGAACTAAAAAGAATCGTAATTGATCTGATCCATCGGTGTGCGTGTGGTGTGATGATTATAAACTAATTGCTAAGAAGAAAGAATAAAATTGTTCGTCGGTAATGGAAATCTCACGTGTTGGCTCCATCATTAATTAAACTGTGTGATAGCTAATAATCAAAATTAATTAACTGTGAAAATTTTAATTGAAAGAGTGACTTGATGAACATTGAGCATTGAAAGGAGTGTTTTTCCGAAATAATATCACGACGCACGAAAGCAAGATCGCATTATAGATTATCTCTGGATTTGCGTCGTGCCGTAGTGAACAATTCTGCCTAGCAACGTAGCAACAACTACTGATACTGAACCGCAAATGAATTTTTCCTCGCTTCAGTGGTGTGAAACGACTGCAATAACTAACTAACCGGGCATAGGAAATCATCATAAAGCCATAACAGACAATTAAAATCAGCAGTTCGCATCGCTGAGAAGACTGTGCGGACTCGCAAACGGACTTTCATACATTACGCGAGGAACAATTTTCTTTTAGAGATTTTCAGTTGTTCCACGTAATCCGACGGGGACAACCATCACTGCGCATCACGTCTCCATTCCACTCACCGAGCTGTAGCAGTAGCGCCTCAACATCAACAGCGACAAAAAAAGGAGAGAGGGGACGTCACAACAGGCACAGACATACGGAAACTCTAAACGTACTTGTATCTGCATTAAACGACGACAGAGAGTGGATGATCGGTTGAGATGAAGTTGTAACGAGGTATGTTTAATGGTAGACTAATTATGTATTCTAGAGAGAAAGGCAGATGTTGCTGCAGGTCATCTGACCATTCTTTTTCGTTGTTCTGTTGGGATGCATTAGTTGTTTGAAATAACCCGCGTTTGACTCGTATACAACTGCATGTCCTGTGCGTGACTTACAGCACTGTCCACTTGCTATCGTTAACAGCAAACCTCTCAGTCATCAAAGGACTTCCATCTCATGTGTGATGAAACATGTCCATCCTGTTTTGACGCATTCTGCTGGACAAACGAAGATTTATGCCATGTACTCCATTTCCCTGCTGCATCTTGGGTATAAAATTGAGTCTTGAGTTTCATAACTACGGTGATTCTAAGTTAGCGACACATCTTCTTGAAAAATGTACTGTTTATGGGAGTTAGCGGCGGTCCTGTTTATGGAAATTGAGGCGGCGTGACTATAATTTCACAAGTCAAACACTGCTGCTATGCATTTGCCTCTTTCTTTGTAACAGGCATTCTCCGTTAGTAATGGTTAATTTATATAGATCAGATGCGAGTACAAGTAATTTCTGAACCATGACAGGATGTGAGTAATAGGTGCTATACAACTCTGGAAAGCTATATTGTGTATGTACCACAAAGAATCAGTGTTTTAAGGAAGTAGTTTTTTTCATTTTACAGTTTGTCACCAAAGTTTATCGCAGAGAAATCTGCAAGGAGAATGTATGTCATGCGCCGGAAATATATTTCCTACATTGGGGTAATAACAGTCGTGCATTCCACATGACTAACATTATAGCCTGTTTTAAGTGCAGAATCGTGTAGCCTTAGGGGTGCACTTGTTCATGTACTCTCTTATCAGTACCTTCTTGGTACTGACACCAGACACATAAAGTAGTTGATTTACGTACAAGGCTTCAAACTCCGTCCGTCTGGAGCTCCACCCATTTCTTGTTCTTAACCGCCTATTACATCAACACAACACTTTCATATCTACTATACACCAATAAGGGGTGCTAACGTCCTCGACACTCGCGTATCTGTAGAAATCTTGTGCTCTCGTATGGGTGCAGGACACCAGTTATGGCCTCGGTTCGCTCTGTTCCTTCACGAAACGCGAAATGTAGCAATCCACTTCTGGTCAGCTGTAGATTAAATCTTTGACAGTGTAGCAGGGAGCGTTGGTCAAAGACAAAGGGAGGAGATCTTTCAGTCTCTAACTTCATCCTAAGAAAGCGAGAATGCTCTGTGACTCTCGCCCGCATAGTGAAAGATAAGCAATCGTAATCGTAAATTACGTACTATGATTGAAGCGCTAGAAATCTTCAGTTCGCTGCCTGGTATACTTTGGTGTATATGTTTGAGAATTGACAATGAGTGAACATACTACCGAGCGAGGTGGCGCAGTGGTTAGACTCTGGACTCGCATTCGGGAGGACGACGGTTCAATCCCGCGTCCGGCCATCCTAATTTAGGTTTTCCGTGATTTCCCTAAATCACTCCAGGCAAATGCCGGGATGGTTCCTCTGAAAGGGCACGGCCGACTTCCTTCCCCATCCTTCCCTAATTCGATGAGACCGATGACCACGCTGTCTGGTCTCCTTCCCCCCAAAAAAACAACAACAACAGTGGACATACTGTACAGTCATCTATTTACATTCAGAATAGTACTCACAAAGTAGAGAAAGGGTAGTTTAGCGATGATACAGAGACTGGAAAGCATGCTGCCGTGTCACTGGTCGGCGTTGTAAAACACTGGTAAAGTGAGTCTTGGTGGAGGGGCAACAAGTGCAGTATGAGGAATCCATCGAAATGGAACACCGAGCCATCAGCTACCCCATCACTGTGAAAGACGAGTTTAAATACAGAGGTAGTCAATCACCTTCAGACAGCAGTTTTGAAACGCTCCACAATGCCACAAAGCTCTTCCATTTCTCTGTGCTATTACGTTAAGAGACTTCGTATGTGGCGAAACATTTGGTTACCTTAAGAGAGAGTTCGAAAGTGAGGATGCATCCTCTGACAGTAGTAGATCTTAGAATTCCATCATGGCCGGCGGATATGGCCGAGCTTTTCTAGGCGCTTCAGTCCGTAACCGCACTGCTGCTACGGTCGCAGGTTCGAATTCTGCCTCGGGTATGGATGTGTGTGATGTCCTTAGGTTAGTTAGGTTTAAGTAGTTCTAAGTCTAGGGGATTGATAACCTCAGATGTTCAGTCCCATAGTGCTTAGAGCCATTTTAACCATTTAATTCCATCATGAGTCAAAAATGGGTTTAATATTCTAGTCCTGTGATGCTTGACGTGACATAATAAAAAATATTTTTCTACCTGATGAAAGAATACTTAGAGGGAATATAGTCTATGCCATAGTCCTGTACAGGATTTTTACAACATGTAGCGATACTTTAGCGACTTGAAAACGCGTGTTTTGTCCGATTTCTTCTATTTTCGAATATAATCCGTATAAACTGGAGGGTTCTACATTTCAATGAGAAATTCGAGGTGTATGACGAACCATATCGTTGCCTCGGATTGTGTAAAGCAGATTTTTTAAATTGGTGGGTCTATATCGGGGTGGAATTGATTAGTATTACTGTATACGTCCAAGCTGCAGTGGCTTGTTTCGCAGTACACCGAGCTGCATGTAACGGCAGTCACGAGGAGTCAGCAACTGGAAGTAACGGATTAGCTGAGCCTTTGACGTGTACAAAGAATGCGCCTACATGTCTGATCTTGCCCGCGACAACGAGGAAGCGAGGGCTGGCGAAGCGACGATTTTGCTGGGTGACCGCGAGAGAAACTGACGTGTGTGTTTGTTGCGTGAGGGGAGATTCAAAATTATGGACATTTGCGTTGGACGTATTGATAAGATCCAAATTCCTATCACTCCAATCATCTCGCCTATCACTCCAATCATTTCCAGATGCCCTCCATGGCCACAGGTGATGCACTCTGGCATACACGCGCGTGCATGACTGTAACTGCGCTCCTCAACAAATGCAAACTGCCCAGATGCAGGAGAGAAAGACTGAGTTAGTGTACTTTATTTTAACTGGGAAGCTGATGGTTCTAATTACGTAATTAATCATAAAGGATGGTCCTAATTACACAACTATAAGCATAGTATAACACAAGGACTGTTCAAAATCCCAGTACAGCTCAAAAATATATGAGGCCATACAACTGATGTTATCCTGCTGGGAAAAAATTTCACAGAACCACTTGAAACTAGTGGCAGATGCACTCAAACACTACCCTTCACCTACAAGCTGGTGGGGAAAAGGCTTGAGTGGGAGGTACTATCCTTATTTTTTTTTTTTTTTGGTGGGAAATATATTCAACTGAGAAAATGCTGGTATTGGACAGAGATAAGTTGAAAGTCGCGAGGTCTATCTTCTTAGCTCGTGTTTTCTATTGAAAATCTCGTGCTTGTACTCTTGTTAACTTTACTATTACAGAGATCGCCTAAACTTTATTTTTTTTATTGGTTTTACGCGCAACAAGTAACTTACTTGGTCTTTCTGCTGCCACTGCTTGATTTGCTGCATTCCATTATTCAACAAAAACATAAAAAACCTATTATTCATGCTGAATGCAATGCATGTTCTGTATGGCGGCTCCTGCTGTTGCTGCGGCTGCTGCTGCTTACTACAACCACATATACTCAAGAGAAAGGGTTTGGTCAAATCTAAACGGGATAAATGATAACCCACACAAGTAATTCCTTTTTTCAAAAACTATATTCTGAAAGCGATTCTTTCTCATTCAATTAACAAAACGCTAGAAGCTCTTTGAACAACCGCTTCGTATGTAAATCTGCCTCCAGTGGCATTAAAGCAATATTACAAATTAATCAAACTCTTGAGACAGACTGAAATACTTCTCAATTAAATACATAGTGAAACAATTCCCTGACAATTACAAAAGAAATCAATGACAAAAATCAATACTTAATCTATTCGCCTAACAATGGTTTCCCTTAAGAATTCAACTCCTATCATTATCAAAATTACCGTCTGCTGTTACGCACACACACAAACCCTTTACTTTAAATTAATAAGCGCGCTGCAAATTATAAAAAATATCAACTCAATACCAAATCCTGTGTAGCTGCTGGCGGACACGGCAGTACGGCAGCTCGGCGACGACCCCTCGCCTAAAACACGTGCGCCCCACAGGAGGCGAGCTCATACACTGCCTTCCAAACTGCCACTGATTAATCCGTGCGCTGCGAAGCGCGACAACAATATCTTAGATTCCAGAGCTTGTGTATGCGCGCTGTAGCCAACCTTTAAATCCTAAGAGAGTATTGCCAACTATCAAAGTTTAGTAAGTGTATTACCTGCAAACATACAGCTGAGGACTGTATCTGTCACTCATCAGGTTACATTCCATTAGGAACATGGGTGCACTCAGCGACTGTGATATGATTTACAGATGATAGATCGCAGCAATCAGTCGTCCTTTTGCAGGTTATATTTGGTAAATCTGGATTACAGCTACTGCCTAGCCATTAACAATGCACTAATTCATAATATCAATGCTTGTCAGTTCCCTGTTGTTCATTCGTCTGTCACCATTCTTTCAAGACTACTCCCAAACAACAGCAAACTGACATGCCTCGATTCTATGAAATAGTGCACTCATAATGACTAGACACTAGCCAAGATCTAGATTTGGCATTTGTATCTATCAGTTTCTGACGTCAGAGTTCGCCACAGATGCCTGCTCGACAATCATCCTCCAGCCTAGGCAGTTGAAGCCAGTACACACTAGCGCAACGGAAGGAAAATGCGTACTGCTCTAATTACACATCGAAGTTATCGCGAAAAAAAAAAACCAGCACTCGTAATGAACAGGTCGTAATGCAACACATGTACTGGGAAAATCATCGACCCAAAAGATTATAGATGGGCTGCAGGTGAATGTGCATTCTCCTTAATGTACGGTAGAGAACTAGTGCAATGATAGGCATTCCTACCTCTGCTCATACCTCCTCCTTTCTCCCTCCTTCCCTCTGCAGGCTTTTTCAAACGGTCAACAGCTACCGTGCGCAGCATGTTTATCCGTGACGTACCACCTTCCCACACACGCGCTGACTCCACGCGGCCCGCCTTGGGGCGATGGTCCTTCAGCAATACAAAATGATGTGAAGCCAACTAAACAATATGAGATAAATAAAGGCCGCCCAGCCCCCCTACTACTTTTCCTTCTCTCCCACCGCGCGAGGTGGCGCAGTGGTTAGCACACTGGACTCGCATTCGGGAGGACGACGGTTCAATCCCGTCTCCGGCCATCCTGATTTAGGTTTTCCGTGATTTCCCTAAATCGCTTCAGGCAAATGCCGGGATGGTTCCTTTGAAAGGGCACGGCCGATTTCCTTCCCCATCCTTCCCTCACCCGAGCTTGCGCTCCGTCTCTAATGACCTCGTTGTCGACGGGACGTTAAACACTAATTTCCTCCTCCTCCTCCTCCTCCTTCTCTCCCTTTTCTTACTATGGAATTCAAGTCCCCGATGACTCCTAAATTTTCGTCTCCCTTAACTATCTGAATAATTTCTTTTATCGAATCATACATTTCTTCAATCTCTTCATCATCCGCAGACCTAGTTGGCATATAAACTTGTACCACTGAGGTAGGCGTGGGCTTTGTGTCTATCTTGCCTACAATAATGCGTTCACTATGCTGTTCATAGTAGCTTATTCGCGTTCCTATTGTTTTTATTCATTATTAAACCAACTCCTGCATTACCCCTATTTGATTTTGTATTTATAACCCTGTATTCACCCGACCAGAAGTCTTTTTCCTCCTGCCACCGAACCTCACTAATTCCCACTATATCGAACTGTAAACTATCCATTTCCTTTTTAAATTTTCTAACCTACCTGCCCGATTAAGGGATCTGACATTCCACGCTCAGTTTTCTTTCTCCTGATACCGACGTCCTCCTGAATAGTCCCCGCTCGGAAATCCGAAGGGGTACTATTTTACCTCCGGAATATTTTACCCAAGAGGAGGCTCATAACATATTTATGTAGGTTCTGGATTCAGCTGCCAGAGGCTGCAGCCGTAAGTTTGTGTGGATTGCGTTTGCGTGCGCGCGCGCGCGCGCGCACGTATGTGTGTGTGTGTGTGTGTGTGTGTGTGTGTGTGTGTGTGTGTGTGTATCGACTATTTTCGACAAAGGCCTTGTTGGCTGAAAGCTTATATTTTGTCAGTCTTTTTATTGTCCCTATCTGCGTCTCAGCATCTGCGCTATGCGGTGAATAGCAACTTTTCTTTTCATAATATTGTTACCAATTAATGGTTGAAATGGCTCTGAGCACTATGGGACTTAACATCTGAAGTCATCAGTCCCCTAGAACTTAGAACTACTTAAACCTAACTAACCTAAGGGCATTACACACATCCATGCCCGAGGCAGGATTCTAACCTGCGACCTTACCAATTAATAATGAAGATCAGTACATATCCGGCTCGACGCGTCGCCCCAAAATGTCATTAGTAGCTCTTGAGCAAAAAAAGTCTTAACGATCACTGGTCTAGATCGATAAATAAAATATCATTATTTATTGTGACGTTTCGGCATCTGCCATCATCAGATACAAGGTCAAAGTCACTATTGAAATCTATAACTAATCGGGCGGTTTCGCAAGTTCAAAGGTTTTCTTTTTATATCTGACGAGGCAGATGCCGAAACGTCGTAATGAATAAAGGCATTTTATTTAGCGTCGGTTTTATTTATAATTACATTCTCAAGAATCGCTATGTTAGTCGTAGGCAGAAGACAGAAACACGACGGGCAGAAAAACTCACCTATCAGTGCCGGTTAGACTGTCTTCTTTCTTTTCTTTTCTTTTCTTTTTTTCGTCCAGCTTTTGGGGGCCCTCTCCGCCTACTCCCTTGACGTGGGCCTATCTCGCCACCACCTCGGTACGGCTTTGGCTGTGTGGCGAGCTGACGATTCTAGAGACCGAGAGGCGATAGCGTCGCGCTGTGAAACAGTGTGACGCGAGCCTGGCGCATGTGGCACCGGATGCAAAGCCGTGTGCGACGCTGTGCGTGCAGCGTCGCCTAGCTTTACAATTAAGCGCCGCATTCTGCCCTGTGTGGCCGGTTGGAGGCGGTCCTACCGCGACGTGACGTAACGAGCGCTGAATCATGGCTGCTGCGACGCGGCGCGCTTCGAATCTCATTAGAGGGTGCTCCCTGATTACGCGGCCGCCCTGGCATCGGCACTAAAGCGCGGTAACTGGGTTAGCCTGGCGTGTGTCGTCCGTAATGGTTATGCCGCCGCTAATGCCATACGTCTGAGAACAGCCCCACAAAAGCCACAAACCACGTACACTGCTCAGCAGAATTCCAGGAGTATCACAAAGTTTTAATTATCGCGTTAAAAAAATTTAGCTACAACCACAAAATTTAGTGATGCTGTTTTTCGCTCTCTGTATGAAAGGCAAACCTACGTTTCTAGAATTTGTAGACTTAGAGAAAGCTTTTGACAATGTTGACTGGAATACTCTCTTTCAAATTCTAAAGGTGGCAGGGGTAAATTACAGGGTGCGAAAGGCTATTTACAATTTGTACACAAACCAGATGGCAGTTATAAGAGTCGAGGGGGATGAAAGGGAAGCAGTGGTTGGGAAGGGAGTGAGACAGGGTTGTAGCCTCTCCCCGATGTTATTCAATCTGTATATTGAGCAAGCAGTAAAGGAAACAAAGGAAAAGTTCGGAGTAGGCATTAAAATCCATGGAGAAGAAATAAAAACTTTGAGGTTCGCCGATGACATCGTAATTCTGTGAGACATAGCAAGGGACTTGGAAGAGCAGTTGAACGGAATGGACAGTGTCTTCAAAGGAGGGTATAAGATGAACATCAACAAAAGCAAAACGAGGATAATGGAATGTAGTAGAATTAAGTTGGGTGATGCTGAGGGAATTAGATTAGGAAATGAGACACTTAAAGTAGTAAAGGAGTTTTGCTATTTGGGGAGCAAAATAACTGATGATGGTCGAAGTAGAGAGGATATAAAATGTAGACTGGCAATGGCAAGGAAAGCGTTTCTGAAGAAGAGAAATTTGTTAACATCGAGTATAGATTTAAGTGTCAGGAAGTCATTTCTGAAAGTATTTGTATGGAGTGTAGCCATGTATGGAAGTGAAACATGGACGATTAGTAGTTTGGACAAGAAGAGAATAGAAGCTTTCGAAACGTGGTGCTACAGAAGAATGCTGAAGATTAGGTGGTTAGATCACGTAACTAATGAGGAGGTATTGAACAGAATTGGGGAGAAGAGGAGTTTGTGGCAAAACTTGACCAGAAGAAGGGACCGGTTGGTAGGACATGTTCTGAGGCATCAGGGGATCACAAATTTAGCATTGGAGGGCAGTGTGGAGGGTACAAATCGTAGAGGGAGACCAAGAGATGAATACACTAAGCAGATTCAGAAGGCTGTAGGTTGCAGTAAGTACTGGGAGATGAAGAAGCTTGCACAGGATAGAGTAGCATGGAGAGCTGCATCAAACCAGTCTCAGGACTGAAGACCACAACAACAACAACATATGTACTCTGCAATGCGACATATTTTTCCTAGCGATGGGTGATTTGGTAGGAACCTTGGTTGCAGAAGCCAGCATTTTGGCTGTTAAGGAAACGTTCTACTCGAAAATCGACAAATACATACCACGTAATTGTTTTTTCACGTGAGGGAAGAGGAACTCCCTGGATGACACAATCTATTAAAAAAAAGCAGAAAATAGGTACGGAAATGGGTAGATGTGATGTACATTGTAATGGTACTTGAATTACGTGACCATTACGGCACCTCACCTCAACCTCTCGGTACCAGCAATATTCTAGCGTATTTCTGTAAAATAGTTAACATATTTCTGTGACAACATTCAGATTTGATTTCATTAATGTAGAGGCACTTCGATACATCGATATGTATATATTTCAATGATATTATTCTTATGTGTATTCTTTCTTTTGTCACTATGATCATTGACGTGCTTGTAACTCTGATTTTTGGGCTCGTAAGCGGTTATTAGAGAGTCAAGCTTTGGTCGTCACGTTAAAAAGACGCAAATTGTTGTCAGTTTATGAAATGTGAACTTTAACAGTGAGGAAGATATTTTCAAGTATGTTATATATTGTGAAGTGATGTTTTGGAACGAGTTACGTGATATTGCAACAAAAGTAATAAAAAAGAAGTGTAACTTAAATTCGGAGTGCTAATTACTTTTTTTAGATCACCATTGTCCTAACTTGCAAAAGTTTCATCTTCAAGAATGGTTTATGAAACACATCTATAAAACTTTTGAATATCGCAGAGTAACACCTAGGCCTCTTTGCATCCGAACTTGGAATCATCACTACCTAGATTTTCGACGATTGAGCCATGAGTTCACAACGAGACCAGCGTGGGAAACACGAAAAGATGAGTGCCTAGTTTGTCCATTATTTCAAGAAATGACTTTATTAACTGTGCTCTAATGACACCTGCCACACAATTTAACTTTGTTGTTGCCCGAAAATGCAATATTTAGCAGCGTGAGTAACACTAAAATCATAATTAATTTTTCACCTTTGTTGTGATAGGGTTGTTAGAACATGTACGTACAAACAAACGATTACAGTTCCAGAAAAACTGGATGACTTTTCCAAGAGAAAGAACTTCACAAATTGACCAATTAAATAACGCGTTGGTCCACCACTGCATCTTGTTAAGCAGTTATTCTGCTTGGCGCTGAATGAAAGAGCTGTTGGACGTCCTCCTGAGGGATATAGTCCCCAATTCTGTCCAATTGGCACGTTAGATAGTCAAAATCCCGAGCTGGTTCTAGGACCCCGCCCACAATGCTCCAGCTGTTCTCAGTTGGGGAGAGATTCGGCGACATTACAAGCAGCAGAATCTCTGCTGCGTGCGTGCGTGTGGACATTACCTTGTTGAAGTGTAAGCTCAGGATGACTTGTCATGAAGGGCAATAAAAAGCGGCGTACAATATCGGCGACGTACTGGTGTGCTGTAAGGGTGTCACGGATGACAAACAAAGGGGCCCTGCTATGAAACAAAATTATACCCCACACCAGTGCTTCTAGTTGTCGTGTTGTATGGCAGACAACAGGAAGATTGGTATCCCATTACTGTGCGAGTTGTCTCCAGACACGTCTTCGCTGGTTATCAGGGCAAGGAATTCCTCTGACTGGACCTGAATTGTTTTCAGTGATGAATCCTACTTCGATTTGAGCCCCGATGATCAGCGATGACATTTCTGGTGACGTCACGGACAGCAGTGTGATACAAACCCGACTGTCGCCCGCCGTATGGCCCGACGACCAGGAGTGATGCTCTTGGGTGCCATTTCTTTTCATAGGACTCTTGATTCTACATCTACATGATTACTCTGCTATTCACAATAAAGTACCTGGCAGAGGGTTCAATGAACCACCTTCAAGCTGTCTCCCTACCGTTCCACTCTCGAGCGGTACGCGGAAAAAACGAGCACTTAAATTTTTCTGTGCGAGCCCTGGTTTCTCTTATTTTATCGTGATGATCATTTCTCCCTATGTAGCTGGGTGCCAATAGAATGTTTTCTGAATCGGAGGAGAAAACTGGTGATTGGAATTTCATGAGAAGATCCCGTCGCAACGAAAAACGCCTTTGTTTTAATGATTGCCACTCCAATTCACGTATCATGTCTGTGGCACTGTCTTCCCTATTTCGCGATAATACTAAATGGGCTGCCCTTCTTTGTACTTTTGCGATGTCATCCGTCAGTCCCACCTGATGCGGATCCCACACCGCACAGCAGTACTCCAGAATAGGGCGGAGAAGCGTAATGTAAGCAGTCTCTTTGGTAGACCTGTTGCACCTTCTAAGTGTTCTGCCAATAAATCGCAGTCTTTGGTTTTCTCTACCCACAATATTATCTATGTGATCGTTCCAATGTAGGTTATCTGTAATTGTAATCCCTAAGTACGTAGTTGAATTTACAGCCTTCAGATTTGTGTGACTTACCGCGTACTCGAAATTTAGCTGATTTCTTTTAGTACTCATGTGAATAACTTCACACTTTTCCTTATTCAGGGTCAATTGCCACTTTTCGCGCCATACAGATATCTTACCTAAACCATTTTGCAAGTCGTTTTGATCATCTGATGACTTTACAAGACGGTAAATGACAGCATCATCTGCAAACAATCTAAGACGGCTACTCAGATTGTCTCCTATGTCGTTTATATAGATCAGGAACAATAGAGGGCCTATAACACTTCCTTGGGGAACGCCGGATATTACTTCTGTTTTACTCGATGACTTTCCGTCTATTACTACGAACTGTGACCTTTCTGACAGGAAATCACGAATCCAGTCGCACAACTGAGGCGATACTCCGTAGGCAAGCAGTTTTGTTAGAAGACGCTCGTGAGGAACGGTGTCGAAAGGCTTCTGGAAATCTAAAAATACGGAGTCAATTTGACATCCCCTGTCGATAGCACTTATTACTTCTTGAGGATAAAGAGCTAGTTGTGTTTCACAAGAACGACATTTTCTGAAACCGTGCTGACTAAGTGTCAATAAATCGTTTTCTTCGAGGTACTTCATAATGTTCGAATATAGTATATGTTCATCAAGGATATGCGAATGGGCCTTCGGCTCCGAAAGCCCATATCGATCATGTTTCGTTGAATGGTTTGCAGGCTGACACTTGTTGATGGCCCAGCACTGAAATCTTCAGCAATTTGAGGAAGGGCTGCACTTCTGTCACGTTGAATGATTCTCTTCAGTCGTCGTTGGTCCCATTCTTGCAGGATATTATTCCGGCCCCAGCGATGTCGGAGATTTTATATTTAACCAACTTCCTGATATACACGGTATACTCGTGAAATTGTCGTACGGGGAGATCCTCATTTCATCGCTACCGAGGAGATGCTGTGTCCCATCGCTCGTGTGGGACTATAACACGACGTTCAAACTCACTTAAATCAGTATCCATCTGACAACTGCGCCAGACACTTGTCTTATATAGGCGTTGACGATCGCAGCGCCGTATTCTTCCTGTTTACATATCTCTGTATTTGAATACACATGCGTATACCAGTGTCTTTGGCACTTCAGTGCAAATTTGTTATTATCCTGTAGCGAAATGTAAAGAACCAGTGCACAGGATGATACAGGAGTGCTCAATATTCGCGGACATGACAAGAACGATCATTTGAAGCAAAAATCATCGTATGGTGGTATGTCCTATTGCGAATGGTTCCGAGATAGAACACCTTTAATGTACATTATTATTTATTTTCCGTATTATTCAGTACATTGTCAAGTATACACATGTCGATAAGCACAACATTTAGTAAACATCGTAACAGGTGCTTTCCAAAGTGTCAATTAAAAAACACGTATTTTTAATGTATTCACCTCCAGACATTGTCGTACACGGCACATTACAGCTGTTGTACAGTTCACAGTAAATGTTCGAACATCCCACTGTCAGCTTCAAAGCTTTTGCGCACTCCAGAGAATATGTGTTGCTTGTCTCAGTGCCTCTACATGTTCCCTTATAAGAGCAGCAGCGCCCATGAAGCGATCAAGCAGTTCACCTCGCGTATTCACCTTTCGTTTGTACTCCTCAGACTGCATCCGGCCCCAGAAACAAAAATCTGATGGAGTAAGGTCTGGCGATCTTATTGGTCAGGTAATTGTACCACGTGATCTCAGATTGTACTACCACGACCAATCCAACGATTAGGGTACGTGGTGTCGAGATATTCCCTCATGCATCTGGTAAAATGCGGTGTTCCGTCATGCTGGAAGTACATTGCAATCCGTGTGGCCAAAGGAACGTCCTGCTCGACGAACACATTTTCCAAAAAACACAACTGATTATGTCCCGTCATTCGCTCTTCTGTAATGACTGGACCTACCAATATGCGTCACAAATTCCAAAATAAAACTTTCGGAGAAGGGCATAATGACCATATGAAGTTTCTTGCTTTGAATGAGCTTTGCTGCCATATCTCTGAACATTGACCATTCCTCCTGCGACGCCCAGTATAATAAGTCGCGCGTTGAGCCAAAGGTAGTTTATCTGTGCAGCACATGTCACGGGACCCACGTTGTCACCGGATTCTCAGTTGCACTGCCGTTTCGGGGGAAAGTTGACAGTTCGCACTTTTTGGCTAAAGATAATACTACCATTTCGAATTATGCATGCATGATGGTGCAGCACGGGAAAGAATACAAAATCAGTTAGTATAAAAGTGTGTGTATTTTCAAATATTTGAGAATGCAGTCGTAATTGTGCTTTATTGAAACACATTATACATATTAAAAAAGTGGTACTTTTGTGTTCACCAAATACACATGGCATCCAAGAAGAATCAGGAAGGAAGAGCACGTCCTACCACCGAGTAGTTGCCGTACTGAGTTGAATTGCTTGTATTCAGCGATTAAACAGCTTCGTCAGAGGCTCAAACAGTTTGAGGTAAACTACGGTAAATTAGTAATAACCGTCCGCCCCTGGTAGCTGAATGGTCACCGAGACAGAATGTCAGTCCTAAGGGCCCGGGTTCGATTCCAGGCTGGGTCGGAGATTTTCTCCGTACAGGGACTGGGTGTTGTGTTGTCCTGATCATCATCATTTCATCCCCATCGACGCGCAAGTCGCCGAAGCGGCGTCAAATCGAAAGACTTGCACCCGGCGAACGGTCTACCCGACGGGAGGCCCGAGTCACGCGACATTTACACTTACAGCGATAACTTACAATAACTTATTAAAACAAAGTACACATTACGAATCTTGAGTGGGATGAAGATGTGTGGCAAAGTACACTGCGCAACAGAATTGAAGGATCACTTTTTCGAAACCCCGGAATTCCCTTTGCCGTTTTATTCACCCAAGGTGTCAGTGTCGCATTCCTCTGTGATCATGCCACAGGAGGATACAAAATAGGAGCGCTGGGAAAGCATGATCACCCTTAACT
The DNA here is from genome assembly GCF_021461395.2 of Schistocerca americana. Taxonomy (NCBI): domain Eukaryota; kingdom Metazoa; phylum Arthropoda; class Insecta; order Orthoptera; family Acrididae; genus Schistocerca; species Schistocerca americana. The sequence goes on from NC_060119.1 coordinate 345,418,163, forward strand.
GTTTCGGATCACGTTCAAATTTAGTGGAATGGGTTTGAGCGGTCTCTAGTGGTTCCAACTTGTACACTAGAGCAAAAATTCCAGTTACGCTGCGCTCCACGCGAGTGCAATCACGTTCAATGATAATGCAGCTCCACAATGACCTTAGAGAAGAATTGAAACGTTCGTGTGTGTCAGCAGTGTCAAAGATTTTCAAGAACGTCTTCCGTTGCTCATCACACGGTGAACTCTGGTTTTCGACAGCGAAATGTGTGGGAATAAACGCCTCAGAGAAAAGGGAGGTTTTATTGACGCCATGCATGCCACCCCCTGCGACCTTTTCGTGCCATTTCTAAATGGCGCTGTCTCTCGAATGTTTTCCTCGGCCACCCATAAGAAAACGACGTGATTTCAAAGCTGGTCGTTGCGGTTCTGACATCCATCAAAAGAAGGGATAAAATTTGGGCAAGAGGGCGTGTAATGACCTTCTGATCGTGTGACTGGTCCACGGTGGCATTGGGCAGAATTGTGCTGAAATTTGGTGTCAATATCGAATCATTAACCCACCTTGAACGTCACATGAACTTCTGAGTTGTGGCTTTTTCTCCCATATGTCGACACTTCGCTGTCTACTTCGCTGTCTGAAGGGTCGTCGATCTCAAGGGTGGCATTCCATGGCGGCACGCCTTTCTATCGTTACAGACGAATATTGTACATATTTTTGAGCCAAATTTTAAACTTAACCATCGTAATGGGTGGGCGTTATGTGGTTTCGAAGAAGTGATCCTCTAATTCTGTTATGCAGCGTGATTTAATATCCAGTTGCAATATCTGTCTGTACAACTAGTCAAGTCCTGAGTCCAGTGAGCAGTGACTAATATAACTTGTAAAATGTCCATTTAAGCTCTTCTGGGCAGCGACTGTTCGGATGCTGGTGTCAAACTAATATTTGACGCACTCCCTGAGTAGAACCATGAGTCCGCTTGTATCCACCTTTGTCGAACATATGTTCATTGCGAACTACAGTGAGTCCAAAATGTATTCGTCTAGCTGCATATCTTTTAGAAAACAAAGTATGTGTAACATGAAAATAAATGCATACAAAATCTAAAGAACCAGTCGTGGAAGAAGTATCTCGGTAAGTCATTTTTGTTGAAAAGCAAGGAAAGAAATACATCCAAATCGACGGTAAGGTTAACAAAATAGAAACTGTAATACAAGAGTTAGTTCATAAAGTATTCGTCCACCATCTGAACATGCCGAAATTCTGCGCGCAGTGATTAAACTGACCCACGGCACACACTGGAGTCAACCGTGCGCGGCCCCACTCTATCGCCTGTTGTGTTTCTGAACGGCGCCGATACAGTGCAATTAGCGCCATGGGCCGTAATAGTAGTGAGACGACGCTGATCGAAAGGAAACTTACTCTGCGCTTGAATAATGACTGCAAATCTTCTTACGAGATTGCTAAAGTAGTCGGTAGACCTAGATCGACGGTTCAGTCGATAATAGATCGATTTTGCGCAACAAAATCATTAAGAAACCAACCACGTATCGGACGCCCTCACACTTTGACTGATCCTGATGTGAGATTTATCATGCTGGAAACGAAGAAGAAACCTAAAATCAGTGCTCCTAAGTTGGCTGAGGAGTTAGAGTCTAGGGGAAAGAAGGTATGTGCCAACAGAATCAGAAATACTGCATGGGGGCTTATTTAAAAGGGAAAAGGACTAATATTAATGAATAAATGCAATAATTTTAGTAGCTGTGTGACCGGTTACGAAGACTCGTAACCGATTGGCCCTGACTAGTATTAGCATGCAATCTGACTGCATAAAATAAAAATAAAGAACGACAAGGAATTTCCATTAACACAATTGATTAATTAAGTCCCCTGCAACTATAAAAGCTACGAAACAACAAGCACAAGTGTAACTGTTCTGTGTGTGGTAGTGTGACTCAACGTACGTGTATCTGGCTCGGTTCTTTCTCAATACGACATATATTTTAAACACCATTTACAATGAACTAATTGAAAAACCAGAAATACTATAATTGCACATAGAAACCAGAATTACAAGTCTAATAAATGAACACGAGCCAAATGCCTTGCTGACTGTACCTGTGAGCAAGAGGCATTGTCATTAAAGAAAACTGTAATACCGTTTAACCTCATTATATATTGACGAAAATTTTCCATTACACCAGCATCATAAATCAAAAGCCCATCTCCTTTCTCAAATACACTCTGAGAACTGCAACTTCTTCCATCTATACATTACACCAACCGAACAGCATCTACTCTCTCGCCCAACAGAGCAACAACTGCCTTCGACATCCTCTGAACTACTACTGCACAAGTGGAGGCGGCGGAATAATAATCTTTGGCGCAATCTCTGGCGCTGTGACTCAGTGTAGCCACCTTTCAATACCTTCAAAACGTATGAGTATGAGGGCCAGATAGCTTGCAAGAAATTTTGGGTTAGTGAACAGAATCGAAAGAAACGTCTTCATTTTGTGATGGAACATAGATTCAAAAAGGAAGACTTCTGGAATAGAGTAATATTTTCTGATGAGAGTAAATATAACGTATTCGGGATGGATGGCAGGCGAATTGTGTGGCGTAAGAAGAATGCGGAGATGTTGCAACACAATCTCGTGCCAACGGGTAAACACAGTGTGGTGTGGGGGCTGTATGAGTGCTGCAGGTGCTGGAAAATTACATTTCATAGAAGGTACAATGGATCACCATATGTGTATCAACATTTTAAAGGACAATCTGAATCCTAGGGCCGAAAAATTAGGTCTGCAAGGAAATAACATTTTTCAGTAAGATAACGACCCAAAGCAAAGCTCTAAATACAAGGCTTTGGCTGCTGTACAATACCCCAAAACAACTTACCACCCCTCCTCAGAGCCCAGATATTAATCCTATTGAACACCTTTGGAAAGTACTGGAAGATAGCGTCAGGAGAAGACACATTTCTAACAAGAAGACCTAAAAGAAGCACATCAAGACGAATGGGACAAACTTCCAGCCTCTCTGACGGCAAACTTGGTCAAGTCGATGCCCAGGCGACTATTAGCAGTAATAGCTGCAAAGGGAAACCCCACTAAATATTAATTTTTCTAACTGAAATCAAATTTTACGACGGTAAATTAAAAAAAAATGAGTGGACGAATACTTTTTTAAGTAGCTCTTGAATAAATTCTAAGTTTTGTCAAATTTATTACGGCTATGGATTTTTTTTATTTCCTTGTCCATCAATAAAAATGACTTACCAAGGTTCGTTGCATATGGCTGGATGTTTACATTTTATATTCCCTTCCTTGCACTTGACATATATTTAGCTTTTTTAAAAAAATTACAACTAGACGAATACTTTTTAGACTCACTGTATTTCCGTGACGTAGGGCGGAACCGCTCCCTATGGTGTCGGCCCAAAAACACGCCGTGGTTCTCTGAGGCTAGCCCTGCCGTGTGGTCCGTCTTTGTGGATTGCTGTGTTCCGTATGTTCTGGCAGACACAGCGTGCACAATTGTTCTAATTACATGTTCAGTTTCACTCACATATGCCATGCCGCACACTCACATCTGCCATACGAAGTTGCATACCAGTATGCTCGTCAGGAAGTGTTTGCTTTACACTGTTAAAAAAGCTCGCCTAAAAGTCATGAACTCTCGCTCTAAAGCAGGGCCAGGCACGGCGTGCCAAACCTCACGCATGCAGTGTGTGCGGACCACGTGCGAGCCAAGGCGCAGCCGGTCAGTCGGCTTTGCTCGGCCCTTCTCGGAAGTACCCGGAACAATGCGACGTTTTCGTCTGAACTGTTCATGAGAGTGACGAAGGAAAAGATAATGAGATTTCGCCCCAATTATTTCAAAGACTTCAACGATTCAGAATTTATATTCAGATTTCTATGCCGAATTCATATTCCGATTTCACTTATCGAAGGAAACCATACTTCGTTTTTTCAGTATTATACCTGAGAAACTGGAGCACATGATGGTCAGGTGGAATTGTTTCTCTCTTTTCTAAAAAAAAATACTGTTTATTTGTAGTAATATGCATTTGATTTTAGTACTTCGTGCTTTCTGTCACGTTATTTTTGGAAATTATCTGGAGTGTGTTACAAGTGGAACAGCAATAGAAAGAATTGTTTCGTTTTATATAACAGACAGTGCCGTAATATGCTTGACCAAATCGGAAAACCACTTTAATTATGGGTACTATTTGTCTTAACAGCTTTTTTCATCTTCAGACAAAAACGTTATAATTTTTCATGTTGCATAATGGTTTGATGAAGCACTAGTGTTTCAGTTTCACTCAGCCGCGTCTCGTCAATGTAGAAAATATTGTACCACACTGTTTTCTATTCGGAATGATCCTTTTTATATACACCACAACAACTTTCCGCCGTTTAGGGAAAATATTAAGATCATAGTGCCACTAATTCTTAAGAGAATAGCATTATCCCACCCACCATTATTCACTGAATCCTGTGAACTATTTGTACTTACTCAAGCTAAGTTTAACGCAATAAGATTAATAAGGAAGTTAGTATTTTTTCTTTATTTCTTTTTAAGGGGTGTTTCCTCAAGTATAGAACGTAGTAGTTGTGTTTCTCAATTATTAGTATTTTCCACATAAGCCGATGTATATTTATCATAAAATAATAGTTATAGATGTAAGTTATAAGAGCAGACCAGGAATCTAGTTATTGAATCTGCATAATTGTGGCATGTGAAAGAATTGCCTGTATCAAGTTATTTTCAGTGTCCTTTTTTGTTTAAAAAGTGGCTAGCTGAAGGTAACTTAAACTGAAATATCCTGTATTGTACTTGTGTGAAGTCCATTTTCCTGAAATTGACGACTTATTATAATTGTTCAGTATAACAAAAAGTTTGATAGTACACTAGTGTCTGGAGGTCACTCAGCCACAACTATAGCAGAAAGTATTGTTCACTCTTATCTCCCACTGGGACCACAACTTTCCATCTTTTAGTGAATGCTTCAGAGCAACAAAATTATCTACCACCTAGCATTATTCCCATAAACATGTAAATTATTTGTGCTTACTCACGCTAAGTTTACACAGTATCTGAATAACTACACCCACATTTATCATAAACTAATTGTTTTCTGTGTGTTATAAGAACACTGGCACTTGTCATTCAGCTAAGACGAATCTTTAGTTATTGAATGGGCATAATCATAACAGTGGAAGAAATGGATGACAAGTTATGTTTCTGAATGTCTCTTGAATTGTCACACACCATTCTTTTCTTTCTTTCAGAAATGATTCTGTTCCATCAATGAAACAGATACTCAAATATTTTGCCTCTGGTGTTTTCCTTCTGTTCATTGGAGACTTCATTAGTATTGACTAGAGGACAGCCAGCAGGACTATTAAAAGGATGTGTATGACAATGAGCAACATGAACAACAGACAGTTTTGTTAATTATTCTGCTGTTATCATTTACTATGAAAATTATTTCAGCTCTCTGTTGTAATTAAATGAAAATAAAATAAAAATGTATATGGGTTAATATATTTTGTTCTGAGATAATCTGTTTTAATTTTTATTTTCTATTCCTAGTTTTGAGCTTTATACAAGTTTTTAACCGATACAATTGTTCCTCCCTTCTCTGGTTCATGTCATGCTACTTTTGAAGCACCACCACCCGCAACTCTGTTAATTCTTTCAGTTTGAGGCTAGGTATTTTCATTCTGAAAACAAAATCGACAGTTTTAAGCTATGATTCTAGAAGTATTTAATGCGTCGTCGACAATGTGGTCATTAGGGTCGGTGCACAACGTCAGTTTAGGAAATGATGCGAAAGGAAAGTGGCAGTGCCCTTTGGAAGGAACCATCCCATAATTTGCCTCAAGCGATTCAGGGAAATCACGGAATACCTAAAGGAGGATGGCCGGACCCGGGTTTCAACCATCGAGTCCAGTGCGCTGACCATTGGTCTACACCGCTCGATAGTTAAAGTGTCACGTCTCTATTTACGTCTTCCCCTTCACTCCCAGATTGCATATAGCAGCTAGAGGTGATTGTTCAAGCCAAAATTATATACGAGATAATTACTGTTCTTCAAACATTTAGGATGAGATACAATAATACCCTCCAGTTTGGTTATGTGCCATAGATGCAGTTCTCTCTCATAAATACAAAAAAGATTATGGTTGTTCATTGTAAATGTTGGCTTTTGATTCTTCATGTACGTCTACTACAAAAGACGATGCATAAATATATTTAATAATTCAGCAAAGGCACTTTCTGTAGAATACCCACTGCTGGTGTAATGAATTAATCATTCTAAGACGCAAATAAAACAGCAAGCTAATCAGTAACACCTCTCATAATTGTCAGTCAAATCAATCTTTATGACGTCTGTACTGTACAGTTTGTTGGAGACTCTAAAAAGACCAACCATATCACAAAGCTGACTGCATTTAATAGTTGCTACTATATTGGGCGACTTCTTAATAGTTCATCATCATCAACCATATTGCTACATTTGATGGAATTTTATCTTGCCTAGATATGTTGCATCTGAGTCGAACTGATGTGGCTGCCTTCTGTTAAGAACTTCATCAGATCGTGTATCAGAGACAGCCTGGAAATTACATTGCTCATACAGGTTGCCATCAACCTGGAGCCTCTGCTATATTTTCCGAGTATAATGCGAAGGTTGTTCAGGAAGTACGTTCCGATCGGTCGCGAAATGAAAACTACTGTGGAAAACCGAAATGTTTTATTTGCAACAGTTAGCTATACTTCTCTACATAGTCACCACTCCGACTTAGACATTTGTCATAGCGTTGTGCGAACTTTCCAATACTCTCGCCATAGAAGGCAGCCACCTGTGCTTTCCGCCAACACTCAACGGTGGTCTACAGCTCGTTGACTGTGCCAAAATGTTGTCTTCAAAGGCAGCAGTTCATGTGAGCAGAGACGATTCCAGCCAGTTGTGCGCTGTAATGTAGGTGATGAAACACTTTCCGTCGAAAACGGTGCAGGATCATCTTCATTGCCCCTGCAGAGTGCGGCCGGGAATTATCATGAAGAAGTAACTGCAGTACATTTGTGTTACGTGAGCTGCATGGCATTAGGCGGAGTATCTCACCAGGCCCTCATACTTGGCAGGAGATGCTATTTCCTTGCATCTTTACGTGCTCACTGTGCACTCAGAACTGAAAAGAGCGACTTGACGCGATCGACTGGCATACCACAGACACTGCCCAACACGTCTGTGCAGAGCTTTATCATAATTTCATAGTGGTTTCCATTTCGCGACCGATCGGAATTTACCGAATAGCCCTCGTATTTACATGTTTATTTCTTAAACTAAAAAAGAAAAGCGCAAGTTTGTTGTAGCTGCTCCGTCGATCTATGGAAGTTGTTTGTGAATTGAAATTTGTGTATAGGGTTTTTCTCTCATGCTTTATTCGGAAATTTAGAAAGATCTCTTACTTACCAAAAAAAAAAAAAAAAAAAAAAACTGATCCTTTAAGTAATTTCAAGATAGATTGTTATATTATACATACACGTCTCGTACCTTACAAAAGAGTAGTTACATTTTTGAGCTACTGTGATCTTTTCATTACATAAGACCCTATCAGTTTTCGTGTTTCCTACTACATTGTTGAACTCATTCACGGCATCGATCGGCCTCGAAGTGCCCTTAAGTGAATAGTTTTGCGACATTGAACAGTTATCGATCATTTTAAACATGCTATTTCTTCAGACGATGATTAAATAAATAGTGTTCTTCAGTTGTTGCCAAATTAACCGGACGAGAACGCTATTCCAGGAATGACTAACTGGGGAACAAAGTGGAGTCATACAATGTCCTCTCCACATTAATCTGTGGTTACACCAGAGGTTAAAAATACCGCTTTTATTATCACGATCGGTTTGTGGTTCTCAGGAGCTCATTCTCAGGTGTCGCAACTGTTCTGCGCTCATAGGTAGCACACCGCGCGTAGTACACGTCCACGGCGGCGCGTGGGGGCCACAGCACAGTTGCGACACATGAGGATGGGCTTATGAGAGCCCGAAACCGGTCGTGATAATAAAAGAAATTTACAACTGAAGCGGTATTTTCAACCTCTGTTATTATGCTCAGCTGCAGATGTTCGTCCAACAGGATTGTTTGTAATCTGTGGTTAGCCTATCCTGGGTTAGCTATTCCAGGATTTATCCCGAGATTGTACAACCAGCCCATTTAAGGCCTGTGCAGCACTGAAGTGTAGATACCGATGTAACGTCAAAATGACGTGTACGCGTCCAGCAGAACATTTCGAGTAAGCTGAACGCGCCACTGAGACTTCCTTGTACTTGTGGGGAGTGGGCTTTGGGAAATCGCAGACACAGCAGCTTAATATTTCACTCTCAGCAGTATGGTCCAATTGGGGACGTAAGAAAGACGATAAATTTCATTATAGATGTTTGTACCAGGCAGAAACGGACTCAATAGAGTCAAAATTTTATTAAAGAGGAAAAGCACAACTTTCCGTGGAAGTAACCAAGTGCGAATGTATATCTATTATGCTGATTAAAATTAAAAATATACGAAAGACCCGATCATCCTCGTTGTTAACCGGACGAGAACGCTATTCCAGGAATGACTAACTGGGAAACAAAGTGGAATCATACAATGTCCTCTCCACATTAATCTGTGGTTACACCAGAGGTCTCTGTCTCTAATTACATAGGTGATGGATCATTGTTATGTTATAGATTTCTGATGATAAATAAAAATGGTTTATCAAGGATTACGCTATCTGCCCTCTAACAAGTTATATAGCAGGTTTTATCAAGTAACCTATGTGACAGGTCGTATGTGTATTTTACATTTCATTAATCATATTTTATTAACATTCTCTTCCTTATATGAGGCTTAATAAATTCCTTTAAGTGCTCCGCGTAAGTCACTGCAGACATAAGTAATTATCTCATATATAGCAAGTAATTAAATGCAGAACAATCACTAAAATAAATGCCTCCGGTTGCTAATAACCAGAGCGTTAACGCTAGTCTTTCTTCATGTTATATTGGTCGTCAGTAATTCGTGTTCTGCTTTCATTTTTCTCCACAGTTGTAATGAGAAGCCATCGAAAAGTGTCAAACCACATGTGCCCAACGCTAAGATGGAACATCAGTTCAGTGCTAAATGCAGTACCTCTACAAATTTCATGTTTCTCGACACTTTCAGAAGAAACCGTACTAAAAACAATACGTTTTGGAGAGATTTTTATTGTAAAACGTGTGTCACTAAAGCTGTGTTCTTTCTTAATATGCAATTGCAGATACTGAAACCACCAAATATGACATCTTATTGTTAGCTTCGCACGAGGTCGAATAAACATGTGATTGATTATTGGTCCCACAATCTGTTACAAAAGGCAAAGATGAAAAAAAAAGAACAGCATATAGCTGGACAAGAGCTTGCTTTTCTCAGGTTCGTAACTCGACATCTCTAACCACTTTTTTAATTTTTTTAATTTTTTTACAGAACTTTATTTATTATCCAGTACAACTTACATAATTATTTAGCTATTCAGTACTAGTTCCATAGTTATTATCTAACATTTGTACTTAACATTGTTACTAGCTAAAATCTTTCCAAAAGACAATGAGTAAAAATGTCCGAAAGAACAGCCACCACGCATTCATATAACTGATTCGCCTAGGTGGGCAATGGATCCAATTTAATGAGTAAAAAATTCCTTACAGTTTCTAATCCGTTGAAGTTTATGGTGTTCTGTTGTGAGGTGCGCCCAAAAGTCCTATTCACTATTTTCCTCATTTGTCAGAATGTAATATACATTGTAACCTTTTAGCCAGCTTCACAAGCGTTCCTCTTCATTTTGGGAGAATGGATATCATCTGAGTTGGGGAAATCCGCTGCCATCATTGCTTGGTGTGCAGTCCTCTTGAGATACATCAGCATCTTTCTAATTGTAGTCCATATTGCTGTCACGATTATACATATAAATCTATCTCCTTCACTGTTCATAAGGTTACATGTAGACCACAATGGTGGGTCGGAATTTGATATTCGTTGGAATTTACCGACTACCCGTGGTATACTACTGGGTCCTCACACACGTTGGTAAACATTGGCTATGAACGTTGCTCCATATCGCTTGCCAGTTTGTGTCCTCATGTTTCTTTTCTATAACGTTTCCAGCCTTGTGCTCCGTTACTTTATACACTCCTGGAAATGGAAAAAAGAACGCATTGACACCGGTGTGTCAGACCCACCATACTTGCTCTGGACACTGCGAGAGGGCTGTACAAGCAATGATCACACGCACTGCACAGCGGACACACCAGGAACCGCGGTGTTGGCCGTCGAATGGCGCTAGCTGCGCAGCATTTGTGCACCGCCGCCGTCAGTGTCAGCCAGTTTGCCGTGGCATACGGAGCTCCATCGCAGTCTTTAACACTGGTAGCATGCCGCGACAGCGTGGACGTGAACCGTATGTGCAGTTGACGGACTTTGAGCGAGGGCGTATAGTGGGCATGCGGGAGGCCGGGTGGACGTACCGCCGAATTGCTCAACACGTAGGGCGTGAGGTCTCCACAGTACATCGATGTTGTCGCCAGTGGTCGGCGGAAGGTGCACGTGCCCGTCGACCTGTGACCGGACCGCAGCGACGCACGGATGCACGCCAAGACCGTAGGATCCTACGCAGTGCCGTAGGGGACTGCACCGCCACTTCCCAGCAAATTAGGGACACTGTTGCTCCTGGAGTATCGGCGAGGACCATTCGCACCCGTCTCCATGAAGCTGGGCTACGGTCCCGCACACCGTTAGGCCGTCTTCCGCTCACGCCCCAACATCGTGCAGCCCGCCTCCAGTGGTGTCGCGACAGGCGTGAATGGAGGGACGAATGGAGACATGTCGTCTTCAGCGATGAGAGTCGCTTCTGCCTTGGTGCCAATGATGGTCGTATGCGTGTTTGGCGCCGTGCAGGTGAGCGCCACAATCAGGACTGCATACGACCGAGGCACACAGGGCCAACACCCGGCATCATGGTGTGGGGAGCGATCTCCTACACTGGCCGTACACCACTGGTGATCGTCGAGGGGACACTGAATAGTGCACGGTACATCCAAACCGTCATCGAACCCATCGTTCTACCATTCCTAGACCGGCAAGGGAACTTGCTGTTCCAACAGGACAATGCACGTCCGCATGTATCCCGTGCCACCCAACGTGCTCTAGAAGGTGTAAGTCAACTACCCTGGCCAGCAAGATCTCCGGATCTGTGCCCCATTGAGCATGTTTGGGACTGGATGAAGCGTCGTCTCACGCGGTCTGCACGTCCAGCACGAACGCTGGTCCAACTGAGGCGCCAGGTGGAAATGGCATGGCAAGCCGTTCCACAGGACTACATCCAGCATCTCTACGATCGTCTCCATGGGAGAATAGCAGCCTGCATTGCTGCGAAAGGTGGATATACACTGTACTAGTGCCGACATTGTGCATGCTCTGTTGCCTGTGTCTATAGCCTGTGGTTCTGTCAGTGTGATCATGTGATGTATCTGACCCCAGGAATGTGTCAATAAAGTTTCCCCTTCCTGGGACAATGAATTCACGGTGTTCTTATTTCAATTTCCAGGAGTGTATTTCATTTACGTTTGTCAATTTCTCATCAGGTGCTGTAACTTGCGTATAACAGTATCAACGAAACCGTTCGGTATACGATTGACGATGATAGGTGGAGTCAGGCAACCTGGCATTACTTCAGTTAAAAAATGTGCGATTTGGCTAGTAGGCGTATTTCTCTACTGTTTACGCGTCTTGCTGAGGCTCAGGCGATTCTGGACCGTGTAGGCTGCAGATTCCTCGACGTGCGCCTTAGAGTGGTTGGGTTTCGGTTGCTGCTCAGTAGGTCAGGAGTCCACTACACGCGGGAGGCTGGCATACGGGTAGCAGGGGCTGTGTGGCGCGGACTGAGAGGTTTTTTAGGTTCGAGGACTTCTGTCTCAAAGGGAGCAGGTCGAACACAGGAAGAACGCAGATCCAGTAACCATTAGTATAAAAACTGTAAATTGTCGTAGCTGTGTTAGGAAAATACCTGAGCTCCAAGCGCTAACAGAAAGCACTGATGCTCAAATCGTTATACACACTGAAAGCGAGCTAAAGCCGGAGATTAGTTCCCGTGGTGTGTTTTTTCTGTTATTTTGTAGCGAAATTGAAATACTTATTTCCTGTGAGTATGGGCAGAGATCAGTCTTGGCAACCGTAATAAAATAATAATTGGATTCTTTTACCGACCTCGCAACTCACATGATACAATTGAGTCGCTTAGATGCAAAACTGTCCATGTCCACTTTTTAAAAAAACTGAGATGACAACTCTGGATTGTAGAGCATGACATTTTACACATGCTTGAAATACTATTTATGCTCAAAGTTCTCCATGTCCTATGGAAAACAGCTCACGAAAAGTGTGGTTAGATTCAAAACTATCCATGTCCATCAGTAAGTTGGGTGCAAAACTTGCCTTGTCCCTTTTGAGAAATCGCATTGAAAGCTGGGGTCATGTGACTGCAGTGCAAGATGCCTACCACAAGCATGTAAACATTGTACTTGCGTGGTCTCTTACAGCTGTTTAATCTGAAAGTTATACACATTTTTCATCTAAGTAAATTATAAATTGCCGGCCGGAGTGGCCGAGCGGTTCTAGGCCCTACAGTCTGGAGCTGCGCGACCACTACGGTCGCAGGTTCGAATCCTGCCTCGGGCATGGATGTGTGTGATGCCCTTAGGTTAGTTAGGTTTAAGTAGTTCCAAGTACTAGGGGACTGATGACCTCAGTAGTTAAGTCCCATAGTGCTCAGAGCCATTTGAACCATTTGAATTGGTTCCCGGGTTCGATTCCCGGCGGGGTCAGGGATTTTCTCTGCCTCGTGATGGCTGGGTGTTGTGTGCTGTCCTTAGGTTAGTTAGGTTTGAGTAGTTCTAAGTTCTAGGGGACTTGTGACCACAGCATTTGAGTCCCATAGTGCTCAGAGCCAACCATTTGAATTTTGAAATTATAAATTACGGAACATAAGCAGGGCATGACAGAAAGACAATCTGACCGTTTTAGAAAGCAGGTACGCCGCGAAGACCAGTGGAAACGAAATATGGCAAAATTGAAGAGGTATGTATTATTTTTGTCTTTACATCATGCAGTAAATGGTGGAAATCTGAACATTAGAATAACAGTTCAGGGTGTTAAGAAAAAATGTATACCCTATTAATCGTATTTGTGTGAAAGTAATAAATAGGTGTGTTGACTATTATTATTGACATGACCTAACATTGATCTATGAATAACTTTTTGTTTATATGTGTGATTTCAGATGTTCGTCAAAAGGACTTCCTGAGTATCCAAAATGTGGTCATCGAGTCCGATGGGACTGTGCTAGCCTGACAATGACGGACATTAAGTCTTTTCATACCAGCTACTACGCAAAGTGTGATAAAATTTACCAAGATAATTTCCTTCTGAAATACATGAGTATCAAGACACCTTCGAGATCTCGTTGTAGGGGAGAAAGACAAATCAACAGAGGAAAGACAATCTCTTATTTCGTACGAAAGAAAGTACCTGGTGGGTCAGTGAAAGTGAAGGTATGTCGTGAAACATTTTTGAACATTCTTGGTGTTTCAAAAGCAAGAGTGCAAAACATCGCACGCCATCACCTCAAGACTGGAGATATTGCTAAGGAGAGAAGAGGAGATGATCGCCAGACGACGAAGAATGAGCCCAAACGACAGGAAGTAATTGCTCATATAAAAAGGTATGTTCCAACTGAGTCACATTACTGCAGGGAGAAAAGCTGTCGCGTGTATTTACCTGCGACTCTCAACAATAGAAAGATGTGGCGACATTACAATTCCGTGGCTACTCCTGAAAAGCGAGTCTCGCAGAATTTTTTTAGGAACATATTTAATACAAAATTTAACATTTGATTTGGGTCTCCAAAAACAGATGTTTGTTCCATGTGCTGCAGACTTTTGGAGCAGGTCAAAACTGAAAAGTGTGACGTTAAGAAAGCTCAACTTATGGGTCGAAAGAGACTTCATAACCTTAAAGCAAACAGTTTCTGTTCACTGCTGAAGGAAAAGCAAGACAACCTTCTAACAATGTCCTTTGACTGCCAAAAGAATTTACCCTTGCCAAAAATACCTGATCAGAGTGTCTATTACAGTAGGCAATTATACCTATACAATTTTGCCATTGTAGTAGGTTTTTCTAAATCAGAGCTTCCCAAAGTGTGGTCCGCGGACCCCTTAGGGGTCCGCCGGCTCTTTCTAGGAGGACCGCGGCCACACTTCACCAAATCGTATAAAATAATGAGTAAAATTATTGAATAAAAATGTAAAAATCAAATTCATCACTATTTCTTTCGTGTGAAAAAGAATGTGTACTTTTACTTCAGGTCGTATTCCCAAGCAGCCTTTGCGGTTTCTAAGTGAGAACGCATACACAGCTTAGTGCCGGAGAATGCGGCTTCTCTGATCGACTGTTTCGCAACAATACGGGGGTCGTTTGTGCGCCGGCTCACGGCAGTAGACGCTCTGAAACCTTTTACGCATGCGCGGAGCGGGCTTTGTCGACCAATCACAGCTCTCGCTGGCACGTATGCGGCCCCAGGCATCATTAAATGTTAAACTTGCTATTTCATACGTCGATTTTTGACCTTCAAGTTGTTTTCATTCATCTCTAAACCAAAGACTATTGATACTTCGGGGGGGGGGGGGGTGTCATTGGGAACAGACTAGGGGTCCGCCATAGATTTTCGACTGAAGAAGGGGTCCACCAGCTGAAAAGGTTGGGAAGCCCTGCTCTAAATCAAACTTAACCACTAATAATGTCTTCATGTACACTTGGCTTGAACATGGAAGTAAGAAGGGGTCAAATGAAATATGTTCAGCTCTTGACCACCGATTGTGCCATACAGACATGAGCAACGTACAAACTTCGAGATTAGTTGCCGGTGGATGCCCTGGGCAAAATAAGAACACAATAGTTGTCTCAATGCTGTGTCACTGGATGTACAAACATGCGCCAGGCGTAAACAAAATAGAAGTTATTTATCCTGTAACTGGACATTCATTCATGCCTCCTGATAGTTTTTGGGCTCATCGAAAGGCATCTGCGGAAACGAGAAGTGATAGTTCAGCCATCGGAGTACCATACCATATTGGAACAGTATGGGACCCTTCACATTCGAGGAAGAGACTGGAAGGTAGTTGACTGGAAAGGAGCCATTCAAAACATCACTAAACCCGCAGCATCATTCCCCATTCAGAAAACGAAAGTAAAACGAGTGATCATCATCCGTGATTCTCAGAATGCCATAAAAGTCCAAGGGGAGCCTAATTATAATTCTGAAATCAACCTACCAGTGTCCGTATGCAAACGTGGGAAACACTTAGAACACATAAACTCGAGCTGCATTACGAACACGGTTGTTCCTATTAATGAAAAGAAACTGGAGGATATTTCAAAATTCCTCGAGAAACACTATGGTGAGTCCTGGAGGGAACGTGAGTCCCTGTCGTGGTACATGACATTACTAGGTTCCAGCGGGTCAGGGGCATCAGTTGAATCAGAATGCCTAGCAGGAGAAGATGAAGACATTGTTCCAGATATGATGTATTAAGTGGATTGCAGTTTGTCAGTTGTTACACCATGTACCTTCAGAAATATTAAAAGAAATTAAAACTGAACACACAGTTTTATGTTCACCCATATCCTCTCCTCATGTGCAACTAATCAGGTTCAAAACTGTCCATGTCCATTTCAGTCACATGCAAAAGTGGCCATCTGCAAAGTCAGATGCAAAACTGTCCAAGTCCATTTTTATTTTGCTTATTTCTAACATGCATTGAGTTCCTGATTTTTTTTTCAATAGCCCAAATGGTTTTGTACTAATCCATACTTACGTATACAACATTCAGTGTAGGGCAGTGTGTATTTACCCAGTGAAAACAGTTTTTCCACTTTTTCTCAAAACCGGTTATGGAGGACATGGACAGTTTTGCATCTAGGCGACTCAATTGCTGAAAGCTACAAATAAAACTTGAGTTTAATTTCAAACACGTACCCGACTCATGCAATTATAGTTTGTGGTGACTTTAATTTATCCTCGATATGTTGGCGAAAATACATGTTTAAATCTGGAGGTACGCATGAAACATCATCCGAAATTGTGAAAAACGAATTCTCTGAAAATTACTTCCAGCAATTAGTTCATAGGGCCACGCAAATAGTAAACGGTTGTGAAAACACACTTTACCTCTTAGCAACAAATAATCCTGAGCTAATAACGAACATCAAAATGGTACAGGGATTAGTGAACACAGGGTTGCCGAAGCGACATTGAATATTGTTACCACCAAATCCTCCAAAAATTAACGAAAAATATACCTATTCAAAAAAGCAGATAAAAGTTCACTTCGAAATTCTATCGGCGACAGTGTAGCCAATGCAGAGTTACTAAGCAAAGTCTTCCGAAATTCCTTCGCCAAAGAAGACTAAGCAAATATTTCAGAATTAAAATCAAAAATAGCTGCCAGCAAGAGTAACTTAGTATTGTGTTCGAACGTTAGGAATTATATCAAAGAGAACGGTCTATTGACCACAGTCAACGCGGATTTACAAGACATCGTTCTTGAGAAACAGAACTAGTTCTTTACTCACGCTAAGTGTTCAGTACTATTGACATGGGATTACAAATGTATTTCCGCATTTCTAGACTTCCAGATTGACTTTGACGCTGTAGTACACAAGCGGTTTGTAGTGAAATTTCGTGCTTATGGAATATAGTCTCAGTTATATGACAGGATTTATGATTTCCTATCGGATAGGTCACATTTCGTAGTAATTGACGGAAAGTCATCGAGTAAAACAGAATTGATTTGTTGCGTTCCCCAAGGTAGTGTTATAGATACTCCACTGTTCCTTGCCTATATAAACGATTTAGGTAACAATCTGAGCAGTCGTCCTAGATTGTTTGCAGATGACGCTGTAGTTTATCGACTAGTAAAGTCGTCAGAACATCAACACAAATTGCAAACGATTTAGAAAAGATATCTGTATGGTACCAAAATTGGCAATTGACCGTAAGTAACGAAATGTGTGTGGCAATTCACATGAGTGCTAAAAGGAATCCGTTAAACTTCTGTTACACGTAAATACAGTCAAATCTAGAGGCCGTGATTTCAACTAAATTACTAGGAATTACAATTACGAACAAAAATTGGAAAGAACACACAGAAAATGTTGTGGGGAAGCAAAACTGTTTTTCATTGGCAGAACACTCAGAACATGTAACAGATCTACCAAAGAGATTGCCTACACTACTCTTGTCCGTCCTCTTTTGGAGTACTTCTGCGAAATGTGGGATTCTTACCAGATAGGATTGACGGAGTACACCTTGAAAGTTCGAAGAAGAGCAGCACTTTTTGCACTATCGCGCAACAGGGCAGGAAGTTTCACTGACAGTCCGCAGCTCGTGGTCGTGCGGTAGCGTTCTCGCTTCCCGCGCCCGGGTTCCCGGGTTCGATTCCCGGCGCGCTCAGGGATTTTCTCTGCCTCGTGATGACTGGGTGTTGTGTGCTGTCCTTAGGTTAGTTAGGTTTAAGTAGTTCTAGGGGACTGACGACCATAGATGTTAAGTCCCATAGTGCTCAGAGCCATCTGAACCATTTTGAACCAGTTTCACTGACATGATACAGGATTTGGGGTGAACATCATTAAAATAAAGGCGTTTTTCGTTGTGGCGGAATCTTTTCACGAAGTTTCTATTAGCAACTTTCTCCTGCGAATGCGAAAATATTTGGTTGACGCCGATCTATATCGGGAGAAACGATCATCATAATAAAATAAGGGAAATCAGAGCTCGCTCGGAAAAATATAGGTGTTAGTTTTTTCTGCACGCTGTTCGAGATTGGAATAACAGAGAATTATTGTGGAGGTAGTTCGAGGAACACTTTTCCAGGAAATTGAATGTGATTTGCAGAATATCCATGTAGATGTAGATGTGGATGTAGATGTACGAGGTTTGTCCGGAAAATACGTATAAAAGTTGAATAATGTCTTTATGTTACAAGTTGCAGTCACCGCCAGGTGGGACTACTGCTGTAATCAATCCCATCAACGCTCAGTTCGAGTCAGAGCACTCTGCGTGAAGGTAGGAGTGTGCGACAGCTTGTTGACAGTTACCCTTCTTCACCTGCCGTCGGCATGGAGCTCTCTCTGATTGAGGAACAGCGGTCAACGTCGTTTCTTGCAAAGCTAGGCAAGAATGGCCGTGAGATTTTTGAGTGTTTGAAACAGGTTTACGGAGACAAGTCTCTGAAGGAACCAACCGTGAACAAGTGGTTAAAAAGTTCCGGGATGGCCGAGAAGAAGTGAACGATGACCCTCGCTCAGGATGCCCGTCGACATCGAGTTCCGATGCAAATGTTGAACGAATTCGGGCATGTGTTCTTAAAGACCGTAGATTGACAATCAGAATGATTGCTGACGAGCTGTCAATCCCCAAAACAATCGTTCACGAAATCCTGACACAAAAACTTGAAATGAAGAAATTGTGTGCGAAAAGCGTACGGAAGCTCTTGACGCCAGAACAGAAAGCAAAGAGGGTTGAGTGCTGTGAGGATTGGTTGGAAGCAGAGGAACGAGGGGGCTTTCTCAACCGAGTCTTCCCTGGAGACGAGTCCTGGTTTTACGAATTCGATGTGGAGCTCAAATCTCAAAGCAAAATAAAGGTTCAATGTGAAAACAATGTTGACTGTTTTCTTTGATTCTAGGGCCGTTGTTCACAAGGAATTTGTCCCTCCCGGCCAGAGAGTGAACGGAAATTTTTACGTTGAAGTTCTGACACGTCTCAGAGCTCGTGTGGCCCGAGTTCGACCAGAGTTGGAAAAATGGGGCAGGTGAATCCTTCATCACGACAATGCGCCCGCTCACACGTCGCTCGTTGTGCGCGAGTTTTGAGCCCGAAGCTCAATCACCGTGACAGACCACCCGCCTTATTCACCCGATATAGCCCCGTGTGACTTCTTCATGTTCCCGAAATGCAAAATGGTGCTTCGGGAGCGGCAGTTGGGAGATGTGGAAGCCATCAAGGCGGAATCGACACGGCAACTGAACATCACAACTGAAGACTTTCAGCAATATTATCAACAGTGGAAACGGCGTTATCAGAAGTGTATCGCGTCTCAGGGCGAGTACTTTGAAGGAGATCATATTGTAATACCTGAATAATTGTAAAATAAAGTTATTATTCAACTTTTATACGCATTTTCCGGACAAACCTCGTATAAGCCCATTGCTTTTTTGTGAGGTTGAGACCACCCTTTTTAGGTGCTGGCGTCAGCGTGTTATATTGGACATAGCTTATAAAATGATCTAGCACCGACATAATTCTTTGGTGATGTCTCGAGGTTGTGGGAGGAGCTGGGCCACATGGTGAATGCGTGCGTTGACGAACATTGTTGATCTTAGGATATCCTGCTGGCTTTTACCGACAATGGGTCATTAATTGACATTTAATGATAGGAATTTGTGCCAATGGTGTCGTGTTTCTGATACATCTTCACTGCTCCATTCTCTTGAAACGGCACACTGCAAATTATAATACAAAAAAGCAAAACGCGGCGAAACCAATAAGGCGAATGTCGCATCGAGTGACACGTCGGTGTGACGTCACTTCCCACAATGGCTGCTACTAGGCGGACGGATAGGAGGAGCCGCGCAGGCTTTAACGTTTGCTAAGCCGGTGTCCACACCCAGCGTGCCGGGTCAGCCAGCGGGTCGGCGCACCAGTCGGACTCAAACACAAAGGCGGGCACTGCGCGTATTCAGGAATTTCCAGGAAATATAAGTGTCCCGTCGCGAAACTCGCTCGCATGTGGCCAGCTATTTGGGTCGCTAGAGCCTAAAGAAATCGTGTGTAATATGGAATTAGTAAAGGGACTCGTACTATTTCTTAGGGTACCTGTTGGCTTTGCTAAAATCACAGTGTGAGAAAGTGCACAGTAAACTCATTTCAGTACGGGAAACAGTGGGCTAAGACCACTGTTGTTTTTGTCTGCCTGCATTAACCAAGTGTGGTCTAAGGCGCTGCAGTCATGGACTGTGCGGCTGGTCCCGGCGGAGGTTCGAGTCCTCCCTCGGACATGGGTGTGTGTGTGTTTGTCCTTAGGACAATTTAGGTAAAGTAGTGTGTAAGCTTAGGGACTGATGACCTTAGCAGTTAAGTCCCATAAGATTTCACACACATCTGAACATTAACCAAATGAAGGCTTCAATACAGTAAGCAGATTCAAATGGATACAGGGTGCACTAGTTATCCATGTACGTCGTTTCTTGCGTGAAAGCTGCATCTAACCAGGCTGTGCATCAAAAACTACAACAATGAACGACATCTTTACAACAAATTTCATTTTACGGATACTCGTGTTGTTTTGCTCATCAAGGCGGAGGTGGATTTAGAGTAGTTTCCCAGTCCACTCGCTTCATTGCAGCATAACTGTTACACTCAACATTAGAAAAGGTACGCCTTATATACTAATATCTAGGTTGGCACCTGCGATTCTTTCCTTCTGTCATCCCTTCAAATACATTTCTCAGTAACATCTCGTGCCGTGATACCTCTCTAACTGTTTTCACCCATCGTTTCATTAAATTCTTTATTATGCTTGTTTTTTTCTCATTGACTCTATACAGAATATGGAACGTTCTTTCTCTTCTGTGGTCCCAGAGCTTCTGTAGTGACTGGTGAAGTTGCCTCGCGGCTGTGGCCAGAGTCCGAGAAGTCACAGCGTCGTTCGGTGCGCAGGTCAAATCATGCCACGTATTGCTCTGCAAAAGACTTCCTCCCAAACATTTGTTGGCGGACCTGGTTGATTTCTAGGCCTGCTGTAGCTACGCCAGAAAGTCAAACAAGGGTCGCCGGCCTCGCCTTAAAACCCGCGAGACTACTTTAAAACGGGCACTCCGCTATACTACCAATCACTGCCCTGATGCCATCTGACTATCTTCAGAATAGGAACTGACAACTGAACAACGCATCAGTCACCACCACCGTCGCACAGCCGGTTCCTGCCATCTCTTCTGCAAACAATAAAAATGTCGTGTGACTAGGGCCTCCCGTCGGGTGGACCGTCCGCCGGATGCAAGTCTTTCAATTTGACGCCACTTCTGCGACTTGCGCGTCGATGGAGATAAAATGATGAAGATTAGGGCAACACAACACCCAGCCCCAGAGCGGAGAAAATCTTCGATTGACATTCTGTCGCGCTGACCACTATTTTTTTCATTTTTCTCGATATAGTTAGTTGCGTTTGGTCTGGGCGGACGTCGCAAGACATCCGTTCAAGTTGATCGTTGATTCCTTGACTCAGTTTTTTAATTACTGAGAGCACGCAGCCCTCTGAACGAACACGCTGAGATACCGTGCCGGTGACCACTCAGCTACCAGTGGCGGACTTCTGCAAACAATACAGAAACACGGTCTAAAGTCAAAGAGGGTAAGGCAACTGCACATTTCAAAATTCTGTTGGAACAACACTCAATTTATTCTTCTTCTAATAACCCTCACCGAGACCGCTTCATTAGTTACACAACGCCCTCACGTAGACAGTTGCTCCACAGTCTATTGGGTGGTCTCTTAGTTAACAGCCCGTGTACGCTCGCTTACATTAACACCCACCTCGAAAACCAGCTATAGATTAAGACGTCTCCCACCCCAACCCAAGACGACGACGCAATTAAACGCGCATCTCGGACTCGTAGGGTATTATAGTTGGTGTTGGATTTCTAGCTTCCACCGCGAAGCACAACGTATATGACCCTGAGTCCAACTGTGACAACGAAGATCAGCCTTTCTTAACAGATGTGTGGCGACGACCTGCTGTATGTGTGTCGCATACTTTTGTTCTGTACAGAGCTCTGAACTTTATAAGTTCATAATGTCAAGCACTTCACTTTTTTACGATGTATACAATCATTTAAGACTATGTTGACAACAGGGAAATGGGATTTCCCACTGAAAAACTTTTTCAAAACCACCAGAAACTACAAGATTTTTTGTGCGTTTAAAAGAACGTTAGATTACTATTTTTTAAACATTGAGTATGTTGAGTAACCAAAAAATGAGAAAATTCAATTTATCGCTTGTGATTAAAGATAGCACAATATCATGAAATGTGTCACGGCAAGCTTGCCTAAGAGAAAATGAAGAGCTCGGGATCTTCAGCAATAAATAAATCAATGTCTTCCTCGATAGAAAGTTCAACACCATAGGTAGAGGTTAGCTGCTTTATACGCTGTAACAATTCCAGTCTGCTTCAGCACTTTGTTGGCAGTTCTTAATTGTAGCAACATTGCTCCTTCCTTCTCACTCCTGCTAGAATAGACAAAAGCAAATTCATCATTTCGGATATCATCCTATTTCTCACTTTAGTTTTAATAACATTCAACTGGCTAAAAAGTCTTTCCACTTCCGCATTCGACCACGGTAACAGTAGTCGTCACAATGTACACGTTGCCAATTCCTGAAATGGGTTGATGTCACTTTCATCTCTATTTTTAAACACTTCACACCAGAAACTAACAGTGTCTTTGGTTTCCTATCATCTGACAAGAGTTAAATTTTGCTATTGAAAACCTATTTTTGTTGTTGTGCCAGGGCCAATACTACACGATTCAAATAGAGGAACCAGTGGCTTTCCAACGAGCTAAGAGCTTTGGATAATGAAAGAAGAGAGAGTCTCCTCAAAAGTTCAGAGATGTCTGGACGTCTTTACAACAACTGAATTATTAATTGGCAGACAAACTGGACGCATCTCTGACGTAGGATGTATTCTTGTTCTGATTGTGATTGAGATTGTCACATTTCACTAATCTTTTTTTTTACTATCTTCGATATGGTTAGGAGTCTAAGTACTTCTCAAAGTCTAAATTTAGTTTTCTTTGCACAGAATATGTGGGGACAACTTTTTCCTTTAATGAATCTGTTAGCACAGCGACATCATTTAACAGCTTGCACGGATCCTCTGAGTTGCATTCAAAATGTTATTAACAACCTGCAAACCTGGAAAATTCGGCTTTAAAAATATTAAATACGCCAAACTGCATTCATCAGAAAACATTGCATAAAGCATTTCAGCAGCGTAACGCTTGTCTCCGATTCGCGGCGTTTCGAAGTGCGTCCTAAGCTTTAACCGCTGGTCTGTAATACTTGTTACCGCAGACCCTATGAAAACCATCGCGTATCATAGGCGCGTGGGATTTTTAGGGATACTGTTCCTTAATTTATTTTTACTGTCTGATAAATATCACAATACAACTGACAGTGAGTTGAAGAAAGCAAAATCCAACTACATGTTTCCCACACTAAGAAGTCAAAATTTCTTGCCAGTGTTTCGCTCGTGGCAGAAGTAGCAAGTTGAATTGAACGGCCGGCCGAGGTGGCCGAGCGATTCTATGCGCTACAGTCTGGAACCGCGCTGCTGCTACGGTCGCAGGTTCGAATCCTGTCTCGGGCATGGATGTGTGTGATGTCCTTAGGTTAGTTAGGTTTAAGCAGTTCTAAGTTCTAGGGGCTGATGACCTCGGAAGTTAAGTTCCACAGTGCTCCGAGTCATTTGAACCATTTTGAATTGAACGACAAACACATTGTATAAGGAACAAAGGCGGAATGTCTATTTTCAAATTGGGTATATCACTGTCTGTCGGTTTACTCTTGCACAAATCACATAAGTGA
The DNA here is from genome assembly GCF_021461395.2 of Schistocerca americana. Lineage (NCBI taxonomy): Eukaryota > Metazoa > Arthropoda > Insecta > Orthoptera > Acrididae > Schistocerca > Schistocerca americana. The sequence goes on from NC_060119.1 coordinate 345,441,944, forward strand.
TCACATGACGTGATCGCACAATGGTTGGAAACCTCCGCTTGTGTCATTTCTAAAGATTCCTTCAGAGTTTTGAAAGGTATTTTTGATAGTCTTACGTTAGAAAATGGTACTGCAGCCGTCTTGTGTTTTTGTGTCACTGTGGCTTAATATGTCGGCATAACGCGCTAGCAAAGTACTAAGACGAAATTTATAATATGTTTTTGTGACATCGCCTTGAATTATTTCTAGCCACTCTGCAAATATACTGTTGCATAGCTGTTCAGTACGAAATTTACTTTCCGCTTGTTTAGTTAGCACTAAAACAATATACAATGACGTAAAACCCCACATTAACACCAGCACTACAGGTATGCTCTGTGCATGCAGTTGCAGATTTATTGATACTAAAGCGCATAATACAGGCGCCTTACAATACGGGAACAAAGAATATCGTCATCATGGATCTTTAAGTGATATAAATTTAACGGCTACCAGACGTCAGCATATTAAATAGTGCTGTTTGCTGTATACTGAATGGATCAAGTGATTTTTAAAAATACTTTTACCACAAAAACATACAAATAGTTTTGAAATCCATCGTAACTCACGTGACGTTCCCCGGCAAGACATTCACAAAATCATTGTAATAGATGTGAAAAAAAAGAAATATTTATCTGTTATTATTATTTCAATTCTGTATGAACGGTTGTCGATTATGTAGTCTCTGTAAAAAAAAATAAAAAAAAAAAGAAATAATCTATTTTCATTTTTATATATGTGCAATAATTATGTACCTATATTTTGCAAATAACGCCTGTGGTCGGCGAGTGTAGAAATCAAAGCAGACAATGATGATTAAAAAGATAACAAAGATGCATATTAAATTGCCTATAAATAGTGAAGGTTAAAACATTACTCTCTGTGTCTTCTCGTAGCCGTTAAAGTTGTAAGAGCCTGTAACGCTCGATTGAATGGTTGGTTAGCTTTCTTTTGTTCCTTGTTCGAGAAAGATGCCATTGGAGGCTGATGAGTGAAAAAAGTGTGTACTTTAAATTTATATTGATTTTTGAATATAGGAATTGTTAAAAATACTTGTAATAATTTATTGCTAGCTTGCCAAGTATTTCATTCCACATTTTTAGCCGTTTTCAGCATATTTAGAATTTTTCATGACACAGAGCTCTGCAGAGATCGCGGGAGCCGCTGCCGCGGCAAATTCGAATTAAATTGAATGAAAGAAGTTTTCCCGCAATTAAGCGGGTAGGTTACGGTACATTAAAATTATTTCTTTCAGCTTCCTGGAGACCTCAGAGGTGAATGGTGGATTTTTTATGTCATTTTCAGCTGGACATGGGCAACTGCTACTACAATATCAGTGACGTAATTAATTTAAGTAAATCAGAGCAATAAAATTTTATTTGTGCGATATGAAAGACTGCTGTGATGAAACCTGTTCTGGCTAACGATACAAAAACCAAATTTCATTTTTAGTTTCATGCTCTCGTGTTAGTCGTGGCAATCAATAGTGTTCATATATTAAAAAATCCACTGCAGCTTTTACGTTTAGCGAACATAGCATACTGTAACTTCTATACATGTAATAAGAGTAATTTGTACATGTAATAAGAGTAATTTTCAGTGCATTTCAGAGATTAAAGTAGCGAAGGACATGTTCAATTTCATAATTAGTTACAGTAATGATACCGTGTCCCATTTCTAACAAGTCAGATCAGGGTTATATAAAAATAGTTTGCAAATTAAATATCATACGTGCACAGCAGGAAATCTTTTAGTGTTGTGTGAATCCCCACGTTATGGATCAAGGTGCACAAAATTAAAATACAGTATTTTCAACTGCAGAAGCTAATAATGAGAATCGAATTTTATCTGTTGTGCTCGCAATACAGTTAATTAAAATATTGTGCCACGCAAACTGCATATAAAGCCAAAAGCGCGATGGGGATTACGCGACACTCACACTAGCCGCTAGATGCAAAATTGGCGCACGAGACAGGTATTCAAAACCACCAGATTTAGTGGTAAAACCATTAAATTGGCGACACTGATTTAAGATCATTTTTGTGGCACTCTATGAAGTAAGCGCATACAACGGAAGGCAACAGACAGTTCTGCTTTCAGTAATTCGAGCGATAGTAAAAACGTAGGACAGTTGATGCCTTCCTCTTTCCACTTAGTGAAAGCAAGAACAACAACACCCTCATCATTATTTATATTTTATGACAGAAACGTGTCGTTCAAAGTGCTCAAATTAGTGAAATAAAATTTTATTATAGTTGGTCTGTAGAATAATACCTTAAAACAAGTGGTTGCAAAATAATACGTTAAAATAAACTGATACATAGTTCGAAGTAGGGGCTGTACATTTTCACTGGTGCTACGGGATCCGCGCGGCCTTAAACCTGCCCTGTGTCGAATCACTCATTGCTGATCATATGGTATTGGGCCTTCATAATATGATTTAACTGGAGTCGATAACTTGTTGTGAAGGAAATTTCGAAGTATATTGTTGAACGAAAAAGCCAATTCCGATCAACCATTGCCAGAACGAAACGCCCTGACACATTGTGAAAACGAAACTAACTGTTGTACTAGTCCTACAAAGTGTGTACGATACTTCAAGTTGGACGTTCTATAGAAATCCAGTCACAATATTTTGTGATTAGTGACATTCACAACGCAGAACCGTAAACGTTGAAAAATTGTCCGCTCCGTAGTCCGAGACCGAGCTTCACTTCCATCCCGTAAGCCGCAGCTGCTTCCAATCTCTTCCTCTGCTGCCATCTAGGGAGGACCGCTGCAGGTCGTTGCGCGCGCTACCTCGCCTGGAACGCGTGAGCTGCGATAGCTGCTGACACCTGCCCGGAAACTTGCCAACTGTGAGGACACCGACGCAAAGACAAAAGGACCGCTTTCCTCTGGTACACCAGAGGGGGGGAATCTCGAAAAACGGCAGGTAGCGCTACCAGGTGAACGTTAGCGAAAACGTTCCAAGGACAAGCCTGACGTCCAGTATAATTCAAACCAGTGCTAGGGATTGCTGTTCTTTAAATAGACGGGCGTGGAACAGCCGTCAATAGCTACCTTGCGATGAGGTTGGTGCAAGTGCTTTCGTACCTACGTGCCACGCATATGTTTACGTATACTTTCTTGTAAATGACAGTAGTAGACTGATGACACGTTGAGGAGTGAGTCGACATCTGTCTATCGCGCGTGGGTTGTCACCGCTGCTGACAGCGTCTGTGTACGGTAGTCACATGCATACAGACGAACGCGCGTGTTTTGTGTGAGGGCGTTGCCCTGGATACGAAGACAACGGTGGCGTCGAAAATGGCGGCGACCGCACTGAAGACGCCGTTGTTGTTGACATTGTTGTCAGCGTTGTCAGTGCAGTTCGCTTTGTGTCAACAAGTGCCAGGTGGTGGCTACTACAATAGGGACGGAGTGTTCGTACCACCGACCCCCGGGGACCCCAACTACAGGACTTACGTGCTCAATGGTCGTCGTTATGGCCTCAGCCAGCCGCCTCCTGAGTCCGCGTACGGCTACGACAGGAACAGGCCAGGCTTCGACGACAGATACCGGTACCAGCAGGTAAGCAGCAAGCACACCTTTCTTCTACTTCTTCTTTTCCTGAAGAAGGCAGAACCACTATCTCTTCTGAGAGAAGTCGACGCAGGAAAGACAAGGGTAACAGTAAACAAACGTATGTTGTCTACTAATTTTTTGTTGATCTTGAACTGCTTGAAATGTAAGCATATCACCCTCCTCAATACAAAAAAATAAATAAAAAAAAAACCACAAGGTTACAGCCGCAGTTCTTCAGTCTCCTTCTTCGGCGTTCTCTTAATCTCGTCTTAAATGGCATGTCCTCTATTTTGCCGATGTATATTGCTTAACCGTAGATTTCCCTTGCTCTCCCTATTCACATGTCGCTGTGTTATTGACTTTTATGATCCCCTTTTATTTTATAAAACGCCCACTTTGCTGCACTCGTCTGGCTATAATCATTTTCCACAGACCTTCCCTCATCTCATCTTTAAAGAATCTCCTCGTTTCTTAAACAGTCAGTACTTTTGATCTTCATCACGCGTCGTTACACATCTGAAACAAATTTGTGGGCCGATGTCCATTATCCAATAATGTTGACAGTGTTTCTGCTACGCAGTGTTGTCTCTGTCAACTCCCTTATGGTATGTTTCAATAAAATGGTTTAGGAGAGGGTAACGAAGCTTGGCCGTTTGTGAAGTAAGAGTGAGTGTACATAGAACCGGATCAAACTACTTTTTCCACCGACGGCAAGGCTAGAGAGCCAGCGAGGACAGGAGTACTCGGTCTGCGGCAGAAGGTACAGGCTTCGAGACAATCTCACGGCTTCTGGAATGTGACGGCTTGGAATACAATAACTTTCAGCGACTATAAATGTTAGAAATGTAAAAAGATCACGAAGGTGCTCGAGAGAGTTGACGTAATGAACGTGGTTGATGCTTTGTAAACATCACACAGAAAGTAAAACATACAACCTTAAATGATTCGATGCAAGATAGTAGACGAAAACCATGTAGGGCCTTACGTAAATACTGTGTCCAAATTTGCTGAATATATTTCTGACACACTGAGTTTACTTAACATTGTCATTATCTCTGTCTTGCACCTCACGGTGTTTTGCACGGTATGAATGTAGATCAAGGAGATCAGAATGTGGATTCTAACCTTATATATATATATATATATATATATATATATATATATATATAGTATTCAGAGTTGCGTCTAAAAGGCGGAAAGTAAATATAAGGCAACATAATTTGCAGAAAAACTACCACTCGAAGCAGTATCTCCGTACTATCTTTCATCAGAGTAAAACAACTTCCAGCTCCCCAGCGCGATGCTTGAAAAATTGTAATGTAAATTTTCTGCAAGCTTAATCTGAAGATGACGGTACAATTAACTCCTCAAAATTAGTAATGCAAATAAATGAATACCCTAGTTCATTAAATGATTGGTTGCAATTGTTATGCCGGCCGCGTTGGCCATGCGGTTCTAGGCGCTCCAGTCCGGAGCCGCGCTGCTGCTACGGACGCAGGTTCGAATCCTGCCTCGGGCATGGGTGTGTGTGATGTCCTTAGGTTAGTTAGGTTTAAGTAGTTCTAAGTTCTAGGGGACTGATGACCACAGCAGTTGAGTCCCATAGTGCTCAGAGCCATTTGAACCATTTTTTGCAATTGTTATACGATGGTGTTTAATAACACTGACAGCCGTCAACCTTAAAATGAGGTTACCTACTCGTTTGAGAGGTACGCTGAAACTGTCAGTTCACCAGGTGGTTCAGTACAGTGTTCAATCTGCTACATGTACGATATGAGATAATTATAGCTTCTTTGATAACCTTGCTGCTTCATTCTTCTCTTTCATTCACATTCATACAAGCAAACAATCAATCGCAAATCTGTTTGCGCCGATGATATACCGGAAATGTTTTTCTGTTCGGCTCAACGCAGCTATGCCATGCACGGGGACTATATAAACACTGATATAAGTCATGGGATAGCGAGATGTATATATACATATGGTGGTAGTACGGCGTACACGAGGTATAAAAGGGCAGTGCATTGGCGGAGTTGTCATTTGTATCCAAGTGAGTCATGAGAAAAGTTTTCCGACTTGATTTATGTTCACACAATGGAACGCAGAATGGTAGTTGGAGCTAGAGGCATGGGACATTCGATTTCGCAAATCGATAGTAATGTAATTATCTGAAATCCACAGTTTCAAGAGTGGGCCGAGAATACCAGTTTTCTTTCGGGCATTACCTCTTGCCACGGACAACGCAGTGGCTGGCGGCACTCATTTAACGACCGAGAGCAGCGGCGTTTGCGTAGAATTGCCAGTGCTAAGAGACAAGCAACACTGCGTGAGATAGCCGCAGATATCAATATAGGACATATGAGAAAGTATCCATTAGAACAGTGTGGCGAAATACAGCGTTAATGGGCTGTGGCAACAGACAACCAACACGAGTGCCTTCGCTAACAACAAGACATCGCGTACAGCGCATCTACTGGGCTCGTGGTCATATCGGTTGGACCCTAGGCGACTGGAAAACTGTAGGCTGTTCAGATGAATCCCGGTTTCTTTGATGACTGTCGATGGTGGAGTTCGAGTGTGACGCAGACCCTACGAAGCCGTCGACCCAAGTTGTCAACAAGGCACTGCACAAGCAAGTGGTGGTTACATAACGATATGTCCTGTGTTTACATGGAACGGATTGGGTCCTCTGGTCCAACTGAACTGATCATCCACTGGAAATTGTTATATACGGCTAAGTGGGGACCATTTTCAGCCATGCGTGAACTTCCATGTTTCCAAAAAGCGATGGAATTTTTATGGAGGACATTGCGCCATGTCACTGGGCCAGAATTATTCTCAATCGTTTTGAAGAGCGCCCTGGACAATTCGAGCGAATGATTTGGTCACCCAGATCGCCCGACGTTAATCCTAGCGAACATTTATGGGATGTAAGCTAGAGGTCAGTTCGTACAAATCTTGCACCGGCAACACTTTAGCAATTATGGACGCGAGCATGGCTCAATATTTGCTCAGGGGACTTCCAATGATTTCGCTGATAACGTCGGCAGTAAGCTTCTTTCTTCCAACGACTTGTTGAGTACATACCTCTTCGAGTTGCTTTACTAAACCAGGCGAAAGGAGATCCGACCCAATATTAAGAGGTATCGCATGACTTTTGTTGCCTCAGTGTATTCAGTCTGCGACGAGTTGTAACGACAAGCGTATTTACACCAAAAGTAGGTACTCCTGTGAAGAACGAGGATCAGAAGCTCCTCATCGACAAGATGGTGTAATAATAGGTAATCTGTGTAGGACGCAGGAGAGGGAGAGAGAGAGAGAGAGAGAAGGAAAAACAATAACAACTTGTATAAGTGGTGACAGTATTACTTTCATCGAAAAGTTGATGTAAAATGGTAAAGCAGTATTGCTATGATGGTTGAATAGGTTTACGGTGGTGCTTTCCGAATCATCACCGCCATAAAAAGAGTGTAGGTAAGGTTTTTTTCGTGGGAGGAGCACGAAGTAGATTTATCGGAAGTGTTGTATTGCGTTTATTGACAAAATGCGTCATGCGATAAGCAGACCGATTATCTTCGTTGTCGATAACACCACACCACTCCTGACACTCCGTTCTCTTGATGATACGAGCTCCACCTGTAAAATCACATTCCCTGGTGCTCTTTACCGATAATATATAGTGGATTCATCTCACACTTCGGAAGTAATATACATATCGCCTGTAGGGATGACTTTTCCGTGCACCAGAATCTCAGCTTCTTAGGTCACGTATCAGAAACAGAAGCATCCAGTGTACATACAGTGCATAAAAGAGGAAAGAAACACGAAAAAACGTAGTGTGACAACTCACGTGAGAGGTGACAATATTACTTTTGTCATTTACATAGAAAAGTGCCCTCTGAAATGGTCAGTGTCTTTATGTTGGCTGAGTAGGTTTATGATGGATGGTACGTTGAGAATCATCCTCGTCATAAAAAAAAAAAAAAAAAAAAAACTGTGCAATTAAAAGGCAGTGTCAGGTATTCTAGGCATGAGCGCGACTGATGGCGGGACGATACAGGTATTGAACGTGAGATGTATTTCAAATGAAATATACTGTCACAACACCAAACAAAGAGAAGGGAATTCACACTTGTAATTCGTAATTCCAAAACGCATAGGCTAGTAGTTTTAGTTAAACTAATCACTCATGTACAAGGGAAGTCCTTCATTTTGCTTCTGCTGGTCTGAGAGGATTCGTTTTGCCGTTATATCTGTTTTTCGGCTCATGTTTTCCTTTGTCTATAGTGCTTTGACTTCTCCTATGGTAGTTTCCTTCCGTTAAGCTAAGGAGTAGTAAGTAATCAGGCAGTACACTTCCCTTCTAGAAGGGAATAGTTAAAAGCCATGTCTTACTATTCGTATTTACATTTCCTGCAGGCTTTCTGAACCATACCAGGCCAATATTAGGATGCCTCCTCGAAATAGGCCATGTCCCCTATCCTTTCTAACTGAACTACTACTCTGATGTAATCACCTTGACGTCGATACGACGTTTAACTCCCGTTCTTACTCCCTGTCTTCAGACAGGAAGCCTTACTTGAACATATTTGTTTTTTGTAATGATATCTTTATTTTGCAAACGATCTGCAATTTTTCATCCTGAGAAAAAAAATTTATTTCTCTTGCTGTACCCGTGCTTGACATTTACCTATCCGACAATGGCTCTTACTTTTCTTCTTCCACTGCACTTTGAGTATTAGGCTTTTGCCTGCCATGTTTTCTTTGGCCTTCGCAGACTTCTTCAGTCTACCGAATTGTAATTTCTGACTTTGTAAGGTAGTCTGTCAGCGTTCATTCTGTCGAGATGTCCAATCCATTTTATTCTGTTGCTTTTAGTTTTCTTTCTAACGTTAAATATGTTTCGTAACTTTTCGTTAACTCTGAATATGTGTTTGTGAAAGAAACTGAGTCAGGTCACGCTCGCACTACCTTTTCATAGCATGAGATAGTTTCTTAATGTCACTTTAATGTTTAGTAATTTTCGTTGCCTTCTGCCTGTAGGTGGTATAATGGTGGGAAATGGCGTGGAGTGGGAGGGGTCGGAGAAAGGCTTGAATATACGTGAGGGGGGAACAAAGAGAACCGTCCATGTTGCTTCTATAAAACCTGTTTCTGTTATTCATAAACAACATTCACAGTTATCAAGATTAATAGGAAACTCCTGCCTTTGATCATGATGATGATAATGATGTTGGTTTACGGGGCGCTCAACATCGTGGTCATCAGCGCCCATACAAGTCCTCAATCCTTCCATTTCCAGTCTGGCCACGTCTCGAATGTCGCCGGGTGGAGAAAATCCCCGACTCGGTCGAAAATCGAACCCCGTGATCCAGAGGCAGCAACGCTAGCCACTATAAACCGCGAGCTGCGGACTTTGATCATGATTATGGTCCAGAACAAAAAACAACTATAATAACGTATTTTTTATGTTTGTGCATGCGAACTGTACTTATATCAGAAGTAATTAGTTACATAAAAGCCGGCCGGTGTGGCCGTGCGGTTCTAAGCGCGTCAGTTTGGAACCGCGTGACCGCTCCGGTCGCAGGTTCGAATCCTGCCTCGGGCATAGATGTGTGTGATGTCCTTAGGTTAGTTAGGTTTATGTAGTTCTAAGTTCTAGGGGACTGATGACCTCAGTAGTTAAGTCCTATAGTGCTCAGAGCCATTTTTGAAGTTACATAAAAGAATTGCGGGATAAACAAATTTTTATTTGAGAACTTTTAACATTGCAGCGCGTCAGCAGTCGTGAATAATTTAATGATTATAAAGAATCCGCCTCGATTGCTAATAGAAACTGGATGTTTCGGCGCGGATAACCACGCCTTCTTAGGAATACATTAAAACTACAAACTGCCTAAAGAGACATTAATGTTGGACCATGCCTCTTTAGGCAGTTTGTTGTGTAGAGTATTCCGAAGAAGGCGTGGTTGTGCGCGCCGAAACCTAGGTCAACATCCGGTTTCTATTTGCAATCGAGGCGAATTCTTTATAATCATCAAATTTTTATTGCTTATAGAATGCAATTTATAATTTTAATTCAACAACAATCATGCTAATAGCGCGTGACATCGTCTCTAGCCTCGATAATGGCTTCAATTCGGCGAGGAAGAAAGTCCACATGCTCCTTAAGGTTTGTCGTATGCCAGATCCAGCTAACTCCATCCACTGGTGATTTGATCCCGCGGGATGCCCCCTCCACTGTTCCAAATAGCAACAGACATTTCCCTTGGGATTAACTACGGGTAATAGAGAATTAACCAACTTGCGACAGAATGCCTGAGTGTTCCTCAAACCAAGGACATACGTGTGCAGTCCTGTGGACATGGCTATTATCTTCGAAAGACAGGAATGTTCACAGTATGCTCATAATTCCGATGGAGGGAAAAAAAATGCAACAACTGATCACCGTGTATATTGAAACAAACATCGTGGTTCACGTTCTCGGTAATGTGTGTGGGTGGGCGCAAGTCATGGTACGAAAAACACCAACAAAACATGAGAGAGGCACCTACAAATGCTAGACAAACATATGGAAACACCGGGAGAAATGTGTGCTTGAATATGAATGTAGATGCTAGCCAAGCAAGCTGGTGGCGCTGTTGTCCTCCACCACGAACGGCACCTGTGCAATGTCTTCAATTCGTTATAAATGCCAGTTGTGTTCAGAATAATGTCCTGTGTAGTTGCGACTGTATTACGTCGGGGCTCAGTGAATTCGAACGGCACCGCGACAACACGAATGGAGCTCCGAAAGCATGGTATTGTAAGGCGAGTAGAATCCCAAAACCATTCATCAGTGATGAAAATGCATGTAAGAGAACAACTTGGTGCCGAGGCCATAAAACGTGGACAATGGAGCAACTGGAGACAGCCATTTCGTCGAATAAGTCTTGTTTCACATTGTTCCAACAGGTGGCCAAGTTGACATCACAAGAGCGAAACATGGTGAGAGCTCGATGATGACTTGAGTAGGTCATATCGTAGTTTTCCACGAGCTTCTTGGTTACTCAGCAAGGTCACATTATTGCCCAGGTTTATGTGACCATTTGGGCTGTTCATGTCCATCCTATGGTACAATGTTCGTTCCCTAATGATTACGCTCAAGACGACAGGTCCCTTGTTCACTAAGCACGCATCATCCAGGACTGGTTTTGTGAGCACGGGGATGAACTGTTGCATCTCCCCTGGCCTGCACAGTCACATCACCACAATATTGTTGAGCCTTTCTGGCCCACTTTGGAGAGAAGGCTGAGTGATCGCTACCCATCTCCATCATCATCATCTGAGTTTGCCACTATTTTGCAGGAATAGTGGTACCACATTCCCTTGGAAACCATACAGGACCTGTATTTATCCATTCCGAGACGACTGGAACCCGTTTTGAATGTCAACGGGATTCCTACACCGTATTAGGAATGGTAATAGATTATGTTTGCAACGTTTGCATATTTTTATTCAATTCCTGTACGGGCTAAGCTACACCCTCCACTCTCTACATGTTAAAAGCCCAGTTGGGATCGTGGATTTACTTAACGCTTTGCATTATTTGAAAAGAGACAACATCGCGACTGTCAAGTTAACGTGTTGTTTCGCCGTTTGAAGGCGTATTGCCTCATGTGTTGCTGCTGCGAGGAACGGACTTTCGCGAGTTACTCTCGGGGAAACTATTTCACTGACCGTAGATATCTCTATCGGGTTTGAAACCGATTGTTATTGATAAGGCTTGACATACGCTTCGGGTCTCTTTTACGACCCACTGTTCTTATTCCGTGTATCCTGGCTCAAATGCTACACCTCCATTCCTTGAACACACATAGGACACTCCGCTTCCATACACCAACAAATGGGGAAATTTCATTCACGGTGTGGTCATGGGCACGTCCAAACACGGTAGCTTCTTTCGGCCATTCTGTCACTTTCCACATCGATCCATCTTACTGCGTTGATTTCATACAACCGAACAGTACATCTGATGTCACAAGTCGAGAATCATGTGACCGCTTGGTACCATTTTCACGCCATATACCGCTATCCACAGTGATCAGTGTGTGTGAAATTGGTCAAAAAATGTACAAAGTTTTTTCTCCACCCACTAGTTCTGTAGTATGTTAGAAATACTGTCTCGAGTTTTCAGAGTTTAATTCGTGCTATAAATGATGTAAAAGCCATCTTGTTTCAACCAATGCGCAGTGCCACGCCCCTTTTCCTATACGCCTTGTTTGAGATATTTTATTATTCCCTGCCATTAGAGAGATATCTGTAGATTAACGAAGGCTCTGTGCACACTTAGGATGCGACTAATTACGATTTATTAAAGAAATGTACACACGATGGATCAGGGAACCCGAACGAAAGCTTTAATAACGTCATCTGAAAGAAAAGCCCGAAGACAAAATTTTGATCATCTACTATCGTTAAAATTTCCTCGTATGATGCTCCTCTGGTGTTCAACAATGGTAACACTGGAAGAATCAGAACGCTTACGAGATTATGATTTGATGCAGGTTGCTTCATTGAAAACCTATTCAAGAATGCCACTGCCGAACCACACGCCAGAAGGATCAGACTAGAAGAAAGGGATTACATGACGACCAAAAAGACCAAATGTATGACTATGGCCTACTTTGAGGTACTTGCTTCTGGCATAGATCCTAATAAAATTTTGTTCTGCGTTTCCCGTCACTTCATTTTTCACTGCACAAGGAATATTTTCTGCTGAACCATTGCAGACAAAAAGGGTGAAATTTGCTACAGAATTTGTACATACTACAACGCAACTTCCCTCAGTACAAAATTTTTCAAAGGGCTACTTTATTTAAATTTTTTAAAATGAAAATTGCTATGTTTCATAGAAATAAATTTTTAAAAATATTGCGAGACTTCTAAGACTGGTATTCAAAAGCTGGTACACGATTGTTTATCTAATTAATAAGAATAATATACCACATTTAGAAAGTGATAAGTAAACTAACCACCAAAAGTTCCTCATGTAGTAGTATATGGCCCAGAAGTGTCCAGCGACGACCTGATCACAGTATTTAACAAAAAAAATTGAAAAATCCAGATTATAGACAATCAATTTGGACAAAATTTGGTTCAATTATCTTCCGAACAGTAAAAGTTACATTCGTTTTTATATATCCACGTATTTTCTCATACAACCTCCCTAAGGGGTTGAGCTTATTTCTCTGAGTTGTCGATGATATTTCTGTTGGCATCAGTCAACGTGTTACCGGAAAACAGCTACCAATCTCGTACTCCGTATACGAGGGGTCTGCCCGGCTTGTGTACTACAGACATTACTATTCGCCGCACGAAGAGAGTTGCAAAATGACGTATCGTAAAAGGAAACGAGCTACCGTTCGTGTTTCGTACTCAGAGTGAATGATTCGAATGAGACTTTCGTAAGCACTGGTGAATCATTTGGCCGGCGTAACGGCGCCTTCCACGAAGTCGCTTCGTAGACAGGAAACGGGTACAGATACACGGCGAGAAACGCGTGTCAGCAAATGCTGCAGCACGTTCCTGAGTATCTCTCTCTGCCGTAACAAAACTCAGATAAAAGGCTTAAGCTGGCCTTTATCGCTGTGAAGTCCCCAATTAGCCATCCCTTGTCACACTTAGCTTCTGCAAGTCTACAGAATGGAACACTTGAACATTTCCACATCTTAATGTGAATCAGACATCGGTTGCAATGATACTGCGAGTGGATTTGATAAACAGATCCGCAACCAAAAGTAATTACTAACAAAATCTTCCTGACAGGTTGCAGCTGACTGCAGATAGACGCAGGCGAGCGCCAGTCCAGGATAAGCTCGTCCATTAAGGATACTGTAGTACATGTGGCTTTGTGTTAATCAAAAACAAGTACAGATGACTGTGGCCAGTCACTTACGAATTATTTGTTTATGTGCATAACTGTCTTTCGAATAATTTGTCAGCTCCATCTTCAGATGTGGCATGCAGAAGTTATACAGGGTGGTCCATTGACCACGAAATAAGCGCCAAACGAAAAAACTACAAAGAACTAAACTTGTCTAGCTTGAAGGGGGAAACCAGATGGCGCTATGGTTGGCACGCTAGATCTACATGTACATGATTACTCTGCAATTCACATTTAAGTGCTTGGCAGAGGGTTTATCGAACCACAATCATACTATCTCTCTACCATTCCACTCCCGAACAGCGCGCGGGAAAAACGAACACCTAAACCTTTCTGTTCGAGCTCTGATTTCTCTAATTTTATTTTGATGATCATTCCTGCCTATGTAGGTTGGGCTCAACAAAATATTTTCGCATTCGGAAGAGAAAGTTCATAAATAGATCTCGCCGCGACGAAAAACGTCTTTGCTTTAATGACTTCCATCCCAACTCGCGTATCATATCTGCCACACTCTCTCCCCTATTACGTGATAATACAAAACTAGCTGCCCCTTTTTGCACCCTTTCGATGTCCTCCGTCAATCCCACCTGGTAAGGATCCCACACCCCGCAGCAATATTCTAACAGAGGACGAACGAGTGTAGTGTAAGCTCTCTCTTTAGTGGACTTGTTGCATCTTCTAAGTGTCCTGCCAATGAAACGCAACCTTTGGCTCGCCTTCCCCACGATATTATCTATGTGGTCTTTCCAACTGAAGTTGTTCGTAATTTTAACACCCAGGTACTTAGTTGAGTTGACAGCCTTGAGAATTGTACTATTTATCGAGTAATAGAATTCCAACGGATTTCTTTTGGAACTCATGTGGATCACCTCACACTTTTCGTTATTTGGCGTCAACTGCCACCTGCCACACCATACAGCAATCTTTTCTAAATCGCTTTGCAACTGATACTGGTCTTCGGATGACCTTACTAGGCGGTAAATTGCATCGTCATCTGCGAACAACCTAAGAGAAGTGCTCAGATTGTCACCCAGGTCATTTATATAGATCAGGAACAGCAGAGGTCCCAGGACGCTTCCCTGGGGAACATCCGATATCACTTCAATTTTACTCGATGATTTGCCGTCTATTACTACGACCTGCGATCTTCCTGACAGGAAATCACGAATCCAGTCGCACAACTGAGACGACACCTCGTAGGCCCGCAGCTTGATTAGAAGTCGCTTGTGAGGAACGGTGTCAAAAGCCTTCCGGAAATCCAGAAACACGGAATCAACTTGAGATCCCCTGTCGATAGCGGCCATTACTTCGCGCGAATAAACAGCCAGCTGCGTTGCACAAGAACGATGTCATAGGTCAAACGGATATCAACTGCGTTTTTTTAAAAAATAGGAACCCCCTTTTTTATTACATATTCGTGTAATATGTAAAGAAATATGAATGTTTTAGTTGGACCACTTTTTTCGCTGTTCAGACCAATCTTATGGTGGGAATTGCTTTGCCTTAGTACAGTTGCCAGATCATGAGATTTACACCTCTTAAATATGTTGCAAATATAACAATTTATCCAAAACACCAACAGATTGTGACTGTTCACGGTTACTGTAGGACGTGTTTATAAGTCTATCAAACAGTCACAATCGAAAGCTTCCCGAATGGCTATAAATTGCGGTGGCCAACACTTGCCGTACAATGTTATCTTTACACTAAATCTTGCAGGAATGGGGGAAAGAAATACAGTAGAAGAAGAATGGGTAGCTTTGAGGGATGAAGTAGTGAAGGCAGCAGAGGATCAAGTAGGTAAAAAGACGAGGGCTAGTAGAAATCCTTGGGTAACAGAAGAAATATTGAATTTAATTGATGAAAGGAGAAAATATAAAAATGCAGTAAATGGAGCAGGCAAAAAGGAATACAAACGTCTCAAAAATGAGATCGACAGGAAGTGCAAAATGGCTAAGCAGGGATGGCTAGAGGACAAATGTAAGGATGTAGAGGCTTATCTCACTAGGGGTAAGATAGATACTGCCTACAGGAAAATTAAAGAGACCTTTGGAGATAAGAGAACCACTTGTATGAACATCAAGAGCTCAGATGGAAACTCAGTTCTAAGCAAAGAAAGGAAAGCAGAAAGGTGGAAGGAGTATATAGAGGGTCTATACAAGGGCGATGTACTTGAGGACAATATTATGGAAATGGAAGAGGATGTAGATGAAGATGAAATGGGAGATACGATACTGCGTGAAGAGTTTGACAGAGCACTGAAAGACCTGAGTCGGAACAAGGCCCCCGGAGTAGACAACATTCCATTGGAACTACTGACGGCCTTGCGAGACCCAGTCCTGACAAAACTCTACCATCTGGTGAGCAAGATGTATGAAACAGGCGAAATACCCTCAGACTTCAAGAAGAATATAACAATTCCAATTCCAAAGAAAGCAGGTGTTGACGTGAAAATTACCGAACAGTCAGTTTAATAAGCCACAGCTGCAAAATACTGACACGAATTCTTTACAGACGAATGGAAAAACTGGTAGAAGCCGACCTCGGGGAAGATCAGTTTGGATTCCGTAGAAATACTGGAACACGTGAGGCAATACTGACCTTACGACTTATCTTAGAAGAAAGATCAAGGAAAGGCAAACCTACGTTTCTAGCATTTGTAGGCTTAGAGAAAGCTTTTGACAATGTTGACTGGAATACTCTCTTTCAAATTCTGAAGGTGGCAGGGGTAAAATACAGGGAGCAAAAGGCTATTTACAATTTGTACAGAAACCAGATGGCAGTTATAAGAGTCGGGGGGACATGAAAGGGAAGCAGTTGTTGGGAAGGGAGTAAGACAGGGTTGTGGCCTCTCCCCGATGTTATTGAATCTGTATACTGAGCAAGCAGTAAAGGAAACAAAAGAAAAATTCGGAGTTGTTATTAAAATCCATGGAGAAGAAATAAAAACTTTGAGGTTCGCCGATGATATAGTAATTCTGTCAGAGAAAGCAAAGGACTTGGAAGAGCAGTTGAACGGAATGGATAGCGTCTTGAAAGGAAGATATAAGATGAACATCAACAAAAGCAAAACGAGGATAATGGAATGTAGTCGAATTAAGTCGGGTGATGCTGAGGGAATTAGATTAGGAAATGAGACACTTAAAGTAGTAAAGGAGTTTTGCTATTTGGGGAACAAAATAACTGATGATGGTCGAAGTAGAGAGGATATAAAATGTAGACTGGCAATGGCAAGGAAAGCGTTTCTGAAGAAGAGAAATTTGTTAACATCGAGTATAGATTTAAGTGTCAGGAAGTCATTTCTGAAAGTATTTGTATGGAGTGTAGCCATGTATGGAAGTGAAACATGGACGATTAGTAGTTTGGACAAGAAGAGAATAGAAGCTTTCGAAATGTGGTGCTACAGAAGAATGCTGAAGATTAGATGGGTAGATCACATAACTAATGAGGAAGTACTGAAAAGGATTGGGGAGAAGAGAAGTTTGTGGCACAACTTGACCAGAAGAAGGGATCGGTTGGTAGGACATGTTCTGAGGCATCAAGGGATCACCAATTTAGCACTGGAGGGCAGCGTGGAGGGTAAAAATCGTAGAGGGAGACCAAGAGATCAATACACTAAGCAGATTCAGAAGGATGTAGGTTGCAGTAGGTACTGGGAGATGAAGAAGCTTGCACAGGATAGAGTAGCATGGAGAGCTGCATCAAACCAGTCTCAGGACTGAAGACCACAACAACAACAAATCTTGCAGCCGCAGCATATGTGTCGGCAACTGAGAGAAATTTGCTATCAATAGCCTTTAATGGCATTGCAGAATAAAGAAAAAAAGGTGTTAAAACATTTGAAAAGAGTCTCATACATGCTTAAACACCACATTGTAAAAACATACGTCAAGTGACAGTAACCAGAACCTCTGGGCTAAGCCTGGCGTAGTCATTTCCGCGCTTACTGCTGAAGTTGGCCCAGACTATCTCCGTTGGCGCAGAAGTCGATCAGGGCGTAATCATCGTATGTTTACAACGTTGTTACTCCCCTTTCCAACCGTAGAGACGGTCGGTAAATAAATTTGGACACAATTTAGCAAAATGTTATTTTTGGTTTATTTCATTATAAAATGCCAGGGGCAGATGTGGACTCTGACCACAATTTATTGGTTATGAACCGTAGATTAAAACTGGAGAAACTGCAAAAGGTAGGAATTTAAGGAGATGGATCCTGAATAAACTGAAAGAACCAGAGGCTGTAGAGAACTTCAGAGGGAGCACTAGGAAACGATTGAAACAAGGGAATGAAATACAGTAGAAGACGAATGGGTAACTTTGAGAGATGAAATAGTGAAGGAGCAGAATTAAATTTAATTGATGAAAGGAGAAAATATAAAAATGCAGTAAATGAAGCAGGCGAAAAGGAATACAAACGTCTCAAAAATGAGCGAGTGCAAAATGGCTAAGCAAGGATGGCTAGAGGACAAATGTGAGGATGTAGAGACATACATCGCTAGGACTAAGATAGATAATGCCTGCAGCACAATTAAAGAGACTTTTGGAGAAAAGTTGAATATCAAGAGCTCAGATGGAAAACCAGTCCTAAGCAAAGAAGGGAAAGCAGGAAGGGTCTATAGAAGGGCGATGTACTTCTGAGCATATTATGCAAATGGAAGGGGACGTAGATAAAGATGAAGTGGGAGATATGATACTGCGTGAATAATTTGACAGAGCGCTGAAAGACTTAAGTCAGAAAAAGGTCCCAGGAGTAAACAACATTTTATTACAACTACTGATAGCCTTGGGAGAGCGAACCATCACAAAACTCTACCATCTGATGAGCATGGTGTATGAGACAGGCGAAATGCCCTCAGACTTCAACAAGAGTATGATAATTCCAATCCCAAAAAAGCAGGTGTCGACAGATGTGAAAATTACCGAACTATCAGTTTAATAAGTCATGGCTGCAAAATACTAACACGGATTCTTTACAGACGAATGGAAAAACTGGTAGAAGCCGACCTCGGGGAAGATCTGTTTGGCTTTCGTAGAGATATTGGAACACGTGAGGCAATACAGACACTACGACTTATCTTAGCAAATAGATTAAGGAAAGGCAAACCTACGTTTCTAGCATTTGTAGACTTATTGAAAGCTTTTAATGATGTTGACTGGAATACTCTCTTTCAAATTCTGAATGTGGCAGGGGTAAAACACAGGGGGCGAAACGCTATTTACAATTTGTACAGAAACCAGATGGCAGTTATAAGAGTTGAGGAGCATGAATGGGAAGCAGTGGTTGAGAAGGGAGTATGACAGGGTTGTAGCCTACCCCTGATGTTATTCAGTCTGTATATTGAGCAAGCAGTAAAGGAAACAAAAGAAAAGTTTGCAAAATGGCTCTGAGCACCATGCGACTTAACTTCTGAGGTCATCAGTCGCCTAGAACTTAGAACTAATTAAACCTAACTAACCTAAGGACATCACACACATCCATGCCCGAGGCAGGATTCGAACCTGCGACCGAAGCGGTCGCTCGGCTCCAGACTGTAGCGCCTAGAACCGCACGGCCACTCCGGCCGGCAAAAGTTTGCAGTAGGAATTAAAATCCACGGAGAAGAAATAAAAACTTTGAGATTTGCCGATGCCATTGTAATTGTATCAGAGACAGCAAAGGACCTGGAAGAGCAATTGAAAAGAATGGACAGTGTCTTGAAAGGAGGATATAAGGTGCACATCAACAAAAACAAAACGAGGATAATGGAATGTAGTCGAATTAAGTCGGGTGAAGCTGAGGGAATTAGATTAGGAAATGAGACACTTAAAGTACTAAAGGAGTTTTGCTATTTGGGGAGCAAAATAACTGATGATGGTCGAAGTAGAGAGGATATAAAATGTGGACTGGCAACGGCGAGGAATGCGTTTCTGAAGAAGAGAAATTTGTTAATATCGAGTATAGATTTAAGTGTCTTTTCTGAAGATATTTGTATTGAGTGTAGCCATGTATGGAAGTGAAACGTGGACGATAAATAGTTTAGACAAAAAGAGAATAGAAGCTTTCGAAATGTGGTGCTACAGAAGAATGCTGAAGATTAGGTGGGCAGATCATGTAACTAATGAGAAGGTAGTGAGTAGAATTGGGGAGAAGAGGAGTTTGTGGGACAACCTGATTAAAAGATGTGATCGTTTGGTAGGACACGTTCTGGGATTACCAATTTTGTATTCGAGGGAATCGTGGAGGGTAAAAATCGTAGAGGGAGACCGAGAGATGAATACATTAAGCAGTTTCAGAAGGATGTAGGTTGCTGTAGGTACTCGGGGATGAAGAAGCTTGCACAGGTTAGAGTAGCAGGGAGAGCTGCATCAAACCGTCTCTGGACTGAAGACCACAACAATGTGATGATAATCTGTTGGTTTGTGATGAATTCTAAGAACCGCATTCACAGAAATTGCTATAACAGTGGGATTCACCTGTTCTTGATTTCTTACCAAAAAGATATTGAGATACATCTGTGCCGTCATAATTTATTTATTTTGTTAAATTTTAATTGATTTTATTTTGACAGTATAACAATTGATAATGACAAAAGGTAAGGAAATACGTTTTGGTTGTTAGTGGCCAACGAGTAACAAAATGAAGAAACTTTGGTGGTATCGGAAAGCAAGGCGGTGCCATTCCTACCTTTAATCTATGCTATTTGCATTTCAGAACTGAGGAAGATTTCTTGTTCGTTGACTTTAGGGAATGATTCTCCGAACTGAACGCTGGTTACAACGCATTTTAGCTACTTACTTGTTTGCGCGATCTCGTATAGTGTTAGCCTTCCTTAAGAACCGAGCGATGTAGCTTAGTGGTAATACGTGTAACTCGTATTCGGCTGGAAAGCGGTTGAAATCTCCGTCCCGTTGCCCAGATTTAGGTCCTCCACGATTTACCCATAAGAGTCCAATTTAAACTAATTGGCAATGAACAGCAAGCGGGCAAAATTGCTGCCACCAGCAGTCCATCAGTGGGAGAACGGCGTTTCCGGCTCCCACTGCGTTGCTACTCTCTGCGGAGAGGATCGTGTCTGCTCGTTCTCAAGCAGGAAAATTCCCTTCGTGCAGAAATTTCACCTACTTCAACATAAAAAATAGATCCGGTCCTAATTAGCACTAAGAACAGATGTTTGATGTGCTTAGAGACACGAGCTGCCTGCAGACAGTAATTGTCTCGATAACGTCGTAATTTTGGATATTGAAGTCACATGCCAGCTCATTTAAATCACACTACAAATTGCTTAAGCGAATGTCGGGGCTGTTCCCTTGAAAGGATACCACATTCTGAGTTTATGCTCCGTCTCTAATGATCTAGTCGTAGATGGAGCGTTAAACCACAGTCTTCTTCACCCACTTCTGGATGTTCACATGATGTGATGGGCTTCGTTTTACAACTGACATTGTAATCTGGCACTACCGGCTTCTTTCTCTTTTTATGCGCATTTCTTGTGATTATCAAAATGTGAAGTCAGCTGCCTTCAGTACACATCTGGAAATATTGTCCAATTTCTTCATCATCCAGCTATGTTATTTCTTTGCAGATATCGTCAACCAAAAATTTGAATGCTATTGACCAGACCTGATAAACAGTTTATTTTGCCTAAGTGGTGACACTTTCCTTAGTTGACTGTTCTTTTATTTTACTTTCAACACAATTGCAGTTTTGGCTGTGTAGTCATTTCAAGTGATTCATTATCTTACTACGCTAATTAGTCACACTGCATTCCATGGCTACACGTCACAAACATTGAAGACATTACATGTCCTGTAACACTTCTTTGGGGTACACGCGATGGTAATTCCGTTCTGTTGATCAGAAAAGTTTCTGAATTTCAGTGGTTAAGTCGTTGAGCCAATCACATATTTGCGAACAGACTCCCTGCGACAGCACCTTGATCAGCGATGGAAGATGTGATACAGTGTTGAACTCCACACATATACATAGGCAGGCGCGGAGAATGTTAATCAGTTCATTTACAGTTCCCGAGACGAGTTCCACATGCGAATGTTCAGGATTGAGTGGATGCCGCCTGAGCCGTATCTTTCTAATTATTTATTAACGTAGGAGATACTGACTGAACCGCTAAGCGGTGTTGGACTATGCATGGCGGGCCGACATCTGCTATTACTAGGGTTATTCAGAAGTTAACTTTTGGTAGAATCGTCAACACTAAGACAACGTGGCTGCCTGGAAACACTTTTTGAACCAGACACAGCAAACTTTGAGCAACTTCTCAGTAAATTCATATATTGAAATGAGACATTTGTCATAAAGTGGATTCGATTGTTAAAAGTTTGCCACTTGGTATCGAAACCCAATACGTGACGGCAATCATCATCTCATCACTATCAGAATGTTGATACCACAGTAATATATTCATGCACCTGAAAGAATTGTACGACTGGTAGTCCCCGCCCTCTCCCAGACCTCCAGCGTATCCCCGTGCTGTCCCATGAAGAATACGGGATGAGCATTGCCGTCTATCAGCACAACACCCGCACTGAGTGTTCCGCACGTCTCTTTATGAAAGATCTATGGTCGAAGTGCAGCATCTACTCCACAAGGTCGTCTCTGATGAGGACAGCTGCCAAGTGCGCATTTCGTCAAGGAGATTGGAGATTTTAACAATTTCATAAAATCATTGGCACCAAGAACGCAGTACCTACTTGTTCTTGATTTCCGGACCATTGCCGTATTTAAACAGAGCTGACTCTGAATGCCGTATGGCACTAAGTTCTGTGCGTTTCACGACTTACCACAGACCTAATCTCCAGGTTGGAATCAGGGCCGGCATATTCAGTCGGAATACCGTACGCGACCGCGAAGTGAGAACACCAGACAAAAAGTTAGTCACTCCGGGAGACATCACGTTAATACCAGGTAAGACCGACTCTAGTCTACGTAACGGCGTGAAAGAGAGCCCACAAGTTTCTTCAGGTGTGTCATACCCGGCTCAAGCCACTCGTTGATGATTAGACAGAGCTCCCATATTATGAGGATTTTGATGGCTGCATTTCTTCATCTGTTCCAAATGGTCCTAGACATTTTCAGTGGGATTAAGATCGTGTAGTGGGCCAGTCAAGATGTGACATATTGGCTGAGTGTTCGTCAAACATGGAACGTATGCGTGCAGCCATGTGAATACGGCTGTTGTCATCTTGGTAAGCGGCTGTGTCCACAGCACGCTCGTGATGAAAGCATAAAAATAAAGGCAACACTTGCACAGCGAGAATGTTGAAATAAGTATCTTGATTTACTTTCTCGGTAGCCTGAATTAGTGTGCCCAAGTATGGTACGAAAAACTCCCCCGAAAAGGGGCTGCAGCACCACTGGCGTGAACTGCGCGCGCCACACACTGCGGATTACACGCCTGTTTGCGGCGTCGGCGCACTCTACCCGTCCACTCGTCGCACCTCACCACGCGCCATCAGTCAGCAGCATCTGTATTGTTTGGCCGTCTGAAGACGCGTAGATTTATTGAAAAAATTTTCAAGAAGGGCAGTTCGTTTCGTATTATTGCGAAATACGGGAGAGTGTGTCACGGATATGATAACGAGCTGGGGTGGCGATCATTAAAACAACCGGATTTTTCGTTGCGGCGAAATCTCTACAAGAAATTTCAGTCAACAATTTTATCTTCTGGATGTGAAAGTATTTTATCGTTGCTGACCTAGTTAGCAAGAAATGATCTTCATAATAAAATGAAGTCAGTGCTCGTACAGAAAGATTTAAATGTTATTTTTCTCCAAGCGATGTTAGAGAGCGGAGCAGTAGAGAAATAGTCTTAAGGTGGTTCGAAGAACCCTCTGCCAGGCGCTTCAGTATAAACTGCAGAATCGTCATGTAGATGCAGTTGTATGTGCTGCTATGGGCAACGGCTTTGTGCAATGTGACAGCCGACCGTGGTGGTCGAGCGGTTCTAGGCGCTTCAGTCTGGAACCGCGCGACCGCTGCGGTCGGAGGTTCGAATCCTGCCTCGGGCATGGCTGTGTGTGATGTCCTTAGGTTAGTTAGGTTTAAGTAGTTCTAAGTTCTAGTGGACTGATGACCGGTGAACTTGTTGCGAATCTGCTAGGTCTACAACTTTGCTTCCGCCGTTTTTTCTCGAAGTTCGGGGCTTTCTTGTTAAAAACTTACAAAAAATTATCATTCACAGCATTGCCTATCAATGGCTACTACATGCTCCCATCTTTCAGATAGCATACGATTCCTGTGGTGGAAGAAATGGGCGTCTTTTGTGGGTATCCATGAATCGATTCAATTTTGCGCTTGTTCATTTGATCGGAAGTGCTGGTCAGCCAGACTGTATGCCACTGATCGAAAAAGGTGGTAGTCAGAGAGAGCAACGTATGGAGAATACGGCGGGAGGGATACGACTTCTCGTTTCAACATTTCCATGTATATTTTGACGGGTTTTGCGACATGGGGTAGAGCACTGACCTGCTGCAAAATTACCTTTACGTGTCTATCGCTGTATTGTGGCCGTTTGCGTTTCTGTGCTGGACTCGAACGCATCAATTACTTTCGATAATGATGTCCTGTGACAGTCTTCGTCTGTTTCAGTAGCTACGAAAACGTTCTTTCTTCCACCACCATGCCGGTCTTCGACATCAAAATCACCGTTCTTGAGACGTTGGAAACATTCTCTTCATGTTCTTCCACTAATAGTTCCCTCAACATTGGTCTTACCCAGCATTTTAAGAGCCACAGCCGCAGATTTCTTCATGTTAAAGCAGAAAATTAAAACTTCGCGCAAATGTTGACGTACTTAATCGAGAATAACCTCATGATACAATCACAAATCCACTAATATTTTTATAGCATTATGTTTACAGATACCTAAGCTTATTGTATTACATCTATGACCATCCACCTGAACTCCAATTGCCGCAACTGCCGTCTATTGCAAAACGGGGGAAGCAAAGTTGTAGACCTAATAAATTGCTGCCTCATGTTTACAAGGTCAATACAGCAAATTCTTATTGTGGAATAACGAGACCCAAAGCAGGATGGAGCCAAAGGCTTTCCTCAAGTTTAAACATTCAGCCTCGATCCGGCTGCTGCTGTTCACTGCTTCTAGACGTCCTGATCATAAAGGACCTGAACTGGGCACAGTTATTGATTATAGCAAGTCTAGTTCTCTGCACAGAGCAACGTGTCACTCAGTGGACAACGAACTATCGGGAACGGGTTGATTTACATTGTCTAACTAGAGAAATCAGTGTCACCATCTTTTAGTGAATAAGTACGTTTTACCAAGTTCTTTGTTTGTGACGTTTGTTTTACCGACGAAACCTTGAAGATCCCATTGTTTTCCTCGATGTCTGCAGAAAATTGCTTAAATGTGTGCTTTCTTTACCAATGCAACGTTTTTCCAAAACAACTGCTGTGGGCATCTTGCAAGTATTGTTGGCAGTTCGAGAACAAAAGTCTGTTTTTAACCTATTGTGTCCGCCGCACAGGAAATCCCAGGAAGGCGCTGTTGCTCTACCTGTATCCAGCCCCTTCTGCCCCATTGTGTTGCCCCGTTTGCTACTGGTCGAGCTGACTAACAGCGGTGTTACAAAATACTGCTTTCGCACTCTAATGTTTCACAGAGTTTCTGCCGTGGAGCTGATGCTGCATCGTTATTTATTGGAACGTGACTGGCAAAGCTCGGCGCGCCAAATGTCTGTGACGTTATAAATTTTTCTTCTGTGTATTTTGACGTTTCATCTGTTTCTGGGTTTTATATGTGAAGCGCAGATAGGGAACGGCATTCTACAGGGCGGAGAAAAATAATCTGATAATAAGCAGCGTAGCGGACGTCGAACCGAGCAAAATTCCCCTTGCAGCCATAGATTAAAAAATGCACGGTTGAGGAGCTGCAGCTATAAAACGACAGCTTACCAGCGGTAGGCGAGAGTAGGTTGGTCCGGTAAGGGAACGTGTTTCGGTTTGTCTGGCAGTAGTGTTTTTGCAGTACAACGTATTATGTTAGCAAATTAATTGCATTGCCGTTATTTTAGCGCAGGTGACGTAAGAGCCAAGCTTTGCCCTGTAAACATCACCGGAAATTCAAGTTTATCTAGCTGCTTTGGCTGTTCAGCTCTCATACCGTTATCTTCGGCTAACTTACAGAGCAACTGCCCCCTTTAGCTTAACAGGTATTATCTGCCGCAAGTTAGTTTAAATGCACGCACTACCATGCGCTCGCCGCTGACTGGCTATCGTTTTATGGTTGTTACTCCACAGTGGTGCACTTCCTACTTACGGATGTCCGGAAATTTTTTTCCATTCGACAACTGCTCTGATCTCATCATCAGGTTGTATTCCCGCACCGTGAGCAACACGTCTAGTTCACCTCCCTGTCTTACAAGCTAAAAGCTGTACGCTTCAAGCGTAGAAGGTGAATCACACGATTCTTTGAGCCCACATAACACTCTTTAGACAAAAAAAAAAAAGAACGACGCACGACGAAGAAATTATCCAACTGGGACGGAAATCGGTAGATGTAATGTACGTGTTCAGAGAATCAAATGATTACAGTTTCGCAAAAATTTGATAATTTATTCAAGAGGAGGTGGTTCACAAATTGAGTAGTCAATAACGCCTTGCCCCACCTCTGGCTCTTATGCAAGTAGTTATTCGGCTTGGTATTGATTGAGAGAGTTGTTGAACGCCCTCCTGGCAGTATCGTGACAAATTCTGTCCCGTTGGCACATTACGTCGTCAAAATCCCGAGATGGTTGATAGACCCTGTCCGCAGTGCACCAAACGTTTTCAGTTGGGGAGAGGCCCGGCGACCTTGATGGCCGAGATATGTTTTGGCAAGCAAGAAGACAAGTCAGTAGACACTCTCGTCGTGTACGGACGTGCATTATCTTGCTGAAATATAAACCCTGGATGGCTCGCCATGAGGGGCAACAAAACGGGACGCAGAATATCATCGACGTACCGGTCTGTTGTAAGGGAGGCGTGGGTGACAACCAAAGGGATCCTGCTACGTAATAGTTGTCGGACCGCATGCCGGGCAACAGTCGGGATGGGGTGTCTTAGCGTGTATTTACCACCACATGGAAGATCCAGATCACCTAGTTTTACCCAGACCTATAGCAACGAGAGCTTCATGAAATAACAAAACACTTATTTTCGTTCCATTATGAAGAACTGAGTGCATCCAGACTTGTGCTCTGGCGCTGTAGCAGGTTCCGCTAACGTTGCTGTTCCACGGCTGCCGCTCGCGTATTGTGTTCAACAGGTTCGCAAAACTTTTAACTTTGATTTCTCAAAAGCAGCTCATGGGAGCAGCCCACTAGAGCGGTATTCAATACACATCTCAGTATGTACTACAGCCGTGCGAGAGATGTGCGAAATCGATGATCCGTTGGATGTATGCATCCCTTTTGAAATCGTTGAGCCAAGTAAAGATTGTCATTGTCGAAGGACACTATTAATTTTCGAAAAATAGCAGCGCACTAACACCCGAAGGGAAATAGTTCTTTTCTGTGCGACCAATTTCTGTTTTTGGCGGTATTTTTTTATCGAACTGAAAAACTAAGTAATGTCTTCAGAATTAGATTTTCACTCTGCAGCAGAGTGTGCGCTGATATGAAACTTCCTGGCAGGTTAATACTATGTGCCGCACCGAGACTCGAACTCGGGACCTTTGCCTTTCGCGGACAGGTGCTGTACCATGTAATGTCGTTTTGCTAGTGGTTAATTCGGTAAAACACGTTGCTCGTTCTTAAGGAGCCTCTTATAACTGTTCGTGTAGGTAAAACAATTTACCGATGCGTTCAACAGGTCATAATGTAATTACAACTTGCAGGATAAAGAGTAAAATGTGATAGCCATAAGAGGTTAAGATGCAAAGAGGAGCGTCTTCTTTTGTATGTTGGAAAAGACCGTGTCGTGTCAAGATCGTTGTGTGCAGTGCCGATAGACTTGAAAGCAAGCGTCAGTATGCCTTCGGCACAATATAATCTTACGAGTGAGTTCGAACGGGACAGAATCATGCGTACATCGTGACATCTCGGCTCACACAGAGCATCTTGCTATGGCAGGATTTAGTCTGTGGAACCAGTTGGTAGAACTGGAGTGGTCTCTGGACCTATCCATCTGAACAAGACGTTGGATGCCTGCGATCTAGATACAGGGGTCGACAGGAATATGGAAAGACCGCGAGAAACGCATGCTTGAACATAAATGCAGATATTAGCTAGGCCTGCAATTTGCGCTGTTGTATTTGGAGGCGAACGACGGAAGCGCAAGGCCTTCAATACGTTGCAAGTGTCAGTCGTGATCAGAACAGTTTTCTGTGTAATTGTGACATGGACATCTCCGAAAGAACAGATACCATATCCATATAAGCATATAGTTCTGGCAATACCGGCATTGACCTTTCTCTTCGGTGCGGATGCACACATATTACCCGAACTCTTTCGGGACTTGGTAAGAATGTCTTCCACGAGTAATGAGTATGTTGGGTAGGGACACTACGAATGTAGTGTGTGGACATATAAGGTGAGAAAGCCAGCCGGAGTGGCCGTGCGGTTCTGGGCGCTACAGTCTGGAGCCGAGCGACCGCTACGGTCGCAGGTTCGAATCCTGCCTCGGGCATGGATGTGTGTGATGTCCTTAGGTTAGTTAGGCTAAATTAGTTCTAAGTTCTAGGCGACTGATGACCTCAGAAGTTAAGTCGCATAGTGCTCAGAGCCATTTTTAAGGTGAGAATGTGGGTCTTGTGGGAGACGTGCGCGAGATAGTCCCTGCAGTCGCACTATCCTCTTAGTGGCGTAGATGGATAGAGTGTCTGCCATGTAAACAGGAGATCCTAGGTTCGAGTCTCCGTCGGGGCACACATTTTTACCTGTCCCCGTTGATATATATCAACGCCCGTCAGCAGCTAAAGGTATTAATATATAATTCTAATTTCGTGAGTGCACTTTGTCGGAGCTACTGTAAGTGGCTCTCAATGTGGGAAAATTGCTGGTGTTCGTATGGTGGGTGCTTCGATAAACAAAGGTAGCCGAAGTGTTTGGTGTTTCAAGAGGCACCGTGTCGAAGATTTATGTCACATACAGGGAAAGAAGAAAAGCATCCTCCGCTATGTCACAGCGCGGACGAAAGTGTGAATTGAATGATCGGGACGGGCGGTCAATGGAGAGGACTGTGACAGCAAATAAGAGGACGAAGGCTGCGAAAGTCTCTGCGGACTGAGTGCCGCGCTCGAGAACCCTGTCAGGGGACGAAGGGAGTTCCATAAGCGAAGAGATTGCATGGCGAGCTGGCATTCCAAAACAACTCGTCGATGATGCAAACGGCCGTAACAGTAAAACTCCGTGCCGAATTTATACAACCTGCACTGTGGAGCAATTGAAGAAAGCCATTTGGTCAGTTGAGTCTCGTTGCACACAATTTCCAATTTCTGGCCGAGTTTACATCTCAAAAGGGAAACATGAAGGGGGTTCGGTGATTATTTGGGTAGCCGTATCATGGTATTCGTTGGGCCCCGTGGTTACTCTGCAAGGTCGCATTACCGCGAAGGATTATGTGACCAGTTTCGCCGATCAAGTCTATCCCACGGTACAGTGTTTGTTTCCCAATGGTGATGCTGTGTTCCAGGAGGACATGGCCCCTGTTCACAGAGATTGCATCGTCCCGGACTGGTTTGTGGACATGAGGATGAATTTCGCATCTGCCCTGGCCACTACAGTCAGTAGATTTCAATATAATTGAGCCTTTATGGTCTATTATCCGTCAAAAATGGCTCAAATGGCTCTGAGCACTATGGGAATTAACTTCTGAGGTCATCAGTCCCCTAGAACTTAAATCTAACGAACCTAAGGACGTCACTATGGGAATTAACTTCTGAGGTCATCAGTCCCCTAGAACTTAAATCTAACGAACCTAAGGACGTCACACACATCCATGCCCGAGGCAGGATTCGAACCTGCGACCGTAGCGATTGCGCGGTTCTAGGGCATGATGACCTTAGCAGTTAAGTCCCATAATATTTCACACACATAGCGGTCGCGCGGTTCCAGACTGTAGCGCCTAGAACCGCTCGGCCACCCAGGCCGGCTCTCCATCATCGTTACCTATTTTGCAGATAGAATGGTGTAAGATTCCCACGGAAACCATACGGGTCCTGTAATTATCCACTGCGTAAATCATATTCCAACAGCCGTTATTTTTATATCTTTTTATTTAGGCTACCAGTTTCGACTCTTCAATAGTCACCTAAGGGCGCTGTAACGTGAACGACAAAAAGCATTGAGTTATACACGTATATAACGGCGAACCTATATTTGCGCCTGGTCTCCTTAAAAGACTTCACGAGCAATGTAAGTGCTCTTCACACATGTAACAACAAGTGTTGCGTGGACGTTAGAACACTGTCACGGATGAGGACCTATCTGGGTGGACGACGTCTGCTGTGGACAACCGTACCGTAGCGTCGTCATTCATTGCCCTGACAGCATAAACGTAATGGCCGTTCCGACCAAAATACGCTACTGGCCATTAAAATTGTTACACCACGAAGATGACGTGCTACAGACGCGAAATTTAACCGACAGGAAGAAGATGCTGTGATATGCAAATGATTAGCTTTTCAGAGCATTCACACAAGGTTGGCGCCGGTGGCAATACCTACAACGTGCTGGCATGAGAAAAGTTTCCAACCATTTCACATACACAAACAGCAGTTGACCGACATTGCCTGGTGAAACGTTGTTGTGATGCCTCGTGTAAGGAGGAGAAATGCGTACCATCACGTTTCCGACTTTGATAAAGGGCGGATTGTAGCCTATCGCGATTGCGGTTTATCGTATCGCGACATTGCTGCTCACGTTGGTCGAGATCCAATGACTGTTAGCAGAATATGGAATCGGGGGGTTCAGGAGGGTAATAGGAACGCCGTGCTGGATCCCAACGGCCTCGTATCACTAGCAGTCGAGAAGACAGTTATCTTATCCGCATGGCTGTAACGGATCGTGCAGCCACGTCTCGATCCCTGAGTCAACAGATGGGGACTTTTGGAAGACAGCGACCATCTGCACGAACAGTTCGACGACGTTTGCAGCAGGATGGACTATCAGCTCGGAGACCATGGCTTTGTCTACCCTTCACGCTGCATCACAGACAGGAGCGTCTGCGATGGTGTACTCAACGACGAACCTGGGTGCACGAATGGCGAAAGCATGTACTCGTCATCGGGATACTGGCGTATCACCCGGCGTGATGGTATGGGGTGCCATTGGTTACACAACTCGGTCACCTCCTGTTCGCATTGACGGCACTTTGAACAGTGGACGTTACATTTCAGGTGGGTTACGACCCGTGGCTCTACCGTTCATTCGATCCCTGCGAAACCCTACATTTCAGCAGGATAATGCACGACCGCATGTTGCAGGTCCTGTACGGGCCTTTCTGGATACAGAAAATGTTCGACTGCTGCCCTGGCCAGCATATTCTCCAGATCTCTCACCAATTGAAAACGTCTGATCAGTGGTGGCCGAGCGACTGGCTCGTCACAATACGCCAGTCACTACTCTTGATGAGCCGGCCGGTGTGGCCAAGCGGTTCTAGGCGCTTCAGTCTGGAACCGCGCGACCGCTACGGTCGCAGGTTCGAATCCTGCCTCGGGCATGGATGTGTGTGATGTCCTTAGGTTAGTTAGGTTTAAGTAGTTCTAAGTTCTAGGGGACTGATGACCTCAGATGTTAAGTCACATAGTGCTCAGAGCCATTTGAACCATTTTGAACTACTCTTGATGAACTGTGGTATCGTGTTGAAGCTGCATGGGCAGCTAGCTGTACCTGTACACGCCATCCAAGCTCTGTTTGACTCAATGCCCAGTCGTATCAGGGCCGTTATTACGGCTTGAGGTGGTTGTTCTGGGTACTGATTTCCAGGGTCTATACACCTAAATTGCGTGAAAATGTAATCATATGTCAGTTCTAGTATAATATATTTGTCCAATGAATACCCGTTTATCATCTGCATTTCTTCTCGTTGTAGCAATTTTAATGGCCAGTGGTGTATCATCTTTCCGCACAGGTTCTGCGTCAATTCCACTACAGTAATGACCAGTTACGAGTTATATAGTTTATTCATGTATTCTTTAGCACTTGCAGACTATTATCTTGAAACGTCCCCTTTGAACAATTTATATATGACTGTGCTTAAACTGACACACAATCTTTTGTTAGCGCAACGCAATCTGACTTTCAAAATTCCCTACAAAAGATGGCCCTGACTAACATTAAACTATACCTTTCACAAATCACTTACCTCACAAAAATCTTCGCTGCTCAAGCTACTGCAATACAGCGAGCGCCACTACTGCCAGCTAAATAAAAGATTCAAACTATGGAAGGCACTAACTACTGATAGGGATAGTTAGCAAATGAAAGATATTAATAGAGAACAAACAATGTATTTACCTTGATATCATCATATATAAATATAGCAGTTCATGACAAATTACAAAACTCCGCCATCTCTCTCCCCACATCCACCACTGCTGGCGGCTCACCTCCAACTGCGCAACGCTACGCGCTGTTCACATACAGCTGCCGCTGCCCAACTCTACAATGGCAGTCAACAATGCAAACTAGCCACAGACTGCACACAGCACAGTTAGTGATTTTCATATTGAGCGCTACATAACGTTGCCAATAAAAAAACCTAAACAGCCTACTTACATAGAGAAAACATAAACAGCCTACTTACAATCTGGGTAACTAAAATAGGCATTCAACTCAGTTATTTGCGTGTAATAAAAAAGTAGCAAGCCGCTTAAACTGATGCCGAGTACATTTTACAAAATCTTCTAAGCCAGCGTAGTTAGATGGTGTGTTGCGTGAAGCCACTTAGTACCGGTAATTGTGCTGGAACCCCCAGTCGGCTGCAGAGCGCCGCTCGGACTAGAGAGCAGAGCGCTGTTTCCAGGGCGGCTTCCGGCCGGCGCGCCGGCTCGGCCACCTTAATTGCAGGCGGTGCGAACCCCGGCTCGTTACACAACTGATTGCCGTGGGAGCGTGCCAGGGCCGGCCGCTCGCCGCAATTCCGCGCGCCCACCGGAGCGCTTCCCCAAGGACGGGCCCGCGACCAAGTCCTCGCCGAATCACTTCCGCCCTCGTCGCACAAGAAGCTGGATGGGGCAGTCGCATCAGAGAGCGCATGGGAGCGGAAGCAGTAAATCAAAAGTACTAAACAACCGTTCAGCGTCAAGGCGCTTCGCGTTGAAAAGTCTCTCTCTTATCTTTAAATCTACATCTACATTGATACCCTGCAAATCACATTTAAGTGCCTGGCAGAGGGTTCATCGAACCACCTTCACAATTCTCTATTATTCCAATCTCGTATAACAGGCGGGAAGAATGAACACCTATATCTTTCCGTACGAGCTCTGATTTCCCTTATTTTATCTTGGTGATCGTTCCTTCCTATGTAAGTCGGTGTCAACAAAATATTTTCGCATTCAGAGGAGCAAGTTGGTGATTGGAATTTCGTGAGAAGATTCCGTCGCAACGAAAAACGGCTTTCTTCTGACGATGTCCACCCCAAATCCTGTATCATTTCTGTGACACTCTCTCCCATATTTCGCGATAATACAAAACGTCCTGCCTTTCTTTGAACTTTTTCGATGTACTCAGTCAGTCCTATCTGGTAAGGATCCCACACTGCTCAACAGTATTCTAAAAGTGGACGGACAAGCGTAGTGTAGACAGTCTCCTTAGTAGATCTGCTACATTTTCTAAGTGTTCTGCCAATAAAACGCAGTCTTTGGTTAGCCTTCCCCACAACATTTTCTATGTGTTCCTTCCAATTTAAGTTGTTCCTAATTGTAATACCTAAGTATTTCGTTGAATTTACGGCTTTTAGATTAGACTCATTTATCGTGTAACCGAAGTTTAACGCGTTCCTTTTAGCACTCATGTGGATGACTTCACACTTTTCGTTATTTAAGGTTCACTGCCACTTTTCGCGCCATTCCGATATTTCTTCTTAATCGTTTTGCAGTTTGTTTCGATCTCCTGATGACTTTATTGGTTGATAAACAACAGCGTCATTTGCAAACAACCGAAGACGGCTGCTCAGATTGTCTCCGAAATCGTTTATATAGATAAGGAACAGTAAAGGGCCTATAACACTACCTTGGGGAACACCAGAAATCACTTCTGTTTTACTCGATGACTTTTCGTCAATTACAACGAACTGTGGCCTCTCTGACAGGAAATAACAGATCCAGTCACATAACTGAGACGATATTCCATAAGCACGCAATTTCACTACAAGCCGCTTGTGTGGTACAGTGTCAAAAGCCTTTCGGAAATCAACAAATACGGAATCGATCTGAAATCCCTTGTCAATAGCACTCAACGCCTCATGCGAATAAAGAGCCAGTTGTGTTTCACAAGAACGATGTCTTCTAAACCGATGTTGAGTGTGTGTCAATAGACCGTTTTCTTCGAGGTAATTCATAATGTTCGAACACAATATATATTCTAATATCCCGCTGCATGTCGACGTTAACGATACGGGCCTGTAATTTAGTGAATTACTCCTACTACCTTTCTTGAATATTGGCGTGACCTGTGCAACTTCCCAGTCTTGGGTGCGGATCTTTCGTCGAGCGTGCGGTTGTATATGATTGTTAAGTATGGAGCCAATGCATCAGCATACTCCGAAAGGAACCGACTTTAGGAGAGTAGGCAGGCAGACATGCCACTAAGAGGACTTCGGTGTTCTGTTTCCCCGAGGGTGCGTGTTAACGCTTTATCCACTGCGCAGTGATTGTAAGAGAATTTGCGAAAATGTAAATTCAGAGGTACTGCACATTATGGATAAAGATTTATTGCTAATCGCCTTTTAATGCTTGTCGAAATATGCTAACGAAGGGGACACGGCAGGTGCCTGAATCCGGTTTCCCAGAAACTTCGCCCAGTGGAAGAGGAGCCAAAATAGCGAACACGTGTTTCGGCTTGTCGATAGATACTCCACCGTTCATGAGAAAACAGCTGTCAAAGTTTTCGACGTAATTTATACGGCTGTTAGTTGTCAATATGCACAGCTCAATTCAGTGTACACCGGCTAGCGTCGCGCCCTCTCATTTTTTGCGTCCCGTGTTGGAAAACCGATCATCGTTACTTTATATTTTGTTTTAGTGTATATTTTCATTTATGTACTCATGTCAGAAGTTTACCACCCGAATATTTCCCATCAAGTTAGAGATACAAGGGCGTTATATCAATTATAAAATTACAGTTTGGTTTCACTATAAGTGTCATACATTTATTGTATAACATACCGGTTGTAACAAAAATGTATGGCACACATTGTAGGACACATTCCTTGCACGGAGACGAAGAAATTACGTTACGTAAACATGGGTCTGCAAACGCTTTGTTTCCTCGTTACAACTCATTTTGTCCGACTCATTAATCATGGGAAAGAAACACGAACAGAACGCAGCAGCAAACCATATGCAACTCTTTCTCACTGGAGATGCTCAATATGCCCTCCGCGACCATTGATACAACCATAGACCCACTGTCGCAATGAATCACGGAGGTGCCAATGTATACCTGTAGTACTGCGCATGGTTACGCAACCTTGTACTGGGGTTCCATGCACAAGAGCTTTCAAATGCCTCCACAAATAAGAGTCCAGTGGGTTTAGTTCGGGAGAGAATGGTGGCCAGACAAATTAGTCCATCTCTGCCCATCTGTCTCCGCATCTGTTATTTAGAAGCCGACGGGCGTTAACACTAAAATGAGGAGGTGCTCCATCGTGCATGATGTACTTGTTTTGTTGCACAGTTAAAGGCACATCCGCTAACAGGTCAGGTAGAAGGTTCTCTACGAAATTACGAAAACTTTGTCCGTTGAACCTGGGTGGGAGAAAGTGAGGCCTTACCAAACAACCAACAACAAAGCCGGCCCGAACACACACAGAAAATCTTGCTTCAACAGTTGCGTGAGGACTGACGTCTGCCCATACATGCCGATTGCGAAATTTATAGTCTGATATCGCAGAAACACGCAGGAGAAAATGAGTAGTAGCACGGAAACAAACCGTTTCCAGATCGATGTTCATGTAACTTTTTTCTTCGTCCACGTGCGAGAAATGCGTCCTGTAATTTGTGCCGTACTTTTTGCTACACGGTGTAAGTACAATCTTTTTAAATTCTCTTATTCTTGTGTTTTATTCTTGTAGCAGTTCTTAATACTTGTATTATGCTTATTCTTCAGGAATATTTGGTGCATTCCTGTAGATGACACCGATCGTAGACACATTGGAAACATAGACATTCGGACACCATCAGCATCGCGAGAAGACAGATTTGTCACAGCGACATTTCTTCGTATGAATTTCACTCGGGAAAGAACCATCGTTAACAGCACTGAAGATTTCACGTGTTGGCAATAATTTCGCGGCAAACCACGCATAGCGGATTACTTTTCTGAAAAGTGCCGCTTGCGACTGATTACGAATCAGGCTACACTAGGGGAATTTCACCGAAAATAGTTTCAATTATTTTTTTCATTCATTTATTGCTTTTTTTAAATTCATTCACCAGACATACTCTTAGTAGACGAATAAGGACAACGTTATTTCAGTACATATTGGAAAACATACTTGTAGCAGTCTTCTACGGACGTGGATAGGTAAACGAAAAACAAAAATAAAAACCTGATTTTGAACCCGGGACGCAGAAGTGTGAATAATCCGTGTTGCTAGCCACTGCGCCGCCGCTTAGAGTGAACCATTTCTCCTCTCCGAGGCACATGAAGCACCACGAGAACTTCGATCGTCGTTTTCTGAGAAACGGTCGAGACAGCTGTTCGCATATTTTGACTCCTCTTCCACTGAACGAAGTTTCTGGGAAATCGGGTTATGGCACCTGCCGTGTTTTCCTCGTAAGCATGAAGCTTAAGAAAATTTTGAAGCAGTGCACTGTATAACAAGTCGGAAAGTGAACTTATAATTTTTCATAGTAGTTCAAAATGGTTCAAATGGCTCTGAGCACTATGGGACTTAACATCTATGGCCATCAGTCCCCTACAACTTAGAACTACTTAAATCTAACTAACCTAAGGACATCACACAACACCCAGTCATCACGAGGCAGAGAAAATCCCTGACCCCGCCGGGAATCGAACCCGGGATTTTCAGAGTACTCTAATATAGAAATAAAAAGTAACGCTAGATTACTAAAGCCTCGTAAAATTTACGGTTGCAGTTGGTACCAATGCGCGGTTCCCGTCCATCTGTTATTGGCAGTAAAGAGTGTAAACCAAGACATTTTGTACTTATCGTGTGTGTGACGGACCATTGGGGACCTTATAATTCTAATTAGCTAGTGCATAAACTATAACTGCCTTTGAAAAAATTATGGAGTACTAAAATTTATGATGGTTTAGTAATAATGCAACATTTCTCCGCCTTAAGTGATCTAGGGTTAAATCAGTGTGCCACACTGGGACAATAACCCAGAACTTTGGGTTTTGAGAACAGTGTTCCCGCCAACTGAACTATCCGGGCACGACTGGCGACCCGGGCTCACTGCTGCACCTGTGTTTGTACCTTTCCCCTAATCTCCAAACTTCACATGAGTTCTCCTGAATACGCTGTTGGGAGAAAGGATATTGCGGAGAAGAGGCCTAGCCACAGCCTGGGGGACTGTTTCCAGAAGTCTGGGTTATTCAAGTCTCGCATCTTCAACCAGATTTGTACGTAATCTGACTTCCTCAGCGCTGGTTTCAACTCTCGTTGCACTTTTGTTCCTCCTGTGCTTTTTTCTTTCATTGCCTCTATAACCTGTAACAGCAATGAACAATAACCGTAAGCTGAAAACATCCCTCGCACTTCTCGATTCAAAGTAGTCTCTTTCTTTAAATTTTCCAACATTCGCGCTCGCAGGACTAGCACTCCAGGATGAAAGGGTGTTACAACTTACTGGCTTAGTCACAGCCTAGGGGACTGTTTACAGACCGAATCGGCTGGCTCTGAGCACTATGGGACTCAACTGCTGAGGTCATTAGTCCCCTAGAACTTAGAACTAGGTAAACCTAACTAACCTAAGGACATCACACACATCCATGCCCGAGGCAGGATTCGAACCTGCGACCGTAGCGGTCGCGCGGTTCCAGACTGCAGCGCCAGAACCGCGCGGCCACTTCGGCCGGCTACAGACCGAATCTTTCACTTTCCAGCGCTACAGTGTGTACTCTGCTGCAATGAGAAACATTCATTCTAATAGCT
Organism: Schistocerca americana; assembly: GCF_021461395.2. Lineage (NCBI taxonomy): Eukaryota > Metazoa > Arthropoda > Insecta > Orthoptera > Acrididae > Schistocerca > Schistocerca americana. The sequence continues at coordinate 345,479,734 of NC_060119.1, forward strand.
ACATAAAATGGAATGTTATGTGTCTGCCGCTGGCGGCCACACGGCACCGGTATAAGACAACGATCAGAAGTTTTTTGAACACAATTGCTACAGAAATATTCGCCACAATGAAACAAAAGTAAGGAGGGTTCTTAATCAAGTGAGACAAAATGGATAAAGTCATTCGGCAAGTGGAACAAAATAAATGTTTCATAAATAACAGTGAGACGTGGTATTTATTTGTATTAAGGAAAACGTGGAAGGGAGGACCCACCAATGTAACTTTCGTTTCACACAACCTGTATATTTAACGATAGAAGATCATAAATTTATTTTCTTTACAAATTAACAGATTTGTGAAATGAATAAGCTTTTACAAGAGATATCAAAACAGGAACAGCATGGCAATAATTACAAGGGCCCGCACCTGCAGCCCGCCCGTTATCGAGTGAAACAGCTGTGTTTACTACCGCGCTGGACACAATTTCTCTCATTAAATGCTCTTCTGCAACACATGAAAACATAAGTAATATGACGACAAGAGTGTTCCAATTACTCAAACAATTTTTTTTATTTGGAAACTGTATGCCGGGTTAAGATGCGCACCTATGCTTAAAGGTTGAACAAATTAGGACACAATTATGACAATGATAAGGCTTGCTTTAAGCGAGCGACCTTCTCATTTCAATCAGCAACAAGGTGCGACTGAATCTCGACCCGTCCATTTTGACAATCTTATTCTGACTAAAGCCCTGGTTACAGTCGGCTGTTAATATGTCAAAAGTTAAATTGCTTCTCAGGTAGAAAGGCTGCTCAGAAGGAACGTTTTAAAACATCACGTATGAGCACTAACTACAAGAGAACTCACTCGGCGGAACCACAAGATCCAGTTAAAAATACACCAATAATGATCAGGTCTTTCAAAGACAGGAACGCACAGCTTAGTACAACAGGTAGTTCAGATTGTGTCAAATACAATTACAATCAAGGAATTGAACCGGTTAACATCTAAATCTAACCACAAGACTCCTGTTTGTTTAACAGCAACCTGTGCCTTGGTACAATTGTTTCGATTGTATTTCCGACCAGGAGCTGATTCATTAAAACATTAATGATCGGGAATGACCTAGAAAGGAAGGGAAATATAATATCAGAACAAATTTTCAAACTACAACTAGCGTCTATACAATACTACCGTCTATATTTACGACCAAAGAGCCGACCGAGTAAAACTTTGAGGGTCGGTTACAAACCAAGAAATAATTAGGAGGTCGGGTAAGACTAAGACACCAATCACCACGAGGATTACTGACTGTTAGTCCCCTTTATCAGTAAGCAGTTCCATGGATCCACAGTGCGTCGCGGAGGTTACTGACAAGGGAACCTCCCCATCGCACCCCCCTCAGATTTAGTTATAAGTTGGCACAGTGGATAGGCCTTGATAAACTGAACACAGATCAATTGAGAAAACAGGAAGAAGTTGTGTGGAACTGTGAGAAAATAAGCAAAATATACAAACTGAGTAGTCCATGCGGAAGATAGGCAACATAAAGGACTACGTGAGGTCAGGAGCGCCGTGGTCTTGTGGTAACGTGAGCAGCTGCGGAACGGAAGGTCTTTGGTTCAAATCTTCCATCGAGTGAAAAGTTTAATTTTTTATTTTCAGTTTATGTGACAAACTCTTATGTTTTCATCACTTTTTTGGGAGCGATTATGACATCCACAAGAAAACCTAAATCGGGCAAGGTAGAAGAATCTTTTTACCCATTCGCCAAGTGTACAAGTTAGGTGGGTCGACAACATATTCCTGTCATGTGACGCACATGCCGTCACCAGTGTCGTATAGAATATATCAGATGTGTTTTCCTGTGGAGGAATCGGTTGCCCTATGACCTTGCGATTAAATGTTTTCGGTTCCCATTGGAGAGGCACGTCCTTTCGTCTACTAATCGCACGGTTTTGCGATGCGGTCGTAAAACACAGACACTAAACTTATTACAGTGAACAGAGACGTCAATGAACGAACGGACAGATAATAACTATGCAAAAATAAATAAAGTAAAATTTTCACTCGAGGGAAGACTTGAACCAAGGATCTTTCTCAATTGATGGTTCAAATGGCTCTGAGCACTATGGGACTCAACTGCTGCGGTCATTAGTCCCCTAGAACTTAGAACTAGTTAAACCTAACTAACCTAAGGACATCACAAACATCCATGCCCGAGGCAGGATTCGAACCTGCGACCGTAGCGGTCTTGCGGTTCCAGACTGCAGCGCCTTTAACCGCACGGCCACTTCGGCCGGCTCAATTGATCAGTGTGCAGTTTTTCAAGGCCTATCCACTGTGCCAACTTATAACTAAATCTGAGGGGGGTGCGATGGGGAGGTTCCCTTGTGAGTGGTGCCGATGAGAGCCAGGTAGAGGAGGGCATCCAGGCCACGAGCGGTCGTCCGACACGAATGTTGCCAACCAACCGACGGGATGTCGGCCTGCTGCTTGCAGTCGACGCTGACCCCGGTAAAATACTCGGCTATCCTTCCTCTACGCAGGCCCTCCTTGCGTAGCTCGTGGCTTCGACCGCTCGGACCTCGTGACCGCCTCTTGACGCGACGCTACCGCCAATCCCCAAACATCGTGCCTCCTTTCTCGGGTCACCGAACCCGAATATATATATCGCCAAGCAAAGAGCTTCTGAGGACACAGCCCACAGATACCAACTCTTCCTCATAGATATTGGCAACAGGGCCCCGTTCCGTTAGTCGATACTACCTTTGAGCTAGTGGCGCCAGACAGAACAGTCTACTAACTTAATGGCACCACGGCTCAAACAGAGTCTTTTAAAATTCCAGTAAAGTAAATAAATAAGTTCCGTGATCTTGAAAGAGTTAGACGCGCTTCAGTGAACACAATTTTAAAATGTTAAGAGTTTTGCGTTAAAAACAGTGATTTGAGTTTCTGTAGTCAGACGCTCTTTAATGAGCAGAGTGCTGAAGTCCTAATAAGTTAAAACAGAAAAATAAGTTCATCATTTCAGGTTTAAAACCAAAGACCAAATCTAAGCCTCAGTCAAGAAGAACAAACAACAACTCTTATGGTGTGCTTCGCTTGAACAGTAAGGAGCGCCAACAGTAACGAAATACCAGATTCCAACAAGGATAAAAACTTCCAACCTGGCACTATCCTGTCGGCTAGAAGAACAACAGTACAATTATTATCAAATTCCAATGAGCGTGTCGCCTTCCAGTTGTTAGTGTCCCAGCTGAGGAGGCGGCGTGATCTCCACAAGTCGATGGCCCAGTCTTTGACGCGTAGTGGAGATCTTCAGGCTGCTGGCTGCAATGCGCCGGCCCAAATACCCGCCTCGCACGTGGCTACTATTTTCGGCACATGACGTGGCAGATGTACGAAGAGACTTGGTTTGTCAGTGACCTTTACCGTCGCCGTGTACACCGCCTGGTGATCTGGCTGGATTGCTGTTGACGCCCTCTGCTCGTCTGGCCATGGAGTTCCGGGATTGCGAATTTCCATATATAGGCACTGTAGCCCGCATGATGAGTAAGTTATGCATGGTACCATCAGCAGAATGACCGCATAAAAAAAGAAGAAAACGTTAGGAAAAGCAGCTGCCAGACAGATTCATAGGACGAATCTTAAGGAAATGTAATTCATACACTTAATATCAGTGTACGATACACATATTCGACCTATTCTTGAGTATTTCTCATTAGTCTGGGATCCTTAACAGGTTGGTTTAATAGAAGAGATCGACAAGATCCAACGAAAAGCTGCGCGCTACGTCACGGGATCGTTTAGTCGGTGCGAGACCATTATGGAGTTGTTGAACAAACACCAGTGGCAGATGGTACAAGAGAGGTGTTGTGTATCACGGAGACGTTTACTAACGAAATTACGAGAGCGTGCGTTCCGGTAAGATTTAGGCAACCTGTTACTTCTTCCCACATACATCTCGCGAAATAACCACATCGAGAAAATTAGAGCTATTACACTGGTTTACCAACAGTCATTCTTCCCACGCGCTGTTCGCGAATGGAACGGGAAAGGAGGGATCAGACTGTGTTACCAGAAGTGCTCTCTGGCACACACTGTAAAATGGCTTGCGGAGTACGGATGGAGATGTGAATATAATGGCTGGCGGAGGAAGACCCCAGCATGATGGCAATTTTACTGGTTAAACATGAACCATATACGCGCTAAGCAATTGTCTTTATCTCCGTCGTCCTGATAACAGGCCACTGTGTTGAAAGGCTGTGAAAACAGGCTGCCGATTGGACGGGTGTTTCAAAGCTGTAAGGTTTCCTGTTTATCTTCCTCCTTACGCCTCAACAATCTACGAGGTTCCACGAGATTTTAGGAATGCCAGGCCTTTGATAATATCATGCCGGGAAGAGGCAGTAGTGATGAAGTTGATGCCGGCAACCACTTTTTTTTTTCATTTGAGTTAACCGTGTGTGTTTCCATCTCATCTAATCGAAAATGGTACAGGTGATCATAGTATCTATCCGCAATAGAAATATTTATAAAAGTAACCCATATCTGTAAAAACTTGTATCGTTTTCCTAAAATGTGGTACCGTTTTCAAAAATGTGACTCTATAGGAGAATAAACCGAATGACTCTACAGGAGAATAAACCGAATGACTCTACAGGAGAATAAACCGAATGAATCAAAATTTTGAGGATAAACAGAGAAATATATCAACAATAAGTAGTTAGGACGCAGAAAGTAGCGGCCTCTTTTGTGTGCACACGAAGATCTTGGCACACTAAGTTCAGTGTGTGCTGTGAATTGTCGTTAAGCGAAGTGGAAACAAGAAAGCAAGTGTCGGTAAGGGTTGAGCACAGTATACCTTATGAGAATCATGGTTTACCATGGCATTTCGGCTGACGTACTGCTATGGCTGGGATAAGCCTGTGGAACCAATCGGTAGAACTGGATTGTACCTAGGGACGAGTGATATTTTGACCGCGCCATGTCACCAAAACGCTGGATGCCTCCTTTCTAGGTCTCATCGCAGTAACGGACTGTGAAGTTTCACCGTAAGAGTTGCGCGACGCTGGAACACTGTAACCGTGTGACGGATGAGCACCTGTCCATGTCGACGGTGTCTGCTGTGGGCTAGGTTGATGACAACCATGTCACTACATCGGCATTCATTGCCCAGATACCACAAACGCCCCAAACTGCAATGGCCGTCGCGACCAAAATAATTAGTCTCTTAGGTCGACATCAGCTTCACCCATGGGATGGCAATGACCAGTTACGAGTTATTTATTTTATTTATGTGTTCTTGACAGTTACAGCCTATTATACGGATAAGTAAAATAAGCCACGCAACGCACATATCTGCGTGTAACAGAAAGTGTATATAATAGTTACTGTTACTCAGCCTTATTAAAACTACAAAAAACTAAGGCAACGAAGATGGAGCAGGCAAAAATATTAATTTCTACCTTTGCAAAGCTACAATTTCACTTCACGGATCGCTACTATATCTCGATTGAACCATTGCTATTCCCTTTTCAGATTTCCTAGTTTCCCTGCCACGTTCAAGCTTCTGATTTCACGGATCGCTACTATATCTCGATTGAACCATTGCTATTCCCTTTTCAGATTTCCTAGTTTCCCTGCCACGTTCAAGCTTCTGATATTCCACATCCAGACTCCTAGAACGTTATCCTTTCGTTGATTATTTAATCTTTTTCTCGTAGTCACCTCCCCCTTGGCACTCCCTTCTCGGAGATCCAAATGGGGTTCTATTCCGGAATCTTTTGCCAGTGGAGAGATTATCATGACGCTTTTTCAGTTACAGTCCACATGTCCTGTGGGTACAGTTACGTGTCTTTAAGCAGTGGTTTGCATTGCCTTTTGCATCCTCACGCCGTTGATCATTGCTGACTATTCCGCCTCTAGGGAATTTCTTACTAATTTAATAGACGTATGTTCTATAATACTCGATCTCTTATGCATATAACAGTGTCCTCTCTCGCAGCAGTGAGTTGTCTTTGTCAATAATTTACAAATTAACTGTGGAACACGCAAATGGGAGTAAGTATTCAGACACGTTGATATCTGCTAAAACAAACTGTCAGTCAGAATAAAAAGCTTAGAAAAGACTGACTCATTTGCAAAAGAATGAAAAGGTAATTTATTCTCAACCCTGTGTGATGTATAAAGAAAATTTACAGACTAGTTATTTTATGACGCTTCCCTTCCAAAGAAGAACATCTTGGATTTTATCACCAATACTACGTTTTTCGTTATTTTATTACGATAAATTGTAGCAATACGGACGCGTTTTCGAAAGTTCTTCAATGTGCTGGTGTTTTGGAACAGCATTTATTCGTAGGACATAAGTTAAATGAGCTGCTGCTTTAATTCGTGTGCTAGAATGGGGATTCATCCTTTATAATTTTAGACCAAAGCTTGAAACTATTTTTCAGATTTTCTGAAAATAAACTTACGTTTTTAAGACTCCTTGATGAACCCTGCTGGGCCGCACGGAGTGGGCGCGCGGTTAGAGGCACCATGTCACTGACTGCGCGGCCCCTCCCGCCGGAGGTTCGAGTTCTCCCTCAGGCATGGGTGTGTGTGTTGTTCTTAACATAGGTTAGTTTAAGTAGTGTGTAAGTACAGGGACCGTCACACACATTTTAAACCCTGCTGAATATACAGGGTGGTCCATTGATCGTGACCGGGCCAAATATCTCACGAAATAAGAGTCAAACGAAAAAACTACAAAGAACGGAACTTGTCTAGCTTGAAGAGGGAAATCAGATGACGCTATGGTTGGCCCGCTAGATAGCGCTGCCATAGGTCAAACGCATATCAACTGCGTTTTTTAAAAATTAGGAACCCCCATTTTTATTACATATTCGTGTATTATGTAAAGAAATATGAATGTTTTAGTTGGACCTCATTTTTCGCATTGTGGTAGAAGGCGCTGTAATAGTCACAAACATACGGCTCACAATTTTAGACGAACAGTTGGTAACAGGTAGGTTTTTAAAATAAAATACAGAGCGTAGGTACATTTGAACACTTTATTTCGGTTCTTCCAATGTGATACATTTACTTGTGAACTTATCATTTCTGAAAACCCATGCTATTACAGCGTGATTACCTGTAAATACCACATTAATACAATAAATGCTCAAAATGATGTCCGTCAACCTCAATGCATTTGGCAATACGTGTAACGACACTCCTCTCAACAGCGAGTAGTTCGCCTTCCGTTATGTTCCCACATGCATTGACAATGCGGTGACGCATGTTGTCAGGCGTTGTCGGTGGATCACGATAGCAAATATCCTTCAACTTTCCCCACAGAAAGAAATCCGGGGAACGTGCTTCGACGACCAATCCACCTGTCATGAAATATGCTGTTCAATACCGCTTCAACCGCACACGAGCTATGTGCCGGACATCCGTCATGTTGGAAGTACATCGCCATTCTGTCATGCAGTGAAACACCTTGTAGTAACATCGGTAGAACATTACGTAGGAAATCAGCATACATTGCACCACTTAGATTGCCATCAATAAAATGGGGGCCAATTATCCTTCCTCCCATAATGCCGCACCATACATTAACCCGCCAAGGTGGCTGATGTTCCACTTATCGCAGCCATCTTGGGTTTTCCGTTGCCGAATAGTGCATATTATTCCGGTTTACGTTACCGCTGTTGGTGAATGACTCTTCGTCGCTAAAAAGAACGCGTGCAAAAAGTCTGTCATCGTCCCGAAATTTCTCTTGTGCCCAGTGGAAGAATTGTACACGACGTGTAAAGTCGTCGCCATGCAATTCCTGGTGCATAGAAATATGGTACGGGTGCAATCGATGTTGATGTTGCATTCTCAAAACCGACGTTTTTGAGATTCCCGATTATCGTGCAATTTGTCTGCCACTGATGTGCGGATTAGCCGCGACAGCAGCTAAAACACCTACTTGGGCATCATCATTTGTTGCAGGTCGTGGTTGACGTTTCACATGTGGCTGAACACTTCCTGTTTCCTTAAATAACGTAACTATCCGGCGAACGGTCCGGACACTTGGATGATGTCCAGGATACCGAGCAGCATACCTAGCACACGCCCGTTGGGCATTTTGATCACAATAGCCATACATCAACACGATATCGACCTTTTCCGCAACTGGTAAACGGTCCATTTTAACACGGGTACGGTTCTAGGCGCTTCAGTCTGGAACCGCGCGACCGCGACGGTCGCAGGTTCGCTTCCTGCCTCGGGCATGGATGTGTGTGCTGTCCTTAGGTTAGTTAGGTTTAAGTAGTTCTAAGTTCTGGGGGACTGATGACCTCAAATGTTAAGTCCCATAGTGCTCAGAGCCATTTGATTTAACACGGGTAATGTATCACGAAGCAAATACCGCCCGCATTGGCGGAATGTTACGTGATACCACGTACTTATACGATTGTGACTATTACAGCGCCATCTATCACAAAGCGAAAAAAGTGGTCCAACTAAAACATTCATATTTCTTTACGTAATACACGAATATATAATAAAAATGGTTTAAAAAACGCAGTTGATATCCGTTTGACCTATGGCAGCGCCATCTAGGGGCCAACCATAGATAGCGCCATCTGGTTTCCCCCTTCAAGCTAGAGAGTTTCGTTCTTTGTAGCTTTTTCGTTTTATGCTTATTTTGTGAGATATTTGGCCCGGTCACTAACAATGGACCGCCCTGTATACGTTATTCGATTCAATGCTGGCTGGCTTCATTTCGTCTTTGCTTGTAAATCAACAAGACTTCTCACATTTTGGGTTGATAAAGATGTGTTAGAAAAAATAGTACAACATTTTCAGTAATTTTCTGAATTAATTCTTGCAAACCCCTTCACACCTTCCTTATCCATAACCCAGTTTGCAGTAATGCATAACTATCACATTTATACAGAACGTTAACTTGAAGATTAAGATACCGTGCAGTAAAGAAAATGCGAAAATTGGGGCGGATGTTGTTGGTTTGAACGGAACGAAAGTCGATAGATGGCTCATTCCGTCTTCGATGGAACGTTTAAGGTTCAGGTGTCGCGAACTTGGAAGTGCTGCCGGCTCGTGCGCACGCAGTGCCATCTGTCGACGCCGTCGTGCACCGCTGCCTTGGTCGCGTGCGCCAGCTGTCTCCTTTATGACAGGCGGCGTGTGGTTGCGGCGTCACAGGCGGCCGCCCACGCAGCCAGTTAAGGCGCCGGCACGCCCCGGCACCGCGAACCGTGGCGGCCAGTGGACAACGCATGCCGTCTGCAACCTGGTGCCGCTCCGTGGCCAACGCGATGATGCTGCTGCTGCTGCTGCTGGCGCTCCTAGTGGCTTTTCACACGGCGACAGCGCTGTGGTCGGTGAGCTGTTTGAGCTGTTCCCATCGACATTGTCATTCTGCGACCCGAAAGTGTTTGCTCCGCTATCATATAATCATACAATAAAGGATCCTTCTTTCTATGTATCCGCAATACTTTACATTTGTCTACGTTAAGGCTCAGTAGCCACTCCCTGCACCAAGTGCCTATCCGCTGCAGATCTTCCTGCATTTCGCTGCAATTTTCTTGTGGTGTCCGTACTGTAAGACCTTCGGTACACACACCATCAGATTTTTTGACTTGTCGCTCTAACGAAGTAGTCGAGTGTCATCAATATGTCTCGTGGTCTTATCGTGGCGTGTTTATCTTCTGCCGTTAGGTCAGACGATAGAAATGCCATTTGCTCGCTTAGAGAAGCAGATTGACGGTGACCAACTTTAAACAGAACTTGATTAATTTTCACACACATTTATTAAAATAATAAAAAGCATAGAAATTACTTGATTCTGGATCCTGTTTACAATTGACAATCTGAAGTTCCTTTGGTCTTGGTAAGTTAATCTTATTCTCACATATCTCTGATACTTGACAAAATGTCTCTTCATTTATCTTCATGGCTATGTACAGGAATATGGTAATCTTATTAGGCGCAGACTGAAACTTCGTTTAGACTGGTACAGACAAATGCAGACTAATGCAGACTGACTAATCGGAGGTCTGTACACTCGTTATAATACCTCGCGCGTTCAGGTATCACTGCGCGATTGTGATCCGCGAGGAGAAAAGGTTCTACGTTAGCAGCAATCTCATTGGCTGCGTTACATATTAATTCGCGGATCGGCGGAAGCAGAATTTGGTCCGTCTCTAAGACAGCGCCATCTCGTAGTGCGGAGACGGACGAGCGCTGCGCCTGCGCTGTTGTGCTTAGCGGGGCGCGCTCTAGTGGGAAAGTTGTGCACGCGCTGACTACGCGGAACTATGTACACAACATTTCTAATGCTGCAGCTTCTCTGTATACTACAGCATCATCCGCGAAAAGCCGCATGGAACTTCCGACACTATCTACTAGGTCATTTATATATATATTGTGAAAAGCATTGGTCCCATAACACTCCCCTGTGGCACGCCAGAGGTCACTCTAACGTCTGTAGACGTCTCTCCATTGAGAACAACATGCTGTGTTCTGTCTACTAAAAACTCGTCAATCTAGTCACACAGCTGGTCTGATATTCCGTAGGCTCTTACTTTGTTTGTCAGGCGACAGTGCGGAACTGTATCGAACGCCTTCCGGAAGTCAAGGAAAATAGCATCTACCTGGGAGCCTGTATCAAATTTTTTCTGGGTCTCATGAACAAATAAAGCGAGTTGGGTCTCACACGACCGCTGTTTCCGGAATCCATGTTGAGTCCTGCAGAGTAGATTCTGGGTTTCCAGAAATGACATGATACGCGAGCAAAAAAACATGTTCTAAAATTCTACAACAGATCGACGTCAGAGATATAGGCCTATAGTTTGGCGCATCTGCTCGACGACCCTTCTTGAAAACTGGAACTATCTGTGCTCTTTTCCAATCATTTGGAACATTCTGTTCCTCTAGAGACTTGTGGTACACGGCTGTTAGAAGGGGGGCAAGTTCTTTCGCGTACTCTGTGTAGAATCGAATTGGTATCCCGTCAGGCCCAGTGGACTTTCCTCTGTTGAGTGATTCCAGTTGCTTTTCTATTCCCTGGACACTTATTTCGATTTCAGCCATTTTTTCGTTTGTGCTAGGATTTAGAGAAGGAACTGTAGTGCGGTCTTCCTCTGTGAAACAGCTTTGGAAAAAGGTGTTTAATATTTCAGCTTTACGCGTGTCATCCTCTGTTTCAATGCCATCATCATCCCAGAGTGTCTGGATATGCTGTTTCGATCCACTTACTGATTTAACGTAAGACCAGAACTTCTTAGGATTTTCTGTGAAGTCGGTACATAGAATTTTACTTTCGTATTCACTGAACGCTTCATGCATAGCCCTCCTTACGCTAACTTTAATATCGTTTAGCTTCTCTTTGTCTGAGAGGTTTTGGCTACGTTTAAATCTGCAGTGAAGTTCTCTTTGCTTTCGCAGTAGTTTCCTAATTTTGTCGAACCACGGTGGGTTTTTCCCGTCCCTCACTGTTTTACTCTGCACGTACCTGTCTAAAACGCATTTTGCGTTTGCCTTGAACTTTTTCCATAAACACTCAACATTGTCAGTGTCAGAACAGAAATTTTCGTTTTTATCTGTTAAGTAGTCTGAAATCTGCCTCCTATCACTCTTTCTAAACAGATAAACATTCCTCCCCTTTTTTATATTTCTACACTCCTGGAAATGGAAAAAAGAACACATTGACACCGGTGTGTCAGACCCACCATACTTGCTCCGGACACTGCGAGAGGGCTGTACAAGCAATGATCACACGCACGGCACAGCGGACACACCAAGAACCGCGGTGTTGGCCGTCGAATGGCGCTAGCTGCGCAGCATTTGTGCACCGCCGCCGTCAGTGTCAGCCAGTTTGCCGTGGCATACGGAGCTCCATCGCAGTCTTTAACACTGGTAGCATGCCGCGACAGCGTGGACGTGAACCGTATGTGCAGTTGACGGACTTTGAGCGAGGGCGTATAGTGGGCATGCGGGAGGCCGGGTGGACGTACCGCCGAATTGCTCAACACGTGGGGCGTGAGGTCTCCACAGTACATCGATGTTGTCGCCAGTGGTCGGCGGAAGGTGCACGTGCCCGTCGACCTGGGACCGGACCGCAGCGACGCACGGATGCACGCCAAGACCGTAGGATCCTACGCAGTGCCGTAGGGGACCGCACCGCCACTTCCCAGCAAATTAGGGACACTGTTGCTCCTGGGGTATCGGCGAGGACCATTCGCAACCGTCTCCATGAAGCTGGGCTACGGTCCCGCACACCGTTAGGCCGTCTTCCGCTCACGCCCCAACATCGTGCAGCCCGCCTCCAGTGGTGTCGTGACAGGCGTGAATGGAGGGACGAATGGAGACGTGTCGTCTTCAGCGATGAGAGTCGCTTCTGCCTTGGTGCCAATGATGGTCGTATGCGTGTTTGGCGCCGTGTAGGTGAGCGCCACAATCAGGACTGCATACGACCGAGGCACACAGGGCCAACACCCGGCATCATGGTGTGGGGAGCGATCTCCTACACTGGCCGTACACCACTGGTGATCGTCGAGGGGACACTGAATAGTGCACGGTACATCCAAACCGTCATCGAACCCATCGTTCTACCATTCCTAGACCGGCAAGGGAACTTGCTGTTCCAACAGGACAATGCACGTCCGCATGTATCCCGTGCCACCGAACGTGCTCTAGAAGGTGTAAGTCAACTACCCTGGCCAGCAAGATCTCCGGATCTGTCCCCCATTGAGCATGTTTGGGACTGGATGAGGCGTCGTCTCACGCGGTCTGCACGTCCAGCACGAACGCTGGTCCAACTGAGGCGCCAGGTGGAAATGGCATGGCAAGCCGTTCCACAGGACTACATCCAGCATCTCTACGATCGTCTCCATGGGAGAATAGCAGCCTGCATTGCTGCGAAAGGTGGATATACACTGTACTAGTGCCGACATTGTGCATGCTCTGTTGCCTGTGTCTATGTGGCTGTGGTTCTGTCAGTGTGATCATGTGATGTATCTGACCCCAGGAATGTGTCAATAAAGTTTCCCCTTCCTGGGACAATGAATTCACGGTGTTCTTATTTCAATTTCCAGGAGTGTATTGACTTCCATATTCAGGAATGCTGCAACGGCCTTATGATCACTGATTCCATGTTCTGCGCTCCCCTATTCTCCAATTGGATTCAAGCCCCTACGCTGTTGTCGTGTAGATTTGCATTTCTACAGAATACAATCACTTCATTCCAATCCTTGAATACCATGCACGACTTTGCTCTGCTCGTCCCCTTATCCTTCCTTCCACGAGTACTTTGCCAGGTAATCAAATTCCCCTCTCTCTTATCCCGTAGTAAACACCTCCACATATCCTGCACGTTCTGCAAACCTGACCCCAAAAGCCCCAACGTTTCCTCTCCAATTTCCACTCGTATTACACTGCCGGACCCACACATGCATAGACTCTTTAACTACACACGCTGCGCATCCTCCCTAGCGCAACCAGCATTTTCCTTCATCCTGTCAGTGAAATCTGCCTCCTTTCATTAGTAGCTCACTCCTCAATAGATCTCCCATCTACCTTGTCGTAGTTCCTTTTACTTTCCTTTTCTTAACCATATCTGGCGTACATCTTAAAAACTTCATATTCCATGTTTCCTGCAGTCCACCCACCTTCTTTCTCTACCAGTCCACTCGTCATGCTGACATCCTTTACTTAACCTTGCTTTTCCCAACTTATTTTTCTGTGATGCTGGTCTTTCCTTTTTAGTGTAGTGAGTGCGTCATTTCATCATCTTCACTTCTGTCAGTATCTGTTTTAATGCAACAAGCAATTTTTCATGTCATCAGTAAGAACTTCGTGTTTAATAATTTTAAAAACTTGTAAATATTGTTTTTTGTTTTTTCATGTTTTAAATATATCTCTGCTTCTGACACTTTGGCTTAGGGTTGGCAAACTGTACCGCTGACAGTGAATATGAAATTGTAAGTAACGGAAAAAATTGCTCTTTGTGTCTTTTCGCTCTTCATTGTAGCAGACCTCACCCTCTGTATCGCGGTAACTTTAAGTGACTACTGCCACTGATTAAGAAGTCCATGTAGAAATTAGTCATTTCTTCCATACATCAATACTTCATTATGTCCAATGTCAGACTCCATTTCGTGAAATTAACACTTCCTTTCTGCCATTTAATGCGGCCAGTACTCTGAAATACTGTGTTTTCCTAGGTGGTATGTTATAATACAAAAACCACAAAATGTGTCTCATTAGCTTCAGGACTATGTAATCCAATATAATGTCTGCAGTGAGCTGCATTCCACGTATAAAGGGATCTTGCATTTTCTTCACGTTCAGAAAATAGGACTTGCTTCGTATTGTTGGCGAAGGAAAGTCGGAAACGCCACGGAACTTTTATATCCCATACAATGACGTCACCTACTCGTTACGGTTGACGTCTGCTTTCACGTTAGCGTCCACGGTCGTTGTAATTACAAGTCATAACTGAAACTTTGGCACCAAAGATTTGTTGTAGTGACTTGACAATAGGGGCTCGTGAAAGTCTAGATCATGTGATACGATCTGGGATAAAACTCCATTCTTGCATTCACTGCATCCGGACGGAAGTTGAAGGCATCTTACAGGCTTCCCTCAACACTCATCCACCCGTTTTGACAATAGGCCGGCCGGGGTGGCCGCGCGGTTCTAGGCGCTACAGTCGGGAACCGTGCGACCGCTACGGTCGCAGATCCGAATCCTGCCTCGGGCATGGATGTGTGTGGTGTTGCAGACTTACTTAAAGTCATGTTAAAAAGCAGATTGTTAGGGCCGGAGCTTCAAATTAGGTGGACACGGATAAGCCAGAAATGTGTCGTGATTATGACCTGTAGGAAGAAACCATATCGCCACCAGCCTGAGATGTTTTGGGGAACTGTGGAAAATTTAAAGAAGGTTGGGTGGGCAGAGTTTGGTTACTGCTCCACACGAATACGACACAACTGCGCCACCTCATTCGGTTACGTGACAGTGCAATACAAGTTGTGAAAATTATTCTGCATGAAAAAAATCAGTTTTTCTTTCGATGTTATGTATTTAAATATGCTACATGGTTTACAAAAGTCATCATATATTATTTGTAACTGACATTCGCCATTTTAACATCCGTGTGTTGTAGATATAACGTGTTTCATGTGACAACACTTGTCGGAAGATTGTTCATAGGGTGATACGTATAAACAACAAAAGCTGTCAGCAACTTAACCCATCTAGGCGCTGCTGCGAAAGACTCCACAGAAGTTGTCTCATATGCTATACAGTTCTGTCAGTCTGGTTCATGTTTCACGTATTTTCATTGCGCGGGTCCCTCCGTCAGAGGTTCGAGTCCTCCCTCGGACATGGGTGTGTGGTGTCGTTAGCGTAAGTTAGTTAAAGTTAGATTAAGTAGTGTGTAAGTCTAGGGGCCGATGACCTCAGCAGTTTGGTCCCACAGAACCTTACCACAAATTTCCAAATTTCCAGGATATTGACCGACCTGTTCATCCAGCAAAGCCACAATTAATTACTTTCTCATTCCATCCTTTGATTCAAATTTGACAGTGCTCCGTAGTTAATGATTTCACTATCGATTTTTGTCGAAAAAGAGACTATTGCAGGAATATGAGAATCCCTGTTCGCACCTCAAAGCAATGGGGTGCCAATAGGTACTCTCGTATTCCCCGCAGTAGTCCATTCTGTTCCAACTGTCTGCCAACAAAACATCAAGCGAATCACTCCAGAAGTGTCGTCGGATTATAATCCCAATAGCGTATCTTTTCCCACTTCTCTGACTTAAAAAATAACGTTTCGCGCCTACTAACTGACAGAGAATACGTCACCAGAGGTGCCTACACACATACTGGACAAGCAACAGCAAACCATCATCTTAGTACTGCAGCTTTTCAGTAGACGCAGACAAGAAACCACACTTCCATTTTGCAGTTCCCTGTTTAGAATATGCGGAACGCGTCTTTCGAATATCTTTTTAATTTTTTGTCTTCTAAATAGCGTGGCATGTGGAGGTGACTGAGGATGAAAACTTGGAGAACAAGTTTGAATTCCGCCATCATAATGTAAATTTTCTATACTTTCCCTCATTCAGTTCAAGAGTATGACAGAATGGTCCTTCAACGAACCTGCGGGCAGTTGCTTTCCTCTTCTGATGATTTCCTGATATTGTCAGCTGTGTTGAAGGCGAACTCATAATCTAAACACAGTTGTTCTTTTTATTACAGAAGTTTAGTCGCCCAGATCCTACAAAAATATCCAGTGATGAACAGTCGACGAAATGGATTGGCCGCGCAAGTTTGTTTTCATACAGATGATCTGAAGATTGCTATTTAATTTCGCTGAAACCAATAAGCATTGCATATTTTGTGATATCTGGATGAATAAACTGTAATAAGAAGAACAACCGCGTTTAGCTTCCCACTTCGTTTTAAAATCATTGCTATTGATCCGTTTCTAGAGCTCTATGTGAATGGGGGCGCTAAACTTTTTAACTTTCCTTCCTTCTATGTTATGATGATGTGCGGTACTAACGGAGTCATAAAGCTTTAACTATCGTTAAGTGAATCCGCAGTTGCGAATAAGGAGAACCATCAACTGTAGGATGAAATGATGGCAATCAAAATTTGTGCCGGACCGGGACTCGAAGCCGCATTTCCTGCTTATCGCGAGCGGTTGCCTTACCAGTTGGCTATCCGTGTACGGCCAGATTCAAACCTCCATACGTCGTCAACCATGCGTCTACGACCATTACTCGTATATCCATTATATATATTCGCCTACAAGTCGGACTTTGTACAAGGGTAACCCCAAAAGTAAGGTCTCCTATTTTTTTATAAGTACAGAACTCTGTTTGTATGTCAGTTTGCCACACTGTTATGAAGAGTGCTTCACGCGCTGTGTGTAAACATGCGCACGTCGCGCTGAGGCGCTCAGTCTTGGCTTGGAAGCCGTTGAGAATGGAGCTCCCGTTGTATGTTCCAGCCAAGTTGAATTGCGCGCAGTTATTGGGTTTCTGAACGCAAAGGACACTGCGCCGACTGAAATCCGTTGCCAATTGACGGAAGTGTATGATGAGTCGTGCATGGATGTCAAAAATGTTCGTAAGTGATGTAGAGAGTTTGCAGCTGGTCGGACCGAAATTCACAACGAACAGAGGAGCGGGAGACCGTCAATTTCTGAGGAGACTGTGTTGAAGGTTGAGCAAAGCATGCGTGAAGATCGGCGGATCACCCTGGATGATCTCTGCATGTTGGTTCCTGAGGTTTCCCGAAGCACCGCTCACAGAATTTTAACGGAAACATTGAACTACCGGAAGGTGTGCGCAAGATTGGTGCCACGCATGCTGACTAAGGACTATATGCGGCAACGAGTTGATGCTCCCCGCACATTTCTTCACCGCCTTGCAGCCGAACAGGACAACTTTCTGGACTCAATTGCCACGGGTGACGAAACCTGGGCATACCACTTTACACCTGATACCAAGCAACAATCACGCCAGTGGCGGCATCCTTCTTCGCCAAAGCCGCGGAAATTCAAACAAACACATTCTGCTGGTAAAGTCATGACAACCTTTTTTTGGGATTGGGAAGGGCTATTGTTGGTCGACTTCATGCCCACTGGGACCACAGTTAACGTTGACAGGTACTGTGAGACTCTGAAAAAAAAAACTCAAACGGGCAATTCAGAACCGGAGAAGAGGAATGTCGAGCAAGGGCGTACACATTCTCCATGACAACGCTCGCCCACACATCGCTCGGAAAACCGTTGCTCTCCTGCAACAGTTTCAGTGGAGCATAATCACCCACCCACCCTATAGTACTGACTTGGCGCCCAGTGACTATCACCTGTTCCCTAGGTTAAAAGAACATTTGGTCGGAAAGCGATTCAGCCCCGACGACGACGTGAAAGAAGAGGTTCATCACTTTCTGAACAGCTTGGCGGCGAGCTGGTATGACATGGGCATACAATAACTGCCACAGTGTCCACAAAAGTGCATCGACAGAAATGGTGATGATGTCGAAAAATAGACTGATGCAAACCATTGTAGAAATAAACAGGTATATGTACTTATAAAAAAAATAGGACACCTTACTTTTGGGATTACCCCCGTACTTGAAAGTCGCTTGGCCAGTAGCAGCAGACAAATACGATATTGCAGTGCCTGTGTTATTCTCATTATGATGCAAAGTTCCTCTGGACGTGCATCTATGTTCAAATGGCTCTGAGCACTATGGGACTTAACATCTGAGGTCATTAGTCCCCTAGAACTTAGATTAGAACTACTTAATCCTAACTAACCTAAGGACATCACACACATACATGCTCGAGGCAGGATTCGGACCTGCGACCGTAGCGGTCGCGCGGTTCCAGACTGAAGCGCCTAGAACCGCTCGGCCACCAGAGGCCGGCTGCATCTATGTCCAAAGGCACTTTGCAATGCATCGTAATCAGAATAACATACATGCATGTCCAAAGGAACTTTGCATCGTAATCAGAACAACGCACTGCAATATCGGTTTTAAGTATCGCTTTGAAAAAATAAAGGTAGGTAATTAATATTTATTGCTTGTCTGCACGCACAGCGTACACATTGAAATCCCCGCGCGCGCCACAGTACAGTGCACGGTGCTAGACCAGCCAAAGCAAAACGGCTCCTTTAATGGCCTGCTACTGTACTGTGGCGGGCGCGGGCATTTCAGTGTGCACCATGTGCTTGCAGACAAACAATAAATATTCATTATCTAGCCTTATTTTTATGACTACCCTTCTCACGCATTCCACTTCAGCAGTGTGGTCCGTCACTTTGTTTTAAAACAAGGTTGTTCCTACATCGCATCCAGTGCTGAATTACTGGTGTTGGCTTGACTTTGGTTCATTCTTTGTTAATATATAACATGACCACAATTACGGTAGTCCTTGCAAGCTGAAGACTACAGTAACAGGAAACAATTGCACCTGAGGGGTCAGTTCCCCTTTATATGTGTCAGCTGGCACAGTTTGAGCGTCGGTCAGTGGATACCTGCACGGGCGGACAAGTTAACGGTCGGAGGAAAAAAGGACAATGCGGGTGGGGTGGTGGGGAGCTGGTCTTGACCGTGACGCGGGAAAGTTGGGGAGCGCCGGCTGGCCTCAAACATTGAGCGCCTGCAGCCTGCCGTCCTTGCATTGGCTGATGTACCGGGCTACTGCGGCTGCTGTTGACTCAGGCACTGGTTTGTTTGTTATCTGGTGACGCCTCGAAAGTAAGCTTTTGGCCCACCAAAGATTATAGTGCTTTTAGGTCAATGTTGATTCACATCTGCCATTTATGCTTGGGCTCTGCTAATAGAAATTGATTTGTGCAACCATATTTCTGCAGAATTACGCGGCGTTGTCTCCTTGTGTCGTACGAGCAAGGTAGCGCTGAGGTACATCATTAGAATGCAGTGGTTCAAATCCCCGTGTGGCCTAGCAAGAGATGTTTTCCGTGGTTTGCCTAAATTTATCACCATAGGTGCCGGCACGGTTGCTTTGAAAGCGACACGGCTGACTTCCTTCTCCAGCCTTGCCTCATTCCGAATTTTGTGATCGTCTCTAATGACGGCTTGTTAAACCCTAATCTACATCCTTATGTCAGCTTAAGGACTAGAAATCGCGGAAAAAATACTAAGAGCTGCAGTAATTCCAAGTCGTTACCATTTCTCTGTGACCAAAATGTCTGATTTTCGGTCACATTGGAACTTTGACGCGAAAAACCGTGTTTTGCAAGTCAATGCTAATTTAATCACATCATCCCTCCACTGAAAAATCCAGCCGCAGAATCCCGTACACATAACGTCCGCGTCTTTTGTGACTGTGAACGGATCCGCTCCACAATATTGAAACAAAGACATTTTTTATTAAAAGTGAGGGCTCTTTGTGCTACTGGCTGCAGCCTAGACAGCCTGCGCGTAAATGCGGCCTCGAGTGCCTCCAGGTCTCTTCTTTCGCTGTTGCCCGCTTTACACTGGGCATTCATTCAAGCTTTTGCAACAGGCAGCAACTGTGTGCTGTCAGAATCCCGTGATATTTTTTGACTTTTTGGAAGAAAATTATGGAGTCCTTACAGCTCCAACAACAGGTATAAAGTCCTGAATAATTACTGTATAGTGATAATTTTTTACTTACGGGCCGTCTGACAGCAACTGAATAAAACACAATTTTAGTGCCATACGCGTTTCGCCTTTATTTTCTGCAAGGCATTATCAGTGGCCTGGAATATGTACTAATGTTTGCTATTTAATTTACATTTTTGTCACTGTACCTATAGGTTATTAACAGTTCTGGTGGTTGGTATTTCCTATTAAGCAGTAATGTTTTGAACTGTACTTACAGGTTGCATGGACGATTTCGTACATATTACACTCCTGTTGCATTTTTGGTGTTGTTGTTCTTATAAATGCCAATTTGCGGTTTTTTTCCCACATGGTCAGACGGTCCATAAGTAAAAAATTATCAGTATACCGTAATATTACACGCAACTGAGGAAGACAAGACTACAAAAGTTGAAGATGGCCTAAATAATTGCTTGAGAAAAGCAGAAACTGACAAACCCGTTCTCCTGCCAAAAAAGATAACAACGCTTCGGTCATGCCCAGCTGATGCCAAGTGTTTGCAATGATTAAATTGTGGCCGTGCGGTTCTAGGCGCTTCAGTCTGAAACCGCGTGACCGCTACGGTCGCAGGTTCGAATCCTGCCTCGGGCATGGATGTGTGTGATGTCCTTAGGTTAGTTAGGTTTAAGTAGTTCTAAGTTCTAGGGGGCTGATAACCACAGATGTTAAGTCCCATAGTGCTCAGAGCCATTTGGACCATTTTATTAAATTGTGTTCTGTGTAAATTCGATCAGACTGTTACCCCTTTCGTTCCATTCTCCCCAGTCTTCGTTCCCCTCTTATGGTTCTTTTCTTTCTTCAGTCAATATCGAATCCCAGTAACCCATCGCAATTAAATTTTCGTCTCGCTTAATGCACTGAATAATTCCTTTTATTATACTTTAAAAAAAAATCTTCCTCATCTGCGGAGTTAACTGGCGTGTGTACCTCTGCTACAGCGAGAGCTCGTGTCTTTGTCTCCCTGTCCCCACCCAGGTCAAACTGAATACATCTAGTTTGAGTTAAGGGATTTGGCGACAGCCCGGCGCACCGCCTCAAGAGCGAACCTAAGTAATTATGGTGTTTACGCCTCCATTAAACAGCATCCGCAGTATGTCTGTTAAGGTCAGTTTATGCCTCGAAAAGTGTGGTGTAAAATACCCACAGAATATTAGCCACAGGTCGATTCCACTTATCGGTAACTTAACTAGACACGCCCGCATCTCGTGGTCGTGCGGTAGCGTTCTCGCTTCCCACGCCCGGGTTCCCGGGTTCGATTCCCGGCGGGGTCAGGGATTTTCTCTGCCTCGTGATGGCTGGGTGTTGTGTGATGTCCTTAGGTTAGTTAGGTTTAAGTAGTTCTAAGTTCTAGGGGACTGATGACCATAGATGTTAAGTCCCATAGTGCTCAGAGCCATTTGAACCATTTTTTGAACTTACTAGACACAGTAACGGTTTCACAGTGCTAGTGAGTACCCTCATCCAACAGACTATTACAAACACGTTGCAGCAGACAGCCCCGTTGCTTCGCCGGCGTTCTGAACCAGACGGCCTTGGATTGCGGAACGCTATGACGTCACAGGCGTACGGAGGCAACGCGAGGACGCTGTGTTACAAAGAGACTCGGCATTCGTGACTCACTCTTGCAATCCACTTAGCGTGCAGTGGGCGAATTTTCAAAGTTCCAGAAGCACGGAGCGTGGATGTAACGACCTTAGAACTTCTTCATAAAGTAATTACTGGGTATTACGTGACGGAGGGTACTGTTTGTTGGACAAAATAATAATATTTCTCTCAATGATGGAAATGGAAAATGAAAATCAGTGCTTATCTGTACCTGAGAGTGCCGTAATTTGTGAAACCGTTACGATCACTACAGAAGCAATACATCGGACGTATACGAATGCCCCTCTGAAAGCCACTTCGTTAAATTTTGTAGACAGGTTTTCGCCAGGTAATAAGCATCTTTCTTCTAATGTCTATCGATTCAGACTGTTTAACATTTCAGTGACTTTCCTTCGACTCAAATAAATCTCTTAAGTTGCTATTTTCTTTTCTTCCATAATTTTGTCATCTTTTCGTGATTACTCTTGTTTCCTTTCTTCGGATTACTTAACAAGTGATTTATTACAGCTCTTGCTTTGAAATCCTTCTAACTTCAATACTTTCCTTTCCAAAACATTTATTTCTGCGTATTCTTTTTTTAAGCTTTCTATTTAAACTTTTTCGCAACTGTGTTTTTAGTTTCTTATCCACAAATGCATGAAGATGTGTTTTACCAAGACGTAATCCTCTTCGAGAATGTTTTGTTAGCCGATTGTCGTTCATTCTATGAAATTGTCTGAAAAATATGAGTCTTCTTTTATTGTGGTTTCTGTTTCATGTTCTTCGTTTTGGTATATTTCATCAATAATTTTCCTGTTTTTATCCTCCTTTCCCTCCCCCCATGAACGATGGACCTTGCCGTTGGTGGGGAGGCTTGCGTGCCTCAACGACACAGATAGCCGTACCGTAGGTGCAACCACAACGGATGGGGTATCTGTTGAGAGGCCAGACAAACGTGTGGTTCCTGAAGAGGGGCAGCAGCCTTTTCAGTAGTTGCAGGGGCAACAGTCTGGATGATTGACTGACCTGGCCTTGTGAACATTAACCAAAACGGCCTTGCTGTTGTGGTACTGCGAACGGCTGAAAGCAAGGGGAAACTACAGCCGTAATTTTTCCCGAGGATATGCAGCTTTACTGTATGGTTAAATGATGATGGCGTCCTCTTGTGTAAAATATTCCGGAGGTAAAATAGTCCCCCATTCGGATCTCCGGGCGGGGACTACTCAGGAGGACGTCGTTATCAGGAGAAAGAAAACTGGCATTCTACGGATCGGAGCGTGGAATGTCAGATCCCTTAATCGGGCAGGTAGCTTAGGGAAATGGATAGGTTAAAGTTAGACATAGTGGGAATTAGTGAAGTTCGGTGGCAGGAGGAACAAGACTTCTGGTCAGGTGAATACAGGGTTATAAATACAAAATCAAATAGGGGTAATGCAGGAGTAGGTTTAATAATGAATAAAAAAATAGGAGTGCGGGTAAGCTACTACAAACAGCATAGTGAACGCATTATTGTGGCCAAGATAGACACGAAGCCCACACCTACTACAGTAGTACAAGTTTATATGCCAACTAGCTCTGCAGATGATGAAGAAATTGATGAAATGTATGATGAGATAAAAGAAATTATTCAGGTAGTGAAAGGAGACGAAAATTTAATAGTCATGGGTGACTGGAATTCGAGAGTAGGAAAAGGGAGAGAAGGAAACATGGTAGGTGAATATGGATTGGGGGAAAGAAATGAAAGAGGAAGCCGTCTGGTAGAATTTTGAGCAGAGCATAACTTAATTATAGCTAACACTTGGTTCAAGAATCATAAAAGGAAGTTGTACACATGGAAGAACTCTGGGAGACACTAAAAGGTATCAGATAGATTATATAATGGTAAGACAGAGATTTAGGAACCAGGTATTAAATTGTAAGACATTTCCAGGGGCAGATGTGGACTCTGACCACAATCTATTGGTTATGAACTGAAGATTAAAACTGAAGAAACTGCAGAAAGGTGGGAATTTAACGAGATGGGACCTGGGCAAACTGATTAAACCAGAGGTTGTACAGAGTTTCAGGGAGAGCATAAGGGAACAATTGTCATAAATGGGGGAAAGAAATACAGTAGAAGAAGAATGGGTAGCTTTGAGGGATGAAGTAGTGAAGGCAGCAGAGGATCAAGTAGGTAAAAAGACGAGGGCTAGTAGAAATCCTTGGATAACAGAAGAAATATTGAATTTTATTGATGAAAGGAGAAAATATAATATTGCAGTAAATGAAGCACACAAAAAGGAATACAAACGTCTCAAAAATGAGATCGACAGGAAGTGCAAAATGGCTAAGCAGGTATGGCTAGAGGACAAATGTAAGGATGTAGAGGCTTATCTCACTAGGGGTAAGATAGATACTGCCTACAGGAAAATTAAAGAGACTTTTGGACAAAAGAGAACCACTTGTATGGATATCAAGAGCTCAGATGGAAACCCAGTTCTAAGCAAAGAAAGGAAAGCAGAAAGGTGGAAGGAGTATATAGAGGGTCTATACAAGGGCGATATTCTGGAAATGGAAGAGGATGTAGATGAAGATGAAATGGGAGATACGATGCCGGCCGCGGTGGTCTAGCTGTTCTAGGCGCTCAGTCCGGAGCCGCGCGACCGCTACGGTCGCAGGTTCGAATCCTGCCTCGGGCATGGATGTGTGTGATGTCCTTAGGTTAGTTAGGTTTAAGTAGTTCTAAGTTCTAGGGGACTGATGACCATAGATGTTAAGTCCCATAGTGCTCAGAGCCATTTGGACCATTTTTTTGGAGATACGATACTGCGTGAAGAGTTTGACAGAGCACTGAAAGACCTGAGTCGAAACAAGGACCCGGAAGTAGACAACATTCCATTAGAACTACTGACGGCCTTGGGAGAGCCAGTCCCGACAAAACTCTACCATCTGGTGAGCAAGAAGTATGAGACAGGCGAAATACCCTCAGCCTTCAAGAAGAATATAATAATTCCAATCCCAAAGAAAGCAGGTGTTGACAGATGTGAAAATTACCGAACTATCGGTTTAATAAGTCACAGCTGCAAAATACTAACACGAATTCTTTACAGACGAATGGAAAAACTGGTAGAAGCCGACCTCGGGGAAGATCAGTTTGGATTCCGTAGAAATGTTGGAAGACGTGAGGCAATACTGACCTTACGACTTATCTTAGAAGAAAGATTAAGGAAAGGCAAACCTACGTTTCTAGCATTTGTAGACTTAGAAAAAGCTTTTGACAATGTTGACTGGAATACTCTCTTTCAAATTCTGAAGGTGGCAGGTATAAAATACAGGGAGCGAAAGGGTATTTACAATTCGTACAGAAAGCAGATGGCAGTTATAAGAGTCGAGGGACATGAAAGGGAAGCAGTGGTTGGGAAGGGTGTGAGACAGGGTTGTAGCCTCTCCCTGATGTTATTCAATCTGTATATTGAGCAAGCAGTGAAGGAAACAAAAGAAAAATTCGAAGAAGAAATAAAAACTTTGAGGTTCGCCGATGACATTGTAATTCTGTCAGAGACAGCAAAGGACTTGGAAGAGCAGTTCAACAGAATGGATAGTGTCTTGAAAGGAGGATATAAGATGAACATCAACAAAAGCAAAACGAGGATAATGGAATGTAGTCGAATTAAGTCGGGTGATGCTGAGGGAACTAGATTAGGAAATGAGACACTTAAAGTAGTAAAGGAGTTTTGCTATTTGGGGAGCAAAATAACTGATGATGGTCGAAGTCGAGAGGATATAAAATGTAGACTGGCAATGGCAAGGAAAGCGTTTCTGAAGAAGAGAAATTTGTTAACATCGAGTATAGATTTAAGTGTCAGGAAGTCATTTCTGAAAGTATTTGTATGGAGTGTAGCCATGTATGGAAGTGAAACATGGACGATAAATAGTTTGGACAAGAAGAGAATAGAAGCTTTTGAAATGTGGTGCTACAGAAGAATGCTGAAGATTAGATGGGTGGATCACATAACTAATGATGAGGTACTGAATAGGATTGGGGAGGAGTTAGTGGCACAACTTTACTAGAAGGAGGGATCGGTTGGTAGGACATGGCTCAAAATGGCTCTGAGCACTATGGGACTTAACATCTTAGGTCATCAGTCCCCTAGAACTTAGAACTACTTAAATCTAACTAACCTAAGGACATCACACACATCCATGCCCGAGGCAGGATTCGAACCTGCGACCGTAACAGCAGCGCAGTTCCGGACTGAAGCGCCTAGATTAAAGATCGGTTCATTAGCGAAAAAAAATCCAGTAGAACACAACACGACGTTGCCGACCCAGGCATCTGGGTTACCTAGTATTTCACAAGCCTCTCGCAAACGCCAAATACTGAAGACGCTTCTCTCGATCTGTTCGTAATAAGCACGTAACAAAAATATGTACCTTAGCGTTCAGACCATGAGGACCGCCAGCCGCTGTGTCATCCTCTGCCATGTGGCGTCATTCTGGTGCGGTATGGAGAGGCAAGAGGCCTGCACGGCGCCCTCCATGGTGTTGTCAGCTTCCAGCGGCTTCTTCTGATTCAAATAGCTCGTCTATTGGCATCAAGAGGCCGAGTGCTCCCACTTCCAGCCCTCCTACCGATAAAAAGCCTTTGTGAGTACCTTAATTAAAGTACTGACCAGAAAAAACAGCCTAGCTCAGAGACCCGTCACATTATTGTCAGATCAGTCTCTAAACAACAGTTCGTTTTCCTGTCCAGTCATTTGATTTGACTTCTTTCTCCAGAACGGTTCATTCATTGATTTGAACACCAAAGTCCGTTTGGTGAACATTTTTCTCTCTAATCGTGTGGTTCGTGTTCGAAGAAACAATATAGGATTTGTAGGCTCGTTTTAATGGAAATGAAAGTGAAAAAAAAATGCAGCCTACGTATACACGTTTCGAAACAGTTTTTTCGCTATCGGTGGGTTTCTCTTTCTTTTTTCAGGTATTACTTCTTGGCTTTATCCAGCCAGCCGGCCGCTATGACCGAACGGTTCTAGGCAATTCATTCTGGAACCGCGTTGCTGTTCCGGTCGCAGGTTCGAATCCTACCTCGGTCATGGATGTGTGTGACGTCCTTAGGTTAGTTAGGTTTAAGTAACTCTAAGTCTGGGGCAGGGGTCTCCCAACTACAGCCCGCGTTAGCTGGCTGGACATCCCCGGTATCCGGCCCGCCAAATATTTGAGGTGGTACCTATACTGCCAACAACTGAGTTTCGAGGCCTGTCGCGACCAATACACCGCGACATTGGCTCTGCTACTCGCTACAAGACTACATAACTAAACTTATTGTTGCGCCGCTTGAAATAACAATGCGTTGACATACTCTACCTCTGTTACGTCTTGTAGTAATACTGTTGTTAACAATGATTTTGAGACTTCGTTAACTTTGCAGGACGCTTTCGTGAAGAATGTGCAGTGACATACTTTTTTGTCGGTGAAATTCGCCAGAATAAAATACACCAGAATTTCGGTCAGGTACTTCCACCAATCAAAATTATGTAATTAAATAAAAATCGTAGTTCGTTTCAGTGCTAGCTATTCCCACAACCTTAGATTTTTGCGATTTCATCTTTCCTTTAGCCTTACATTACGGTGATCATGGAGTGCTAGGGTGCTTTAATCCCACTAGGTAGATCTTGGCCCTTATGACTTCATGGAGGAGTCAATGTGTTCCGCGGACTAAAAAGTTTGGAGACCCCTGGTCTAGGGGACTGATGACCTCAGATGTTAACTCCCATAGTGCTTAGAGCCATTTTATCCAGCCTCTGCAGGTTGTGTTTGACATTTCATCATTCCATTTCAGATGTGTTTATTATTCAGTGTGAAAGTCGATTAAGAGAAAAACTTACACCCGAAGTCATCTATTAATTTATGTTTTGACAAACTTTGCCCTGTTGATGAGAGTTGAACATCGTGTTTGTTGTCCTGTGGATGTCACTAATATGTCTTTGCTTCGATCGCCATGTTCTCGGGCATAATTTGCCATCGATAGTCAGTTCACAGTGTTGTACTTTAGGCGTGATTGTGTTGGTGAGAATATGCCCTCCTTTTTCTCCAACCGCACCAACACAGTTATCCGAATCACGTTGCAACTAGTCTTTTTACGTAAAGGACCGTTGACAAATGTGACTGCCGTGTTCAGTGCAAGGAAGAAGTGACTGACGTGTTCAGTGCAAGGAAGAAGAATTTTTGTGTAGGAAACTAACTCCAGACATTTGGACCTGAAGCCTCACGCTTAACCGCGAACGAAGTCACCCCAGAACGAGAAGTGAACCCCTGTCCGTGTGTGGTGGCCGAGCCAACGGCCAGTGTTCATCGGCCTGCCATGTTATAATGCACAGCGAGCTGTGTCCGCAGTTTAAGCGCACCGCCGGAACCGCCGCACACAGCGGTATCCGCCAACCGTGTCTCCGTGCGGTACTCCTGCATTGCGCAACCCGCGGTCTGCACGCTTCGCAGAACGGAATGAACGTCTGTCTCCAAATGGGCGGTGACCCGTCTGCTATTACCAGCCTGCCAATTGCTGAATCACCTCGCCGCCTGTAGTACTGCAGCTAATAGCATCTCATTCCGTTTCATTCAACCTTCTCTCAGCCTGTATACCGTTCCCCTGAATGAAGCGGGCCGATATCGATTCGGATCGATAACGCTGGCCAAAATCGATTCTTGACGTTCAGTGTCTTGAAGCTTCGAAAGCAGGCCACGTTAAACAGCAAAGCAACAAATGTACGAGAGCGCCTAAATGCCATAAATTATCAAAATACTCCTGATATTTGAATCGTATTAAGCATGTACGAGAGCTTACTAGCGTCTAATTCGAGCCGATATAGACACCACTAAAATGCAGACTTCCGTGAAGAATGCACTGCCGTTCTCCAAGCAGTCTTCATGCAACCAATCATAAACATAGCAATAGTAGAGCCTCTCATAGAGGCTGAGGTTGTATTAACCTCGTACTAGTTAACAGTGACAGAAATTTCTGTTTACTACATTATTATACTGTTAGTATTATGCTAGGCGCTCAGTCCGGAACCACGCGACTGCTACGGTCGCAGGTTCGAATCCTGCCTCGGGCATGGATGTGTGTGATGTCCTTAGGTTAGTTAGTTTTGAGTAGTTCTAAGTTCTAGGGGACTGATGACCACAGATGTTAAGTCCCATAGTGCTCAGAGCCATTTGAACCATTAGTATTATGAAATACTAACCATAGAATGAAGCAATAAACAGGATGTCCTAGGAGGAATGGTGAATATTGAGGGATCTATATCTCCATCTAGATACATACTCTGCAAGCCAACGCACGGTGCATGGCGAGGGGTACCAGGTACCATTACTAGTCCTTTACTTTTTTTGTCACACTCGCAAACAGAGCGGGAGAAAATGACTGCCTAAAAGCCTCAGTGCGAGCCCTAATTTCTCGCATCTTATCATCCTGGTCCTTACGCGAAATGTGCGTTGGCGGCAGTAAATCGTTCTGCAGTCGGACTCAAATGCCGGTTGTTTAAATTTCCGCAGAGATTCTCGTGGATTCCCATTTGGATTCACGAAGCATCTCCGTAGCTTTTACGTCCTGTAAACAAATCTACCAGCACGTCTCTGAATTGCTTTGATGTCTTCCTTTAATCCGACCTTGTGCGGATCCAAAACACTCGAGCAGTCCTCAAGAGCCGGCCGGAGTGGCCGTGCGGTTCTAGGCGCTACAGTCTGGAACCGAGCGACCGCTACGGTCGCAGGTTAGAATCCTGCCTCGGGCATGGATGTGTGTGATGTCCTTAGGTTAGTTAGGTTTAATTAGTTCTAAGTTCTGGGCGACTGATGACCTCAGAAGTTAAGTCGCATAGTGCTCAGAGCCATTGGAACCATTTTTGAGTCCTCAAGAATAGGTCGCACTAGCTTTCTACACGCGGCCTCCTTTACACATGAACAACTCTTTCCCAAAATTCTCCCGGCGACAGAGGTCGAGCATTCGCCTTCCCTACTACCAACCTGACGTGCTCATTCCGTTTCAAAACTCTTTGCAAAGTTACGCCTAGATATTTAATCGATGTGTTTCCAGCAGCACTCTACTAATGCTCTATTCTAACGTCACAGCATAATTTTTCTCGATCATCCGTATCAACATACGTTTCTCTGTTTTTAGTCAGAAACTATCATTCGAAGCAAAAAAATCCAGTAAACATGGGCTCTAAAGTTCATACCTGCAGATCTATGAGCGCTTCCATCACCTTAGATACTGCGAAACAAATCTCTTCTACTGCAAGCTCATTGCCTTCCATATCTTGGGAGGAGGTAGTATGAACGAAAACATGAAAAGCTGTCCGGTAAACATGGGTTCGAAAATGTATACCTTAAGAACTATGAGCACTTTTTCTGTAGAAGAGGTGTCTTTCACAGAAGCGAAGATGAACATGTTCTCATGAAACTTCGTGGCAGATTACGACAGTGCCGGACCGAGACTCGAACTCGGGGCCTTTGCCTTTCACGGGCAAGTGCTCTACGTAATTTTTTTTTTCTTTTGCATTTTGTTCGTAATTGTTCGTTATATTTGGTCGTAGCGGACGTCAATTGACATCTGTTGAAGTTCGTTGTTGATCCCTTCACGCAGTTTTTTTTTATTTTTTATTTTTTTTAATTTCAATTTTTTTTTTATTACAGAGGCCAGCCAGCTCTCTGACCGAACACAATGAGGTACGCGGCGGCATATCGAGCGAGCTACCCAAGCACGACTCGCGACCCGTCCTCACAGCTTCAGTTCTCCAGTGAGGACGGGTTGCGAGTCATGCTTGGGTAGCTCGCCCGGTATGCCACCGCGTACCTCAGTGTGTTCGGTCAGAGGGTTAGCTGCCCTCTGTAATAAAAAAAGACTGAGTCAATGAATCAATAATGAACTTGAACAATCGTCATGGGATGTCCGCCCTGAACAAATACAACGATCAACAACGAACAAAATGAGATCAACAAAAGTAAAAAAAAAAAAGTCGCTAGAGCACTTGCCCGCGAAAGGCAAAGGTCCCGAGTTCGAATCTCGGTCCGGCACACAGTTTTAATCTGCCAGGAAGTTTCATATCACCGCACACTCCGCTGCAGAATGAAAATTTCATTCTGGAAACAATTCTCATACCTCTTAAGGTATGAACCTTAGAATCACTGTTTACTGGACTTTTTTTCCCCTTGTTTTAGTCCATAGTATCTCTCATAATATGGAAAGCGAAGAGCTTGAAGTAGACGCATTTTGTTTCACAGTATCAAAGTTTAAGAAGTGCTCATACCTCGTAAGGTACGCATTTTAGAGTCATTGTTTACTAGATTTATTTGCTTCGAATGATTGTTCGTGTCATATCCCTGGATATTGACCGTTCCTCGTGGGACACCCCTGTATATGTGATTCCGCCTCAACGGCCAGGTGCAAGTCTTTTAATTGGAAGCTGCTTCGGCAGCTAGCGTGTGCCTAGCCTAACCCTGTTACGCAACCAGGAAAAGGCAATCTACGCTCCAACGTGGAATCCGAACTACGTGTCGTTCCTGGCGGCTCTTCACATTGAGACAGATCAGCATCTCGTGGTCTAGTGGCCAGCGTTGCTACCTCTGGATTATGGGGTCCTGGGGTCGATTCCCGGCCAGGTTGGGGATTTTCTCTGCCCGGGGACTGGGTCTTCGTGTTGCCCTCATCATTTCATAATCTTCATCATCATTCGTGACAGTGGCTAGATTGGACTGTGAAAAAATTGGGATTTTGTACGGGCGCTGATGGCCGCGCAGTTGAGCGCCCCACAAACCAAACATCATCATCATCAGCAAACATTGAGACTGGAAGGCTGGATTAATGACAGATTGAAAAGTTCCGTAGTCCGGCTGGCATTCGATCCCACGACCGCTCAGTTTATAGGGACACGCTCTACCGCTACGCCACCACGCCTGATTAATGAAGCAAATTAAAATTTGAGACTCCATGCAGATTCGATGGTAGCGGGAAAGAAAGAAAAACTGAAAGAGAATGCGAGCTTTATAAGCGAATTTCGCTATCCATATCTTTAACATTACATTGTAGAACACATTTTTAACCTTTTGACTACCCCGTGGACGAAAGTATGGTTTTTCACGTGTAATGGTTATGGGGAATAGGGATCCGAAAATAAAAATTCTGTGTCACATGCCGTTTGCCACGGAAAGAAAAGTGTTTTGTTTTATAATCTGTTTATTCAAGCGCTTTTGGATATACAATATTTTTGGTTTTTCCGCTTGGTACGTACACGAATAAGCCATACGATTTCCCGATGCGTGAGCAAGCCAAATGTTATCCGTGTGCGAAGCCTTCACGGTCATTGCATTGCGAGTCGCACCGAGAACTGTAAGCATTTGAACTCGAATGGCTTATCTGTTGGAACCATTGAGATGCGTTGTACCCGTACGTCTTCTGCTCAAAAATTTTCCTTTAAATATTGTAGCTTCAATAATACTGTTCATCATTTTTTCTTTGGAAGTCTGGTACTGTTGCAAAGTCGTGGTGGATTGATATTCCTTAGAAGAATGATAAGCACGCTAGTTTTATCGATGGATATAGGACGTTCACTGAGCCACTGCTGACTTTTATAGTTCTGTGCGATATTTGGGAAAAGTTTTTGAACTAATTCCTTTCTGATTTTATGTAAGTTTTTCTTCCATGCCTTTGCCAAATATGTTGCGAATAGCTATAGTGGTGCAGAAGTAATAAAACAAAACGTGATGTCTGACGCGGCAGTTTTTCACACATCTCAATGTTTATGACGTCATATCACCTGAAACATGTATCCGACAGTCACATAAATTTGCCGGCACATTTAGTGATATATGTGGATACCGTATACAAAATATACTGCGAATGGAGTTAGTAGTGACGAAGTAATCGATTAAAACGTCATGCCCCATGCGGCACTTTTACGGTATGTACAGCCGAAATTGTAGCAAGCTATAACCATTTTTCCTTTCATCATTTTGTGGGATTTGTCAGAGAGAAAAATTTTCGTAAGGTTTTGAAATTATAAATCATGTTAAGATTGTTGCCAGACGCTAAGCGCTCTCATTCCAACCAGTGGATGCATAAATCAGAGCATTTTCGCGCGGTCTCATCTCGTTGTTTAAGAAGTCATATCACTTGACATATGTGTCGTACAGTGCTTTTTTTTCCTTTAGGAACATCCACGGGCGTACGGAGACTAGTGAATCCCGCAATGCCTCGCAATTACTAAATATATGTATGAGAATTGCTTATACATCCTAAAGGCCTTGCTCTCCTTTCTCCGCCAATCTTTTCATCTCCCTCTCTCTTCATGCCGCTCGGGATTAGCCGAGCGGTCTCAGGCGCTGCAGTCATGGACTGTGCGGCTGGTCCCCGCGTAGGTTCCAGTCCTCCCTCGGGCATGGGTGTGTGTGTTTGTCCTTAGGATAATTTAGGTTAAGTAGTGTGTAAGCTTAGGGACTGATGACCTTAGCAGTTAAGTCCCATAATATTTCACACACACATTCTCTCTTCATACATCTCCTCCTCCCCCATCTCTCTGTACATAACCTCCTCCCCTCTGTCTCTG
Source organism: Schistocerca americana (assembly GCF_021461395.2). Lineage (NCBI taxonomy): Eukaryota > Metazoa > Arthropoda > Insecta > Orthoptera > Acrididae > Schistocerca > Schistocerca americana. The sequence continues at coordinate 345,513,054 of NC_060119.1, forward strand.
TACACCTCCTCCTCTCCCCTTCCCCCCACCCCCCCCCTCCTACCTCCATTTCCGTCTCAATGTTCAGGAGAGTATCGTGTAAAAATCTGAAGTAAATCAGTCAAATCTTTTCGAGATTTTTGGTAACAATATTTTCACTTTATATATTACATACATATCCACCAGATATTACAAAAGTCTATGTCCGTCCGAATGTTAGAGTATCGTGTAAAAATCGGTCAAGAACTTTGCGAGACTTGTGGTAACTACACTTCCCTTTTATATATCACATCCTCTTTCCATCCGAATGGTCGTTAGACTGTTATGTAAAAATTTGTAATAAATCGGTCACGAACTTTGCAAGATTTTCGGCAATAACGTTTCCCCATTATATATTATATATGAATTTATATATTGAACACACAGTATAACTGTCAGACTGATCATTTTTGCTATGAAAACTTGTGACAGCAAAACTGTGGAACTGAACTCAAAAAAAAAAAAAAAAAAATTTGTGCACTTTTTCATACTAAAAATACCGTACCATCCACAATTACGAACGCAACAAAGGCAAGTCAACCAGATCTTTCGAGCCTTTCTTGAGTGATGATATTTCACAATTTATTTCCATTTCTGATCTTTCTGGTGGATTTTTCAAAAATTTTCTTTCGTATAAACCTTGTCCTCACAATAACGAACACAACAAAAAAAGTTAACCAAATCGGTGAAGCCATTATGAGGTAAAGGCCTTTCATACATGTGGCAACAGATTTTTATTTACATAGATGAAAAATACGTAATTTTGAAACCTTGGGAAGACAAATGTTTCACCCAAGGCTAAGTGCCGAAGCACATTTTGGTCGTTTTCTTTTGTATTCATGTTCTGCAGTGCCCCTACCTAAAGACTAACAGTATTCTGCCAGCATGCTGCAGTTCCATAGCCCCACAAACCGCTTTTCCATTATTGCAAACCGAGCGAGGTGGCGAAGTGGCTAGCACACTGAACTCGCATTCGGGAGGACGACAGTTCAAACCCGCGTCCAGCCATCCCGATTCAAATTTTCCGTGATTTCCCTACGTCGCTTCAGGCGAATGCTGGGATGGTTCCTTCGAAAGGACACGGCCGACTTCCTTCCCCATTCTTCTCTGATCCGATGGGACCGATGACCTCGCTGTTTAGTCCCCACCCCCAAATCAACCAACCAACCATTACTACAATATCCTGGTGAAAACGTTCCCCGTGAACTTATATCACCCAAGTTCTGACGAAGAATCAAGAGGGCAAACAAGAAAACTTGGTGAAATCTGTATCTTGCATAAGCTGTCGTGTTTCCGGGCCAATAAATACTCCCTCTTTAATCTTTGGACCGCTGATATTGGGAAACTTTGTTTTCAGGTGTGCGGAGGCTGCCCAATCTCTGTCCAGCGCTTTTATAAGTATCTTCATTTTAATATACAGGGGTGGGAGATATACACCTTTAGGATTTGCTAACGGCTCACGCGACACACTCATTTTGCCTGGCATGTAGGCGTTTCGATTAGTCCGCTCTTTACGTGCGTAATGTTCTTTCTTGTTGCAACTGTCCTAATCGCACAGAAAGCAGCAATACTTCATGTGACCCGATTGCCCTATTACTTTCACATCTGCGCACAATTTCCAGTTATACAAGTCCTAGTGTAAGTAACTTAGCAAACCTCTCATAGTTTCATAAGTCTCTTTCTTGTTAACCGATTATCGGACTGGAACTATGGGATATTTATAACCGTTATGGAGGAGGCTTGCCTTTAAACTTGATTTCTAGGAACCAATAAAGAGTTGAATATGACGCAGTGCTCCAAACAAACCATTGGTGTCACTACAGCACATAAACTCATTGGAGGAAGAGAAAAACGTTTCAACTCACTCTGGCGATTCGTACGTGAAGTCACTCGATCCTTGCAGTTGCGACGCCTGTAACCCAGATTGTGCTTGTGACAGATTCAAGTTCCCCCAGATGTCCTTAATTTCCACCTGCGTTATGCAATGAGATGATGTTGATTGTGGTCGCAAATACTCCGAATCCGGACCAACACGTGCTGTGCTGGTTGCAGTGCTGTAACGTTCCCACTGCTGACGGATAGCATCTCTATACATTGTTGGTCAATGGTCCAGTCACTTGGTCGCTTACGAGGTGGAGAAGAATCATGACGGACTGACCATATGTCTGAAGGTAGGTTTGAATATTGAATAGCATGTTTCGATTTTGCACAACACCCTTTCACTTTGGTCAAGCAAAAATTGCAGTCAGCGGCTTGATCCTTCTGTTCGCGCATCACCATTTGTACCATAAATGACATTGATGCTGCTGGCCGCGGTGGTCTAGCGGTTCTAGGCGCTCAGTCAGGAACCGCGCGACTGCTACGGTCGCAGGTTCGAATCCTGCCTCGGGCATGGATGTGTGTGATGTCCTTAGGTTAGTTAGGTTTAAGTAGTTCTAAGTTCTAGGGGACTTATGACCACAGATGTTGAGTCCCATAGTGCTCAGAGCCATTTTGACATTGATGCTCTAGTATCCTGCACCTGCAGTCATTTATGCAAGTTACCTACACATGTGCCACAACATAGATGGGGAGCGAAAGACTTACCGTGGGTCCAACTAAATAAGGCGCGTAACATTATGGCTTTGGCTTTTCACTGTATATTCTTCACACTTGAAACAAAACGTATTGGGGTTATTTACACACTGTCTAGACATTTTGTACAGTGGTTTATGGCAAAAATATGCTCGTATGTCAGAAACGTCACATAAGCACAACACACAAAACAGCACTAACTGCCACTACAGTGTAGCAGTAGTACTCTTTCTTCGCAATTGCGTGAATACTCCAGGTGGCAGCACAAGGCACAATAGTGACTCCTGCTTATGATTGCCTAACACTTAAGTGGACAAAAACAGTGACCAAAATACACATAGAGTAGAAAGTGTCCCTGTTGCATGTGAAATGAAATTTATTTAAATTAAAGTATATTTGCGTAACAAAGAAAAAAAATGATATCGAGAAGAAGCTGTAAGTAATGGAGAAAAACTAAAATAAATGTGCATTCAGCATACGGAAGCGGTCATAATCAGAGCAAAATGAGACTTGTGCAGTGTTACCAGCTGAGTAACAGCGTTGTATTGTAAAACTTTTCGACAAGTTTACTGCCCTTTGTGTAGAGAAACATTGGATCGAGACACTCCAGTTTGTCAAATAATGATTGAGAAAGATTTTATCAGCATTATGGGCATTTAACAATTTTAGAATACTGACTTATCTTCATATATTTGATATTTTTGATATTTAGTGGAACTAGTTTTAAAATGGCTTTCGGGACGTGCAACAATTTTCGTCTAACTTCCTGGTTACAGCAACGAAGTACTAACGGAGGGATTTAGAAGGTAACAAGAGATTGAAATACCTTCGTCATCTCGAGGTCTTTAGAGATTGCTCAGGAATTCAGTTTCGATGAAAGTGTGGGAAGGAACTGTACTGGTCATACCAGCGTTGGAGGAAGCATCCAGCCTTCCTAAAGGGAACCTAACTATGGATGATCCATCTTGGATATGAACTAGCGTTTTGGAGCATAGCGGCCTACACGGCATCGCTTCAGCCTGCAACAGCAAAAGTTTCACATTAAGTTTCTTTGCCTCGTTACGGAGGCAGTTGGAGGCAGTTAGAGGCGCTTATCTTAACGAGGCAGATAATGTAATAGTCGCACTTACAGCTTCTATACAAGTGTCTTCAGGCCTGTCACCCAGTGTTTATGAGACGTGCAGTGTTTTGGAAAACTCATGGCAGAGGCAGCAATGAGGTTTAAGTTTTAACGTCCCGTCGGCGACAAAGTTATTAGATACGGAGCAGAAGCTGATGTTGTGGAAGAATGGGGAAGGAAATTGGCTGTGTCATTTTGAAAGAAATCATCCCAGCATTTCTGGATGTGACACAGCTGAGGTTATAAGGTAGCGTTTTCCTCTGCCAGCGCTTTTAATAGCTCTTCTCTCTAAACTGCAGGGATGGAAGGGATGAGAATGTGAGAACAAGGTGGAATAGTAGGACGATGGGGAGGGGTGTGACGGGAAATATACGCTGGTGGAGACTGAAGGATTAATAGTTCTCAAGATGCGGCATTGAACACCTTATTTACACAGAGTCATATTAGAGAGTTGCAAAGGAAATGGTTTTGTGGGACCGTGCATCGACGAAGTGGGACCACCCGCTGAATATGAAAATATTGTGCCCATAAGCAACTTGCTGAGAGAATAGCTTTTGTATTGAGAGTAGAAAACATTGCAGACATTGTGGCTCAACACGCACGAGTACAATTGGTGCTATAAACTGCATTTGGACCACTTAATTTTGCGGGTCGGTGAGGGCTGGATGGACACCACACAATTTTCGAGTACTTTGGTCGTGATGTGTCAGATCTGTATCAGCGTTGGTACAGGTAATCCAAGAAAGGAGCACCTGATGGCCATGGCCATCTTAATTCCAGAAGGTTGCGACACAGAGATTCACGCCTGGACGGCCGCTTCAGACCAGCAGACATTGATGAACATAATGACCAGTGCACCCATTGTATGAGGTAGCAGCTTCAGGCCCATCTCTGGGCGTCACAGTGAGACCTACAACCTCATAGTCGTCTACTGAGTGATGAAAAAAGCACTGAACGGAGTTGGAAACAACCGGAACATCACAATTAATAAAATGTTCCGGGCTATTATGCTGTGGTCACATTTAAAACCCACGTTTCGTCCTCATTTGCGGAGGACATTTTCAAAAGTGATCTTAGTTTCTCTGAGTGTCCAATTCACACCCCATCTCGCTGACTGATGGCGGCAAACTTCTGTTTACGCATTCTTCCGCGTAATGGCGTGACGGGGCGAAACGGGTTTAAATGTGTAATCCATCCGACCACGGCATAATAGCCTGGAATATTTTATTAATTGTGACATTTCCGGCCATTACAGTTTACATTTTACAACCAGAACATCAGTTATTCATTCCGTAGCGATTCGTGCAATAACAGAGGTATATATTGTTGCAGTAGGACAATCCCCCTTCACACTGTTCAGGCGTTATCCAAAAAGCTTTCCAGGATGTTCGTCAAATCCCTGGCCCTGTCCGATCTTGAACATAAGTCGCACATAATTGGATGGTATCTGGTCTGGACTGAATTACTGGCAACACCCCTGGACCAGCTGCCACAAGAGATGAAAGTAGTGTGGAATACTATCTCTCAACATGACATCCGACACATTTGTTACCATTTCTGTGTAGGACTGTAGGTCTGCATGGTTGGTTCAGAGGGCTGTGTAAGTTAGTGAAAAGGTGGACGTATGCAGTATTTAGCCTATATCGAGTGTAAATAAACGTCATTGCTTCAGGAAGTTCATTGTTCATTTTCCATTTGTGTAGATGTACTTAGATTTGTCGATCACGACGTAATACTGTCAAACGGCAAATGACATGGAAGACCAGTTGAACGCAATGGATAGGATTGAATAAATACTATATAATGAACATCAACTAAAGTAAAACAAGATAAATTGAATATAATCGAATTAAATCAGGCGACGCTGAGGGAAACAGATTAGGAAATGAGACTCTAAAAGTGGCCGATGAGTTTTGCTTTTCTGCATCGACGATAGCCGAAGTAAAGAGAATGGAAAAAAAAAAAATGTTCAAATGTGTGTGAAATCTTATGGGACTTAACTGCTAAGATCATCAGTCCCTAAGCTTACACACTACTTAACCTAGATTATCGTAAGGACTAACACACACACCCATGCCCGAGGGAGGACTCGAACCTCCGCCGGGACCAGCCGCACAGTCAATGACTGCAGCGCCTGAGACCGCTCGGCTAATCCAGCGCGGCAATGCGGCTGGAAATGACGAGGAAAGCACCTCTTAAAAAGAGAAATTTCGTAACTTCGATATAAATTTAGGATGTATATTCTCCTAGTATTTATCTTGTGTGAAGCTTTATATTAGAGTAAAGCCGGTCGGTGTAGCCGAGCGGTTCTAGGCGCTACAGTCTGGAACCGCGCGACCGCTACGGTCGCAGGTTCGAATCCTGCCTCGGACATGGATGTGTGTGATGTCCTTAGGTTAGTTAGGTTTAAGTAGTTCTAAGTTCTAGGGGACTGATGACCTCAGAAGTTAAGTCCCATAGTGCTCAGAGCCATTTGAACCATTAGAGTAAACTGTGAGTCATAAACAGTACGTACAAAAGGAGAATACAAACTATTGAAACGTGGTAAAGCAGAATGCTGAAAGATGGAAAGATAGGAAAACTAATAAATGAGTTACTGCTTTGAACTCTAGAGAAAAGAGCTTTATATTACAACTTGACTAATAAGGGGTGAGGTGATAGCACCTATCGCGAGGCATCAAGGAATAATGGAATCGGTAATTGAGGAAGCTGAGGGGGGGGGGTTAAAATTATAAATGGCAGGTTCAAATGGAAGTAGGTTCGCAGTAATTATGCAGATATGAAGAGACTTCCCCGGGATAGAGTTAGCGTGGATAGCTGCATCAAAGCAGACTCCGGACTGAACACGTAAACAACAACAGCAAAAACAAATCAAAGGAGGGCGACGAGAGATTGAGAAGCAACGCTCGAGTACGAGAGTTAGTCGAGGGTGCACATTTCGAAGAACAACAGGTAAAAAGTTTTAGTTCTTCTTTTTCCGAAGGGGAATTCAAAAACCTTCTTCCCAATGTCTCCATGCTTGCTGCGGGTACAGTCAGACTTACGGAAGGCAATACATGTGTAACTTTTACATTTCCAACAATTCTTTTATACACACGTATTTCATTTTTGCAGACTTTATGATTTCTGTAAACACCTGGGCAGTTCAATTAAAATTTGCTGTCTCTCACAATATCTTGTGTGCATTTTTATCATCTGCAGGACGTATTAGTGATACGTAAGAAATCGGGTATTCTACCAGTAGATGGCCACGCCTATACATGCTTAAGTTGTACGCTGATGAACATCGGAAGACAACCGAGCGTCGTGCAGAAACGAAACCAACACACGTACTCGGGGAAACGATAGAAAAACGTAACCACAGCTTACAATCAGGCAGTAATGATCACTTAGTACGCCTGTTTCCTTTTCACGGCGGTGGTGCTATGCGTTTGACCTCTAAGCCCATTTTAGATGATGATGTTTGGTTTATGGGGCGCTCAACTGCGCGGTTATCAGCGCCCGCACAAAGTCCCAATTTTTTCACAGTCCAATTTCTTTTCACATAGTCCAATCTAACCACTGTCACAAATGATGAGGATGATGATGATATGATGAGTACAACACAAAGACTCAGTCCCCGGGCAGTGAAAATGCCCAACCCGGCCGGGAATCGAACCCAAGACCCCGTAATCCAGAAGCAGCAACGCTAAACCCCATTTTAGACAACGTATCATGTACACTGAGGTGACAAGTCATGGGATAGTGATATTCACATGTACAGATGGTGGTAGTATCGCGTGTACAAGGTATAAAAGGGCAGTGCATTGGCGGAGCTTCCATTTCTACTCAGGTGATTCACGTGAAACGGTTTCCGACGTGATTAAGGCCATACCATGGGAATTAACAGATTTTGAACGTGGGGTGGTAGTTGGAGCTAGACTCGTGGGACATTCAATTTCGGAAATCATTAGGAAATTAAGTATTCCGAGATCCACGGTGTCAAGAGTCAGTCTAGAATACCAAATATCGAGCATTACTTCTCACCACGGACGACGCTGTCTTCGACGGCCTTCATTTAACAACTACCGTGAGCAGAAGCGTTTGCGTAGGGTCGTCTGTGCTAGCAGACAAACAACAGTGAGTGAAATAACCGCAGAAATCAATGTGGGACGTACGACGAACGTATCCGTAGGGCAGTGCGGAGAAATTTGGCGTTAACGGCCTATGGCAGCAGACTACAGACACGAGTGTTGCCGCGCAGTTAGAGGCGCCATGTCACGGATTGCGCGGCCCCTCCCGCCGGAGGTTCGAGTCCTCCCTAGGGCAGGGGTGTGTGTGCTGTTCTTAGCAAAATTAGTTTAAGTAGTGTGTAAGTCTAATAAGCGATGACCTCACCAGTTTGGTCCCTCAGGAATTCACACACACACGAGTGCTTCTGCTAACAGCACGATATCGCCTGCAGCGCCTCTCATGGGCTCGTGACCATATCGGTTGGGCCCTAGACGACTGGAGCCTCGTCAGATGAGTCTTGATTTCAGAAGTGATGCTAGGGTTTCAGTGTGGCGCAGACCTCATGAAGCCATGGACCCAGGTTGTCAACAAGGCACTGTGCAAGCTGGTGGTGGCTCCATGATGGTGTGGGTTGTGTTCACATGGAATGGACTGGGCCCTCTGGTCCAGCTGAGTCGATCATTGACTGTAAATGGTTATGTTCGGCTAGTTGGACATCATTTGCAGCCATTCGTGGGCTTCATGTTTCCAAACTACAATTGAATTTTTATCGTTGGCAATTTTCTATGTTACCGGGACACAACTGTTCGCGATTTGGTTGAAGAACATGCTGGACAACTCGAGCAAAAGATTTGGCGAACCAGATCGTCCGGCATTAAGGCCATCGAACATTTAGAGGCCAGATCGCGCACAGAATCCTGCAGCGGCAACAGCTTCACAATTACGGACGGCTATAGAGGCAGCATGGCTCAATATTTCTACATGCGACTTCCAACGACTTGATGAAATCCGTGCCACGTCGAGTTACTGCACTACGCTGGGCAAAGAGAGGTGTAACACGATATTTAGACGTTTCAAATGGCTCTGAGCTCTATGGGACTTAACTGCTGAGGTCATCAGTCTCCTAGAACTTAGAACTAGTTAAACCTAACTAACCTAAGGACATCACAAACATCCACGCCCGAGGCAGGATTCTAACCTGCGACCGTAGCGGTCGCGCGGTTCCAGACCGTAGCGCCTAGAACCGCTCGGCCACTCCGGCCGGCTTAGACGTTTCCTGTGACTTCTGTCATCTCAGTTGATATTGGAATCGCAATGAAAAAGAGTCTATGTCCCATACAAAAATTTTAAAAAAGTTTAAGACTTTTTCAATCAGAGGCAATACTGCGGTGTAGGCATACACATCCGTTTCCGTAAGTTGTCTTCTGTTGTGTATTTCTGAGCAAATAGCAGGCAGCTATTAAGTTTCGGAACGCTGAAGCATCAGTGTCTGCCTTCTGTATAGAATATAAACGTATTCTTCGGCATATGCAAAAATGAGAGCCTTTTATGCTGTCGTTGGTCCTTCTCATCAGTTACCTCCACCACCGTTATTTTTCAGAAATATTCATTAGCGTTCATTGACATCGTCACTGGACAATTAGAATACAATTTCATAAACTTTTACATCGCCTACCGCATGGACCTTGTGCAAATTACCATCAGACGCGACAACATAGTGCGAAATATCAGAATGAGTCATTCTTTCAATGAGGTCATGTGACTCACGGTGACGTAGATATCTTAGGGAATGCCCACACATCAAAGCTGGCGAAGCCAGCATCACTCTGTGACGTAAAAAAGCGGTCTGATCAGCTGTGTCGAACGCTGCGATGCTTTAGTTGACAAACACGCCCACGGGCGGTGCTCTGGTCCGTGGCCGCAGGGCAGGCGCTCGCGTCAGCTGATGAAGAGTTTCTCCTCGCTTTCTGAACTCCCATCAGGCGGCAGTCGTTTCACTTTCACTGAGTACATGTCGGCTGTCGCACCGCTGGAAGAACCCTGCGCTGTGGCCCGCGGAAACGACTGTGCTAGCCAGTTTAGGGAGGAGCGCAGGAAAACAGGTTGTGACGCGCTGCGTCGTTTAAACGCCGAAATTCGACTAAAGTACTTTGTCAGAATGTAGCACAAGATGAATTTGCCTCGTTCTTTTTTCGTCCACACAAAAGTACTTTTTGGGCGGAAAATATTGTCTTGCAGCATACAAAACAATTGTGATATAAATTCTTACTTTCTTCGAAGACAAAACAAAAAAAGGAATTATCCGAATGAGACGAAAATAGGTGGATGTGACGCAGATGTACAGACAAAGAAATGATTAAAATTTCAGAAACATTGGAAGATTTATTCTATAGAAAGAGCTTCACAAATTGAGTAAGTCAATAATACGTTGGTCCGCCTCTGACCCTTATGCAAGCAGCTATTCGGCTTGCCATCGGTTGATAAGTGTGTTGGATGCCGTTGTGAGGGATATTGTGCCAGTTTCTTCTCAGTTAGTGCGTTAGATATCAAAATGGAGGATCCTGCCTCTAGCGCTCCAAATGTGTAAATGGGGGAGAGATCTGGCGACCTGTCTGCCGAAGTAGGGTTTGGCAAGCACGTAGACAAACAGTAGGAACTCTCGCCGTGTGCGGGACAGCATTATCTTGCTGAAATGTAAGTCTAGGATGGCATGCCATAAAGGGCAATAAAACAGAACGTACAATATCGCCGACGCACCGCTGTGCTGTAAGGGCGCCGCGGATGACATCCAAAAGGGTTCTGCTATGAAAAGAAGTGGTACCCCAAACCATTAGTCGTGGTTGGTATGCCGGCGCTGCCAGGGCCGTCTCTAGACACATCTTCGGCATGGAATCTCATTGACTGGAGTGAAATTGTCTTCAGTAGCTATGGCCGAGCGGTTCTAGGCACTTCAGTCCGGAACCGCGCTGCTGCTATGGGCGCAGGTTCGAATCCTGCCTCGGGCATGGTTGTGTGTGATGTCCTTAGGTTAGTTAGGTTTAAGTAGTTCTAAGTCTATGGGACTGATGACCTCAGGTGGTAAGTCCCATAGTGCTTAGAGCCTTCCCCCCCCCCCCCCCCCCTTCAGTGATGAGTCCAACTTCAAAATGAGCTCTAATGACCAACTGCTCTTTGCTCAATTTGCGAAGCTCTTTCTCTTGAATTAATCATCCAGTGTTCCTTAAACTATAATCATTTGTTTGTGTGTGTATGTACATCACATCTACAGGTTTCCGGATAATTCCTTCGTGGTGCGTTTTTTTTAAAATCTGTTTCTCCAGTACATTACTCATCCATTATCAGAATGCTCCAGTCGGCAGTTTGTTTTCAAAAGGAATTAATATGTTTGCGGAATTCTATCAATTTAGCATATGCCGAAACAGTTCGTAATTTATTTTCTTCGAGTACTTAATCTGCGTCAAATGCAAAATAATCACTCCTAACCGATTATTAAAAGATCTCTTTTAAAGATACTGCTTTATGAATAGTAGCATTCTTCTCGAAATTGTGGTATCTATTTTTCAACAAATATGCTTCTGTGGCGGTGTGGCTCTGAGCACTATGGGACTTAACATCTGAGGTCATCAGTCCCCTAGACTTAGAACTACTTAAACCTAACTAACCTAAGGACATCACATACATCAATGCCCGAGGCAGGATTCGAACCTGCGACCGTAGCAGCAGCGCGGTTCCGGACTGAAGCGCCTAGAACCGCTCGGCGACTGCGGCCGGCGAGGTGCTGTGAGTTACTATTTAGTTTAGGGAAAAAAATCACCGTTACATTTAAGGAGGTAAAGCGTCAGTAGTGTCTGAGTCCTATTTTTATTCGTTTGTTAATATTATAGTATTGTAATAGAATACGACAGTAGTGTACAGGGTGATCCCAAATTCCGCCGATACAATTTCGGAGGTTGGTCAGAGATATTTTCTGGTTTTTTAATACAAGGCTCGTTACAAAGTAATGATGTTATTATCATTTATTCGGTTTGTTATTCCATTTACATTTCTTTTTGTGGAAACCCCTCCACAACAATGAAAAAGCCTGTGATATGCAGTCAGTGAAACGTACAACACAAAACACAGAGTAATACGACAACCCTCAGACAAAATGCGTACTCCGTGGTATGGCAGCCGTCGGGTCCATTTTACCAAAACACTCAGAAAATATCTCTGAACAATCTCCAGAAGTTTGTCGATGGAGTTCTGGTTAAGTCTGTGTATTTTAACGTTTGAGTAAACTGCTACACCAAGAAGGATACACGTGTCCGACATCGACTTTATACCACGGATTAGAGTTGCGATAATTATCACAACTGCGAAACTACAATGACCAAAAAAAGTGCAACATAAAAAGTAATTAACGTACATTAGTGAATGTTTGAAGCACATTTGTCTAGCTAACGTATTTGAGTGATTATCAGCGCAAGACCACAGATTAATATAAGTGCGAGATAAGCCACTGCAAACGTTAAATGCCGGTACATTAATAACCGGTGTAACCGCCAGTCTGTTAAATACAATCATGCAAACGTGCATGCATTATGTTGTACAGGTGCCGGATACAGTTTGTCGGATGGAGTTCCATGCCTGTTGCACTTGACGGTCAATACATAGTCGATTAATGATGTTCACTAAATGAATTTGCAATTGCGATGAGGACCAGTACTCGTACCTACATTAATGTATATTCCCCTACAGGTCAGACGTAGTACTTGAAAGTCGGTTGCCCGGTAGCAGCAGATAAATACAATAGCGCAGTGCCTGTGTTATTCTGATTACGGTGCAGAGTTCCTGCGGCGACTGCAGGTGCTTATCGCGGACGCATGGCTGACGACATATGGAAGTTTGGGTCGGGCCGCAACTCGTGCGCAGATAGCCAAGTGGTAAGGTGGCCGCTCACGGTAAGCGGGTAATCCGGGTTCGAGTCCCGGTCCGGCACAAATTTTCATTGTCGCCATTCTGTTCTACAGCTGATGGTTGTCCTTCGGCTGTACTCGCCGCCGTGTCTGCTCCTTTGGACATGCATGCATCGTAATCAGAAAAACACAGGCACTACAATATCGTGTTAATGAGATTTGTGGATGACGCTGTAGTTGTTGTCCGATATGTCCCATGTGTGCTCGATCTGAGAAATATCTGGTCATCGAGCAGGCCAAGCGAACATGTCGAGCCTCTATAGAGCATATTGGGTTACAACAACGGTGTGTGGGCGAGCGTTATCCTGTTGGAAAACACCCCATGGATTGCTGTTCATGTAAGGCAGCGCAACAGGTCGAATCACCTAACTGGCAAATTTGCACATGAGGGTGTGTGGGATAGCCACGAGGAGTGTTCCTGCTGTGATACGAAATCTTACCCCGCACCATAGCTCCAAGTACTGCTCCAGTGTGCTCAGCATTCAGATAGGTTGGTTGCAGAACCTCAGCTGGCCTCATCCTAATCAACACGCGTCGTTCACTGGTACAGAGGCAGAAGCAGCTCTTATCAGAAAAACACAACAGACCTCCCTTCTCCCCTCCAACGAGCTCTCGCTTAACACCACTGAAGTTTCTAATGACGGTGATCTGGAGTCGGTGGAATGCACGCTACAGGGTGTTTGGCACGGATCTGTACTTGCAATAACCGATTTGTAACAGTTTGTTGCGTCACTGTGGTGCCAACTGCTGCTCAAACTGCTGCTGCAGATGCAGTACGATGAGCCAAACCCATACGCCGAACGTGATGGTCTACCCTCTCAGCAGCGACACGTGGTCATCCGGAGCACGGTCTTCTTGCGACCGTGCCTTCTCGTGACCACCGCTGTCAGCAGTCATGTACACTGGCTACGTTCCTGCTAAGTCATTCTACAATGTCGCAGAAGGAACGTCCAGCTTGTCGTAGCCCTATTACGCGACATCGTTTAATCTCAATGAGGTTTTGATAATGGCGTCTTTGTCGCCTTAACGGCTTACTTGACTAACGTCAGCTGACCGCGTCCAATCTCAAAGGTAACTAACGCTCAAGAGCATTACAGCGTATAGTGAAAGCAAACCTGGTTCTCATCCTCATAGAGGCGTTTCTAGCGCCATTCTTATGCGACTGGTGCGAAATTTGAATAGACATCATCTTTCAGATGTAGAAACACGGCTATCAATTTTCGTTTATGTTGCACAACTCATTCTTGGTGTTGCGACTTTTTTCCGTCAGTTGGTTGGCTGGTTGCATTTGGTGGGAGGAGACCAGACAGCGAGATCATTGGTCTCATAGGATTAGGGATGGAAGGGGAAGGAAGTCGGCCGTGCCCTTTAAAAGGAACCATCGCGGCATTTGCCTGGAGTGATTTAGGGAAATCACGGAAAACCTAAATCAGGAAAGGATGGCCGGACGCGGGATTCAAGCGTCGTCCTCCCAAATGCGAGTTTCCGTCAGTGTATGTATCTCGATGTACCTTAAAAAGGCCGGAGGATCATCAAGAACTAGTTTCAGACTAGTCGGAGCCCAGACATGTTCCGTAGGAGACATATGATACAATTGTACTGGATAGCGATAGAGTTATAGCTCTTAACACTTGGGCGGGTATACACCGCCTGAATAGAAGCATACGAATTAGGATGAAGTGGGGAAGGGGGCACAACCTTGGTCTCCAATAGCTGCCTTATATTGCTGCTGCTTTTTTGTTTGCCCTAATACGAAAGAATCGAAATTGTGTGTCGAACCCGTTGCCTCCCCAAACCATAACGTTTGAAGTTTGTCCACAGCTGTACCACATGGCGGTGTTCTTATTTGCACTGGAGCAGAGACAAGCGAACGAGAATCATCAAACAGAACTTTCTCTCCGGTGCAAATAGTAGGCGAGCTTAACGAACACTACTCTGTCGTGATCGGTTAGCATTCGCAAATGTCCCATCGTATTCATAAAGTTGTCGATCTTTCAGCTAATCATTGAACGAATTTTGCACACTTTCTGCTCCGACGGTGATGTGAAGAGCACAGAAATCATTCGCTTTTGCATTCTGTTAATTTTCGCCTGTGTGGACAATAGAACACACAGAAGAGGATATAATGTTAATAATACAAGAAAATAGATGTCGCAGGGTTATTGGCAGAATTCTCAGAAAGTTCACGGCACACACGAAGGAGGTGGCCCACAAAACCCTCGTTCGACTAATATCTGAACACTGCTCGCCAGTCTGGCATCGGTACCAGATAGGACTGATGGACGAAAGAAACGAAATCGAATGAACAACAACGCGTTTCGTTGCATATTCATTTAGTAAGTACGAAAGCGCCACGGAAATGCTCAGTCAACTCCAGTGAGGAAGAATGCATATTTCTCATTGTAAATTTGACGTAGTATATGCTATCGTGCAGTTACATACACCGAGAAATCTTCTTCTCTTCTGCCCCTTTCTTATAATGTTTAAAATACCGTACGTATCTGTATTTTTCTGCATGTTTGGGTAAGGTTCTACATATTGTGGTGGATGACTAGTTGGTGTTATCGTGTTGGGGGATGTTTTTTTAGATATTTGCTAATTTTTTTTCTAATGGACAACCAAACGTTGTTTGCATCCTTTCATACAAATTGGTGTTCTTCGGTGTCAATGGGGTTGCAAGTGGCAAGTGGCGCACAAGGAGAATCTACCAGATAATGGAGTATAGTATCGAGCATTTTTTTTTTCTTCAGTATCCCACTTTACCCGTACGCAATCTTGTTTGGGGTCCGTGGTGTTATAGTTTATTTTCTCCTACCAATCCATTCCTCATCCCATAACCCCTGCACACAACTAATTTGATGTCACTCCCACTTTTCATATACCACAGTTCCCTAGATTTTAATAATAATAACAATAAAAATATAAAAAGTTCTAATATAATAAGAGTGGCCATGGTGGCCTACTAGATAGAGCAGAAGACTCCGGTCCTGGAGTTCCCTGATCCAATCTTGGACAAGAGGGGGCATATTTCCTCGTCCCAGTCATCCAGGACGGCTTCAGGCCTGCTCAGCCAGCTATCAAATGGGTGCCTGGGATCTTTCCCATAGGTAGAAGGTGGCCAGAGCGATGTGCTCGGCACCCTCACCATCCTAGCGCCGCAAAGAAGAAAGGCTGCACTTAACATGCAGTAAGCCCAGTAGTCCGGTCACTGACTAAGACTTTTAACATAACAACACAGATCGCAAAAGTCATGGGATACCTCCTAATGTCGTGTTGGATGTCCTTCTGCCTGGCGTAGTGCAGCAGCTAGACGTGGCATGGACTCATCGAGTAGCTGAACGTCCCATGCAGAAATATTGAGCCATGCTGATTCTGTAGCCGTCCATAATTGCGGAACTCTTACCGGAGCGGGATTTTGTGCTTTAACTGATCTCTCAATTATATCTTATAAATGTTAGAGTGGATTTATGTCGAAGATCCTGGATGGCCAAATCATTCGCTCGAATTGTCCAGAACGTTCTTCAAACAAATCGTGAACAGCACTGCTCCAGTGACATATCACATTCTCATCCGTAAAAAATCCATGGTTGTTTGGGAACATGAAGTCCAAGAATAGCTGCAAATGGTAGCCGAACATAACCATTCACAGTCAATGATCGATTCAGTTGGACCAGAAAGCCCAATCCATTCCATGTGAACACAACCCACGCCATCGTGGAGCCACCACCAGCCTGCACAGTGCCTTGCTGACAACCTGAGTCCACGGCTTCGTGGGGTCTGCGCCACACTCTAACTCTACCATCATCTCTTACCAACTGAGATCGCGACTCCTCTAACCAGGCCACAGTTTTCCAGTCGTCTAGGGTCCAACTGATACGGTCACGAACCCACGAGAGGCGCCGCAAGTGATATCGTGCTGTTAGCAGAGGCACTCGTGTCGTCGTCTGCTGCCATAGCCTATTAACGCCAAATTTCGCCGCAGTGTCCCAACGGATACGTTCCATACTGATATCTGCTCCTACTTCACGCTGTGCTGCGTGTCTGTTACACTGACAACTCTCCGCAAACGCCGCTGCTCTCGGTCGTTAACTGAACCCCGTCGGCCACTGCATTGTTCGTGGTGGGAGATAATGCCTGAAATTTGGTATTCTGGGCACACTTTTGACATTGCGGATCTCGGAATATTGAATTCCGTAACGATTTCCGAAATGGAATGTCTTATGCTTGTGCTACAACTGCCGTTCCGCGTTCAAAGTCTGTTAATTCCCGTTGTCCGGCCATAGTGACGCCGGAAATCTTTTCATATGAATCACCTGAGTACAAACGACAGCTCTGCCAATAGATCGCATTTTTATACCTTGTGCACGTGACACTACCGATGTGTGTGGTGTATATCCACTTCACTATCCCATGTTTTTTTGTCACCTATGTGAATTTGTACACAGTGTGTCCCAGTTCTGTTAGGAATGCTTTAGTGAAATTCCAGACTGCAATGCTGTCTCGTGGCTACTTGCTACGATATGATCCATAAGTTTCAAAAACAGCTGTGTAGAAAGTCGAAGCTGCTTCAGCAGGTATCCTGGCTGCGAATGTAACCGTGCGTGCCTGACACTCTTTGGAAAATGGCAGCGGAGCAGTGAGACAAGAAGAAGCATTTTGAGTGCTCCAGCGTTTATGGGCTAGAATTCGTAGAATGCTGAAAAGCAGATTGCTGTATCCTACCTCTGCTGGTAGTGCTGACACACCCGTCCACCAGTTGGGGTACTCAAAGGTGTGCGCTTGCTGGGTTCCTCGCTGCCTAACAAAAAACCATAAACAGCAACGGAGGACCATCTCGGCAGAATAGCTTGCGCATTATGAAACGTGGGTTCATCAGTTCGAACCGGAAACAAAACTGCAATTCCTGGAGTGGTGCCACACCAGCTCTCCTCCGAAGAAAAAGCTCAAAGCCGGACACTCAGCCGGTAAAGACTTAGCAACAGTCTTTTGGGACTCTGAAGAAGTTATTCTGCTACATGCCCTCCCTCATGGTAAGACGATCAACTCTGAAGTGTTTCGTGCTACCCTCAGGAAACTGAAGGAACGACTTCCGAGTGTTCGTCGCCACAAAAATGCAAACAAACTTCTCCGTCTGCATGACAACGCAAGGTCTCACCCAAGTCTGCGCACCCGAGAGGAGCTCACAGAACTTCACTGGAATGTTTTCCCTCATCAACCGTACAGCCCAGATGTCGCGCTTTCTGACATTTGTTTGGCCCAGTGAAGTATGCACTGCGCGGGAAGCAGTACATGGGCGACGGGGAGGTTATTGATGCAGCAAGACGGCTCCGACGTCGACCAGTAGAGAGGCACCAAGCGGGCGTACAGGCCCTCCTAGTGAGGTGGAGTAAAGCCGTCGCACTGAGCGGAGATCGCGTTGTGACATAGAGTTTTGTAGCTAGAAGAGTGGGGAATAATGTGGTGTATTGGAATCCTGAAAAAAAACCAGCCTGCTTTCAGAAAAAAAATGTGGCTGATTACTTATTGAGCGTCCTTCGTATATTGCTGTAGTACAACTTGCAGTTCAGGAAAATAGATCATTTTAAAAGCACCCGCCCCAAATTTGAGAAGCTCATGTGTCACGATATTGATTTAAGGACTGTGACAGCACCAAATACACATAACTTTGACAACGTCACGATTTACACGATATACACTACTGGCCATTAAAATTGCTACACCAAGAAGAAATGCAGATGATGAATAGGTATTCATTGGACAAATATATTATACTAGAACTGAGATGCGATTACATTTTCACGCAATTTGGGTGCATAGATCCTGAGAAATCAGTATCCAGAACAACTACCTCTAGCCGTAATAACGGCCTTGATATGCCTGGGCATTGAGTCAACCAGAGCTTGGATGGCGTGTACAGGTACAGCTGCCCATGCAGCTTCAACACGATAACACACTTCACCAAGAGTACTGACTGGCGTATTGCGACGAACCAGTTGCTCGGCCACCATTGATCAGACGTTTTCAACTGGTGAGAGATCTGGAGAATGTGCTGGCCAGGGCAGCAGTCGAACATTTTCTCTATCCAGAAAGGCTCGTACAAGACCTGCAACATGCGGTAGTGCATTATCCTGCTGAAATGTAGGGTTTCGCAGGGATTGAATGAATGGTACAGCCACCGGTCGTAACGCATTTGCAATGTAACGTCCACTGTTCAAAGTGCCGTCAATGCGAACAGGAGGTGACCGAGATGTGTAACCAATGGCACCCCATACCATCCCGCCGGGTGATACGCCAGTATGGTGATGACGAATACACGTTTCCAATCTGCGTTCACCGCGATGTCGCCAAACGCGAATGTGACCATCAGTATGCTGTAAACAGAACCTGGATTCATCCGAAAAAATGACGTTTTGCCATTCGTGCACCCAGGTTCGTCGTTGAGTACACCATCGCAGACGCTCCTGTCTGTGATGCAACATCAAGGGTAACCGCAGCCATGGACTCCGAGCTGATAGTCCATGCTGCTGCAAACGTCGTCGAACTGTTCGTGCAGATGGTTGTTGTCTTGCAAACGTCCCTATCTGTTGACTCAGGGATCGAGACGTGGCTGCACGATCCGTTACAGCCATGCGGATAAGATGCCTGTCATCTCGACTGCTAGTGATACGAGGTCTTTGGAATCCAGCACGGCGTTCCGTATTACCCTCCTGAACCCGCCGATTCCATATTCTGCTAACAGTCATTGGATCTCGACCAACGCGAGCAGCAATGTCGCGATACGATAAACCGCAATCGCGATAGGCTACAATCCGCCCTTTATCATGGTCGGAAACGTGATGGAACGCATTTTTCCTCCTTACACGAGGCTTCACAGCAACGTTTCATCAGACAACACCGGTCAACTGCTGTTTGTGCATGAGAAATTGGTTGGAAACTTTCCTCATGTCAGTACGTTTTAGGTATCGCCACCGGCACCAACCTTGTGTGAATGCTCTGAAAAGCTAATCATTCGCATATCACAGCATCTTCTTCCTGTCGGTTAAATTTCGCGTCTGTAGTACGTCATCTTCGTGGTGTAGCAATTTTAATGGCCAGTAGTGTAAAATGGTTATATGCGTCTCCATTATAAGTATTCCGCCCAACACCACGCTTGTGAACAAAAGTGTGCTGACTACGGCAGTGTAACTATTTAAATGGAAAGAGTTATATTTTTTTCAGTGCTTTTCGCTTCTGTTCGGGTATGTCAATCTTTGTGTTATTTCTTTCTTGATGGAGGGTCTGTCTTGCTAAATTCGACTTGCTGTGGTTTGCCGCTTCGTGAGCAGAAACTGGAAACTGGTGTATGTGCAAATATAAATGCTTCCAGTAGAATGCTTTTCTGAGGCAGGGTGTCATCATCCTCACGACCCTGTCCCTACCCCTAGCCCCTAGTGCCAGCGCATGTCTGCAGGCCTATCGTCACCGTTTCCTCCACATTACTTCCGCAAGGAATACGAAAAACAATGACAGTGAACAACCATATGACTTACTCATGCCCTACTATGGGGATGTGGTGCGTAACTCATCACCCCAGGCGACCTTTCTCCCTAAGAATCTGAGCAACACTTGCGACGTTCGATGAACCTCGACCATCGCCGTTAGATTCTACTTGGAAACATGCGGCGACGCTGGCGCAATTCCGATGAGTTGTTGTAAATTGAGGCCGAATGTGGGAAAGAGCGTCGCGAGGAGCAGAAGCTGGCAGGACAGGCCGGCAGGCGGCAGGCGACGCCAGGGTTAACCAAGCTGCCCCCGCTTCCGGCTAGGGTTACCTCCCGCCCACCCGTCGCTTCTGGGGGTCCGAGCCCAGGCGCAAACAACCCGCCACCCACGGCAAGGGGCCTGCTAAAGTGACGGTTCTCGGCAGCTAAACCGCTTCGAGAGACTGATGTTGCTGTTCACCTAAAAAACAACAAAATCTCCAACCCCGCATTATACTCATTTACAATGCACGCATCGTCTTTCGACTTCTGAAGCCACATTGTGACAAATTTGAGGAGTACCGTGCTTAGACAAATGTTTTGAATGCAGCTCGTGCACCTTGTCTTTCGCAACGCCCGCTGTGTGAGAAGCCACATTTTCCAGGTAAAAGAGCACTTCCTTGCGTGTGCTTCTCCTTCAACGCATTATGCATACGGAATGTTTCCTGGTAGAAATCACTGTCCCACATCTTCCAGATTCTCAGTCGTAATGGTAGGCTGTGATAATCGCCGTCATTTTTACTGAAGACTAAACTGCCTTCGCTTTTTACTGTGCACTTTCACCATTCTTAATGATTGCCGCGGGGTCGTCTGAAGCGCTTTTCATATGAGACAAGTGCCTGTATTGCAGCGCCCCTGGCTTTTTATTCCGTACTGAGTCTCGTCTGTTTTGGGTGGTCATTTTCGTCTATGTGTCCGTGCCGAATATGCCTGTGTTGTGAAAACTGTATACTGTGGGGTTTGGCATCTGAATGGTGAAGGTGAGGCCACGAGGGACTATCCGTTTTATGGAAAAATCGAAATATAGTAACAAAATGGTTCAAATGGCTCTAAGCACTATGGGACTTAACATCTGAGGTCATCAGTCCCCTACACTAACCTAAGGACATCACACACATCCATGCCCGAGGCAGGATTCGAACCTGGGACCGTAACAGCAGCGCGGTTCCGAACTGAAGCGCCTAGAACCGCTCGGCCAGTGTGGCCGACGAAATGTAGTAACAAAAGTAGGAAAAAGCTGTGACAAAAGTGTCATCCAAACATATCAGAACACTCATACGTTCATCTGTTCTAGAAAATATATGCTTGCAAACACATCAGACAGTATGTAGAATGTAGTAAGTAGCATCTGTTTTCCACTGTTGAAATAATTTTCACTAAAACACGTTTATCTGATTACTTTCTTATCCATACACAGCGTAGGTTCTTTCTCCGTAAAACGTAAATACTTTCATTTCGTCTCTCTTGTAGGAGAACACTGGTAGCAAAATAATAATAATGATACCAGGACCATGCGTTACTTTTCAGTGTGCAGAGCGAACAACACAATAAAGATCAAGAAGACACGAACTCACAAAATCCATTTCTATAATAGGAGTAAACTTGATCGTAATAGGTTATAATTTCCAATGTTAGCAGAGGCAGCCATAGTCGCTTGTCTCTATCCATGCGAGAGTGCAGCATACTCGGAAATTTAGAACTCCACTCTCGGCACAATCTATAAATCATTGACGTCATAGACGCGCTCGCGACATGGTTGGTTGCTAATTTACACGCAGGCACGAAAGACGCACTCACTTCGAGTAGCCGATTTTGACCAGAAAGTCTCTCGTGTGAAATAGGCTGTGAGTCAAATAACGCAACCAGAACGCCATTGGAATATGCTTCATCTTTGCCAAACGCATTTTTCTTTTTCGAATGCTTTTAGTCTGGAGTCAATATAAGTGACATCCACAGCACAGTTAGTTATGTGTGTTACGTACCGGTTATATGAGATTACAAAGGGATTGGACTTGAAAAGGAACAGGAAGAAGGTGAAGACGAAAGGGCAGACATGATGCTGCGACAAGAATTTGATAGAGCACTGAAAGAGCTACGTCGGAACAACGCATCCGGCACAGACGAAATTGCCTCAGAGTTAGGGAGATTCTTCAGAGAATGTATCATGACAAAACAAATACACCTGATGTGCAAGATATGAGACAGGCGAAATACCCTTCAGACTTCAAGAACAATATAATCCCAATTCTAAACAAGCAGGTACTGACAGGGGTGAATACTACCGAACCTTTAGCTTAAAAAGTCATGGTTGCAAAATACTAACGCAAATTAGTTACAGAGGAATGGAAAATCCGGTCGAAGGTGACCTCGAGGAAGATATCGTTGAGCTCTGGAGTAATGTACAAACGTGCGAGACAATACTGACCATACGACTGATTTTACAAAATATGTTGAAGAAAGGCAAACGTACGTTTATACCATTTGTAGAGTTGGAAAAAGGTTTTGAGAATGTTGATTTAACTACCCTCTTTTCGGAAGTCTGAGGGTAGTAGGGATAACTTACAGGGAGCGAGAGGTTGTCTGTAACATTCACAGAAACCAGATTGCAGTTAGGAATAAGGGACATTACAGGGAAGCAGTAACTGAAAATGGATTGAGACAGGGTTGCAGCCTATCCGTGATATGATTCAATTTGCACATTGATCAAGCAGTAAAGGAAACCAAAGAGGAATTTGGAAAAGGAATGAAAATTCATGTAGAAGAAACAGAAATTTTGAGATCTGCTGATACAATTGTAATTACGCCAGAGACGGCAAAGGATTTGGGGGATCAGTTAAACGAAATGGATAATGTCTTGAAAATAAGTTATAAGATGAACATCAACAAAAGAAAAAATAGCCTAATAAAGTTAAGCATTACAACTGGAATTAATTAAGGAAATGGGTCACTGTAAAAGTAACAGACCAGTTTTGCTATACACTCCGTCCAAACAGGCCTTGAAGGCCTAGCGTTACTGACCGACCGCCAACTCATCCTCAGCCGACAGGTGTCACTGGATGCGGATATTGAGGGGCATGTGGTCAGCACACCGCTCTCCCGGTCGTTGTGTTTTCGTGACCGGAGCCGGTACTTCTCAGTCAAGTAGCTCCTCAATTGGCTTCACAAGGGCCGAGACCCATCCAAGCTAAGCATGACAGTGCTTAACTTCGGTGATCAGATGGGAAACGGTGTTACCACTACTGCAAGACCGTTGAGTTTCGCTATTAAGGAAGTAAAATAACTGTCGATGTAAGAAGTATAGAGGATGATAAAAAACATTATAAGCAAAAGCAGAGAGTTTTTCTGAAAAAAGGGCAAACATCAAGATCCATTATAAAGTAGGAGTAGATCGGATAACCAGTGGAGAGGTACTAAATCGAACTGGGGAGGAAAGAGTTTGATGCCACAATTTTCCTAAAAGCAGGACACATCCTGAAGCGTCAAGGAATAGATAATTTGTTAATAGAGGGGACCAGAGAAAAAAGTTCTACTCTCATCTCTGCGATATCTATTAAGAAACCACAGGATGTGGACTGTGATGTTGTCCATACGTGCGGGTGCGACAACCTCTTAATATGGTCCAGTATAGATACAATACACAGGAATTTTTGGTAGCCGTATACGTCAGAGGGAAAAAAAGTGCCACGTCAAGCCAAGGGAAAGAAAAACAATGCCACAATCTGGACGGGTGATAGGGCTACTGGCGGATTTACACTGCTAACTGTGATAGTTCATCCAAGGATACGACTGTTAGTAGCAGGGAA
This sequence comes from Schistocerca americana, assembly GCF_021461395.2. Taxonomy (NCBI): domain Eukaryota; kingdom Metazoa; phylum Arthropoda; class Insecta; order Orthoptera; family Acrididae; genus Schistocerca; species Schistocerca americana. The sequence continues at coordinate 345,537,037 of NC_060119.1, forward strand.
TTTACCGTTGTTAGTGGACATCGGCGATGTCTCTTGGGCCAGCCGCAGCGATCTCGATCCATTAACACGTCAAGGTCTACATCAGAGTAATCAATTAGATTATAAAATCAGCCACTCAGTGTAAACTATCGGGTGGCATTTGTTTTTGACTCTCGTGTCGTCATCTTCTCTGCACAACCGATTGTCTGGCTGTTTTACACTGAAGCGCCAAAGAACGCATGCGTATTCAAATACAGAGATATGTAAACATGCAGAATACGGCGCCGCGGTCAGCAACACCTACATAAGACAAGAAGCGTCGGGCGCAGATGATAGATCGGTTATCAAGATTTAAGTGAGTTTGAACGTGGTATTGTTGTCGGCGCACGAGCGACGGAACACAGCATCTCCGAGGTAGCGATGAAGTGGGGATTTTCCCGTACGACCACTTCACGAGTCTACCGTGAATATCAGGAATTCGGTAAAATATCTACTCTCCGACATCGGTGCAGCCGGAAAAAGATCCTGCAAGGACAGGACCAACGACGACGGAAGACAACGCTTAACGTGACAGACGTGCAACCCTTCCCCAAATTGCTGCAAATTTCAATGCTGGGCTACCAACAAGTTTCAAAGTGCGAACCATGCAACGAAACATCATCGATATGGGCTTTCGGAGCCGCAGGCCCACTCGTGTACCCTTGATGACTGCACGGCACAAAGCTTTACGCCTCACGTGGGTCCGTCAGCACCGACACTGGACTGTTGACGGCTGGAAACATGTTGCCTGGTCGGACGAGCCTCGTTTCAAATTGTATCGAGCGGATGGACGTGTGCGATTATGGAGACAATCTCATGAATCCATGGACCCTGCATGTCAGCAGGAGACTGTTCAGACTGGTGGAGGCTCTGTGCAGTTTGAGTGATCGGGACCCCTGATAAGTCTAGATACGACTCTTAACAGGTGACACGTACGTAAGCGTCAGTGATCTAAGAAAAGGCATGTACATGGACGAAAGTACGGGGGACCAATGTTTGACTACAGTAAACAGGTTCAGATGGATATAGGATGCAGCAGCTATGCAGAGGTGAAGAGATTTGCAAAAGAATGACTTGCGTGGAGAGCTGCATCATACCGGTCTTGAGACTGAAGACCGAAACAACACTTCTACTCATCTATTAGCAGCGTGTGTGTTTAATGGTAAACAGGAAGCTTTGGAGAGTAGTCCTGTATAAGCTGGTTAAAAATTTAAGTGGATACAAGACAGGAAGGTTGAGGTTTATCGTTTCGCCGATCTCGAGGTCGTTACAGACGGATCAAAAGGAAATCGGCCGTGCTCTTTCGAAGGAACCGTCTAGGGATTTGCCTCAAGATATTTAGGAAATCACGGTAAACCTAAATTCAGATGACTCGACGCGGATTACACCGCTATTATGCTGAATACGAGTCCAATGTCTTATCACTGCGCCATCACGCTCGGTAAAGTGGGCAGGTACGTACGGAACGAGAAGGCGAATAGATTAGGTGGGGAAAGAAGCGGGAAATATTTATCGAAAATGACGACCGGTTGGTGAAAGATGGACGAATTAATTAATACATGGTACAGCAGACAGAAAACGAAAGGGAATGAACTGATGGCATATACGCGAAAATGATCAGTATCAGCTTATTTTGTATTGGAGCAAACTGTAAAGGGTTCAAATGGCTCTGAGCACTATGGGACTTAACTTCTGAGGTCATCAGTCCCCTAGAACTTAGAACTACTTAAACCTAACTAACCTAAGGACATCACACACATCCATGCCCGAGGCAGGATTCGAACCTGCGACCGTAGCGGTCGCGCGGTTCCAGACTGAAGCGCCTAGAACCGCTCGGCTACCCGGCCGGCAACTGTAGATGGAAAATGTGCATAGTATATATATCATGACATTATGAGGACATAGATGGAGGTTGGCACAGAACGGACACTGCGTCGGCCGCGTATAAGAACTATGAATTCGACAATAATACGTGCACAGTCTCTTCTATCGCGCCTGCAGAAGTCGACTTAAGTAAAGTGTGAGGGCGACGACCTCGTTGCCTGCATGGGGTCGCTGAACTTTGAAACTGGTTCGTCTCTGGGCGGCTCCACAACGCAACTCCGCTTCTGCCGCTGTGTTCCTTCTGTTTTATAGGCTATTAACTGTCAAAAGAGCGATGGAGTACCAGTTGTCTTTGATTGCTGATCCACTCGCTGCTGATTCTACTATCAATTATCCCAGAGGTGTTGCTGTTTGCACTACTTAACATTTTTGGTAAGCGACGGGCTTAGAAAACCGTTGATAATGGAGTATTTTTTAATGAATATACTTCAGGTTATAAAAATAAGTTTCTTCTAGATATCGACATAGTACGTTTTTCTTATTATGTTTATTTGTTTTCTTTGTACGTCAAATGCCTTAAACACATTTATACTTGCAAGGACAGCTTGTATAACAATTCCTTTTATTTATTTTTATCAACTCAGATGAGGATATTCTTTCTTGTCGAACCCAATATGCTTAACGAAGAATCGGGTACAGAAGTAACTTCAAATGTGGCTGAGGCAAGTGTAGCAGCACCATTGTCATCGACGTCACACGTATGGACGACTTGTAGATGATATAAATTGTATTCAAAGAGCGTGTATCCAGGACGAAGGAAGGAAAACGTAGTGCACTAATATCCAGTCCACGATTTCAATGTGGTGCAAAGATTTGGCTCCTGGCTTTGATTGATGAGACATGTCAACTTGTGCACTCATCAGAACACAAAAATGTAGCAACCTTCCGACTGTAAGGTGCGTATGAGATTTTATGCAAACACCTAAGATCCAATATATGTAGGAACAACACGTAGAATAATGACAGTGGTTTATCGAAGGCAAAGCAGGGCGGACTTCAGTTCGTCATAGTGATCTGGTAAACGAAAATTTATTTACAAAGGAAACTGTTCATAAAACTCTCGACCAATCTGCAATGATTGTGTGAGGGATCCATACGACGTTGGACTAAGTTTTCCAAGTAGCCCATTATCAAGAGAACCCAGTCCAGTGCATATAAACACAGTCCACACCATTATGTAGCCAAGTGGGTCCATGGATTTGTGCGATCTGCGCCACACTCGAACCCCACCTTCAGCTGTTGCCAACTGAAATCGGGACTCGTCTAGCCAGGTCACAGTTTTCCAGTCGTCCAGGGTCCAACTGATATGGTGAGAAGCCCAGGAGAGGCACTGCACGTGATGTGCCGTTAGCAAAGACATTTGCGTCGATCGTCTGCTACAGTAGCCCTTTAACGTCAAATTTCGCCACACTGCTTTAACGGATACGTTCTTCTTACGTTCCACACTGATTTGTGCTGTTGTTTCACGCAGTGCTGCTTGTCTGTTAGCACTGACAACTCGTCATAAACGTCACTGCTCTGGGTCGTTAAGTGAAGGCTGTCGGCCACTGTATTGTCCGTAGCGAGAGGTAATGGCTGCAGTTTGTTATCGTGGGCACACTCTTTACACTGTGCATCTCAGAATATTGAATTCTTCCAAAAGTGTCGTTTTTTTCGTGACACTTCGTCGGTGTTTACAGTGTCATTGTAATGTAATTAATTAGAACAGAGGTTCGACAATATGAATAAATAAATGCAATAGAGAACGTAAAAAAATGCTGTTGGCTGTCACTTCTTATTCCGTTACTGAAAAACCATAAATAAAGTGGAGTCCAACTACAGGGTGTTTCAAAAATGACCGGTATATTTGAAACGGCAATAAAAACTAAACGAGCAGCGATAGAAATACACCGTTTGTTGCAATATGATTGGGACAACAGTACATTTTCACGCGGACAAACTTTCGAAATTACAGTAGTTACAATTTTCAACAACAGATGGCGCTGCAAGTGATGTGAAAGATATAGAAGACAACGCAGTCTGTGGGTGCGCCATTCTGTACGTCGTCTTTCTGCTGTAAGCGTGTGCTGTTCACAACGTGCAAGTGTGCTGTAGACAACATGGTTTATTCCTTAGAACAGATGATTTTTCTGGTGTTGGAATTCCACCGCCTAGAACACAGTGTTGTTGCAACAAGACGAAGTTTTCAACGGAGGTTTAATGTAACCAAAGGACCGAAAAGCGATACAATAAAGGATCTGTTTGAAAAATTTCAACGGACTGGGAACGTGACGGATGAACGTGCTGGAAAGGTAGGGCGACCGCGTACGGAAACCACAGAGGGCAACGCGCAGCTAGTGCAGCAGGTGATCCAACAGCGGCCTCGGGTTTCCGTTCGCCGTGTTGCAGCTGCGGTCCAAATGACGCCAACGTCCACGTATCATCTCATGCGCCAGAGTTTACACCTCTGTCCATACAAAATTCAAACGCGGCAACCCCTCAGCGCCACTACCATTGCTGCACGAGAGACATTCGCTAACGATATAGTGCACAGAATTGATGACGGCGATATGCATGTGTGCAGCATTTGGTTTACTGACGAAGCTTATTTTTACCTGGACGGCTTCGTCAATAAACAGAACTGGCGCATATGGGGAACCGAAAAGCCCCATGTTGCAGTCACATCGTCCCTGCATCCTCAAAAAGTACTGGTCTGGGCCGCCATTTCTTCCAAAGGAATCATTGGCCCATTTTTCAGATCCGAAACGATTACTGCATCACGCTATCTGGACATTCTTCGTGAATTTGTGGCGGTACAAACTGCCTTAGACGACACTGCGAACACCTCGTGGTTTATGCAAGATGGTACCCGGCCACATCGCACGGCCGACGTCTTTAATTTCCTGAATGAATATTTCGATGATCGTGTGATTGCTTTGGGCTATCCGAAACATACAGGAGGCGGCGTGGATTGGCCTCCCTATTCGCCAGACATGAACCCCTGTGACTTCTTTCTGTGGGGACACGTGAAAGACCAGGTGTACCGCCAGAATCCAGAAACAATTGAACAGCTGAAGCAGTACATCTCATCTGCATGTGAAGCCATTCCGCCAGACACGTTGTCAAAGGTTTCGGGTAATTTCATTCAGAGACTACGCCATATTATTGCTACGCATGGTGGATATGTGGAAAATATCGTACTATAGAGTTTCCCAGACCGCAGCGCCATCTGTTGTTGAAAATTGTAACTACCGTAATTTCGAAAGTTTGTCTGCCTGAAAATGTACTGTTGTCCCAAGCATATTGCAACAAACGGTGTATTTCTATCGCTGCTCGTTTAGTTTTGATTGCCGTTCCAAATATACCGGTCATTTTTGAAACACCCTGTATGATATTGTGGCGAAAAAGTACAACACCATTGCTCTAAATATCTTTAAGCCAACTTCAGTTCCTGGTATCAAATTATTAAAACATTTGTCAAACGCGTATAAAAAGTTTCACGGTAATTGTGAAGGTAATCTGTAGCAGAGCAGTAATAACCTCAGAATACGCGAAGCCCTGTACGAGCTAAATTGCGCCGTACCAAAATCACGTGATTTGAGTTGCAGGAGATGTTGCGGACAGAATTCTTACTCTGCGCAACCGAGTGCACACTCCTTATTCGCGGGAGATTCACGAAGATATGCAAATACTTTAATATGTTATTCTACAAGTAAGACTAAAGAAAAAAAGTTCATATAAACATAGGTCCGCAAATGTTAGTTACTGAGTTACGACTAATAAAAGATTTTGCCTGAAATTTAGCAACTTCGCTAATATGAAGCCATCGCAAAACTGCGCGAGGTTAAAGTAAAGCACTATTTCCATTTATTTTGTTGTTATTGGTCTGGTGACTCTAATAAAACGTGTCCCAGACGTGTATGTGCAGTAGTTTTCCACTCCAGAGAAGCAATTATTATACGAGTAAATTTGTTTACTTTTCATTAAGAATGTAGAAACATTTAAGTCATTGTTGGCAATCGTTAGTGATTTGTTTCAGTCGTTTCCTAACCTTGAAACGAGTTAGTTTTCCGTATTGTTCAGTGAAAGAACATAATAAGAACAGTGTATTTAAGTGAAACCACATAGTAACTGTTTGAAGATTATTTTTTGAAAGAGGGATGCCTTTCAAATTTACGACAGAGGAATACATCGATATGGTGTTTATTTGTGGCAAATACACGGAAGGCAATATTTTCTCGCATTATGAATGCAATAGACGAAATTAAGAACAACCCTGTGAAACTGAAACGAGCAACAAAACCTGTTCATACACGTGCAGCTAAATGAACTGAACTCGGTGGAGACATTTTTGAACATTTATTGTGAAATGGTGTGTACATTGTACAATTTCCTTAACACTGAGCTTTGTTTTTTTCTGGTTTAACATTAATTCACATGTGCTGTGGTATTAATAAAAAAATATTATCTTACATATTCATACAGTTTCAGTTAACGTTATTACCATCATTTTTCCAAAATTAAAATTTTTACAACTTCTATTGAAAACTTGGTGCAATTGTCTGGAATTTAAAAAACAAATTGGGCCAAGTAGTTAATAAATTAAAAATTTCACGAAATCACTTCTTTCCTTCTCTGGATGTTCTGGAAAACTGCTGCAGATACACATCTGGGACATGTTTTATTAGATTCACCAGTTCAATGACAACAAAATAAATGGAAATCATGAATTGCCTTAACCCCTTACCGTTTGGCGATGGCTTCACATTAGCGAAGTTGCTAAATTTCAGACAAAATCTTTTCTTAGCCGTAAACATTTTTCGGACCTTTGTTTATATGAACTTTTTTCTTTAGTTTTACTTGTAGAATAACATATTAAAATATTTCCATATCTTCGTGAATCACCTTGTATTTACATCTACATCCATACTCCGCAAGCCACCTGACGGTGTGTGACAGAGGGTACTTTGAGTACCTCTATCGGTCCTCCCTTCTATTCCAGTCTCGTATTGTTCGTGGAAAGAAAGATTGTCGGTATGCCTCTGTGTGGGCTCTAATCTCTCTTATTTTATCCTCATGATCTCTTCGCGAGATATACGTAGGAGGGAGCAATATACTGCTTGACTCCTCGGTGAAGGTATGTTCTCGACACCTCAACAAAAGCCCGTACCGAGCTACTGAGCGTCTCTCTTGCAGAGTCTTCCACTGGAGTTTATCTGTCATCTCCGTAACGCTTTCGCGATTACTAAATGATCCTGTAACGAAGCGCGCTGCTCTCCGTTGGATCTTCTCTATCTCTTCTATCAGCCCTATCTGGTACGGATCCCACACCGGTGAGCAGTATTCAAACAGTGGGCGAACAAGTGTACTGTAACCTACTTCCTTTGATTTCAGATTGCATTTCCTTACGATTCTTCCAATGAATCTCAGTCTGGCATCTGCTTTACCGACGATTAATTTTATATGGTCGTTCCATTTTATAAAATGATAAAGGATCTTTCTTTTTCTGTATTCGCAGCACATTACACTTGTCTACATTGAGATTCAGTTGCAATTCCCTGCGCCATGCGTCAATTCGTTGCAGATCCTCCTGCATTTCAGTACAAATTTCCACTGTTACAACCTCTCTATATACTACAGAATCATCCGCAAAAAGCCTCAGTGAACTTCAGATGTTATCCACAATGTCATTTATGTATATTGTGAATAGCAACGGTCCTACGACACTCCCATGCGGCACACCTGAAATCACTCTTATTTCGGAAGACTTCACTCCATTGAGAATGACATGCTGAGTTCTGTTATCTAGGAACTCTTCAATCCAATCACACAATTGGTCTGATTGTCAATATGCTCTTACTTTGTTCATTAAACGGCTGTGGGGAACGGTATCTATCTGGGAACTCGTGTCTATGGCCCTCGGAGTCTCGTGGACCAATAGCGCGAGCTGGGTTTCACACGATCGTCTTTTTCGAAACCCTTGCAGATTCCTACAGAGTAGATTTCTAGTCTCCAGAAAAGTCATTATACTCGAACATAATACGTGTTCCAAAATTCAACAACTGATCGACCTGTGATCGACCTGTGCCCTTTTCCAATCCTTTGGAACGCTACGCTCTCCTAGAGACCTATGGTGCACCGCTGCAAGAAGGGGCGGGGCGTGGGGGGGGGGGGCGCAAGTTCCTTCGCGTACTCTGTATAAAAATCGAATTGGTATCCCATCAAGTGCAGCGGCCTTTCCTCTTTTGAGTGATTTCAATTGTTTTTCTATCCCTCTGTCATCTATTTCGATATCTACCATTTTGTCATCTGTACGACAGTCTAGAGAAGGAACTACCGTGCAGTCTTCCTCTGTGAAACAGCTTTGGAAAAAAACATTTAGTATTTCGGCCTTTAGTATGTCATCCTCTGTTTCAGTACCATTTTGGTCACAGAGTGTCTGGACATTTTGTTTTGATCCACCTACCGCTTTGACATTAGACCAAAATTTCTTAGAATTTTCTGCCAACTCAGTAGATAGAACTTTACTTTCGAATTCATTGAGCGCCTCTCACATAGCCCTACTCACATTACATTTCGCTTCGTGTAATTTTTGTTTGTCTGCAAGGCTTTGGCTATGTTTATGTTTTTTGTGAAGTTCCCTTTGCTTCTGCAGCAGTTTTCTAACTCGGTTGTTATACCACGGTGGCTCTTTTCCATCTCTTACGATCTTGCCTGACACATACTTATCTAATGCATATTGTACGATGGTTTTGAACTTTGTCCACTGATCCTCAACACTATCTGTACTCGAGACAAAACTGTTATGTTGAGCCGTAAAGTACTCTGAAATCTGCTTTTTGTCACTTCTGCTAAACAGAAAAATCTTCCTGCCTTTTTAAATATTTCTATTTACGGCTGAAATCATCGATGCAGTAATCGCTTTATGATCGCTGATTCCCTGTTCTGCGTTAACTGTTTGTCACCAGAAGGTCCAATATGTTATCGCCACGAGTCGGCTCTCTATTTAACTGCTCAAGGTAGTTAATACTCTTATGTCAAGAATCTGCGTTGATACGTCAACAAATTGTGCTGCTTATTTCACGATGTGGTCATGGACAGCTAATATTTTGCCTGCTTAGCGTTTTTGACGCCTCTCGTGAAGGACACCAATTCCGTATTCACTCGTATCGTGCCTCAAAATATCGAGGTCTGAAATACAGTCATGGAAATAAGTATTCATGCAGTAGGTGGTGACAAACTAAGATGGTGTGTTGGGATAGTAAATCATCCACAGCGCCGATACGAATAAGTGCGATGATGTAGCGTCAGATAACCATGTTCTTGGTAATGAAGCTTCCCGTATGCCATGAATCTATTATGGGAAAATAAAATATGTTACACTCCGCACGGTGTACGACAGGGCAAAATGTATTCATACAGCGGACTACTTTCAACCAAACAAACGGCTGACGCAGCCCCAGAGTGCATACCACACTTGCATAGTCGTGTGGCAGCCGTGAAGCAACAGCACGTCGGACGTGGGTACCGAGGAACACCAGAATGGGCCGCAAGGGAAAGGAAACGACCATTGAGGAACGAAACATCGTTGTCGCCCAATATCTTCAACACAAGTCGTATGCCGAAATTGCGAACATCATAGGACGAAGCCGAGCGTCTGTGCAATCTAACATTAAGCAATATAAGGACAGACATGTGGTAATGAACATTGAACAGAAGCTTACAACAAGAGAGACGAGAATGCTACTAAGAATCATCAAGAAAAACCCGAAAACGACAGCGTCGGCACTATCCGCATATGTACATGACCACTTCCGAAAGGACATCACTCCAAGGGCAGTTCGTACCATTCTCAATCGTTCGGGCTACAGAGCCAGGGTCCCGAGACGAAAGCCCTACATCAGCAAAAAGAACAGGAAGTGGCGGATGGAATTCGCGAAACGGCATGTATCCAAGACAGCAGACGTCTGGGATACTGTATTGTTTAGTGATGAAAGCAAATTTAATATCGTGTACAATGATGGTAGGATCTTGGTCTGGAGAAGACCGAATACAGACCTCGACCGAAACAACATTCTCGCTTCCCGCGCCCGGGTTCCCGGGTTCGATTCCCGGAGGGGTCAGGGATTTTCTCTGCCTTGTGATGACTGGGTGTTGTGTGATGTCCTTAGGTAAGTTAGGTTTAAGTAGTTCTAAGTTCTAGGGGACTGATGGCCATAGATGTTAAGTCCCATAGTGCTCAGAGCCATTTTTTCGAAACAACATTCGACCCACGGTGAAACACGGAGGTGGTGGAGTGATGGTATGGGGCTGTATGTCAGCCTCCGGTGCCGGAAAATTAGTGTTTGTGGAAGGTACCATGGACAGATTTGTGTATATGAACATTCTCAAACAGAACTTACAACAGAGTGTTGACGCCTTGGCTCTTCCAAGAAATTATTACTTCCGACAGAACAATGATCCCAAATATACGACGCAAATTGTCCGGCTGTGATTGCTCTACGACACTCCACACAGTCTTAAAACACCAGCTCAGAGTCCGGACCTAAATCCCATCGAACACTAGTGGAGGGAGCTGGAAACACGAGGGAGAAAACACGACATTCATAGTAAGGCCTCTTTGAAAGAGGCTCTCCTTCGAGAATGGGAAGGTATCACGTCACAAACTACAAGAAAATTGGTCCATTCCATGCCACGGAGGTTGCGAGAAGTAATACATCGGAAGGGTATGCATACGAAGTATTAAACATGTTCTGGCCTTGTTAGAAGTGTCATTTTATGTTGGTGTATGATTACTTAATTCCCAGCGCAGTAGAGAATTTGGCAGACGTTTTTGTATTTTGTTTTGTAAAGGCTTGTTCATTCTCGTTCTATATACCAGCATAGCTGCATTGGCGACTGGCCAATGTGTATAGTGCATATCCAATTAGTGTTTTTGGTTTCGTATTGTCAGGACAATATTATGGAAATGGAAGGGGATGTAGATGAAGATGAAATGGGAGATACGATACTGCGTGAAGAGTTTGACAGAGCACTGAAAGACCTGAGTCGAAACAAGGCCCCGTGAGTAGACAACATTCCATTAGAACTACTGACGGTCTTGGGAGAGCCAGTCCTGACAAAACTCTACCATCTGGTGAGCAAGATGTATGAGACAGGCGAAATACCCTCAGACTTCAAGAAGAATATAATAATTCCAATCCCAAAGAAAGCAGGTGTTGACAGATGTGAAAATTACCGAACTATCAGTTTAATAAGTCACAGCTGCAAAAAAATAACGCGAATTCTTTACAGACGAATGGAAAAACTGGTAAAAGCCGACCTCGGGAAAGATCAGTTTGGATTCCGTAGAAATGTTGGAACACGTGAGGCAATACTGACCTTAGAAGAAAGATTAAGGAAAGGCAAACCTACGTTTCTAGCATTTGTAGACTTAGAGAAAGCTTTTGACAATGTTGACTGGAATACTCTCTTTCAAATTTTGGAGGTGGCAGGGGTAAAATACAGGGAGTGAAAGGCTATTTACAATTTGTACAGAAACCAGATGGCAGTTATAAGAGTCGAGCGGCACGAAAGGGGAGCAGTGGTTGGGAAGGGAGTGAGACAGGGTTGTAGTCTCTCCCCGATGTTATTCAATCTGTATATTGAGCAAGCATTAAAGGAAACAAAAGAAAAATGCGGAGTAGGTATTAAAATCCATGGAGAAGAAATAAAAACTTTGAGGTTCGCCAATGACATTGTCATGCTGTCAGAGACGGCAAAGGACTTGGAAGAGCAGTTGAACGGAATGGACAGTGTCTTGAAAGGAGGATATAAGATGAACATCAAGAAAAGCAAAACGAAGATAATGGAATGTAGTCGAATTAAGTCGGGTGATGCTGAGGGAATTAGATTAGGAAATGAGACACTTTAAGTAGTAAAGGAGTTTTGCTATTTGGGGAGCAAAATAACTGATGATGGTCGAAGTAGAGAGGATATAAAATGTAGACTGGCAATGGCAAAGAAAGTGTTTCTGAAGAAGAGAAATTTGTTAACATCGAGTATAGATTTAAGTGTCAGGAAGCCGTTTCTGAAAGTATTTGTATGGAGTGTAGCCATGTATGGAAGTGAGACGTGGACTGTAAATAGTTTGGACAAGAAGAGAATAGAATCTTTCGAAATGTGGTGCTACAGAAGAATGCTGAAGATTAGATGGGTAGATCACATAACTAATGAGGAGGTATTGGATAGAATTGGGGAGAAGAGGAGTTTGTGGCACAACTTGACAAGAAGAAGGGACCGGTTGGTAGGACATGTTCTGAGGTATCAAGGGATCACCAATTTAGTACTGGAGGGCAGCGTGGAAGGTAAAAATCGTAGAGGGAGACCAAGACATGAATACACTAAGCAGCTTCAGAAGGATGAAGGTTGCAGTAAGTACTGGGAGATGAAGAAGCTTGCACAGGATAGAGTAGCATGGAGAGCTGCATCAAACCAGTCTCAGGACTGAAGATCATAACAGCAACAATTGTCAATAAAGGCAGTTTACTTTTCCACGCTGTAGTGTATGAATACTTATTTCCATTGCTGTATACAGAGCTAATTAACGTACCTGCAGACCATTTTTACTAGCGGCACTTGAAAGAGCCCCTTGTGATTGTTGCAGGACAACAACGGCGTGCCGCTGCCGGGCGTGCTGGCGGGCTGGCGGCCGGACCTGCAGGGCAAGGAGCGCGCCGACTCGCGCCAGCTGGAGCGCGACGTGCTGGTGGAGACGAGCTACGGCCAGGTGCAGGGCTTCCGCGTCCACCTGTACGACAACCCGCTGCCCGAGTCGGGCTTCTGGCCCGGCCAGACGCCCGTGGAGCGCGTGCAGGCCAGCGTCTCCGTCTTCCTCGGCGTCCCGTACGCCATGCCGCCCGTCAACGAGGGACGCTTCAAGGTGACCACCACCTTCATTTGCGCGGCACTGACTCGCACTGCAGCGTCGCTCGTTTTATATAGTGAATCCTTGCAGTCCGGTTTACGTAAGTTAGCATTAGATAGCGAGCTTCTGGCCTGCTCCCGCCAGCAATACATTAGTGGGAGCTTGGTGTTGCCAACTTCCACAGTGTCACCACTTGCAAAGCTCGAAGCCCGTCCATTTTCGAGTGGGAAAGTTTCCCTTATGCGAAAAATGTTGCCTCTTTCATAAAAATTCGCGACCCTGTCATCATCATCATCATCATCATCAATCGTTTAAGACTGATTATGCCTTTCAGCGTTCAGTCTGGAGCATAGTCCTCCTTATAAAATTCCTCCATGATCCCCTATTCAGTGCTAACATTGGTGCCTCTTCTGATGTTAAGCCCATTATTTCAAAGCCATTCTTAACCGAATCCAGGTACCTTCTCCTCGGTCTGCCCCGACTCCTCCTACCCTCTACTGCTGAATCCATGAGTCTCTTGGGTAACCTTGCTTCTCCCATGCGTGTAACATGACCCCACCATCTAAGCCTGTTCGCCCTGACTGCTACATCTATAGAGTTCATTCCCAGTTTTTCTTTGATTTCCTCATTGTGGACACCCTCCTGCCATTGTTCCCATCTACTAGTACCTGCAATCATGCTAGCTACTTTCATATCCGTAACCTCAACCTTGTTGATAAGGTAACCTGAATCCACACAGCTTTCACTCCCATACAACAAAGTTGGTCAAAAGATTGAATGGTGCACAGATAACTTAGTCTCGGTACTGACTTCCTTCTTGCAGAAGAGAGTAGATCGTAGCTGAGCGCTCACTGCATTAGCTTTGCTACACCTTGCTTCCAGTTCTTTCACTATGTTGCCATCCTGTGAGAATATGCATCCAAAGTGCTTGAAACCATCCACCTGTTCTAACTTTATTCCTCCTATTTGGGGCACTCAATCTGTTTATATGTCTTTCCCACTGACATTACTTTCTCTTTGGAGATACTAATCTTCATACCATAGTCCTTACATTTCTGATCTAGCTCTGAAATATTACTTTGCAAACTTTCAATCGAATCTGCCATCACAACTAAGTCATCCGCATATGCGAGACTGCTTATTTTGTGTTCACATATCTTAATCTCACCCAGCCAGTCTATTGTTCTCAACATATGACCCATAAATAATATGAACAACAGTGGAGCCAGGTTGCAGCCTTGTCTTACCCCTGAAACTACTCTGAACCATGAAGTCAATTTACCGTCAACTCTAAATGCTGCCTGACTATCTACGTAAAGACCTTTAATTGCTTGCAAAAGTTTGCCTCATATTCAATAATCTTGTAGAACAGATAATAACTTCCTCCTAGGAACCCGGTCATATGCCTTTTCTAGATCTATAAAGCATAGATACAATTCCCTGTTCCACTCGTAACACTTCCCCATTGTTTGCCATAAGCTAAGATCTGGTCCTGACAACCTCTAAGAGGCCTAAACCCACACTGATTTTCATCCAATTTGTCCTCAACTAATACACACACTTTCCTTTCAACAATACCTGTGAAGATTTTACCCACAACGCTGATTAAAGAGATTCCTCTGTAGTTGTTACAATCTTTTCTGTTTCCATGTTTAAAGATTGGTGTGATTACTGCTTTCGTCCAGTCTGATGGAACCTGTCCCGACTCCCATGCCATTTCAGTTATCCTGTGTAGCCATTTAAGACCTGACATTCCACTGTATTTGATGAGTTCCAACTTAATTTCACCCACCCCAGCCATTTTATTGCACTGCAATCTATTGACCATTTTCTCCACTTCCTCAAATGTGATCCTATTTCCATCATCATTCCTATCCCATTGTACATCGAAATCTGAAACATTACTGATCGTATTTTCACCTACATTGAGCAACTCTTCAAAATATTCCTTCCATCTGCCCAAGGCATCAACAGGATTCAACAGGAGTTTTCCTGACCTGTCCAAAATACGTGTCATTTCCTTCCTGTCATTAATTTAAATTAGTAATTGATTTTTTCAGAGATTATAGAGATCCATACCGCGAGTGAATTTCAGAATTTTAAAGTGATTTTCCTACGAGACAGAAATGTTAAACTTCATACTTATTTTGACATAGATATTGACAAAATTGCAGAAAAATTCCATTTTCCGAAGCTGATGCCCGGCAAGCGCAATGCGATACCAAACTCTGGAACAGTTAGGGCTATCTCAAGCCAGCACTATAAACAATCTGTAAACACGGTAACACTGTAACGATGTTCGCACCCTTCTAGCACCTTGGGAGCGATAATTGCGACGCGCTAGTGCATTCAGTTCTTAGCAGAAACGATTGGCAATCTCCTCGTTCATACTGTAGCTGAGTGTTAAATTGCATTTTGTTTCATTTATAATACCAAATTTACAAAACAAGTGAAGACACTAGAACCATGTTATTCTTTGCCTTCCAGGAAGACTCTGACACACAAACAGTTAAATTATCGTTGTCTCAAAATTAGATTAGTTATTGGCAATATGCTGCCACCAAATATGTCACACTGACTGCTGACGTGTGAACCAACATAAGTACACAAGGGTTTTTGACAGTATCAGCGCACTTCATTGTCTTGAGCAGCAGAAGCTGCATTCTGCTGTTCTGGCCACTGTGCACATCACTGATCAGCACACTTCTGAAAACGTTACCAAGAGTGTTAAAATAATTGTTTCTGGATGGGGAATAGGTGACAGTGTTTTCTCTTGTCACTGACAACACTAGTCTTATGGTGGCTGTAGCAAGGAAAATGAATGTCGTTCATTCGAGATGTGCTACTCACAAATTTAATTTATTAATGTCAGATGTGTTCAGCCATTCTGAATCAGCGACACCGAGCTCCTTGAGACAGAAATGTCCAAAATCATCAAGTTTTTAAAAAGCAGTAAGGTAGCCACTACTGAAGTGGTAGACTCACAAGTTTGGTGGAACAAAAGCAGTTAAAGCTGGAACAGGAGATGCACAGCAGGTGGCACTCTACTGTTCTTCTGATGTAGTGCCAAGTGTTGGTCAAAGATGCCCTCACAATGACATTTTCATGTGTTACCTGTGAATTTCTTATGACAAATGAGGGAGGGGGATATTTTAAAAAGCTACTTTCCTCTACTGGAACCCCTGTTCGAGTTAACAGAAGAACTGTGTAGGGAACAGTTCACAACAGCCTCTGTTGTAGTCCTGCTAGTTCAAGCATGCCAAAGAACATTGACAGAGAACTCCAACGGCTAAGGTGGGTTGACATTTAGAAAACATCTACTAGAGGCCCTGTCAAAAAGGCAGCTTATGAGGACAGCACCGGCTTCTGTGCCAAAGCACTATTTTGGCCCTTCTGTTCAAAAACTGTGGTTTCAGGTGTCTGAAAGTGCTGAAAACCTTATGAGTGAGATCATACTGGGGATTAGCCAAATTCCAAACAATGGCAGAGTTGTGGTTGACAGTTTAGTGACTCAAGCTGAAGATTATCTATCACAAATTAAGAAGAAGAAAATGATCTGGACGCTTTTCATCGAACAGAAAAACAAAAATGAGTCAGAATCAGTGGAATTTACAAAGGTGCAAGAGGACATGCCGGTCTCCGTGTCCAAAAAGCTTCTGCATATAGAGGAGAAGCATGATCCACCGATTTTTTGGAAGAAGTATCACGAGTGTAAGCCATCTCCATCTCAGCTGCCGTATTTGTGTGTTCCAGCCACTCAGACTGAAAAAGTATGTAATTAAAATCACTCATACTCAGAGACTGAATGAAAACATTCATATAACAGTCACAACTGACAGAGACTTGTCAGTTGGTTTTCTTGCATTGAATGAAACCATTCAAATCTTATGAGTGGGTGAAAATGTTTGTATAAACCACTTTAACCTGGTGAGTGAGTGAAAATGTTCATACAGCTGACTTGGCTGCAGAGACTAGTTATATTCAGTTGTATCATTCAATTGGAAAAACTGATTAAACAAAAAAGGACAAATTGACTGACCAGTCAGTTGCTAAAAATAGTCATTTGTCCCATCACTAGAGGCAGTAAAGACTGATAAGTGTGAGAACAGGTTAACAGCTCACACATCCAAGTTGTTGACAATAATAATATACAGAAAAATGAAAAAGAACATTTAAGATCTATTGGATGACGATAATTTGATGGTTCAGAGCAATACTATCATAACTAACATTTCTTTAACTTTACAGTACAACAAATAGAAAGTTTCAGTATTTCCCAGAAATCAACCTGGAAACGTGCACTTACAAATGCTGCTTAGAATGTCCTGTTGTTCCATTGTTATGAAGTACTTTATACCAAAAAATGTCCCAGAAGTTAATTTAGAGATGGAGTTATTTATAAAGGTATTGATGCCTGACATTAATCTTGTTTGCAGTCATATTTCACTGAAATTGGACTACATCAGCATATGGCTACAAATGTGAATATCATATTTTATAAATTCAGTTGGCAGTAATAATGCCTTTATGACATTTCTTATTTCCAGAGCTTTCTACCACGTGAATATGATAATATGTAAGCACAAAACAATGACAAAGAATAGTGACCAGGAAAAACAATAAAGCTGTATGTTATAATTAACACTGAAAAAGCATGTGGCAAGTCTTCTACAGTATAAAACCTTAAAACTTGTGCATTGAATCAGTTATGTTGTAGTTTGAGTAATTTTCATATTTAAAAGACACCATCCATGGTTCTTTGTCTCTCACGATTATTACTCTGGTAATCAGCCTCTCTTTTCTTTCTCCATTTTCAGCTTTAGTACAGTTTCGGACCTTCAGTGAAGTTCCTTTGAAATCCAAAAAGATTCTTCTGTGACATCTCATATACATCATATCTTTTACCACTTTGTGCTGCTGAGGTACATAAATGGTTTTCATTTCTCCCCCCCCCCCCCCCTCTCTCTCTCCTCTCAGTAATACTGTGCATGTTGTCTCCTTCATTCTGAGTGTACCCATTCTCAATAACAATAATAATAATAATAATTCATTGGTAATTGATTCAGTTTGTAGAGTACTCACACTGTACTGTTACACAGTTACATGTTTTGGTTCTGACCACAGCAACTGTCAAAAAAAAAAAAAAAAAAAAATCTTGTTGCCATTCTCACCTGGCTGCTTTATGAATTTTGTAGACACAGGTAACTACGCCCATGCTTCCCTCTGCATCCAAATTTTCTCATAGCGCATGAAGACCCAAAATCACTTACCTTGGTACAAAAAGGGGGTCCAGTATTCAGGAACACATGTTTTCAATAAATTCTCTTCTGCATTCCTGTGTCATAGCCAGATTGTAGGTGCTCAGCTTTCTTTTGCAATAGAGCAAACATACTTCACAATGCAGAGTGTGGAGAACCTCCTGAAAATCAAAACAGCTACATAGAAATGTACTGTCAGTTTGCACCTTCAATTTGTCTGCACCTTTCCTGTGTCTGCACCTTTCCTGCTCCAGCCATGTATTTGTTTTTCAGATATCTTTGTATTTTTTCTTCTAAAGAAGTCTTATTTTCTGGTTCAGCGTTCTTGTAGGGCTCCCACTCTTCACATACATCCTTTTTAGGTTTGAAAAAGCCAAGGTTGTATTCTGTTTTGAAAACTTTTTCATACATCCTAGCTCATGCATGTTCCTTCCCCTCCTCTTGGCACTTCCAAATGTACATTTTATATATCTTTCGAATACTGACGGTGCTATCTAGATATTATCATAAACTATCCTTTCTAATGGACTCTGACTCTACTCTATCAAATGAATCTATATGATTTCTTATCCCTTCCATAATGTCATATAATGTTAGTGTGCTTGCCATATTTGCTCTCACTCATTAACCTTCTGGACTAGGTTTCCCTAAAGTTGTTTTTACACACTGATCAGTAATACCAAATGTATGCAAGAACATTTTGCATTCTTTTCAAGGATAAATGAATACTGTAATGTGGAATGACTACTCTTGTGTAGTGTGCCTTCATGTCTTGTGTTTTCTGATAAAGAATCTGGTTGCAGAAGATCATCATTTCGTGCTTTCTCTAAATCTTTTTGCAACATTTATATGGCATGGCTCCTTTTATGCTTACAACCAAAAGACAAAATGCAAGCTAGGTTATGCTATAAGCATAACCTGATTCATTGATTGTTACCACAATATCTTTAATATTATCATTCAAAGACAGTGATCATACTTACACCTCTGATTGCTGGGTGATATTAGATAATAAACACAACACAAAGTAGATAAAAAGCTTCAAACACCACCTGCTGCTTCAATCAACTCTTTTCCCATGCTTCACAATGACAGAAGTGTTCAATGATACCAACATAACTGTGCCATGATACACAAACTTTATTTGTTTATTCAAGGAAACAAAATCATAAATCATTTAAGATAAATCTGGTTAGTAAAATGGTGAATGTCCTTTCAGACTATGATGCACAAATTTTAATGCTAGAAGGCTTTTGTACTCAAACAAATGTCACATATAATTGCAAACTATGTGGGAAATTCAATCCAATGGCAATAGGGAGCTTTTTAAACATCGTTAAGGAACGAGAGTGGCAGGATGTTTATAGTGTCAATAACACAGATGACAAATATAATGCTTTCCCTAACACATTTCTTGTGCTCTTGGAGAGTTGCTTTCCATTAGAACATTCTAAACAGGGTACTAGCAGTAAAAGGCAGCCTTGATGTCTGACTAGTGGGATAAGGATATCATGTAGAACGAAGCGGGAATTATATCGAAATGTTAGAAGTAGTCACAATTAAGCTACAGTAGCCCATTACAAACAGTACTGTAAGGTGCTTAAAATGTTATTAGGAAGGCAAAGAGTATGTGGTACACAAATAGAATAGCTAATCCACAGGATAAAATTAAAACCATATGGTCAGTTGTGAAGGAAGTGTCTGGTCAGTAGCACAAAGTCAACAATATAGTCAGTTCGTAGTAATAATATTTCTGTTACTGATAAATCAAATATATGTATAGTGTTTAACAATTGTTTTCTGAGTATTGCTGGTGAATTAAATAAAACTTTAGTTTCTAGGGGGAATCGTATAACATTCTTGGCAAATGCCTTTCTGCTATTGATGTTTGAAATACTCCTCTGTGATACAGATAAGGGGGAGATTGAGTCAATAATTAAATCACTGAAGACTAAGGACTCTCACGGATATGATGGAGTGCCTAGCAGAATATTAAAGTACTGTGTTACACATGTTAGCCTTGTATTTAGCCATATTTGTAATTTTTCCTTTAGGAATGGTCAGTTTCCAGAATGATTAAAGTACTCAGTAGTAAAGCCACTTTATAAAAAAGGAGCAAGAGATAATGTAGACAATTTTAGACCTATTTCTATGCCATCATTTTTTGCTAAAGTTATTGAAAAGGCTTTGTATGTAAGGATAATTGATCATTTTCTACCACACAATTTCCTATCAAATGTACAGTTCGGCTTTAGAAGTCATTTAACAACTGAAAATGCTATATTCTCTTTTCTGTGTGAGGAAGTGGATGGATTAAACAAAAGGTTTTGAACGCTAAACGTGGTGTCACCGCCAGACACCACACTTGCTAGGTGGTAGCCTTTAAATCGGCCGCGGTCCATTAGTATACGTCGGACCCGCGTGTTGCCACTATCAGTGATTGCAGACCGAACGCCGCCACACGGCAGGTCTATTCTAGAGACACTCCCTAGCACTCGCCCCAGTTGTACAGTCGACTTTGCTAGCGATGGTTCACTGTCTACATACGCTCTCATTTGCAGAGACGACAGTTTAGCATAGCCTTCAGCTACGTCATTTGCTACGACCTAGCAAGGCGCCATATTCAGTTACTACGACTGTATTCTGAACAGATAATATTGTGAATCATGTACCATCAAGAGCGACGTTCATCATTAATGAATTAAAGTTAAGTATCAAACTAATTATGTCCGCTTTCTGAATTCTAATTCCTTGTCATGTTCCAGACCTCACGTCAGTATAGTTCTTCCCTCTTCACGCCAGCCTGAGTGAGCTAAAACGCATGCATTTCGGCCTCCACTAGTAACACAGTGTTGGCTCTTCTGCCAACACTAAGCATATTTTTTTATTTAACTAAGGCATTTGATTGTGTTGATCACAAAATATTGCTCCAGAAGTTGGACCATTGTGGAATATGGAGAGTAGCGCACAATTGGTTCACCTCTTACTTTAGCAATAGACAGCAAAGGGTCATTGTTCACAGTGTTGAGAATGGATATGATGTGGGGTCTGAGTGAGGTACGGTCAAATGGGGCGGGGGGGGGGGGGGGGGGGGGTGCCCCAGGGATCAGTGTTGGGGCTTCTCCTGTTTCTTATTTATAAAATGATATACGCTCTAGTATTACAGGTAACTCTAAAATATTTCTGTTTACTGATGACACTAGCTTGGTAGTAAAGGATGTCGTGGTCAACATTGGCTCGGTTTCAAATAGTGCAGTTCATTTGAATGGTATCTGAAGTAAGCGATCGTTCAATACGAAAATTAGTCTACTTTGCTAATTTTCATTTGCATATGTTGTATGGTTTTCTATTTTGGGGTAACTCTAACTCTTCCCGTTCTAAAAGAATACTTTTGGCTCAGAAACGGGCGGTTCAGGCAATAAGTGGTGCAAGTTCACAAACCTCTTGTCGACCCCTGTTCACTAGTCTGGGTATTTTGACATTGGCTTCTAAATATATATATTCTTTACTGTCATTTCTTATTAACAGTATCAGCTTATTCCTAAGAACAAGCAGCTTTCACTCAGTTAATATTCAGCAGAAATCAAACCTGCATTCGGATCGGACTTCCTTGGCTCTTGTGCAGAAAGGTGTGCAGTATACTGGTGCATCCATTTCCAATAAGCTATCACAAGAATTCAAGAATCTTAGCAGTAATCCATGTGCTTTCAAATCTTAACTGAAGAGTTCCCTCATGGGCCATTCCTGTCAAGGAGTCCTTGACAAATTAAGCTGATTCTTGTTGTAGTGTTGATTGCATTTACTTAAACTTATGACATGACTTTTTTGGGTTCATAAACATTTTATTTTTATCTGTTATTACTTTTACATTGTAATTTCATGTACTGACATCTTCCATGACCCTGGTGATTTGCTCCTCAGTTTGGTCCTACGGAACTTGACGTGTAAATAAATAAATAAAAATAAAAGACTTCACTATCTGCCAAAGATATGAATGCAAAAGGAGCATAACAGCAGTTGTGATAGTGTTACACTGAAAATATTTAGAATTTGTTGTTATGGTGCTTTGGACATCATCTTTGTATGATGGATCAGCAAGCAGAGCAGTTACAATTTTATTTCACAGACAAAACATTAGTTTGTGGCACTGTAACTTCATTTTCGCCCAAAGTGTAGTTACAATAGTATTGTTCTGAACTGTCAAACTTTAGCTTTAGGATAGTTAAAGACATCACAGAGGCAGTTGTGTGACATTGTGCTTGAAAAACGAAGTTATATAAGACAGGGATGTTCAATCTATACTGCAAAGAAGCAATGATGGAAATAAAGGAAAGTTTCAGGACTGGGATTAAAATTCAGGGTAAAATGACATTGCTGTCCTCAGTGAAAATGAGGATGAACTGCAGGACCTGTTAAATGGAACTGATAGTCCAATGAGCACACACTATGAATTCAAAGTAAACCACAGCAAGACAAAATAATGAGGTGGAGCAGATATTTTGATGTCAGTTTAGGTGGTCAGTTTCCAGAACAATTAAAGTGAAAATCACTGACATCAAAATTGAGAATCATGAAGTAGATGAAATGAAGGAATGCTGCTACATATAACAAAGCAGGGAATATAAAACAATCAGAGAAGCACAGAAAAAGTAGGCGTTCATTACTAAAACAGTCTACTGGATCAAACATAAGACATAATTTGAGGGTGAAGTTTCTGAGAATATATACATCTGGAGCACAGCATTGTTCAGAAGTAAATCTTAAACTGTACGAAAACCAAAAAAGAACAGAATAGAAACATTTGGGATTGGTGATACAGAAGTGTGCTTAAAATCAAGTGGACTGATAAGATAAGAAATATGAGTTTCTCTGCAGAATCAGTGCAGAAAGGAATGCATGGAAAACTCTGACTAAAAGAAGGGACAGTACAATAGGACATGTATTAATACAACAGCAAATAACTTTCGTGGTACCAGATTGAGTTTTAGGGGTAAAAATTGTAGATAAAGATAAAGATCGAAATAGAGCCAACAAATAATTGAGGACTTTGAGTAGAACTGTTACGCTGAGATGAAGGAGTTGGCTCAGGAGAGGAAGTCATGGTGGACCACATGAAAACAGTCAGAAGAAAAGTATGAATTGTTGGAAATAAATCATCTGTATTGAAATAACAGTATTTGGATAAATATATCTATGTGGTTCATGTGTTCACCATACTCCAACCTATCCTCCTAGACACTCTTCTGCATACTGGAGCACCAGCCATCTTGTAATTTTAGCCAGTTTCTTGTTTGCCTTCACAGTAAACATTGTATTGGTTAAAGTACTGAAACATTTCTTTCTACCATGCTACACACACATGCACAGTCAGCACTATAGCAGCCATGTAAATCTAATGAAGGAGCAAGTTACATTCTGCGCCAGTTCTATGATGCTCCATACTGTAACAATAGCTGCCAACAAGCCACTGTTAATTGTTGATGGAGGATATTAAGGATGAATAAATTTCTCCAATATATTCTGTAATGCTCCATATAGTTTGTATCAGTCAAACATAGTGATCAACCCACTTTCAAATTCACGCAAACCAGAGTTTGGAGAATATTTCTCCTATGAACTAATATGTTAACCTGCTGGAATATCTCATCATAGAATATGTGCATGCAAACATGTGTGTTTTTTTGTATTTGTGTGAGTGTGTGTGTGTGTGTGTGTGTGTGTGTGTGTGTGTGTGTGTGTGTGTGAGAGAGAGAGAGAGAGAGAGAGAGAGAGAGAGAGAGAGAGAGGGGGGGGGGGGGGGGGGGACAATGATCTGCAAACATGTTTGTGAGCAATGAGCTATAAACACTATCCAAACAGTCTTTCACAATGACCTCTATAACCTGAACAGTATGAAAGTTCACTTGATGCAGGAGTACAATATGCAGAGACACTAGTGCTTATTGACATACAGGAGTCATTATTTCATACAGATTTGAACCAGATCCAAACAACAGGTCACTGAGTTTCAATCCTCTCTTAAAAAAGACAGTAATTTGAAACTGATGATCTGCCTTGTGTACTCTTACCTTAATAAAGGCATTCTGGCGAGTCTCTCGTAAACTAGCCACTAGCTTCTGATACTGTAGGATAAGTGTTAGGTTACTCGTCCATTAACTTCTGGAGTCACATTCCTGTCCATGGTGGACAGTATTACTTTCTGTACAGCAGGTGTTTCGCATATGACGTGCTTGTTCACAGCTCCAGTAGTGTCCTCTGTCCACCGGACACCCATTCTCATGTTACCTTCAATATCATTACATTGTCACTGTGATGTTAAAAGCACCCATGTCTGTCATCATTGAATGTAAAGTAACAATAAAGACTGAACTTCACATTATAAAGCCCTTTCATTAAGCCCTTGCAAATGCATGTTGTCTTGCTACTGTATTTAGTAAATCACATATACAGTGTACTTAGTGTGGAGAAAGGGATGTAAGTTGTTGCAGATTTGCTATGTATCCTTCAAGGAACTCATGCCTTGCTTTTGTTTCAGACTAAATACATACTTTGAACTGTAGATTTCCTACAAGATTCTGGCTTCAATTCAGTTGTTCACTCAACTGGCAAGGGGGAAAAAAATATTTTTATGTGATATCTCTTCAGATATGTCACTGGCTAATTGAAAAGGGTCTAGTAAAGGTCTAAGTTAATTTATCCGTAAATTTTGTTGTCCCATCTATACTATTCACAGGTGGAGTACAGCAAGAAAAGATATTGCATAATATTGTGCCACCTGTGCTTAATCTCTATACTTACAGAACAATATACACTAATGTAGACACAGTAATTCTCAGAGAAAAAAGAATTAATGAAATGTAACACTCAAACACAAATGATGAGAAAACCAATGCAGTTTGTAAATTATATACAAGGTTTTCTGAATGTCATCCAACAGATGAGAATGGTTTTTTAAAGCAGTCTGTATTGTAGTTATTAACAGTATTCTGATTATGCTTCTCCAAATATAAAAGACAGCCAGTTATTGTTCGCTAGTGAACTGAATGTTAACGAGGTTGACTACTTGATGTTGGGAGAGAAAAAAAGAGAGCGAGCACAACATTTTATGGGACAAGGCCAACAGCATAAAAACTGCACTGAATATATTCTATTTTGACATATTCATCAGATCTGCTTTACGTGTTTCTTGATTTTAGAATGCCAAAATCTAAAAATATAATCAGTGTACTTGTGCAACTTACAACTTACAACTTGATACCTATTTGGTTAACAGAACTTTTATATTTTAAGTTTCAATTCTAAATGCAGCACATGACCTATGAAAGCCCATTATTTATTGCAGTATGCAGAAAGAAGCCACTTTTATCCTAGCTAGAACTGATTCTCAAAATAAATAAAAAATAAAGAGTAATTTGTTTCATCTGTTTCATGTTGTGCTCTATTCTGCGATCTTACTTCCCCTTCCCCCAAAACATGCACAGACGCACATGTGGTGAAAGTGTGCTCTTCTGGTATTATTACAGTCTATGTTCAGTATTATCTCTTACCATTCCATGAGAATGAAACAGAACAAATATTATCTGTGACACTGTTTGAAAGTCTTTTATTTTTCTATTCACAGTGGCTGGTGGATATTTTCTGAAGATATTAGCAGATTACTTGTCAATAACTGTTTCTTGTGTTTAACACTATTTTCACTCCATGGCACATAAACTAAAAATGTTGAATTGTTCAAGCATCAATGATGATTTATTCAGGACCACTGTATTTGATTATCAGAGCTTGTTGAAGTATTTTTATGGATGGTTAAGAGTTGTTGATTTACCAACTTTTACATTACAGGACCAAAATTTTCTCTGTAATAAATATAAGATTTTTTTATCTTAGATTAGTATACTATCTCAGTTATATATTCTGAATATTAAGTTTCTTTGTAGTGGTGTCTACAGAGATTATGGTGTAACAAACTTCTCTCACCACAGGATATTTCATGAAGTTACTAACTTGATGTTATAATTTTTGGCAGCCACCAAGAGCACATCGAGGCTGGCAACTTATACAAGCTGTGGACTTTGGCCCTGCTTGCCCACAGCCAATACAGTACATAGGAGCAACAAAAGGAATTCGCGACATGGATGAAGACTGCCTGTACTTAAATATATATTCACCAACAGTAAGTTAACCACTTGTCTCCAGAGCATACAAGATAAACATATGAATTTTGTTTTTGTATTCACCTGCAAGACATAGAAAGTTTAGGTACTAGGATAAGTTAACAATCTCTGCAGAGACTCAAATTTCCTCGAACATATTTTCAGGTGAAATACAATTTTTTGTCATCATCACCTTCTGTTTTAGACCTTGAGATGCACCAACTTTGTCCTCCCTGAAAAAATTAACTTTTCGCTCTCAGGCGAGTTGCAGCTACAGTGTTTTGCCTGAGCCCTACCTACTGATACAAATCATGGAGTTTCTTTGAGTGAATTGGGCATTTATGTAGATTCTTGAGTAATACAGAGTGCTGCCAGTGTTTACTTGGGTGCAAGGCAAAGAAAGAAACGCACCTTCTCAAACTGAGTACCTTAGCTCCATGCATTGTGTTTAACTTTGAGAGTCATTGTCAGTAGGGATGGGAAGTTAATTGCAACTGATAAATTAAATTATTTCAGTTTTTTCACTTTGGTTTTAGAGTCTGTTGAGTGTTGACTTGTTGTCTATGACATGATTAAGGAAAGAAGTCCAACTGCCTCCTAGTACTCATTGTACAACACAGGCACAAGTCAGAACATATCATGTCAACCATGTTCTGTTTATGACTGCTCCCAAAACAGGGCCGTAATAACAGTAGTGGCTCTTAAGTAGTTTGGTGAAGTATTGTGTTGAGTGCATCAGGTCAGAAATAAATAATGTAATGTAAGGTATTTCTCTATAATGTCACTAAACCTTGTTACTTTTATCGTAATTTATACCATATCTGCTGATCAGTATGAGGTATGTGAACCTGTGAGTTGTCAGCAGTGGACAGAAATGGGTAAACATTTCCCCCTTTCACATTCCCTCATCGCTCAGTGACAATGTCATCCTTTCTCTGTTCCTCGCCCACCTATGAATCACTTGAAAATTAACCATGTGTCTCTGAAAGACAATCACCTAAGTATTCTGGTAGTCTACTTCCCATTTTGTTACAAAGTTCAAAAAATGAACAGCAAAAATAAGTATATAGTTGACTATGTTTTACTGAAACTAAAGTAAAAACATTCATTATTTCACAGACACTAGTTTTGGCAGCATGCAAAAAGCCATAGAACAAGCAATAGGATTCATACAAATAGTTTTGACAGTAAAATGAATAGTTACATACATAAAACAAAGTGTCAGTATATCAGATAAATTTCAGAGACTTCAAATGTTTGCTGGAAAATTGGAGTGCAAAAATTCTTAAGCTCTTTGAGCAGTTCTCCACAACACAGAACTCAATTTTTTAATACTTCAACATTTCATTTCTTTGTCAGATGTAGTGAGCACTGATATGCTAACAATCAGGAGATCCAAATATGCTCAATGGTTATGAAATTTCAGTTATAAAAGAAACTTCTGCAGCCCTTATACTGAGTTATGGAAGAAATCAGTGATCAAAATTATGTAACAGATAGCAAAGTAATACCCTTTATTTATTTGTTGTGAAGAAAGTTAATAGACACAGATATTTTGACACCAGAATGTAAAAATCTCAGAGAGAATCTCCAAGATCAATACCAAAGACGCATTCAGAATACTGAGAAGACCAAACTGTTGGCATTGTGCATGATTCTAGATCCTTGCTTCAGGTGGCTCCATTATCAAGATACCTTGGTGATAACTATGGCCATTAGCACATTATATGTCATGTTCAGAAGATGCAGACACAGACAGTAGCCCATGTCAAAGAATCACAAGTACGGTTACCAGCTACTGCAGAATATGAGATGTGTAACACTCATGAGACATTTGTTTCAATACAGCAGTAGCACAGTAACAACAAACAGCCAGGATGTAGTCTCTAATTCATCTTACACCAAAACGTAATCCACTGAAAAAATGATTCCCTTTTGCAATTCTGGAAAGACAATGAGGCAATGTATGCTTTTCTGCATAGTTTGTCTTGCAAATATCTGGGAATAGTAGCTTCCTCCATACCTTCTGAAAAGACTGTTTCCTAAGCATAGGACTTAGTAACAGATTGCCGTTAGAGACTCAGTGGAAAAAGGTTACAAATTAGTGTTCATCTGTTCACTTCCTGAAAAAACTGGTGCTTGTAAGCATGTTCACTATATCATCTGTGATAAAAATTAATTAGCTTTACTAATAAATGTTGAATGGGTGTATATTTCTGCTAAAAATAAAAAAAATGATAATTATGTAATTGGCAAAACTGAGCAACTACTGTTAGTTATGGCTTGAAAAGCATAAACATGATGGTATCACTTTTTCTTAGAATAAGCCTTTTTACCACAAAAAAATTATTTTAGGGGAATGCTTAATAGACCTAAAAATAAAGACATAAAATAATGACCTATCAATAACTGGTTATCAGGATACAGTTAATCAACATGATTAATCAATTAATTTAAGTCATCAAAAAGGCCAATTAATCATTTCTTACTCATCATTATCGATCCTGAGTTGTCAGTTGTCCTTCTCTCTGATAGTTTTACAAATTCACCCCTGGGAATTCCACAGTAATAAATGCAGAATTTTTCAGTCTTCCTGTTTTGTCTTGCATAAGCTATTTTGGATACCATCTGACAGTCTTATATATGTATATATTTTGCAATTTAATACAACGTTACGGTTGTTTCTCACATTCTAGCTCCCAAAATCTCCAATCTTTGCAATCTTCTGCCTGAAAATTTCTCTCTGACATAGCTCATCTGATTCTCTTTTTCCGTGTTATTTTCAGGGATCCTCTTCTTCTCATATCAGCTGGAATCCATTCCATCATCTTCTTAGGGCATCTGTCCGCACCCGAGTAGTATACACTCCCATACCATTTCAACCGTTTTGCTTCGGCTGTATCCACTGCAGTTGCATTTCTCAACCCTTTGTTCCTTTGAGGCATACCAGAGTTGTGATTCAAACTTTCGCAAGACACCTACATTTGATCTTTTTCCTAGAGACAAATAAAGCAACCACATAAAGTATGTACATACAATACATTTTTTAAATTATGGAACAACTATATGAAACAAATTTTAAAAATTTGTTATGTGAGACTCTTGAATAGGAGCAATTATTTTTTATTCTAGAAATTTTATTTTTGGAAGATTAGAAGTCATTAAAAGTCTCACAACACACCTGACATGTATTTGCAACACACCAGTGTCTCTTTCAGAGACTGTGATCATGTATGCGTGAGTTGTGTTTGCGTGAGTGTGTGCGTGTGTGTGTATGATGTCTAATTCTGACAAAAGTCTAGATGGCCAAAAGCTAATTGTGTGACAGTCTTTTTGTTGTGCCTTTGCGACTCAGCATCTTTGCTATGTGGTGAGCAGCAATTATTCTTTTCATTGTATTGTACACATCCGCAGCTTTGCACATAACAGAGATTTCTGCCCATCTGCTAACCCTCAGCAGGAAATACATTCAAAAGAACATTGTTCATGAATGTTAAGCACAGTTCCAAGTAACTTCTCTGACATTTGATAAGGATGTATGAAACATGAATAGATGTCAGCCAGTGATAAAATGTGAAAGTGCACTTAATGCTTAAAGCAAATGTTCTTTCATTATGAAGAGAAGTCATGATTATCTCTTTTTTGTTATTTTCATTAGATATCACTTGCAAAGTATCTCTCCACAGGCAAAACTGTCACTAGGGAGTACTAATGGACAAACTGAAGGATGTGCTTCAGGGGCGATTCTAGAAGTCGGTCATGGGAGGGGGAATGGAATATCACTTAACTAAAGGAGAGTTTGGGTCCTCTGTGGACAAATTGGTAAAATTTAGTGTTGCTTAAAGTAGTTTTTGGTAACTGTTTTGGAGTTCAGGGTAAAAAATGTGTTTTAATAAATAATAAGACACCTATTTTAAGTTAAATGATATTTATTGGTTTATATAGTAAGCTATTTTCCACTCTTATTCTTTTGTTAAAATGTGTTTGAAATACATTGTAACCTATATTGCTAAATAATTATTAAAAAAAGATTGAATCTGTTGGAGTAATATATTCACTGATTTCTGAAGTCATTTTATCCAGTGTAATATGATACTCCATGAGGGGGGGAGGGGGGGGGCTATAGCCCCCATAGCCCCCTCCCCCCCTTGCCACTGCCCCTGATGTGCTTACAGCTTAAAGGTCAGACATTGCCAAGAAGGAAGTTCTGTTCCATCACAATAACACATCATCACACATATCGTTTGATTTTTGCAGTAAAACTGTGTGACAGTTGCATCAAAACACTTCTGTATCTGCCATATCCATCAGAAGGCTGGCTAGATGACGTTTGTGTCAAATAATACAGCTGAAGCTTTGATGGACACTTGTTTTGTGTTGTTGGATAACTTTGATTTTATTGATGGTATTGAAAAGTGAAATGTTATCCACAGAAATGTATTAATCTAAGGATGAATTTGTTGAAACCTTATAAGAAAAAAAAAAAACATATCTTATATAAATCTTGAGTTTCTTTATCAGCCTGAGAAGTTTTTTAAGGTTTCTTGCAATTCTTATGGCTGTTTTCCTCACTTGAATGTCATGTAGTTCACTCATTGTTACATGTAAATATTACTGTACTTTCCACTGAGTTCCAGCACAACCAGTAATAAGATTTTCTGTTCTGGTTCCAGACAGCATCAGGGAGAGCACAGCCTTTTCCTGTTATGGTTTATATACATGGTGGAGATTTTACCAGTGGTGCCTCAAACTTATTTCCCGCTCATATGATGGCTGGTTTTTATGAAGTGGTTGTAGTGACTATAAATTACAGACTGGGAGCTTTAGGTGAGACAATCTTAAATATTTAATTCAGACTGTAAGTTAATAATTTTACTAACCACCTGATGTGTTTTAGTGTTACATTTAGTACATAATTGGGTTTTACTGGTTATGTAATTGCCCTTTTTCTCTTATTGTGTCTATATTCCTTCTTTTTAATGCTATCCCTTTGTGGGGAAAACAGCATTTTGCATTAGACATAGAAGTTGTATATAGTTTGGTGGAGCAGTAATGAGAGAAGTAGTACAGACAAACTGAACTGGCAGAAGATCTATTATTCATCTGACAAAGAATCATATCTGTTCCACAGAACTTTCATAAGAAGCCTACATTAACATTTGTTTTTACCTACAAGTCAATTCTTGCAACAAAGCAACTTGAAACATAACATTTATGTTTTCTGTTTAAAGGTTTCTTGAGCACAGGAGATGAAAACTCACCTGGGAACTATGGTATCCTAGACCAAGCAATGGCCCTAAATTGGATAAATGACAATATCAGGTTCTTCAATGGAGATTCTAAATCAATCACTCTGTTTGGGCCTGGAGCAGGGGCAGCATCAGCAGGATTGCTTATGGTGGCACCCCGCACAAGAAACCTAGTCAGCAAAGTGATCGCACAGGTAACCAATCTTAGTTAGTACCTTAAGTCAGCTTTATGTAGGCAAGTGTCCATTCAAAGAATTGCTTGTGAGGTAATGTTTTTCACATAACATTGTCTGCCAGTTTCCTGACCTTATTGGTATTATTTATCTTGGCCTGAACTATACAAGAAGTTAATAGTCCATTACAGTGGACCAAAAGTAAAACATTCATCTTTTAAAATCAGTAACCCATATCATACTTCGTATTGTGGCAAGAAAGAACTTATAAAATTATTTAAAATCATTGCACACCTAGCATATTACCCATGAATTTTTAAATGTGTCTTCTGTTGGTATCAACGCTGTAATATGTATTAAGATTGAAAATGAGTTTTTTTTTTAAATAGAGTGGCTCTGCATTGGCTGACTGGGCATTCACCATAGACAAATACAGAGCACAAAACACAAGCCGAGTATATGCTCAGCACATAGGATGCAGCATTGAAACATCATGGAAACTGGTCAATTGTTTGAAACAGGGGCGTTCCTATATTGATCTTGGAAACAGCAAGTTCCAGGTAAAATGCAGCTTGTTATTCAGAAAAAAAGTGAATTTTCTTTCAGTGGTCTAAAAAGAATTCTCTATTTTTTTTAGCCTCAGGTTGGTACCTTCCCTTGGGCTCCGGTATTGGATACTAATTTTACTATGCCTGGTGACAGCTGGTATGAGGGTTGGAAAGAAAGAGATTGGAGATTTCTCTCAGAAACACCTGAGTCTTTAATCAAAAGAGGTGAATTCAATAAAGGTTTAAGCTACATGACTGGTGTTACAACCCAAGAAGCAGCATACATGATATGTAAGTGAACCAATACGACATTTTGTAGTAAGCCCAAAATACTATAACCAAAAACAGACTAACAGTACACAATAGAGAAGAATAGCAAATAAATGCACTTTACTGAAATTTGGAAAAATGAAACAACATTCTTCAAAACACAAATAACAAAGTACCTCAAAGATGAACTTTTAAAATAGGTTTTCTTCTTCATCAGGAGCAAAGGACAATGGTCATGAGGAGGGAACTGCTAAGTGTTGAGAAAATCTATATACATTCTGTTCCGATGCAGAAGCAACACTACACTGAGAATTGCATTGAGGCTTTTGTTTAATATCCATAATCGATACACCTGACACTGAGGTTGTGATAACTAAACAAATTTTTGTGTCACAATAGGAACTCATTAGTATTGCTGTGGGTAAGGCTTATATGCCACATAAAATAATGAACACAAAATTTAAGTATATAGGATTACCTTTGTGTTTCTAGCTACATAAAAACCCATTTGTAAACAATATAGGATAACTAGACAGTGAGAGTAACTCCAAAGATAAACTTTGAAGCAATGGTAATACACACTACAGTCAATTACTGGATCAATTATTTACACAGGCTCCCTCCCCCACCCCCACCTCTCTCTCCCCACCCCACACCAGCCCCAGCCCTTACTTAATAGTGCAGAGCACCTGGAGTGTAGAAGAATTTAAAGTTTATATTTACTGGCTGGCTCTTTTGCAGACTGTTGGCGGCAGTGATCAGTGATTGCCATCATGGGTGTGGCTGCTGGCGAATGGAGTGGGGGGGGGGGGGGTAACCATAGGTCCACAGGTCAGGTGTGCATGAATGTCTCTGCACTTGGTGATACTTGTAGCATTGATGTGTTATCTGCTAAGAATGAATGTACGACCCACACTGCCTTGACTCGAAATAGAGACCTTTATGATTTTGCAAGATCTCTGAGATGTAGTCTCCCCATTGCAACACCAGAAAGAGCTGGTGTACAGTGGTTGGAGTGGTCATGTTTGCTCATGGGTGTGACAGAGTGTGAACATTGTTAAAAGCAGCTTGGCAGAGCTTTAACAAACTGTAGGGCCTTGGTTTCTGCTGGGAGACATCACACCAATGTGTTAACTTGGTGCCTGACAATGGGATCTGGGTGAGTCACAGTCCTGTGGAAGAGTTGGCCAATAAATGCTGTAGTCATATATTTGCATTCTCAGTGGTGGTGAGTTCTTTATAGTCCATGGTTTTTGCCAAACCACAGGTGCAGGAAAAGTAATTGCAATTGTTTTTTACTGCCTCTTATATGTGTTGCACATCCATTGGGATCTGGGTGATGCACTCATGTCTGAACTACCATGGAGCACACTTATCACTGTTGTTGTAGAGAGCAGATGCTGTTGGTTTGTGCTTAGGGTGAGCTTTAATGTGGGGACAGAAATATTTAACAGCTTCATTAAATTGCAAGCAGTTCTCTTTAATACATGCTCCACCACTACTATGCTAGTTACTACTTTTTGGCAAAAAATCCTACAGTTACCAATTTTAGTTGACCTGTTGATGCAGGACTGCACCAATTGCTGCTGACTAGCACCTGTGACTTGTCAGCAGTGTAGATGGCACTGAGTGAGCAAGGAGCACTGCACTAGTTTGGCTCGCCTGAAGTTCATGGTTTTGTGCATTACAGTGCTTGCTGTCTGAAATGCCTGTGATACCAGCAAACATTAATTAAGTTGCCTCCAGGGTGCTTGTAATTTTGGAGTTGTTGCACTGTGGTGTGTCAGAATCACATCTGTTTAATATGTCCTTTCCGTTGCTAGTGTGACCAAACTTATCCTGCCAGCACCTCAGCTGTGGCGCATAAACTCTGGAGCTCTTTGGATATGCTCAGCAGGTGTAGGTCATGATAGCAACACACTCTGCTGTTTTCTCTTTGGGTATGTTCAGCGTCTGCCAGATGTAGTCAGCTGATGACATCATGGCAACTGATTTTGGCATCTGCAGTGTGGTGTGTATACTATCGACCACTTGTTTATTGGTTGATCTTTGTGCACTAGCACTGCTACTTGCACTTGTGCTTGTGATGGTAGTTGCTATTGCCAAATATGTAACAACACATCACCCGAAACTGTAAATGTGTTTATCATACCTTATAGGGGCTGCCAAGATTCTGAAGGGGTTTTGTTTTGTCATTTTGTTTTTCTAGATAAATCATGTGTTTCAGTTTGGCCGGGCAATTTGATGCAGCGAGCAATTAATTCAGCTTTTAAAGCAATGCAAAGATTATGAAGTGGTGGTTGCACAAAAATGTCCAGCGCCAATGCTATCATCCGCTGGTCTCAATTGCTGATGACTAGCATAAATTGCTCGCAATCTCTGGTAACTTGCTGGTGCAAAAAATATTTTCCCTGACTGTGAATCAAATTTGTGGTTGGTTCGGAATAAGTGTCAGGGCTCATAACTGCAAACAAAGCATGGAAGAACTGCTTGAACCAGTGGATGGACATTTGCTCCTGAGTGTGGGTGCAGTGCAGAAGAAATCATCAGAACAGTCAACATTCTCAAATCTGGCATCATTTTACCTTCTCGCATAGTGGAAAGATCAAATGCACTGTAGTGTGTAGTTCTTATTTTCATTTCATTTGTTGAATCAACACGGGGCTTTGTACTGTTTTAAAATACCAGTTCGTTGCATTGTACTGTGTTCACTTTTTGCATTGCAAGAAGAGAGAGCTCCAAATCTTTTATGGCAAATTTATTGAATCTCATTCTTGATGGCACGCCACTGATTGTGAGTGTCTTTCATTTTTGTGGCACTGTATTTAGCTGTCTCCAAAATAAATTATCCACACTTTATAATTGTTTCTGTAGTGTCAGGGTCACCAGTTGTATGGTAAGGCTTATACAACACACAAAATAATGTACTCATATTTAAGGGCACAGAATTTACTTCTAACTACACAAATACCAGGTTGTAAATGGCATAGGATAACTTGACACTGAGAGTAACTTCAGAGATACGATTTGTACCAGTCATACCACACACTACAGTCAGTTGTTGGATCAGTTATTCCCACATCACTTCATAGGGGAAAAAGTACTGTATCTCCTTGGTAAAATGCCTTTTACCCTTTTATCTTGGCAGTAAACCACTAACTATGATTAAATATATCCTGACAGTTATTAGGAGCCCATTTTGTGTACAAACTAAGATTATTAAGGGTGTGCTTTTGGGAGTACAACTGAGTTGTAGATTCAGTTTTTATGCACATTTTAGAGATGCTACTCTTCTTTCATGTCACTATTTCCATTGCTCTTCTTATGAACTAAAGTTGGGATGGTTGCAGAGAAATGGAAATTTATGGTGGCTGCTATCATCCATGTGGCTGATGGCTGCTCAGAAGTTTGAAACATCCCGTCCCACTTCCCCCCTCATCTCTCCCCCCAGCCCACTTGCTCTTATGCTTACATGGCTTATTTTATTCCCTCCCTCTCTCTCTCTCTCTCTCTCTCTCTGTCTTTTCAATCATTTCCTCATCCTGTTCAGTACATCTCATCAAGATTTGGTATATGTCAAGCATTAAAGCAACAAAAGGTTTCAAAATGTCCTGTGATGCAGTATGGAATTTCTCATTGTCTATATAAAAATTCATAAAATAAAATAAATAGAATAGTGAGCTATCTTCAGCTATTTCCATGCCAGTAGAATGTTCTATTACTGGACATTCAATAAACATTTACAGAAATGACATGAAATAATGAACACGTGGGATTTATGTAAGTACTTACTTACTGTGATAGTTACAAAGAAAAGAATCTTGAAACGGAATTAGTAGTAAATAAAGATATAAATTTTCACTTCTGACAAACACTTAATATGCATGAACAGAAGCTGAAAGAAGAATCCCTTCACAGTCTGATTTTTCCCAACATTTTTTTCTCTTTTCTCACATAAAGCAAAGTCTGATTCAGGTAACTAGTGGTTCTCTCTAGGTAAGTATTAAGCTTTCTGTTTTTATTTGGACATACTTACAGTAACAGTTATGCAGCAGGTTTCTTTGGAGACTTGAATATCATTTTGTAATTGTGAGGAATAACACTGCAAGTGAAGAATGCATTTTTTCACCACTTTTTTATGTCAGGCAGAATATTTCAAGATTCTGTTTAATTATAATTAGTAAGTCAGAAAAGACTATTCATAAAATTGACATGTATAATGTGTTGTAATTGACATGTATAATGTGTTGTTTTTACTTTCTAATATTTATTTCTTGACAATAATAATTTATTTTCACCTCATGTTTTCAGATGATAATGACACTTTAGCACCTTACTATACTGTGGACAATCAATTCTTTGATCAAAAAATAAGAGAGTTGGTTTTTCGTTATAACTACACTTTAAATCCTGAAGGAATATATCAAGCAATTAAGTACATGTACACCTATTGGCCTGAACCTAACAACACCAATTATATCCGTGATCGCTATATTGATGTAAGTACTTGTCTTATATATTATTAATTAATTCCTTCTTTTGAAAATAACTAAAAATTAGTATGGATGTGATAACAATATTTTAATCCTCCAAAGAGATATAAAATAGACATTAGTAGTTAAAGGGCTTTTATATGTCTCAAATGAAAATTAATTGTAAAAATGAAGTGGAAAAAAGACTAAGATACAAACATTTAATGTATATTTGATTCTTCCCATCATTAAACTTTTATGACCTGCAGTAGATTTTTGAAAAGAAAGCAAAGCTCACAATTTTAACAACACTAGAAATCTAGAATGGAAAATATAACAAAAATGGAAATTTCTGGATCACAGCAATAAATAAAAATGAGGACAGGCAAACACTCATCTGTAGGAGAGTTATGTAAAATTTTACACAGTGTATATTAGTTCATAAAAGTTAGAGCAGCAAAGACAAGCTGCAGACAGGTAGATTTTAACTGAGGACACTGACAGCAATGGTCATGAGAGAATAGGTAAAGGAAGAGAAACATGCTAGGACACATTTAACAAAGAGAGGGGAAAGAAAGTACCATCAGTGACTGAGACAATAAAAGAGAAAGACTCAAAACTGGGAGAAGAATGGAGCATTGCAGTTGACAGGTAGTAATTGTTATGCATGAGGACAGACCATCACACTGGCTAGCCATCAGTCTATAGTGTGTAAAGATAAAACCTATGACAAGTATTCATGCATTGGTACAAAACCAGTTTGAAAGCAGTAAAAGAAATGAGAACACTGCCAAGTCTGAGTCAACTGTAATAAAATAAATTGTGGCTGCACCAGCAATTTTCAAACATGTAATACACTGTCCAGTCACATTAATGTGACCTTCTGTCAAAAGCCCGGATAACCAACTTCTGCAGCATGGACCACTGTGAGATGTGCAGTAAGAATGTCGATGAGCTTCTGGAAGGTACCAAAAGGTATGCGGAGCCAAGCCAACTCCAATGCTGTGACAAGCCACACTGGGTTTCTCGGTTGCAGATCCATGGCGCAAACAACCTGATCGAGGTGGTCCCACAGATTCTTGAATGAGTTTAAATCTGGGGGGTTTAATGGCTGGTGGAGTACGGTAAACTCATCCAGGTGCCCTTCGAACCACTCATATGCTATGTGAGCTGTGTGACATGTTGCACTGTCCTGCTGGTAGACGCCATCCTGCCGAGGAGAAACAAACTGCATGTAGGGGCATGCACAGTCCCCAAGGATATGTGCACACTTGTGTTGATACATTGTACCTTTTAGAATGACGAGATCTTCCATAGAATGCCACAAAAACATTTCCCCGACCATTAACATTTTTGCAGGGTGTTAGCTTTCCGAAGTTTCACACCATACATCCGAACGTCCATTGGTCCGATGGAGCATAAAACGTGATTCATCTGAAAAGGCTGCCTGTTGCCACTCAGTGGACATCCAGTTGCGGAACTGGCAAGCAATTTCCAGCCTTCATCATCGATGAATAGCAGTCAGCATGGATGTATGAACCATGCACTTGCTGTGGATCCCCCAGACACAGCAACATTCACCTAATGGTCGTTGAGGAGACACTGTTGGTAGTCCCTTGGTCCATCTGGGCAGTCAGTTGCTCAACAGTTGCATGTCTATTAGTCCATGCACATTACCGCAACTATTATTCAACCCTGTCACCTATGGCCCGTGGTGCACCATGGTTGCCTCAGTGCCGATTTTGGATAGTGCCATTTAGCCATGCATGGTATACTATAAGCACAGTGGCATGTGAACAGTTTACAAACTTTGCCTTTCAGAAATACTTCCACCTTTGGCCTAAAAGCCAATGATCATGCCCTTGTGAACATCAGATAAATTGCTCCGTTTATGTATTACGACAATGACTGCCCTGCTTTCTGTATCCCTCCCCAATGTGCTTCATATACCCTCCACTGCTAGTGCTGCCACCTGGTATGTGTGACTGGTTATTGCACACTGACATCAAATGCAGGTGGTGGTCACCTTAATCTGACAGGCCCATGTATAATCAGCAGCCGAGTGCGTGTTGAGGTGGTGACTGTCAATGTGCACTCAGCTGCTCATTTTATTACCTATTTGATAACTGCCAGTGCTGTGACAATTTATTTTATTACAGTTGATTCACACTGGGCATTGTTCTCAGTTCTGATACTGCTTTTAACCTGTTTTTATATCTGTTTTATGTGTGACTTCCTGTCATAGGTTTTATCTTTGCTGGAGAGCATAGTGTCTGTCCTTGTGTATGACAACTATCACTTGACAATGGCATCATAACCAAAACTGGCCAATAGTGGATAGCAAACAACAGTTACAGTCAATGGTAGAAATGTTGTCATTTCAGGCACAGCTAGGATACTAATTAAATGAGACTCATATTGTGATTATTATGAGATGAGAGGTACTTGATGTCTTATGTGAGGTCCCAGGCTGCCTGCACATTGGAGAGCCAATGAAACAAGCAAACTGTATAGTAGTCTGGCTGCAGTCGTGCTAACTAAGCATATCAAGCACTGACGTGTTCAAAAATATGGATGTTGCAGATGTAACACACATAAACATTCATGGTTCTAGAGTTTTCACTATTCGTGCCATGATGGATTAACCTGAAATAATGAAGGTTCAACAGTAGAAGTCATTACATAAGTTTATGTTTCACATCCTCCACATGCACCAAGACTTCTGGAGGACTTAGAGGTAAGCGGAAGTCTTCCTGCACATGTTCAAATGGCTCTGAGCACTATGGGACTTAACATCTGAAGTTATCAGCCCCCTAGAACTTAGAACTACTTAAACCTAACTAACCTAAGGACATCTCACACATCCATGCCAAAGGCAGGATTCAACCTGTGACCGTAGCAGTCATGGAGTTCCGGACTGAAGCGCCTAGAACTGCCCAGCCACTGCGACCAGCTCCTGCACATGTCAAAATTATATTTTGTACCATTGAGGCTGACATCGAAAGATATACCAAGTTCTTCACTGTCTTCCAATATGGATTTCAGATACTATCAAAAAGAATGAGAGGCTATTCTCCATAGAGTTCAGACCTAAGTAATTTCTGGTAGAATGCTAAAATTATTTGGGACTTCTTTGCATTCAGTATAAGTTATTGGTTTTGAATCCATCTGACTACTGAATACAGACTAATTCATCTTCAAGCCTAGCACATAACACTTCGTAGCCAGCACCCATAAAAACATAGATGCTGCTAGCCAAGCCAAAAGTCCAGTCTTTGTGATTTTATGGGTATGTTTCCTCAGGGTTTCCTTTTTTTCCTTACCATATTCTATGAATCGCCACTACTCTGGAGTTCTCAGTCAATATTGTAGTTGCCAAAGATTGGGCCAGTACATGGTGCGGGCATGCTGGAAAAAGATATTTTTTTCTTTTTTTCGATCTTGCCAGTGATAAGCTTTTGCCATTTCAGCTCAGTTATTCATCATGGTGAAGCATGGTCTGACCACTGGTGAAATGCTCATGATTTTGAAGAGAGTGACATCAGTTTTTGTAAAGGGAAACACCTAACAACAATGCAGTGTACATCAACCATCTGTGGACATCTTGTAGGAAGCAGAGATATCAAACCACAGCCCCATAAATCAGAACTCACCAGACTAGCTACCAGCTAGTAGATGCTGCAGCACAGTCCCATTTCTTGGGCCTTTTTTGATGAAAAGCTGACATGGCTGCCCCATATTCACCACCTGAGGATGACATGCATGCAGAAGCTTAGTACTCTCTGCTTCCTGGCCCACATATCTTGGGGTGCAGACTATGCTACTCCTCTCCATCTTTGCCATGCTCTGGTCTTGTCCGAACTAGATTATGGAAGTCAGGTTTATGACTCAGCAGCTCCTTCCACTCCAAAAATACTTGATCCTATTCACCGTTATGGGGTACATCTGGCTATTGGTGCCTTTTGCACTAGTCCCGTTGGCAATCTCCTCACAGAAGCAGGGATTTCCCCTCTGCAGATACGATGAAGCCAACTTCTGGTTTCTTATGCCATCACCATTCACAGGTTCCCTAACCATTCCGTGTACTCTGTCTTCTTTACAAGCAAGGGACATCTCCCTCCTGATCACTGCCTACAGGTGGGATGGCCGGTTGGAATACGTCTCACTTCCCTCTGTCAGGATCTCCATCTCCATTCACTGAAATGTGCCCCGTGTATTTCCTCTCACTTCCCCCCTTGGATGGTGCCTAGACCGTGGATTAGGACTGACCTATTCCAGGGTCCTATGTTCTCTGTCACACCTATGGTCTTCCTGCATCATGTAGTGTGTTCACAGTAGAGCTGCTAGCTATTACCAGTACGCTCCATTTTGTTACTCAGGCCTCCTTCCACAGTGTCTTAATATGTATTGACTCAATGAGCAGCCTGCTACTCTCATCATCCTTTGGTCTTTGCTATCCATGACCTTTCCTCCTCATTTGGCCGTGCCACCTGCTCAGTTGCCTTCCTCTGAGTCCCAAGTCATATGGGTATCAGGGAATGAACTGGCTGACCGTTTGGCTAAACAAACTGATACTCACCCTCGATTCCCTTTCATGACTCCAGCTGTGGATGTGCAGATCTATGTCAAATCTCTCTGCGCCCTAAAGTGGGATGACATCTGGTGTGCTACTGCTCTCAGTAATAAACTCCGCACAATCAAGGAGACTACTACACTTTGGTGCCCTTCCTTCCTCTCCTCTTGGAAGGAGTCCACTGCTTTATGCCATCTACGCATTGGTCATACCAGGTTCACCCATTGTTTCTCCTGTGTAACAAACCACCCCGACAATATGGTTGTGGAGCCAGACTGACGGTATCCGTTACTCCTGTAGCAGATGCAATGTGGTTGTGGTTGGGGCCTCTCTTCACATTTTATTAGTCTAGGGGCGCATGACCATTCCCCCGTGGAAAAGCCTCTCTTATTTTCCAGTTTTTAGATTTGGTCTAACCTTTTATGCCTTTAATGTGTGTGTTGTAACTTCCTTGTTTTATAGTCTGACTCCCCTAACGGGATCCATCCACTTTTAGCGGACCCTCTTTCTTCTGTCAGTAACTTTGGAATCATGGGCCTGACGAGCTCGCCATTTGGTCCCATAAACCCTCTCAATCAATCAATCAATCTCAAAAATTGTCAGTGAAAAATGCTAAACTTGTCTGGAAATTAGGAAATATCAGGGAATTTCACTTGGGGAGATTTATGGCAACCCTGATACCAATTTAAAAAGCTGTGCAATGATTCCAGCAGAGTTTGTACATGACACTGCTGCTTTCACAGGTGGCCCAACCTCTGATGAGGTAGGATAAGCCTGTGACAGGACTGGAATAGGGAGTGTTGGGTGGGTGGATTGGTTAGGTCTTGCACCTGGCTCTTCCACTGGGATACGATTCTTGCAGCAAGAGGTTGGGATTGGGAGTGGCATAGGGACGGACTAGAATTTGTGGAGGTTGAGTGGGTAACAGGACACCACTTTAGGAGGGGCGAGAAGGTTCTTAGGAAGGATGTCCCTCATTTTAGGGCATGATGATAGGTAAAGCCCTGATGAAGGATATGGATTATTTATTCTAATCTGGGGTGGTACTGAGTGATGAAGGGGGCACTTCTTTGCAGCTGGTTCTTGACTGTGGTGGGAAGATTGGGATGAGAGGAAATCACACAGACAATCTGTTTATCAACTAGGTCTGGGGGGATAGTGCCTCTCTGTAGAGGCTTTGGTGAGACCCCACAGCGTAACGGGCAAATTCTTGTCACCTCCCCCATGTGGCCAGGCTGTATGGAAGGGAATTTTTGGTGTGGAATGGATAACATGTAATGAAGGTGCTGTTGGTGTTTGGTGGGTTAATGTGGACATAGGTGTGGATGGAGTCATCACAGAGGAGGAGGTCAATGTCCAAGTAGGTGGCACACTGGGTTGAGGAGGACAGAGTGAAGCAGATGGAAGAGAAGGCATTGATGTTGTCAAAGAATGAAGATGGGGTGTCTTGGCCCTGAGTCAAAATCATGAAAATAAGCATGCTGAGGATGTCACCAAAGTCTTCACAGGCAGGCGTTATTCCCCAGATCTAGTCCACAAACAGATCTCCAGTGCCATTTCCTCTCACACCCCAACTCTCGTACCATGTCCAAGAACCAGCTGCAAAGGAGTGCCCCTTTCATCACCTAACAGCACCCAGACTGGAAGAAATGAACCACATCCTTCATCACACCTTTGATTACCTATCATCATGCCCTGAAATGAGGGACATTGTACCCAAGATCCTTCCTACCTCTCCTAAAGTGGTATCCCATCAGCCACCCAACCTCCATAACATCATAGTCCATCCCTATGCCAGTCCCAATCCCGACCCCTTGCCACAGGGACTATATTCCTGTGGAAGACTCAGGTGCAAGACTTGCTCAATCCACCCACCCACCATTTCCTATACCAGTCCTGTCACAGGCTTATCTTAACTCCATCAGAGGCTGGGCCAAAAGCAGCCATGTCATATACCAGCTCTGCTGTGATCATTGCACAGATTTTTATATTGATGTGACAACCAACCAGCTCTGCACAAGGATGAATAACCACTGCCAAACTGTGGCCAAGACCAAAGTAGACTACCCTGTAACACAACGTTCAACTGAACATAACGTGCTTGATTTCAATGACTCCTCCACTACCCGAGCCATCTAGGTACTCCTGTCCACCACCAGCTTTTATGAACTGCACAGATTGGAGTTTCCTTACAACACATTCTCTGGTTCTGAAATTATCCTCGCCTTAACCTACAGTAACCTACTGTTCCCACATCTGCCACCCAACAGTTTCCATCCCTTCTGTCATATTGCTTCCTCCCTATTCTCATCTCCCATCCTCTTTGTGTGCTGCCCTCAGCTAATGACCCTACCCATTTTTCCCCTTCTATCCTCCTCTCCGATTTAGTTCCTCATTCCCCCTCCCCCTCCCCTCCTTAACCCTTCTAAGTATAAGTTATCTTACACTAACCAACACAATATGCAATTCACTTCTTCACAGAAAAAATGAGAACAAAAACTAAACTAAATTCTGTGCATACATAGAAACCACTACAGCTGCTGGCGTTTCTGCTGGGCTCCACAGCTGCAACTGAACTTCTTCATTCTAACAACAGATCTGCAGAATAAATGTAGTTATAGTATTCTCACAGTGGCAGCAGATATTGCACCCAATAATAAACAATGAAACCAGATACATTAGATTTACTTGTACAGACACTGCATGCACCACCAACAGACATTACTTTCAAAGATCAAACTCCTAAGAAGATTACAAAATTCACTAACTAAAAAGTTATAATTTCTTTGGATTGTGAAGGTGTTTCTATTGAAATATTAAAATCTTATAGTAACTTGATAGGACAACGCTTAAGCTATCTTTGTAATAAATCAGTGGCATGTGGCAGTTCCCTGATAAACTTAAATATACAGTAGTAATAAATCTCTGTAAAACTGGAGATGAGAAAAACCACCTCCAGGTATAGACCTACTCTTTCATAAAGAACCATTCACAGAAAAGGCAATACAAGACCACATGAATGAGGTCCTGCCAGGGCTAAATAAGAAATATTATCCTGTTTGTATTTTTATGACCATGCCAAAGCTCTGGGTTGTGTAGATCACAAAATTATATAAGCAAACTAAAGTGTTATTCCATCAGCAGCAGGGTCTCATTGGCAGACTGTATCACAGGCA
The DNA here is from genome assembly GCF_021461395.2 of Schistocerca americana. Classification (NCBI taxonomy): domain Eukaryota; kingdom Metazoa; phylum Arthropoda; class Insecta; order Orthoptera; family Acrididae; genus Schistocerca; species Schistocerca americana. Next base: position 345,581,696 of record NC_060119.1, read on the forward strand.
AGAAACTAACTTCAGAATAGGGGAACATATCCGTATGGGGTACCATAAGGATCAGTAGTGGGGCACTCTTGTTCTTAAACTATATAAAATATAAAATGTTCTTTTAATGACTTTCGTCTCACAATGACTCATGTTAAAACAATCAAAAATGAACTGATAGCACCAGAAATAGGCAGTAATACTGATACACTAAACAAAACACTGTATAAAATAGTCAGAATCCAGAAAACCGTGTAAAATATTCAGGATCCAGCTGGAAAAGAAAGTTGGAATTAAGTCAATGCATAGATCAATTAAACAAGAAGCTCAATGCAGTATGTTTTCCCTTAGAACCGTCTCTCATTGTGTTGATCTAAGAACAACAGTTTTGGCTTATTCTAGATATTTTCTCTCTGTGTTTTCTTTTAGAATTACCGCCTGTGGCAGTGCACTTAATGTAAATAAAATTGATTTTAGAGAAGTGTTGTCCACTTGACAAATGATAACATTACTTGTTCAGGAAATAGAGTGCAATATGCAGTGATTTATGATTCTGGATTTAAAATCACCCAAACTCATAATGACTCATAAGGTATACAAATAAAAGAGTAATGTAGTGGCCTTCTGGCTACAAGAAATGGCTGAAATGACTTGTTGTTCTTCTACATGATACAACTCTTTCTTAAGTGAGAATAGAATAGATCTATTTCTAAAGAACATTGATAATGCAGATGATTTTATAGATATATACATGAAAGCACAGTGTAAAACAGATTTGAAATACAAATGCCGAGAAAGCTCCCAGTTCAGAAATGTTTGAAGTCTCAAGATCTGTCACAACAAATAATGTTAATCCATTGCTGATATATTTGGGTACTGATTTGCCCTTAGGGCATAATTGCTTACTTGTTCTAAGAAAATTGCAATTGAGGAGACTCAGTGAACTGAAATGTCTCTTCAGATTTAAGTTTGTTGTTTTTCTTCATGTAGTGTTGGTCTGTTGATCTAGTAGTAAACTGCATAGCTGGCAACTGAAGTGTTATGGATCAAATCCCAGTCAGAGCTTGGAATTCTTACTTTGCCAGAAATGATGCATTGTTCAGCTTCCACATTAAATTGTAGGTCCCCTTTATGTAGTAGAAACACTGGGGCAGGTTAGGAATCTGTATGTCACTGAAGTGATGTCCAATTGTAAGACTTGCACCAGACCACTGAACCACACAAAATTCTTGTTGTTATCTTCATATGATTGAAGACAATTTTGCTTCACCTCCATTTATGTATCCTGTCTATATTGCTTCTCACAATTTACTTTGCTAGTAATTTTTTAAACAGTGACTTCCAGATGCGTTAACATAAGATTTAATATATTGTTTGCTTCCAGATGATGTCTGATTTTCTGTACAGAGCACCAACAGATAAAATAGTGAAGTTACTTGTTGACAGAAATGTACCCGTATATATTTATGTTTTAAACACAACAGTGGAGGCATTCAAACTTCCTCAGTGGAGAAAAGTACCTCATAATATAGAACACTACTTTCTAACAGGAGCACCTTTTATGGATGTTGGTGAGTACATAAAATGTGATAATTTTTGTTCATTTTGACCAAAAGAAAAATTTCCTAATGCCTATCTTTGTTTAAAAAAGTTATAAGGTCTATTCATCATTCTAACTCAGCAATACATACACTCCTGGAAATGGAAAAAAGAACACATTGACACCGGTGTGTCAGACCCACCATACTTGCTCCGGACACTGCGAGAGGGCTGTACAAGCAATGATCACACGCACGGCACAGCGGACACACCAGGAACCGCGGTGTTGGCCGTCGAATGGCACTAGCTGCGCAGCATTTGTGCACCGCCGCCGTCAGTGTCAGCCAGTTTGCCGTGGCATACGGAGCTCCATCGCAGTCTTTAACACTGGTAGCATGCCGCGACAGCGTGGACGTGAACCGTATGTGCAGTTGACGGACTTTGAGCGAGGGCGTATAGTGGGCATGCGGGAGGCCGGGTGGACGTACCGCCGAATTGCTCAACACGTGGGGCGTGAGGTCTCCACAGTACATCGATGTTGTCGCCAGTGGTCGGCGGAAGGTGCACGTGCCCGTCGACCTGGGACCGGACCGCAGCGACGCACGGATGCACGCCAAGACTGTAGGATCCTACGCAGTGCCGTAGGGGACCGCACCGCCACTTCCCAGCAAATTAGGGACACTGTTGCTCCTGGGGTATCGGCGAGGACCATTCGCAACCGTCTCCATGAAGCTGGGCTATGGTCCCGCACACCGTTAGGCCGTCTTCCGCTCACGCCCCAACATCGTGCAGCCCGCCTCCAGTGATGTCGCGACAGGCGTGAATGAAGGGACGAATGGAGACGTGTCGTCTTCAGCGATGAGAGTCGCTTCTGCCTTGGTGCCAATGATGGTCGTATGCGTGTTTGGCGCCGTGCAGGTGAGCGCCACAATCAGGACTGCATACGACCGAGGCACACAGGGCCAACACCCGGCATCATGGTGTGGGGAGTGATCTCCTACACTGGCCGTACACCACTGGTGATCGTCGAGGGGACACTGAATAGTGCACGGTACATCCAAACCGTCATCGAACCCATCATTCTACCATTCCTAGACCGGCAAGGGAACTTGCTGTTCCAACAGGACAATGCACGTCCGCATGTATCCCGTGCCACCCAACGTGCTCTAGAAGGTGTAAGTCAACTACCCTGGCCAGCAAGATCTCCGGATCTGTCCCCCATTGAGCATGTTTGGGACTGGATGAAGCGTCGTCTCACGCGGTCTGCACGTCCAGCACGCTGGTCCAACTGAGGCGCCAGGTGGAAATGGCATGGCAAGCCGTTCCACAGGACTACATCCAGCATCTCTACGATCGTCTCCATGGGAGAATAGCAGCCTGCATTGCTGCGAAAGGTGGATATACACTGTACTAGTGCCGACATTGTGCATGCTCTGTTGCCTGTGTCTATGTACCTGTGGTTCTGTCAGTGTGATCATGTGATGTATCTGACCCCAGGAATGTGTCAATAAAGTTTCCCCTTCCTGGGACAATGAATTCACGGTGTTCTTATTTCAATTTCCAGGAGTGTATTTAATCAGTCAAGAGGACACTTGAAGTACAAACATTATGACAAAATGTGTTAATGTAGTAAGCAATACTTCCTTAGAAATGTTAATGGAAAATCCTGAATAGAATGAGCAAAGGCAACTACTCACAATGCAAGAAGTCAGTGAGCAGTAAGTTCTCACACATACGAGAAGTTATGGAATATGGGTATCATAGTAGATACATGTAGTGGCATGTTGCTCACTGGGGTACAAGGGAATGCTGTGACTGAGACTCTACACACCTATAAATGTAATTGAAGTGATGGATATGTATGAAGCTGGTGAGGGAGAGGAGTGAGATCAGAAAATGGTGCGCTGTAGGTGAAGGACAGGGACTAGTAGACATTGCATTCAGAAGGACTGCCATTCTAAAAGATGATAGTTTTCCATAATTCCACATTTGTACAATTCTCAGAAGAAAGGAAAACTTAATGGCTGATCTACTCAAGCATACCATTTGTGCTGATTAATATGCACTGGCATTGGATGAGTGTACTTACTCATGGACAAAGTATGAGTGATGTAATTTACTTTCATGCAGTGCTGTTTGGTGGTAACATCCTCATAAACACCACACAATGATTGTGATGCTCTTAAATGACATCGTTCCTTACATGGACAACACTGCCACTGATGTGGTAGAATACAGAATTGACAGAAATAGAATAAAATGTGCAAGGTGGATTCATGGCATGTAATCAGATGATAAGAGTTTTCATGTGTGCTTCAGTGTGTGTACATTTTCATGTTTGTGACATGTTATTACCTCTTGAATGTAAATATGTTTCAGATTTTTTTCTCCAAATCTGTGATGACCATATCACTTAGAATCTGAGGAAGTAACATCAGCACCTCTCTACATTTTCTAATATGTGTAGTGCATCCTTATTTTATGATATGTTCTACATACTAAATGATATCTTCACTTTGTATTTATTGAACAAAATCTCCTCTTTGTGTCAGCTAGCCACTATGTTGCCTGTCTCAGATGGTTCAATAAAAACTTCTTTCATCTTAAGCCCACCAATAACACTTATACTGTGATAGCTACCATCCTTTCCAGACCAAAAAAATAGCAAGAGATAACCGTGAATTTTGACTCTCTTCTTCATGTGTAAATAATAGTGCAGTTAGTGAGGAATAGTTCCTACAATTTTTGTTGTAAATCATGCAAAAAAAACAATTAAATAAGGTTAAACTGTCAGCTTGCTGAAATTCAGTACATTTATTTTTAAGTAAGCCTCATCATTTGTTAGCAGCCCTGTTTTAATCTCTTTTGCATCATGGATACAACAAATTATTTCCAATTTAGTCAGGAAAATAATAGTTCCTACATTTGTTACTTAAAAATAAAAATAAAAAATAAACAAGAGAAGGCTAAATTGCTTCAAAATGGATTTCTGTATCTCTGTTAAAACATTTTATGTAGTGCTATTTAATTTTCAAAAAATTACAAATACATGTGAACATTTCAGAATTCTTTCCAAGAAAACCACGCTTAGAACGCACCATGTGGACACCAAATGATCGAAATATGAGCCATTTCTTCATGAAAGCTTACACTAATTTTGCAAGATATGGGTGAGTTTACAAATGAAACATCTTCCATCATCATTGCGTCTGTGTTTTATTGAAGAACTAGAAAGTTAACTTGATCTCATTCTCCACTGTAGTGGTAATTAAAGAATGTACAAGAAGCATATTTCATGAATAATATTTAGTAACATAACATTTAGCTAATTCTAAAACATTAGTACATCATATGCACATGTTTCTTCTATAAATTATTCCAGCATCATGTCAGACATTTTTCATGTCAAACATTTTTGTATTGAATAAAACCATGAAAAATGTGTAACAGGGATTTTTTGTTGATCAGCTACTGCTAATTAATTTTTATAGGTAAATAAATCATCATAATAGACAATTGTGGATATTACTGCAAAGTAGTTGAAATGGTCAACAATGTGAAGACAACCTATGGTTTTTCATGTTGGCTGCTGTAAAGCAATCAGCTTAGATGGATGTGGGTAGCCTTTGGTGCTATAGTAGTTGTGTTCATCACACCATGATTCTGGAGTAAGTCAATCTTGAAACTCAAATCTAATATGCCACTAGTATAGGCAAAATTAGAACTGCATTTAGCAGCAGTAAAGTTAAGAACATGGTATATGACTGGTTAATATCTTCCAGATCAGGTAAGGGGTTCAAAAATACTGTAAGACTGCTACCTTTAGTAGCTACCAATGGCTTCACAGCTCTGGAGATGTAGACAAAAGTGTGCAGACAACACGAGTTCACGAACACTGAAAATACAGGGGAAAAAGTTCAATGTAATGTTAGAAGTAGCAAGGTGGTTGATAACCAAGAAGCTGTGCTGGAAGTAGTTGTGGGAACTTGGATTAGTACAGAACTGCCTGGGTACTGAAGACCAGGTACACAAGAACCTCATTTATTTGGCCCTCATTAATCCAGATTTGTGGTTTAGCTATATATATTCTGGTTTACACACACACACACACACACACACACACACACACACACACACACAAAACACACACACACACACACACACACACACACATGCGCGCGCACACACACACACATACACACTCACTCGCTCACTCACTTTCTCTTTGAAGCCATTTCACTCATACACACTAAAAACACAGGAGCAAAATAACAATAATGGTACAGTTTCTTAGCACTGTAAGGAGAAGACCCATGCTGAATTTAGTAATGGTACCTGGAAGCAAGACCGAGCGAGGCGGCGCAGTGGTTAGAACACTGGACTCGCATTCGGGAGGACGACGGTTCTATCCCGCGTCCGGCCATCCTGATTTAGGTTTTCCGTGATTTCCCTAGATCACTCCAGGCAAGTGCCGGGATGGTTCCTTTGAAAGGGCATGGCCGATTTCCTTCCCCATCCTTCCCTAATCCGAGCTTGTGCTCCGTCTCTAATGACCTAGTTGTCGACGGGACGTTAAACCGTAATCTCCTCTGAAACCAAGGGAGTGATGATCTCTATGCTACTTGCAGTGCTAACAACATAACAACTGTATATATGTCATACCATACCATGTGTGTGTGTGTGTGTGTGTGTGTGTGTGTATAAAATGGAAAATCCAGGATGGAATGTAACAATGTAATGAAAAAGATAGTTGCTACTCACCATATAGCGGAGATGCTGGTTCGCAGAAAGGCAAATAGAAAGTTTTTGTTCCTTTACCACATGGTGCCCTGCTCATCACTATTGACCTAACACCCCAAATGCCCATGGCCTTACCATTATTGAACACTGCCTATCCCAACACCTGACAGATTCCAAATCAATTACCTCCTACCTAGTCACCATGACCATCTGTTTCCTCACCCACAATAACTTCTCCTTTGAAGGTATCACCTGCAAACAAGTCCCTGGTATGGCAATGGGCACCCACATGGCACCATCTTATGCCAACCTGTTCATGGGCCATCTAGAGGAATCCTTCATAACCACCCAGAACCTTCACTTGATCCAGATTCATCAATGACATCTTCGTGATCTGGATTGAGGGTAAGGACACCCTATCCAAATTCTTCCAGAACCCAACACCTTCTCCCCCATTCACTTCACCTGGTCCTCTCAATCCCACAAGCCACCTTCCTTGATGTTGAGCTCCACTTCAAAGATGGCTACGTAAGTACGTCCGTTAATATCAAACCTAACAACCACCAGCAATATCTCCACTTTGACAGCTGCCACCCATTCCATACCAAGAAGTTCCTTCCATACAGCCTACCCACCCATGGTTGTCACGTCTGTAGTGACAAGTGTTCTTTCTTGAAATATACCAAGGGTCTCACTGAGACCTTCACAGACTATAATTACCCACCCAATCTTGTACAGAAACAGATCTCCCATGCTTTATCTCTCCAGCCACACACCACCTAACGAAGTCCCACTGTCTATCTGCAGAGGAGCATTCCCCTTCTGACTCAGTACAACCCAGGACTGAAGCAACTGAATCATTATGCTCCAGAGTTTCATGTACATCTTGTCATGCTGTGGAATAAGGAATGTCCTCCCACAGTGGTATTCTACTGCCCACCAAACCTACACAACATCCTTGTCCATCCCAATTCAGCCACTCCTCACAACCCCTTGACTCATGGCCCATGTCCTGTAATAGAACTAGATGCAAGACCATATATCCTTCTACGACCACCTACTCCTGTCCAGTCACAAGCATCACCTATGCATCAAAGGCAGGTTTACCTGTGACACCAGTCACATGATCTACAAACTAAATAGCAACCACTGTGCTGCATTCTACGTGGGCCTGGCAGCCAACAAGCTCTCTGTCCACATGAATGGCAACCAACAAACTGTGGCCAAGAAACAACAGGACTGCCTGTTGCTGAGCACATGACCCAACATGATGCCCTTCATTTCAATGACTTCTGTAGATCCTGTGCCATCTGGATCCTTCCCAGCAACACCAGCTTTTCTGAATTGCACAGGTGGGAATGCTCCCTCCAATATAACCTATGTTCCCCTAACCCTCCTAGCCTCAACCTTCGTTACCAGTCTAGCCTCTTCTCTGTTTCCATTCCAGTGCTATACAGTCCTCATTCCACCAATGCACACAGTCTTTTTACTTCTCTCCAGCACCCTGTGTATTACCTCCCAACTGCACATAGATGCCCTGCTCTCCACCTCGTCCCTGCACACTCCCTGCAGCACTTAACCAACCCCCATCCTTACCCTGCTATCTCTCCCCCTCTGCCCCAGCTGCCAGAGACTGTGGTCATGTGTGTGTGAGTTGCATTTGCATGAGTGTATGTGTTTTGTGTGTGTGTGTGTGTGTGTGTGTGTGTGTGTGTGTGTGTGTGTGTATGTTTTGCCTAATTTTGACAAAGGCCTTGTTGGCCAAAAGCTAACCTCCTAACAGTCGTTTCATTGTGCCTTTCTGTGACGGATCATCTCCACTATGTGGTGAGTAGCAACTATCCTTTTCATTACACACACACACACACACACACACACACACACACACAGTTGGTTGTTGGTACAGTTGTTACGTCATAGGCACTGCATGTCATTACTACAGTCAGCATGGGTATGTTCCTTACAGTGTTAAAAAGCTGTACTATTATTGTTCTTTTGCTCCCATGTTTTCAGTGTGCATGAGTGAAATGGCTTCAAAGACAAAGTAAGCTGTTGTTTCAGTGGACAGAAGGTTGAAAGCACTACACAAAACAGACAAATGGGAACTGCTAAAGAACATGGCTTCAGATTGTGGTGCACGGACATCAACTTGCCAGACTGGAAGGAGAACTGAAAAGAACTTGAAGATTCCTGCTTCAAAATGATGATTAAAGATCAATTGCAGAACTGTGGTACAATAAAGAAAGTAAGAAGTTAAAACCAGATGAAGCATTATTCATTTGGTTCAGAGAGAAAAGAGAGCATGGTGTTACGATATCCGGTCCAGTCCCAACTTAAACAGCAAGCCAAGGCTTGGCAGAAGGATGGAAAGCTTTCAGTTACGGGTAAAAGTTTTTGGGGGATACAGTGGCTGCAAAACATCAAACATGTATACAGAAAACATGTACTGGGTAAATTAACTGAAGAAGAGGGAGATGTAGGTGTGATTTCTCTACTCAAAGACGTAAATTTTATGGTTGCATCTTCTTGTATCGAGTTACTGAGCTGTCAAGTCTGAAGTCATGGAAAAACATTATGGCCTGCTATTCATGATTCCCTTGCTGAAGTTTGTGAAGTTTTCAACACCTTTGAAGTTTCTGAATTGTCAGCAAACATTCCTGGTTGTTCAGATGTAGCCAGTAGTGATATAGATGCCTGGTTGCAGAATGACAGTGATACTGGTTACGGTGTGATGGCCAATGACAAAATATGCATTGCCACCTGTCATCCTGCAGAGGACAACGTTGTTGGTCAACTGGAGAACAAAAGTGGCACTTCGGGGGAAAAAATGTCTCATGTGGAGGCAATAGCACAGCTGTAAAAACTAGTTGTTTACCTAGCATGCCAGCTGGAAATAATTCCAGTTGAACTGATGTTAGTGAAAAATCTAAGTGATCATGCTGCTCTCAAATGCCACACAAGTTTGAATCAAAATAAACTTACGCATAAATTTCAGTAAATAAATGTGAGTGCATTGTAGTAACTATAGAGTTTATGTGCCAAAAAACTGTTTCATGTTAGCACCAAAATCAAAACTTTGTAAATTGTAGTAGATATTAGAATTTTCGTATTTAGTAGAATATTTCCACATTATCTAGATTTTTGATAATATGGATTACATCTGATCCCACCTAGTTCAGATAAATGAGGTTCTTGTGTAACTGTGGAAAATCCGGGGTAGATTGCTACTCACTATTCACTGTTCTCATTGGGCAGACATAGTGGTCATGTGTGTGTGAGTTATGCTTGTGGGAAGGTGTGTGTGTGTGTGTGTGTGTGTGTGTGTGTGTGTGTGAACCACTATAGAAGAAGGCCTTTCGGCTGAGAACTCACACGTTTAGCAGTCTCTGTGCTGTGCCTGTCTGTGTCTTAACGTCTCCTCTATGAGGTGAATAGCAATCTATTGTATACATAATTGTTATTGTTCCTGTGTAACAGTATTTTTAAGCCAGGTGCAAGGCTCAGTAGTGTCACCTATGAGGTAGGTTTTCTAGGAAAACATTTTGGTAAAGAAGATAATGTAATGGTTATTCTGGGGTGCGGAAAACAAATTTGAACCATAACCTTAATTATGCAACTGAGAATGACATCACTGCTGGGAGTTTTCCACTCTTTGAATGAAATGACAAGCAGTGTATGAAGTGATCCATTGAACATGTAAGTGCATAGCTTCAAGAGTTTTCCAACAGACTGAGGAGAGATCACACAGTAATGTGATTGATATGTTGCCCTCAAGTGGTCCCACCAAACATGGTATGATCTAAATCTGAAAGCTTCCAGTGAGATGTTACTTGCATGACTAATTCCCAGACCCATTCAGTAGTACCAATACACAGTCCAACCCCTATAATTCCAATATTTTCACTAGGTTTTTCTAGGGTAAATGTTTCCAAAAGGCACAACTGCAAAATAACTATATACACAGTGGCAGCTTGAACATGTTCCATAAAGAGGTCGAATTGAATACTCAAAATGTGTCTCCTACTGTAGGAACCTGTAAGACATTTGTAGCCATCCTGAAAGAGGCATCCAAGACGTGTATGCCATGGGGTTTTCATAAGGATTAATATCAGGTTGGATACGGAAGTATTACTAAACAGATATGAAGAAACTGGAGATCCACTGATTGGAAACCAAATGACAGAATTATTAAATTCCACCAGGGAACAGAGATGAGAAGAGACTACAGAAGAAATAAACTTTACATGCCCCAGTAGGAAGGAGTGGAGCCTCCTCAGGCATTTGGGCACTGTTGCTCCCCCACCGGAGAAGACAGATCACATAAACCCCAACAAAATTGCTGATCGCCGACAGGAAATTTCAAAATCTTTGTCCTCGAACAGGATATTTACCAGGGAAATGAAAAGGTAGTAACTCTAACAGCTCATTCACTCCCATGTGATTCCCAATGATCATGGGCATTCTCAATGGAAGACACAAATGAAACTGAGATAGACACCTGACCTGGATGGTGTGTTCCTTGAGTTCTTGAAAACCCTAGGTGCGTAAGCCAAACAGTGGCTGCTCAATTTCTACAACAAGATCGTCAAGAGTGGTGGCATCTCTAATGATTTTAGGAAACCCAAAATCCTTGCTCTTCTCAAACCAGGAAAGCCAGCAGATAGTCCATCAAGTTATTGGCCCATTGCATTGCTATGCAAGTGCCATAAACTTCTACAGAGATTATTGTACAACAGAATTTCCCCAAATACTACTCGAAATGGTGCCTCAAACTTAATCCTCATAACTCAGAAGTAAGTTCTTTCTATGGTAACAACAAGTTAGCTCACAAAAAACTTGTCATTTACTTTGGCGAAGAAAAAGTATGGCACAACACCTACCCCACATACCTAGGAGTCACTCTGGATTAATTATTGACGTATAAGCAACATCTGACAAAAACTGTACAGAAAATAAAGTCTAGGAACAACATCTTTCAGCAAACTAGCTGGAACCTCATGGGGAACAAATGGGAACACTTTGAGAAGTGCTGCACTGGCTCTAACCTAGTCTGCTGTAGTACTGCACTTCAGTGTGGTATAGGAGCCATCACACCAACAAAGTTGATGTCCAGCTAAATGAAGCAGTGAGGTTCATAACAGGCACACTGAAATGCACTCCCATTGTGTGGCTTCAGATCCTAGCCAATATCGCACCTCCTCAGCTCTGCAGAATGGCTCAAAAGAAGTGGTTAAAAGTAACCAGCCAGGAAAATTTGTCACCCCATCCAGAAAACTTTTCACTTTCCTCTACCAAATCATCTTAGGTTTTGTTGCCCTATCTGGAGAGACACGATTTGTAGGACAACTGTGCCATTGTTGCCAAATGGACTGAGCATGTTGCCGACAATAAAGAAATTAGGAACTTGGACATTATTTCACAAGCAGCAGAGAGAACTCCGGGAATGGAAGTACCCCATCAAAAATGAAGCCACCTGAACCAGTTTAGAGTAGGCACTGATAGATGTCGAGGCATGTTGTTCAAATGGGGCATGGAAAGCTCATCAGAGAGCAGCTGTGGAGCACCGAATCATACCACAGACCACATCCCTTATGAGTGCTCCAGCAGATCAATACCAGGTGGTATCATGGAGCTGCAACCTGCTTCTCCAACAACAGTTGCTTGGCTCTCTGATCTGGATATAACTGTATTTTTATGTTTATTTTTTTACTGCACTTTTTTAGACTAGGTGTATTTCATACACAAATGTGTACCTCGTAATTGTCTTAAATGAGTACATTGTGTATCACACACACACACACACACACACACACACACACACACACACACACACATTGCTGCAACAATCATTGGAGAAACAAAACATGTCAGGTTGTATGGTACAAAGGGTAACAATCATACTACAATTTGTACTTCTCCATCAAAACATAAGGCGCTTCGCATAACAATACTGGAAACTGATAAATGTAAAGGTATTTATACAGATGTACTGCACATAATTGAACATCAACTGGAAGTCCCAGAAACTGTTCACCGGCACCTGTATGGATACAAGTTATTATCACATTACTGGACGTATTATATGAGGAAAGGAGGAGTAACTACTTACACATAAAAGTGGGGTAAAGTCTCAGGCCGTAGATCTCAGTGAGTACTGTGTTGCACAGCTAATCTGACAGTTTATAGGCCCTCCCAATGGGAACTGTTTTAAATTTCATTAAGCAATGAGCAGAGGCACCAGCAAGTTTTAGTAGAAGTAACTGGGAAGTGATTTTACTTGGATATTTTGATAAAGCTTTCTGTTTGAGGGCACCTAGACTTATTGATGTACAGCTTTGTTCTAGCCATCACAGTAATATTCCAAACAAATAGAGGATACAGTGCAACAGCGATTGATAATTTATTTCTAAATCCAACTGTCTTCAATGAAATAGATGGAGCTTCATAATAAATAGTTTGTTTATCATACCATGATGATCAAATGAAAGCAATAAAGCATTCCTTAAATAAGGTTTAACTGAGAAGGAGAAAGTAAAATTTCATAGGCTTGTAAATGCTGACTCAATTAAACTATTTAGAGAGCATTTACAAGGTAAATAATCGCAAGAAGTTTATCAAGGACACACAGTAGATGATAAATGTAGTTCTTCCCTAAAATTATTCTTACAACATTAAAAATCCAGTTTGTTTATACATGGGATCAGGGATGTTTACAATGGAAGCTGTATCAGAATAACTTGTACGAGGAAGAGAGAGTTTTATTTAATGCAAAGGACTAGCTCTAATCAAAATTTAAAAATGCACTAAGGCACAATTGCAAAATTCTTCAGCATGTTATTTAAAAGGCAAAAACCATGTACTTTGCACAAAAAATTCGAAATTCCAAGAATAAGGCAAGGTCAGTTTTCAGCATTATTAGGCATGAAATGAATAAACTTGTCTAGGCAAATGGTACTGAACTCCCAGATGACAATAACATCAAGACAAATCATGTGAAATTCAAATTATTGCCTACTTAATTCAATGAATGCCTTTTAACAGTAACTGAAAACAAGAGTACAAAAAATGGTCTCAAAAACAGAGCCCATAAACATACATAGGCAGATTAGACATACCCATTACCAGACATCAGTTTTCCCAACTCATCTGTTGCACATATCACAAAAGTTATCATGTCATTAAAAATAGAAACTCTTTTGACTATGATGGTATCTCGGCCATTAATACTAAAGTCTTGTGCTCATCTGGTAGTGCTATCCTTGATTTATACTTGTTACTATGTGATGAGTCACGGTGTATTCCCCGGAAGACTGAAATATGCAGTATTAACTTCAAGTGGAGGTAAGAAACAGACCTATAATTACAGACTGATTTTCCTTCTTCCCATGTTCTCAAGAACTTTCAATAATATACTTTACAGCAGAACACTGAATCATCTTTCTGAGAATACTGTTTTAATAACAGCTCAGTTCGGCTTCTGTAAAGGCTTCTCTACCTGGAAAGCAATGTATCTTTCTGAGAATACCCTTTTAACAACAGCTTGTAACTTACCGAAACTGCCAGTTTGCCTTTGGTTGTCTCATAATCTGTTGTTTCAAATTACTCTCTTACTATTAATGCATTTGACTGACATTCATTAAAAGATACACAGTACACTGCAGCACATAGTTTTCAATTTCTTCACATTTATAAAAACACAATTTTACTGTAAGATGGTCAAAAACCTCAATATTTAAACCAGATTGCTAAGTTATACTCATTAGCAAAAAGTGTGACATTTAACTAGTGGCAGATTAGACCAGTCTACAGCTACACCTGAACTCCACAAGCCATAGGTGCTTTGTGTACCACTGTCACTTCCCCCTTCTCATCATGTGCAGTTCATGGGAAGATTGCTGGTAAACCTCCATGTGACCTCAGATCTCCCTAATTTTATCATCGTGCAGTTTGCAGTTAAGTCTTCGAAGGAAGCACTTGAGAATTCGCAATGTCCAGAAACAGATGGCCCCAGTATGCCAATATCAATAATTATTGAATGGTGCAGATGGGGCCTGAAAATGGCAATTTTGCCAAAACTGGTAGTGAAAACAAAATAAAATAACTTCTCAGTTTGCATGGCTGTTTGTCATATTTCTTTGTTAAATAAATATGGTGTGCCACAAGGCTCATTGTTAGAACCTATCCTTTTCTTGGTCCACATAAATGATCTGGGATATTGGAGGACTCTTCAAAAACTAATTTTTGCTGATGACAAAGAACATTTGATAAAGGAACCAAACACATGCATACCAGACACAGCCAGAAGAACAATGGAACAGCTTTAACACTTAATCTTACAAAATCTCGTTTTATGCAGTTCCAGACAAATGAAGTTGACCTAAAAGTACCTAAAATAGATATCAGTGGACATACACTGTATGAGGCTCCATTGTGAAGTTCTTGGGCATCTGGGTGAATAATAAATTGAGGTGGTAGTTAGTACTAGCATATGAATAAGATTTAAAAATAAATAAATAAAAAGGCTCAATTCTGACTGCTTTGTACTCAGAGATATCTGTCACTGTGTTGACCTGCAGACAGGATTGCTGGCATCCTTTGCATGCTTTCACTCAGTTCTGTCCTATGGCATAATCTTCTGGCGCATTGCAGCTAAGTATTTATTCAACAGGAGTATGCAATAAGAATATTGTGTAAAATTGATAAACAAACACCTTGCAGAAGCTTCTTCAGGGACCTAGCAGTTTTTGTATTTACATGATAATCATACTCCTTGATGGTACTTGTGGTTAATAACATTTAGGATAAATATACAGATTCAGAACCACAACACTAGAAATTATAAAAGGATTTCATACAGTCCATCTGTATCTCTTTAGGGCTCAGAATGGAGTTTTATACTCCAATGCAGAAGTCTGCAACAAGTTTCCAGTGAACTTCAGGGGGAAAATCAGAAATCCCTTAATGTTTAGAAACAAATATTTAAAAACAAACACAAAAAGTGTATATCATCAGACATTTCTACACTTTATCAGAATACTTGGAATCAAGAATGTAAATTTTGTGTAATGTTAATATTTGTATTAGATATATTCTGACTGTCAATAAATAGAGAGCTGATAGTAGTCCATGCAAAATTACATAAATGCTTTATTGAAAGTATTACATGGAAAACAGCAACTGAGTAGTGAAGGAGGAGGAGCAGTCATTTTTTTATTACTTTCATATATATCAAATAATATAGAAGTAACTAGTACAATTATCAGTTTGTGTATATTGACACCAGTCATAATTTGTTCTTAGTATACTTTAAAGAGGTAGTCAGCAGTGGTTGCTTTCACCTGTTAATGTATCACTTGACTCTTTTCACAGCTGATGAGTGGACACACCCATTTAAAATGCTGAGCAGAAATTGCAGCAGAGCTAGTATATGAAAAGACTACTTTCATACATGGCCCTGACTCTGATGGGGTAGGGTAAGTCTGTGAGGGGACTGGAGTAGGACATGCTAGGAGGGTGTATTGGACACATCAGTCTTCCACAAGGTTATGGCGTGCATGGTAAGCAGTTGGGAGTGGATGTGGCATAAAGATGACTGGCAGAATACCAATTTAGTAAGGGGGGGGGGGGATTGTTGGTAGAATGTTCCTCGTTTGCGGGCAAGCCTATAAGCTCTGACAAAGCATATGATTCAGTAGCTCCCAGCATAACATGATTGATTTCAATGACTGCTTCACAATAGCACAGCATGCTCTATTTCAGTGGCTGCTTCACAATCCATACCATCTGGAGCCTTCCCTCCAACCTCAGATTCTCGAAACAACACAGATGATAGTTGTCCTTGCAACACATTCTTTGTTCTTGTAATCCTCCTGGCCTCAATGTCCACTAACACCCTGCCCCCCCCCCCCCCCCCACACACACTACCATCCTGGTATAGGACCTCTTCATCACAACCTCCTCTTCCTCTGTTCTATCACCCTTCCCAGTCCATTCCTTCAAACCATTACTGCTATGCTCTGCAAAGCATCATCGTCATGCTCTGTACGAACTCGCATGTGCACCTGTTGTCTCTTCCTCCCAGCTGTCACAGCCATCAGCCACCCTTCCCCAGCAATACTTCATGCATACAAGTGCATGTGTGTGCTCTAGCTCAAAAAGGGATTCATCTGAAAGCCACAAAGTTTTCAGTCTTGTTTATATGTCTCTTGACAACTCAACATGTCTACTTTTAAGTGACAGAGCAGTAGTAGGTAGTAATATCTGTTGACTGAACTAGTCACAACTGATGCATCATGTTTATATCACCAGTTGACAGTAGTTTTATTGTCACTTAGAATAATTTGTACATTTCTTTCATGTGTGAGGAGACCTGGGAGTGACAATTTTGACTTAAATTTGAATCTGTCTTTTATTTATTGTTCTGGTTGGATGGGCAGGTTTTCTTAAAGATAGAATATTTCTATTGTAGCTGCAAATAATTTTGTGTTTTCTGGTTTATTTTACAGGAACCCAACACATACACAGATCCTGGGCCTGCACTTTGACATGGCTCGTAGTGGCCAGTTGAAGTATCTCAACCTCAATACGACATACAACTCAACAATCATGCTCAATTATCGACAGACTGAGGCCGCATTCTGGACTAATTATTTACCAACAGTCATTGGTCGCTTACTTCCAACATATCCACCATACACAGAGGTGATTGTTTTTGCTTGTTTATTATTATTATTATTATTATTATTATTATTATTAAAATGCATGTTAAATCTATTATCAGTCTGTTCAGCATTGAAACACAAGAAAAGTGTGATAAATCTGTAAAAGTTTACTCGAGAGCCAACCGCTTTTATGCAGAAAACGGGTCAGCATTTGTGCTGATAGAAGGAGGATTTTTATTTATTTATTTAGTCTGACTAATGGAGTGATATGCAAGCAATTACCATTTGCTAAACCTACTGTGATAATTTTTCAGAATGATACTGTGTTAAGAGTGTCAGCAAATATTATGAGGATAACAACATTATAAACAATGGATTAGTCTCCAGAATGAATAATTCACTCTGCAGTGGAGCAGACACTGCTTTTAAACTTCCTGGCAGATTAAAATTGAGTGCTAGTCTGGTACACAGTTTCTTTTAAAGTGTCATTTACATTCCAGAATTAGTAGGACATAAATTTTCATTAGGAGTACCAAAAATACTTCTTTTACTGTTTGTTAGTATTTAATTTACCATACATTTCTTCAAAAGTAAAATTGTATTCCTCCAAAAACCTGAAAGTCGGATTTTTCAGTATTTAAAAATGTTCTTGAACATTTGAAACCTGTTTTTTGGATTTTTGGAAGTTCGTTCTGTACAAGTTATGAATTTAGGAGTGTCACGCACAATATCACAAACGTATTCTAGTGCGTAGTACACTATAATAAAAAAAATGATTATCACTTGTTACAATATACTATGTTATTGATCTGTATTTTCTGCACAATCTTCACACAGTATTACAAAATGAGACAGGCATAGCCATTTTCATGTATCTTACAAAAATATTTTGTTTTATTGTTTTTGCATTGAAAATGGCGACGTTGTTTGCCTTCTGGAACAACTTCCCTCTCAATGGTAATCCTAGATAGCCATGCTGCCAATCCTAGATAGCCATGCTGCCAGCTTGGGGAGATTCTTCTGGTTAGCTCTCTGTGCTATGTGTGGTTCTATCAGTTCCGGACCCAGTTGCTTGAGAAATAACCTTCTTGAAATATCCGATCCTGTGTTTGCTTTGTATACTACAAACGCATTTATACCAGCAATATTCAAAGTGGCATGAAACATGTGCAATGGACAACGTCTTGTTTTCCTTGCAGCATTGTATTATGAACACATCTCATCAACCACATCCACTCCACTCTTTGTTGAATTATAGAATATAATCATCTCTTGCTTCTTCAAATTACCTGTTTCTTCATCAATTTTATTATATGTATGCATTGATAACAGCAAAATTACATGTTTATTTTTCATTGGCACATATGACACCAATGCAGAACAGAATATGGACAAATGTATTTATATTTTCTTGTGAGTCAATAATTCCAAGAGAATTTATATATAAATGGATAGATAAAAAATCAGCAATGGCAGGGGAACAAACACACAAAAGGGTTTAACTTTTACAAGCTTTTGGAGCCAGTGGCTCCTTCTTCTGACAGAACAGTTGAAGGGGAAGGAAGTGGGTTGAAGGACCAGAACCCCAGGTCAGTGGAGACTTACCAGACAGGACGAGGAGGAAAGATGATTGCGCCGGATGAGATTTGGAAACCTGAGAGCTTAAAGGTAGAAGACAGAGTATATGCAAGACAGAGATTATTCCTAAAACATCGTGGACGTGTTAATAAGTGTGAAAAGCTAAGTGCATTGTATGTAACAGAGGTGGGAGAACAGATGGTGAAAAATAGACAAGTCAGAAAATGAAAGATGTAGAAAACTAAAACAGAGTGAAGAAAGGAGTAGTTACTGTGAAGAAATGCTGAGATAGAAGGAATTAACATAAATTAAGGCCAGGTGGGTGGAGGGCACGCATGGTGAAACAGGCACCGAGGTCATGTCATGTTGTACAGCATGCTATACAACAGGATAATGTGTTTTGCCCATGTATAAGGCCAAACAGTGTTTACATAACAGCTGGTATACAACGTGTTGTTTCACAGGTGGCTCTCCCTTTGATAGTATATGTTTTGCCAGTTACAGGGCTGAATCAGATAGTGGTAAGAGTGCACATAGGGCAATTCTTTCAATGGGTATAGTCACTGGGTGCAGAAGGAGCACAGGATCTGAAAAGAATATTGTGGAGATTGGGAGGATGACGAAAAGCTATTCTAGGTTTGGTGGGCAAAATCTCAAGACAGGTTGGATCTCATTTCAGGGCATGATTTTAGGAAGTCATGGCCTTGTCTAAGTAGCTGATTAATACGTTCAAGACCAGCATAATAATGGGTACACATGTGCTGTGCTCTGAAGTTGTTTTTGGAGGAATCAGCAATACCTGAAGTACCTGAAGATGTTGATCTCATCCTCATAAAAGGCCAGCTACACACCTCCATCTACATCAAACCTACTAAAAAACAACAATACTTACATTTTGACAATTGCCATCCTTTCCATGTCAAACATTCCCTCCCAAACAGCATTGGCATTCAAGGCAAACACATTTGTTTGGATGCAGACTCTTTACAGCAATACACCACCACTCTCACTTAAGCCTTCACTGGACGTAATTATCCCAACAGCCCAGTTCAAAAACAAATTTCCCCGGGCCATCACATCCAATCCTGGTACTGCTGATCCCTCCAAAAAATACTTCAGAGCACATCATTTATCACCCAGTATTATCCTGGTCTTGAGTGTATTAATCAGCTACTTTGACAAGGCCATGACTTCTGAGAAATCATGCCCTGAAATGAGATCCATCCTGTCTGAGATTTTGCCCACCATATCTAGAATACCTTTTCATTGCCATCCCAATCTCCACAATATCCTTGTCAGACCCTATGCTCCTTCTGCATCCATCTTCCTACCCTATGGCTCCTACCGCTGTGACCATCCCCACTGAAAGACTTGCCCTATTAGCGCCCCTACCAACATCTGTTTCAGCTCTGAATTAGCAAAACATATACTATCAAAATGAGCGCCACCTGCGAAACAACACGTTGTATACCAGCTGTTATGTAAACACTGTTTGGCCTTATACATGGGCAAAACACATTATCCTGTTGTATAGCATGCTGTACAACATGACATGACCTCGGTGCCTGTTTCACCATGCGTGCCCTCCACCCACCTGGCCTTAATTTATGTTAATTCCTTCTATCTCAGCATTTCTTCACAGTAACCACTCCTTTCTTCACTCTATTTTAGTTTTCTACATTTTTCATTTTCTGACTTGTCTATTTTTCGCCATCTGTTCATATACCAGCTGTTATGTAAACATTGTTTGGTTTTTTACATCAGCATGAATACCGCACAGTTATTAGTCAGGATGAATGGGCATAGGCAGAGGATGTATACGGGCAACACACATTATCCTGTTGCAAAGCATGCTGTACAACATGACAGTCATGACCTCGGTCCCTGTTTCACCAAACGTGCCTTCTGGATTCTTCCCCCAGACACCAGTTTCTCAGAACTCCGCAGATGGGAACTAGCAATACAACATGTCCTTGGCTCTCACCACTCATGTGGTCTTAATTTACGTTAATTCTTTCTGTCTCAGCAATTCTTCACAGTAAAAAGAAAACTACTACTTTGTTCACTCCATTTTATTTTTCTACATCTTTCGTTTTCTGGCTTGTCTATTCTTTTCTGCACCTCCACCCACATCTTTCACATACAAGGCACTTAACTTTTCACTCTTATTAACTCATGCATGATGTTTTAGTAGTAATCTCTGTCTCACTTATGATCCTGTCGTTCACCTTCAAGCTCTCAGGTTTTTAAATCTCATCTGGTACAGCCCCCAAAAGTTAAACCCTTTTGTGGGAAAACTTATTATCTGTGAAATGTTTTTCAGCAAGTATGTAGCCAATAAACCAATTCGAAAGGGTAATATACCTTCCTGTACAGTATTCTTCACTGACTCTACAGTCTACAAGTATTAGCACAACATCATCAGCTGTGGTACTGACTTAGAAGAAACCTGCAGACTGTAGTCTCACACATACTTCCAAATTTTATACACAGTGTATTTCTGTGTCTGCCATGATAAATATAATGACCTCATACTTTCCAGGTTTGGAAGAAATGTATATTCTGAAAGAATAATGTCCATGAAAAGACAGTAACGTTTCATCCATTGTAAGGTATTCACAAATTGTCTTATGTCTTGTGCAGTTTTTTGTGAACTCTCCATAACATCATGTACAGGTGTCAGGTCATCAATTTTTTATATTCCTCTCTTGTGTGAATGTTATTTTATCTAACACATTTCAAAATAAAACAAAATCTTCACAGTGACATACTTGGAGGGAAGATTTCTGTCCCTGTGGCACAAGTGTCGCAAAATTATTTTATATTCATTTTGTCTCTGGGAAGAGCACCATAAATATAAAAACACCCAAAAATGCCTTGAACTTTTCAAGTTTATTGCACTATTTGGATTACTTTTATAAAGAGGTTTTACGTGATTTGTGTAAGTATTTCCGCTCTCTATTATCAAATCAAGCAAATCGTCATCAGTGAACAGTTCCCTGGTCTTGACAATGGTGTTAGCATTTCTGTCTTCGCCACTGACACCAGACAAATGCATAATTGTATTGTGAGATATAGTATGGACATTTTGGTTGTGAACATTTTTCACCCATTTAGTTTATCCATCTCTTGACAAATAGCAAGGTAATGATTCACTGGAAGATGGACTTGAACCAGCTACTCTAGTCAGTAGAGAATCTCAATTAGCATTAGTGAATGTACTCACATTTCTGATGGGAATAACCAAATTATCTTCACTGTAACAGAGTTATCTTCACTGTCCAGCCATCTGTCAATCATGAGAACTTTTTGTGTTGTGATAACTTTCGGGACAAAAATTACAATCTACATCCAAACCACCGTTATCAGTTTCTAATAACAGTTTTTCAGTTTCTTATCCACTGAGAGGACATCGAAAAGCCATTTTTAAGCAGTTTTATTGGTCAAAATCACTATAACAATGAACATGCATAAGCAGGCAAAGCTGATGTAAATAGACAGATAGGGTTTTTTTGACCCAAATCGTGTTTATTCCTGCATCAGCAATCGACTGACAAACAAAGAGGAATGATGAAACAAGTAGTGGCCTCTAGGGATGTTCACTAAAAGCTACAATGAATGGCTTACTCATAAGAAGTGCGCTCTTGTGGATATTTTTAAAACAAAATCCACCTGTGTCTGGGAGACCCACCCCATTCATTCTAGGATTAATCTGCCAGAAAGCTTCTATAGAGTAGTCAGTCACACAGGTATGTATTGGTAAAAATAGTCAAGTCTATTAAATCAATTAACGTACAAATTATAACTTTTTTACTTTGTTCTAGAAAAGTCAGTGAAAAACAAAATGAAGTTATATGTAAATACACTCTGTAGTAACTTAATGTAATTGACATTTATATCTGCACAAAACAAATATGCACACTGCTGGCCATTAAAATTGCAATATACAGAGTGTGGCATATGACAAATGTCAAATTGGCATGAAGTTATTATATGCTTTGATATAAAATGATTAGCAAGTCAGTGAAACTGCAAAAAGAAGGTAGTCACAACACCACATATGTTCTGTATATAAGGAAAATGTGGGTAGTGAGTTTCTCATTCAGACATCACATATGAATGCTCACTGTGAAAAGATCATATTATGCGTCATATATAAAGAAGAAACATCTACCAGCGTATGTTGCAATTTAACAGCAGCAGGATCTTGGCATATCCAGATTATGGTTTATCATTCCACACTACTGCTGCTCGTGTTGGTTGGGATCCCATGATTGTCATGCAAATATGGAATTGACGGGTACAGGAAGGTCATAAATAGCGCCGTGCAGGATCTCAGTGGCTCCACACAGCTAGTGGCTGAGAGGTCATTGTCTGCTTGGGGCCAAGAGGTCATTGTCCGCTTGGCTGTGAAGGAATGTACAGGCCCATCATGTACTGTGAGCAGAAAATGGGCTTTTTCATAGGAAGACAAGTAGCCAGATGGACAGTGCCACATCTTGAGTACTGTGGACTGACATCATGGCAACCTGTGTTGCAGCTTCTCTTGATATGGCTGCAGAATGAGGTACAACAACAATGGTGCACCCTATGATAACACTAAACACAAGAGTGGCACCATATTGTCTTTTCAGATGAGTCCTAGTTCTGTGTACAGTTTTACTATGGACACATTTGTATGTGAATCTCTGAGGAGAACATATGTTGCCAGTCTGCATTCATAATCGCATACAGATCCAGCACTTAGTCTTGATGGTGCCACTGGGTACACAACATAATCAAGGTGTGGTTCACATAGCCTTTGATTTGGGCTACAGCTGTTACATGTCTGATTTGTTGAGGATTATGGCTGTTCCCTGTCTATAAGATTTCCATGTTACAATCTTTCAACAAAATAATGTAAGATCACTTGTTGCCTGTACTGTTCTGACTTACTCTGAAAACAGCAGGTCACGGTTTGCCAAGAGACCAGTGTGCTATCAGTCGCCAGCTATTATAATGATGAACTCTCACACAGAGTTGAAGCTGTATCGGATAACAAAACTGTGCCTTTCATCTCAGTTCAGTTTGACTAAATGCCCTGTTGGATTAGAGTCATTGTTACTGCCACAAGGGGCAGGTCTAGATATAAATTTCGCACCTTCTGTACTCCGAGACCACATACAAATTTGATCATGCATTTTCCCTATTGTACTGTTCAATCTTAATATACAAAATGTCACACCTTTTGCCCCACTCCCAAATTCATTTATGCAGAACTTAAAGACCTTCTCTCCTCCTCGTGGTCCCTACAGTGGAAACACCTTTTTGCCACCAACACTACCAAACAGACTCACACAAAGACCAATATTGAACATTTCTCAAGTCAGTTCACTCCTCCATCCAACCGTGATCCACCCCCCACTGCCCCCAAACAACCCCCTGTTTACTTTCTAGAATTCCTTATCTTGAACCTTGCCCCACCATCATTTCCCAAATCCCTCAACATGCAAACTAACTTTACATCCACAGAAAGACCACTGTCCAACATCTAAAAACTGATCCTGACCTTGTAATCCTACCTGTGGACAAAGGCTCCACCACTGTTGTTTTTAACTGCAAGGATTACCAGGCGGAAGGACTCCACTAGCTGTCAGATACTTCCACCAACAACCTTGCCACAGAGACCCTATTCCAGTAATCCAGCAGGAGTTCCAGTCACTACTCGAATCCTTAGGCCCATCCCAGAACCTCTCCCTGGAGTCCATCTCGCTGCTCACTGGTACCACTCCCCGCACTCCTACCTTCTACATGCTTCCTGAAGCTCACAAACCTAACCACTCAGGGTACCCCATTGTGGCCAGTTACTGTGCCCCCCCCCCCCCCCAACCCCCACCCCCTCTGAGAGAATCTCTACTCTCATACTCTCACAGACCACCACCTTCAACCTTTTATCTGGAACCTACCATCCTATATAAAAGATACCAACAATTTCCTCCACCAACTCTCCACAGTTCCCGTCCCTTTACCACATGGTGCCCTGCTCAATACTATTGATGCCATCTCCCTGTACACTAACATTCCTAATGCCCATGGCCCTACTGCTATTGAACACTGCCTTTCCCAACGCCCAACGGATTCCAAACCAACAACCTCCTTTCTAGTCACAATGACCAACTATACCATCACCCACAATTGCTTCTCCTTTGAAGGCATTACCTACAAGCAAATCCAGGGTATGTCTATGAGCACCTGCAAGGCATCATCCTATGTCAACCTATTCATGGGCCATCTAGAGGAATCCTTTCTAAACATCCAGAATCCTAAACCCCTCACCTGATTCATATTCATTGATGACATCTTCGCTATCTGGACTGAAGGTGAGGACACCCTGTCCGCATTTCTCCAGAACCTCAACAACTTCTCCCCCATTTGCTTCACCTGGTCCTAATCAACCCAACCAGTCAAATTCCTAGATGTCAACCTCCACCTCAAAGATGGCTACATCAGTACCTCTGTCCATATCAAACCTATTAACCACCAGCAATACTTCCACTCCGACAGTTGCTGCCCTCTCCAAACCAAGAAGGCCCTTCCGTACAGCCTAGCCACCCACAGTCACTGCATCTGCAGTAAAGAGCAGTCCCTCTTGAAATATACCGAGGGTCTCACAGAAGCCTTCACTGACCATAATTATTCTCCCAACCTTGTACAAAAACAAATATCCCGTGCCTTATCTTTCCAGTCTCCCACCACCTCCCACAGTCACATCGTCTGGCGATGGAGGACCATTCCCCTCATAACTCAGTACCACCCAGGACTGGAACGACTGAATTACATTCTGTGCCAGGATTTTGATTATCTCTCATTATGCCCTGAAATGAAAAATGTCCTGCCCACTATCCTTCCCACACCTCTTACAGTGGTATTCCAATGTCCACCGAACCTACGCAATATACTCATCCATCTTTACACAACCTCTGCTCCCAATCCCTCACCTCATCGTTCATATCCCTGTAATAGACCTAGATGCAAAACCTGTCCCATATATCCTCTCACCACCACCTACTCCAGTCCGGTCACTAACATCACCTATCCCATCAAAGGCAGGGCTACCTGTGAAACTAGTCATGTGATCTACAAGCTAAGCTGCAACCACTGTGCTGCATTCTATGTAGGCATGACAACCAACAAGCTGTTTGTCTGCATGAATGGCCACCGACAAACTGTGGCCAAGAAACTAGTGGACCACCCTGTTGCTGAACATGCTGCCAAACATGATATTCTTCATTTCAGTGGCTGCTTGACATCTTGTGCCATATAGATTCCTCCCACCAACAACAGCTTTTCTGAACTGCACGGGTGGGAACTTTCCCTTCAACACATCCTACGTTCCAGTAACCCTCCTAGCTTCAGCCTTTGTTAGTCACTGTCCTCACCCATCCAGCCCCTTCCCTGTTTCCATTCCAGCACTACACAGCTGTCATTCCACCACCACACCCAGTCTTTTTATTTCTCTCCTTTCCTGTCACTACCCCATCCCCCTCCCCAGCTCTCCCTTGCCCTCCGTCTAACCTACAGCACTTCACTGTCCATCACCCCCACCATAGTATCTCTCCCCCTCCCCGCCCCAGCCTCCTCCTTACCCCCACCCAGTAGCTACTCCCATCATGCAATAGTGCTGCTGCTCGCAATGTGGTTTCAGTTGCCTGAGACTGCACAGACGTGTGTGTGTGTGTGTGTGTGTGTGTGAGAGAGAGAGAGAGAGAGAGAGCACGTGCGCATGCGCACACATGCGTGTGTCGATTGTTGAAGAGGGCCTTAATGGCTGAAAGCTATAATTGTGAGAGTCTTTTTGTTGTGCCTCTCTGGGACTCAGCATCTCTGTTATATGGTGAGTAGCAACTTTCCTTCTCAATATTGTTACATTCCATCCTGGATTTTCCATTGTTTGAAATGTCACTATTTGCAATCCTATCTGGTACTGCAGTTTTAAATGCCTAGGATGTATTAATGTTCTGAAAACCTGGCGAAGCCTACGATTGCTATTGATTTTAATGAACAAACACATTCTTGTAAAAAAGGAACTTTGTTAATGAATGAAGTTCTGCAAAATTCTAAATTTAACACTAGACTTCACTATTTGTTCTCTCTCAGTCATTATTTGGGACATGATTAAAGGTTTCCATAATTCCTCTGAAAGGGAGCTCAGAGCTAAAATTTGACCTATATATTCCATGAGTATACTTAGAATATTATCATGGTAACATAATTTTGCTATCAAGTGTAAGACACCATACTTACAGAGTAGAAGCTTTAATCTGATGAGAGTTGTACATGACTCTGCAGTCATTTTTTTTTCATTCATCTGCCATGTTAAGTAGAGGAAGTTATTCTTTTTGAAAACTGTCATCCGCAATTAACAGCTGGAAAGCGCCATAGTGAAATGTCTAATAAAAATTCATTTCAATAATAAAAAATTCTAATGCGCTACTGGCAGGTCCTATGTGGAATGCAGACAGTGATGTGATGTGCAGTAGACAAGCACATAAGAATGTTGGACTTGTAATTACACTTTCAAAGTCCTTACTTAAAAATTAACATAGCACTGCAACCTGATTGACATTGACAATAATGTAGAGTTGTGTTTGTGTGTTTTTGTGTGTGTATGTTAATAGCTGTGATGAAGGACCTTGTCTGAAACTTTAGCTACAAGTTCAGTCCTTTTAATGTGCCTGTCTTCCACTAAATCCCTTGGCTGTAGGATGTGTAAGTACCTTTTGATTGTAAAGAAATATCTTAAGATAGAAATGGGTGATTTTATGACCAGTTGTTATTGAGATGAGGCTTTCATACATTTATTTCAAGTGTATCTTATTTTTGGACCATTCTCATCTGGGTTACAGTTATTCATTCCATATTGTAGTAGAACTTTTAATTTTATAGTTTAGTAGCTAAGTATCCAGTGTTGCCTGGATATGTGTTTATTCCAGTCTTCTATTAGTCCACCTCCTCCTTCCCACACTCTCTGACCATCTTCTCCCTCGCTCTCCCCCCCCCCCCCCCTCTCTTCATCTGTTCCTCCACCCTCTCTCTGTCCATCTGCTCCTTCCCTTCCTCACCTCTGTAAGTCCATCTCATCCTCCCTCCTCTATCTCCTCTCTGTCCATCTCCTCTTCTCCCTCTCTTTGTCCATCTCTTCCTGTCACCATTCTCTGGCTGTCTGCTCTCCTCCCCACCCCCCTCTCTCTCTGTCCAGGTCCTCCTCCTTCTACTCGTCTTCCTCTCTCTCTGTACACCTCCTCTTCTCCCCTCACTCTATCCCTCTCCTCCTCTTCCCTTTCTTTGTGCATTCCCTCTTCCCTCCTTCTCTGTTCATCTCCTCCTCCCCCCATCTGTGTCCATCTTCTCTCCCCCCCCCCCCATTCCCCTTCACTCTTCAGGTTATCACCACAACCTTATAGGATGTTGCTGGTTCTTACCCCAAAAACATTTCTTTCCAAGTAGTAAGGAATATATGAATCAATCCAGGGTTTAAAGAGAAGCTTTTCAGTTGTGGCTTTGCCCATATATGTACATGTTACCTGTATTTCACAAATATTTAACGTATTTCACACATACTTGTTCGCATATTTACCTGTATCTCTAGCAAATTTCGCTCTGCAGTTTTGTTTTCATGCAGCTCAATGTTTACGACATCACATCTCATGCAATATATGTCATACAATGATATAGTCTGCAAATTTTGCAGTTATGTCCAATGGTATATTTGGATACTGTGTGAAAAATGTGTTGCAAATAGAGTTAGTAGCAAAGAACTAATAAATTAAAACATCATGCAACAGTTTTTCACGTGTATCATAGTTTACGACTTCCTATCATTTTTGTGCCATCCATCATACAATGATATATTTGTGCAAATAGATTTAGTGTGGTATGTGAATACTGCCTGCAAAATGTGTTGCAGATAGAGTTAGTAATAAGGAAGTAATAAATTAAAAGGTTATGAAGCATCAGTTTTATTGCACGAACAGCAAAAATTAGT
This sequence comes from Schistocerca americana, assembly GCF_021461395.2. NCBI lineage: Eukaryota > Metazoa > Arthropoda > Insecta > Orthoptera > Acrididae > Schistocerca > Schistocerca americana. The sequence goes on from NC_060119.1 coordinate 345,610,217, forward strand.
AAGCAATAAACTTTATTCCTTTCATTATTCAAAAGGCTCTTAAAGGTTTGGAATTATGTGTAAATTTGGTTACAAGTCATTACATGATCATATTCTCAAATACTGGATGAATATAGTCTGGAAATTTTCAAGTTGTCAACTACACTTAATTTTCACCCACACCCACATCCCCATCCCTGTGAGAGACAGATGATTCTTACTTCCACACTGGTTCTTTTCATACTATAAGTGATATGTGTTGAGTTTGGTTGAAATTGATCGAGTGGTTTAAGAGGAGATGTGGACCATACATACATACATAACTACATACACAATTACAACAGATATGGGTTCGCTATCAATGAGACACAACAAATATGACACATAAAAACTTCTATAATAGTATTCACCATAATAATTATAACAAATAATTCTCTTGCACATCTAATTAATAAACTCTTGGGAACATTTCAGCCAAGTAAGAATTTATTGAAATGTTATGTTGTAGCTGATTCATGAGACTTGTCACGAAATATATTCTCCTATTTTTCAGTTTTGGTGGGAACCCAAGGAACCACTGCAGATAGCTTTCTGGAGTGTTTCAGGTGCTTGTCTGTTACTGATTGTCATTGTAGTAATCTGTTGCATTCTGTGGAGGAATGCCAAGAGGTAAGCACAGGTAATTCAATACATGTCCAGAATATCAGGTAAAGGTGCTTTCTGATATAAAGATTAATGCTTTGTTGGTGGAAGAGTGACTAATCCTTACACATCACTTTGGGATGAGGAATTTTGCCTGTGTTTGCTGAATTCACTTGAGTGCACAGTAGTTAACAAAATTCTCATTAGACTCCATTTGAAATTATTGGTAAAATTTTATTGCAATGTTCATTTTATAAGCAAAATGGCTGTTTTTCACTAAATTAAAGAGGCACTTTAATAAATATCACCCACTACATTCATCTCTGAGATATTCTCTGTGAAATTTATTAATAGTGTGCTTCCAGATGTTCCATCGAGTTGATGTTTCCATTTCCTGCACTATATTTCGATGGCTGACCCATCCATCATCTTCAGGTGCTGCAAGGATTGTTGTTTTGTCTACTGGCAGTCTGGACTCCAACCAAATGGCGAGGTAGTGGTTGTTTCACACTACTATTTACAGTTGAGTGAGATTCACAGTGCCCACTATGCCCTTTGACGCTCTTTTGCTTTTCAGAGCTCTCAGCGGTGTTCCATGAAATGCAAATTCCCTCAATGTTTGGCATCTCTGGTGTATGTGATGTCCAGCAAGATTTTAATAAACTAAGTGCTGGACCCCAAGCCTTGTATAAATTGAAGTCTCTGTCCCTGTTTATTAGGTATTTTGATATCTGTATTTCAATAGACTCCTTAATTATGCTGACCCAGAAACTTGGTGTTTACATCTCAACACTGTTCTCATTACATTTACTTTCATGATTATATTTGAGTCAGTGCTTGGCAATAGTTGATTTCCATGGGTGCTTTAGTTGGGTGTGTTGATAATGTTCATTGCATCTTTCCTTGGCGTTTCTCATAGTCTGCCCCATGTATGGCACGATACATCCGCATGAAATTCAATGGACACTAGTCATTTTGGGACCAAAATTATCTTTAACATTACAGTGAATACTTTCTGTCTTAGATGAAGGAAATGAAATACAACTGGATGCCATGTTTCCATATGAGTCTACCAATGTTTCCTGATATTGGGCCAGGATAATGTTGATAAGCAATTTTCAGTGTGTCTCAACCTCTTTCTCAGAAATTCTTGATTTTAGGTGCATGACCCATTCAGTTCAATTATCTGAGCAACCATTCCTGCAGGTTATAATTCTTTGGTGGGAGTCTCCTTGTCTGAATGGACCAGTCTTTAGCACTGAATTTCTGTATGATGGATGGTGATAGGTCAACACATACAGATAGGGGTCAGTGTGCATAGGTTTTCTATACACCCTGGTGATCCAGCGATCTGTCCAGTCTTCTCTTAACTAACACATCAAGGAAAGGGAGTTGTTCCTCTAGTCCCAGTTCCAACATTAATTTTGTAAGCTAGAGTTTAAATGTTCCAGGAACTCTTTGAAGTTTTTCCTCTCCATGTGATCTCACCACAACTTGGCGGATTCTAGTGCCTTTGCTTCAAAGTGTTCCATGTATAACAGGGAATCAGTAGATGTCAGAACATATCTAAAAAGTTTTGTGAAATAATCATTAAATTTTTCTGTGATTAGCTCCAAGGAACTCAAGGAATCAGGAAATGGAACACTCATAAAGAGGGATACTGCATCGAAACTGACATAATATCTGTATCCTGCCCTTGCAGTTGATTGAGGTGATGTACAAAGTCAGCATAGTTGTGAATATGGTATTCCCACTTCCCCACATATTCTTTAGAAACGCAATTCAGATATTTTGCCAGCTGGTATGTAGGTGCACCAGTATTACTAACTGTGGATCTTAGAGGAATTCCTTCATTGTGTACTTTAGGAAGGCCATATAGCCTTGGTGGTACTGCTGCTCATGTGTTAAGGCCTTTAAACCTTTGACTGCTAGGATCGTGTTAACTCGTCATGCCTCACCGTTCTCCTGGTGCGCCCGACATGTTTAAGCACGGCCCTTGGGTTTTCCCTACAGCGCTAAGGACGTGTTGACACGTACCATCACAGCTACCTGAGCATGACAGACGTGTAAACACGCATAGCTGTCTTTCCGCCCAGCTCTCCCAGTAGCTATTCAGTGGCCTGACTGTATGGTTGAAGAATGTGTATACGTTTATTGCCTTGTTGCCACTTTGCAGAATTTGACTTTGCCTCCCATGGTTTCACCAGTTTTCTTGTTTTCTATGGGACAGATGTCATGTCGCCCTGGTTGCACAAATAAACGAGATCCTGGATATGCTCACTAGTAGCGACAGTGAGTGTGAATTATCTGATGTTGCTAGCAGTGATGAGTCTTCAACAGAATCTCAAACCTGTAGTCCTCAGCTCTTTACGTCAGGTGGGAAGCATTAATTATAGTTAGCAGTTCCTCTGAATCCAAGGAATCAAAAAGTGACAGTGAAACGGTTCAGAAAAGAGTGTGCTTAAGTGACAGGAAAGAAACCGATTTCCAGCCATTAACCATTACTTTGATGACTTGACTTCAGGACACAACTGTCAGATAGATACTGATCCAAGTATTCTTTCATTTTTTGTGATATTTATGTCTGAAGAACTGTTGCAATTTATTGCAGATGAAACAAATTGTTTTTATGTTTACATCAGAGAAAAGACTATAGAATCTGTGGATTCTTGACTATCAAAGTGGAAAGACACTGGATTTGAGGAAATATGTTGTTTTTTTGCTATTTGCCTTCTAATGGCACAAGTTAAGAAGTTAAAACTAAGTGGTTATTGGTCCAAAGATACACTTTTGAACACAACAGTTTTCGGTGAAATTATGTCCTGAGACAGTTTTTATCTACTTCTGAGAATGCTACATTCAGTGATAACTCTGCAAGTACTGGAGGCGACAGTCTATTTAAAATTAGGATGATTGTTGACCTAGTTCATAATTCATTTCGTCCACATCACAAGCATTGTATAGATGAAAGTTTCTTGCTGTTCAAAGGACAATTATCTTTTAAGCAATTTATTCCAACCAAGCGAAGTAGATTCAGAATAAAGACATTTGTACTGTGTAACTGTCAGAGTGGATATATTCCGGATTTTATTGTATATACAGGCACAACAACAGAAATTGTGTTCCACAATTTAGGGACAAGTGGCGACGTAGTAGCAACACTTATGGGACTGTATTTGGATAATTGGATAATTGATACTCCAGCCCAGACCTGTTCCTCTGGCTTCACAACCATGGAACAGCTGCATGTGGCACTGCTCATAAGAATAAGTGCAACATGCCAAAACTACAGAAGAAATTAAAATGAGGATAGATTGAGTTTAAGTCCACTGACAAGGTCCTTGCTATCAAGTGGTGCAATAAGAGAGAGGTGTGCATGTTGACCACAAGTCACACAACACAGATGGTTGAAACAGAGAAGACTGACAGAAATACCAGTGAAAAAAATAAAGAAAGAGCAATGTATTGTAGGTTACAATTCGAGTATGGGTGCAGTTGACCGTTGTGACATGTTACTGAGCTCAGTGGGATCAGTGTGTAAGACTGTGAAATAGACAAGAAATATTTTTTTCACATTTTGGATTTGTGCATTCTAAATGCTCATGCTCTCCACCGGTCGGTAACAGGGCAAAAAATGGCACTCACAGAGTTTCACCTTTCTTTTGTAAGGGAGATTGTAGAAAAATATGCTACAGACACAAAAAATCTGGTAGGGGAAGGCGTTACAATAACGAGAATCCACTGTGATTCACAGGGAGACATTTTCTGGCTGTTATTGTGAGTGAACAATTGCAGAAAAATATGCTAATGCGTAGATGTGTGGTTTGCATGAAACAGAAAGTGCGCCAGGAAACTAGATGCCAATGCAAAACTTGCAACCTTCTATTATCTGTTGTGCCCTGCTTTGAGACTTATCGTACAAAGAAGCATTACTACTAATCACTGGGAACTAAATCTGAGAAAATTTATTGACGCTTCTGAATGAATTACTAAAACAAAGGGCAAAAAATGTAAAAAATATATAAATTTATTTTTAACTTTGCCAGTGCCGGTCCAAAGCCTGGATCAAAAACAATGATGGGAAACAGATGCAAAAGGAGTAATATTATTCAAACAGTGCCTGACTTCTTCGTATGTAGCAGTTTTCTCAAAAATGAATGGACCTGGTGACTGAGATGGCACAATATCTGTTCTGCAGCAAATGTAATTACGCCGAGTACATTGCGCCAGTGTAACAAAACCCGTATATTAATCTACATATGATACATTTAAATTATTAACACGTAACATATACAGTTATATTCTTTTATCCTTAGTATTACAAATATAGATCACATTTGGTCTACTTGTACTAAATGCCTCTGATCAACAAGAAATAGCATAACAAAGTTAAAACTCTGTTCTCAATGCAATTTTGTCTTGCTACGTCGCCTCTGTTCTTAGTCAATATTGGAAATTAAATTCACTGTTCTGGGGAGGGTGGGGGATTTAAAATTGGTTCTTCAAATGGGACTGGCTTTGAAACGTTAATAGAAAACAGTATTTGTAAAAAAAGTATTGAATATACTTTGCTTTTGTCTTTTCATAAAAATCAACATGTTTTCAACTAATTTGTAGATTATTGGATAATAGTAAGGGAATAAAATTTTTATTGCGCATCTTTGTGCTATCAATCTATTGCACCGTAAATTTCATTTGGATAATAGTAAGGGAATAAAAATTTTTATTGCGTATCTTTGTGCTATCAATCTATTGCGCTGTAAATTTCATTTTCATCATGTGTTCACTGTACTGGATATGCAAATCCAAGGTTTACATTGTTTTCAGGCCTGATTTTCGCGCCCAAATTTCATTCCAATTATACAGCTTGGAATGTTTTACAGAACATAGTTTTGTAGCAAAATCAGAACATAAATACTGCGTTTTTGACGTTTTTAAAAAATCTTCAATTTTGCACTTAATTCAATCACTACTGGAAAGTGCTACGCAAATGAAACTTTACGTTTGATAACCATGTGTTGTTAAGTTACGACATGCCAAGTTTCACATTCGCTATAGCATTATTCCAGGAGATGCAAGAGGCCAAACTTCAAAATTTTTTCTGGCGCCTATTGTTTTGGCCGATTTTACCTATAATTTTCTGGCTGAATATGGCTCGTAAAATTCTTTTCATTATTATTCTTAAGAGACCACATAAAGTACAAGATAGCCACATTTGATTTCTTTACAAAAACTTTTGTCCAAGATATTACAGCTTAAAGTCGCCAAAAATTCATGCTGGCTCTGCGCAAGTCATAATAAGTGCAGAAGTATTCAGCACAGGGCGGGTTGGGCAGCGCAGGCCGCTCTGGTCCCGGTGGTGGCTCCAAGGGACAGGCACACAGTGCAGGTAGCTGGATTATGCCACAGGCTGTGGCACCTCAGTGTGCCAACCAGATGATGTGCCTCCAGCAGTCAGAGGGTTAATGATGCTAAAGATAAGCATGACTCATTGAGAAGAGTCATCACCTTTCTCTTGATTTTATTTGTAGGGTTTACATATCTCTGTTTGTTTGCAACATCATTCAAAACATCAAAAATCTTCTTATTGTAATCAACACAGGGTATTAGAATGATAGTGTTGCCCTTGTTGACTGCTAGAACTATAATTTTCTTGTCCTCTTTAGGCCAGTAGGTCCCTCTCGGAGATATTGGACCTTAGCATTGGTGCCTTAGTGAGTGCTCTACAGGTTTCATGGCCAACCTCTTCTGCTGCTTCTGGTGGGAACGAAGCTACAACATGTTCTATGGAGCTGATGTAATCTGCTACTGGTGGCCCTGTTTTATGGTGAACTTCTTATGCTCTTTCCAGTGGGAGAGAAACTACAACATGCTCCATGGAGCTAATGTAATATGCTATTGGTAACTCTCCAGCTGGAAGCAGCAGAAGAGGTTTACCACAAAACCACTTATCAAGGCACTAATGCCAAGAGCCAACATTTCCAAGGGGAACGAATAGCACAGAGAAATTTGTGGGAGGACAAGGAAACTGTAATGCTACCAGCCACCAAGGGCAATGCCCTTTTGTGGACTTCAATATGAGGAGTTTTGATCTTTTGAATGACATTGCATACAAACAGATAGTTGTCAACCCTATGAATTAAATTAAAATTAAAAGGAAGATGACAACTCTATTCAGTGAGTCAGGCTCAGCATATAACATCAGTGGCTTGCTCATGGTTTTTTTTTAGGCTAGGCAGTAGTGCAAGGTGTCCTGATGAACACTCACCAGTCGACGTGCAGGCAGGGAAATCAGGACGCGCTCAGTGTAAAGACACTTCAGCTATCAAGATATTAGCAGTAAATTTTCAGAGTGTTCGGAATAAAGTTCCTGAATTTACTGCCCTCCAGGAAGCGTGTGGCGTGCAAATTATTCTTGGGACTGAGACCTGGCTGAACCCTGAGATAGGAAGTTCTGAAACATTTAGTGAGGGTTGGAACGTGTATCGGAAAGACAGATTAGACTCCGTAGGAGGTGATGTCTTCATTGCAGTTGACAAAAATCTTGTGTCTACTGACGTCGAAGTAGAGTGTGATTGTGAAGTTATCTGGACACGTTTAGCAGGGCTATGAGAAATAAAGTTAATTGTTGGGTGTTATTACTGGCCACCAGGTTCCACCATGACCGTTCTAGAATCATTCAAAGGGAGTCGACCCTCTGTATCGCAGAAGTACCCAGATCATGCTATATTAGTCGGAGGTGACTTCAACCTACCTAGTATAGACTGGGATGTCTATGGATTCATCACAGGTGGTACAGACAAGCCGTCGTGTGAATTACTTTTGAACACATTATCCGAAAACTGTCTTGAGCAGCTGAATCGACAGCCAACACGTAATGGAAATATTTTAGATCTGTTAGCCACGAACAGACCAGATCTCATGGACGGTGTCAGTGTTGAGACAGGGATTAGTGATCATGATGTTGTCATTATAACTATGGTTACAAAAGTTAAAAAGTCGGTCAAGAAGGCTAGGAGAGTATTGTTACTAGAAAGAGCAGATAAGCAGTTGTTAGCATCCCACTTAGTAAATGAATCGACTTCATTTACTTCCGGTACGATGGACGTGGAAGAATTATGGGCAAATTTTAAACACATTGTAAATTACGCATTGGACAAGTATGTGCTGAAAAAGTGGGTTACGGACGGAAAAGACCCACCATGGTTTAACAGAGCAATTCGGAGAATACTTAGGAAGCAAAGACAGTTGCACTCGCGGTACAAGAAAGATCTGGAGAATGAGGACAGGCAAAAGTTAGCAGAGATTCGTGCTGCTGTAAAAAGAGCGATGCCTGAAGCATACAACCACTACCACCGTCATACCTTAGCAAAAGATCTTGCTGAAAACCTAAGAAAGTTCTGGTCTTACATAAAATTGGTAAGTGGATCGAAGGCTTCCATCCAGTCACTCACTGATCAGTCTGGCCTGGCAATGGAAGACAGCAAAACGAAAGCTGAAATTTTAAATTTAGCATTTGAGGAATCTTTCACGCAAGAGGATCGTATAAACATATTGCCGTTTGGGTCTCGTACAGATTCCCATATGGAGGACATAGTGATAGACATCCCTGGGGTTGTGAAGCAGCTGAATGGGTTGAAAATAAATAAATCACCAGGTCCTGATGGGATTCCAATAAGGTTTTACAGAGAGTACTCTACTGCATTGGCTCCTTACTTAGCTTGCATTTATCACGAATCTCTTGCCCAACATAAAGTCCCCAGTGACTGGAAAAAAGCGCAGGTGACGCCTGTATATAAGAAGGGTAGAAGGACGGATCCTCAAAATTACAGACCAATATTCTTAACATCGGTTTGTTGCAAGATTCTCGAACATATTCTCAGTTCGAATATAATGAATTTCCTTGAGACAGAGAAGTTGCTGTCCATGCATCAGCACGGCTTTAGAAAGCATTGCTCCCGCAAAACGCAACTCGCCCTTTTTTCACATGATATCTTGCAAACCATGGATGGATGCCATATTCCTTGACTTCCAGAAGGCATTTGACTCGGTGCCCCACTACAGACTCCTAACTAAGGTACGAGCATATGGGGTTGGTTCCCAAATATGTGAGTGGCTCGAAGACTTCTTAAGTAATAGAACCCAGTACGTTGTCCTCGATGGTGAATGTTCATCAGAGTGGAGGGTATCATCTGGAGTGCCCCAAGAAAGTGTGGTAGCTCCGCGGTTGTTTTCTACCTACATAAATGATCTTTTGGATAGGATGGATAGCAATGTGCGGCTGTTTGCTGATGAAGCTATGGTGTACGGGAAGGTGTCATTGTTGAGTGACTGTAGGAGGATACAAGATGACTTGGACAGGATTTATGATTGGTGTAAAGAATGGCAGCTAACTCTAAATATATATAAATGTAAATTAATGCAGATGAATAGGAAAAAGAATCCCGTAATGTTTGAATACTCCATTAGTAGTGTAGCACTTGACACAGTCACGTCGATTAAATATTTGGGCGTAACATTGCAGAGCGATATGAAGTGGGACAAGCATGTAATGGCAGTTGTGGGGAAGGCGGATAGTCGTCTTCGGTTCATTGGTAGAATTTTGGGAAGATGTGGTTCATCTGTAAAGGAGACCGCTTATAAAACACTAATACAACCTATTCTTGAGTACTGCTCGAGCGTTTGGGACCCCTATCAGGTCAGATTGAGGGAGGACATAGAAGCAATTCAGAGGCGGGCTGCTAGATTTGTTACTGGTAGGTTTGATCATCACACGAGTGTTACGGAAATGCTTCGGGAACTCGGGTGGGAGTCTCTAGAGGAAAGGAGGCGTTCTTTTCGTGAATCGTTACTGAGGAAATTTAGAGAACCAGCATTTGAGGCTGACTGCAGTACAATTTTACTGCCGCCAACTTATATTTCACGGAAAGACCACAAAGATAAGATAAGAGAGATTAGGGCTCGTACAGAGGCATATAGGCAGTCATTTTTCCCTCGTTCTGTTTGGGAGTGGAACAGGGAGAGAAGATGCTAGTAGTGGTAGAGGTACCCTCCGCCACACACCGTATGATAAATTGCAGAGTATGTATGTAGATGTAGGTGTAAAGTTCTTAAAACATGAGTAGCAGACCCACCAAGACTATATGGCCTTCCGAAAGTACACAAGAAAGGAATTTCTCTAAGGCCCATAGTAATACTGGCTCACCTATGTACCAGCTGGACAGATACTTGAAATGCATTCTCAGCGAATATGTGGGAAAGTGCAAACACCACAATCATAACTCCAATGACTACACATCACCTCAATAAAGTTGTTGCTCAGGATATAGATATTATGGTCAGTTTTGATAGAGTCTCCCTCCTCATGATAGTTCGACTATCTGATTCTTTGCAGCTAGTGGTGGAAGAGTTTGACGACTGTTTTGTACAAGCTTTTAAGGCACATTTTGACACATACTTATTTCCCATTCAGTGGAAAAATATTATGAACAAATCAAGAACATGCCCATGGGTAGTCCATTATTGCCTATTATGATAAACCTATACATGGAACACTTTGAAGAAAATGCATGAGAATCTGCAATGTTGAAAGTAACGTCTTTCCGTTGGTACCTGGATGACATGGTTTTGGTGGGGCCACTTGGAGCAGAGAAACTTCAAGATTTCCTGAAACATTTAAACTCAATCTACTGTAATGTAAAATTCACAATGGAGTCTGAAAAAGAGGCCCAACTACCTTTTCTCGACATGTTGTTTAAGAGAAGAGGGGATCGATCTTTGGGTCACAGTGCGTATAGAAAATGTATGCACACTGACCTCTGTCTCCATGCATCGAGCCACCACTGTCCATCACAATGAAATTTGGTACTAAAAACAACAGTCCATCTAGATCAAATATTAACAGACAAAGAGAGCCTCACCAAAGAGTTACAACACCTAAGAATAGTGTTCTGAAGGAATGGGTAGTCAGATCATCACATTCAACTGGTGATGTAGTCGAAATGAAGAACACTTGAGAAAGAGGTTGAGACTGAGACCGATGAAGAAAAGCCAGCAGTCGCTTATTTACCATATACTGTCCCAGTATCAAAAAACATCCATAGACTCCTAAGGAAACATGGCACCCATTGTGTTTCACTCACTTAGCTAAAAACAGTATTCTTTATAATGTCAAAGATGCCCTACGTCTCCAAAAGCTGGGTGTGTACTGCATTCCACAGATGTGGCATGTGTTACATGGGGCACACTGTGAGAACAGGTGAGTAGAAATACCAGGAACATCAGTGACACTCCCAGCTAAAGCAACCAAGCAAATAAACTGTCAGTGAGCACTACCTCAAATATTATCATGATATGGAATACAGTCAGGTCAGTATGGTAGTGGAAACGGCAAGTTTGTGGGACAGTGTAATCAAAAAGTGTATTGAAATAAAGATATCAGAAAACCTAATAAACAAGGACAGAGGCTTCAATTTTAAAAAAAGCTTGGGTCCAACACTCAATTTATTAAAATCTTGCCAGAAATCACAATAGAGTTGGGAAACACTAAGAGAATTTGTGTTTCGCAAAATATCAGTGCAAGCTACAAAAAACAAAAGAGTATCAAAGAGTGTAGTGGGCATCACAGATCAATAAGTATCAGCACGAGACTGGCAATAGTTCACAGTCTAGTTGAAATCCAGACAGTGAGTACACATAACAGCAAAACTCACAGAACCTGAAGAAGATGTCTGGGTCGTCAACGAAATATTGTGCAGAAAATGGAAGCAACAACTTGGTAGAACACCTGGAAACACCATATTAGTGACTATATTAAATACTTCTTCTTTTATTGAATGTGGTAAGGAAAGTTCTGGCTTAATGTAAAGAATTTAGGAGTAAAGGAGCAACTTACTGAATAGTAAAAGCGCTGATCTTCAACAGGCACCATAAATGTACGACTTTGTTAGCTTTCAGATGAATCCTGTAACAAGCTGTAGAACTAAACACACACACACGTATCTCTGTGTGTGTGGTTTGGGGCAGGGGGTAGGGGTGGGGTGGGGGTGGGGGGGGGGCCACACACACAAACACACACACACACACACACACACACACACACACACACAGAGAGAGAGAGAGAGAGAGAGAGAGAGAGAGAGAGTGAAAAGTAATAACACTGATTTCTTAACTACCAAAGTTTTTATTTTTTTAAAACAAAAATATCTCCCCTCCACAGTAGTTGCCTTTGGCAGCTAAACACTGGTGGAGCCATTGTTCCAAGTCTTGGTATGTGCACTGAAAGGCTTCGATTGGTAGGACATTCATCATGCTGGTGATATTCTTTTGAATGTTCTCCAGAGTCCTAAAATGATGTCCCAAAATAATGTCCTCTCACTAGAGCATGCATACATTTGATGATTTTTGTCAGTTTTTGAAGTTGGAGATCTCCCTGAGCAAGGTTCATCTTCAAGATGTTCTCGGACTTCCAAAAATGATTCGTGCTAGCAAAAATCTTGTGCCCCTGATAGGTATGTTCCACATAGGCCTGATTAAATTTTTCAAAGATTGCAGTTGGCGGATTTTCCAAGTTTAACACAAAACTTGATGGCATAACATTGCTCTAAATTCTGCTGTTCCATTTTTATAACATAAGGCACTCTTGAAAATCATGTGATGGCTGTGGTGGAGCTTAAACTTAGACTGAGCACTGGAAGGGAAGAACACACCAGACTATGCAAGTAAGACAACACAGTCATGCCACTCTGCTAGCAGTGTTGTCAGTCTCATACTTTTTTCACATGCTTCATGTGTGTGTGCACTCTAGCTCGTTAAAGGATTCATCTAAAAGCTAGCAATGTTTTTTTTTTTTTTTTTAAATGCTTTGTTCCATAGCTTTTATGCAGGCATTGTCAATATAGGTTTGACTCCTTTCAATCATATGTGTCCAGCTGTTGCTGAATCTTTTTGCATCAGGCAGCTTGATGAGTCTCTGGCTATGTTTGTTTCTGTCCTTTGTGTATGATAAAATATTTACATATAATTCATGTCACTACCTATATACCAGCTTCTAATTGATGATGCTGAGAACATTAAATTCATGGCTTCTGTTGTTCTTTTGGAATGCCATAGATCTTAGAGAAATAAGTACATCTTTTCACAAAATAAAAGTACTACTGTATTGTGCACTACTTCATGTAAATTTTGTCCCAAAAGATGATTTTGTGTTTTTAAGAAATAGTGATACTGGTTGTTTTGAAATAGGCACAAGGCTTTGCATGTTTCTGCATACATTGCTTCCCTTACAAGCAGTTTTCATAGACCAGTTTTTCAGATCGTACATTTTCTTGTATAAATTAACTGAATTTTTATGTGTTTCAGACAATCTGATCGTTACTATGGGGGTGATATCATGCTACGAGATGAAATGGGAGACACTCATGAAGGAATTGACAACCACAGTGCTACAAATGTGTACGAGTATCGAGATACACCACCACCTAAACAAAAACAAAAACAGCAGCTCAATCACTATGAACAGAGGAGGAGTGCTAGTACTCCCTCATTAAGGACTGGAAGTGCAATATCATTGAAAGACTCTAGCAGTTTTACAACTAGCAGTCCAACAGGTGAACCACGAAAAGTTCCAGAACAAAGAAATACACCTGTTGTTCCAAGGAAGCCGAAAACTCTTTTGGGAGAAGATGGTGTGCCACAAACACAAGTTTAAAATGGCAGTGCTACTGAATTATATACGTATGATCTCATAAGAGTTAAAGCCAATAATCATTAGATGATTAGAAACAAAGCAAAAATATAGTACAAATGGCATCTGATGTTTCTACTGTTAAACTTCACTTTATTCTTTAGTGATGTGTGAAGTATGAGATATACATCATATAGGTTTAGTGAAAAGAAACAGTCCTTACATGTCATCTGCACAAGTGAAAACTTTTATTCTTTTAGAGTGCCATACAGCTTTTTGTCAGCTATGATGTATTTTGTGCATACTATTAGTTACTCAAGCTTTCAACAAGAGGCTTTACATACATGAAGAGTTGGAGTGATTCCTATGAACATAAAGACTGGTTTTGAAATATTTTTAAGCCTCAAATTCTGAACAGTTGGAGTACTCCTGCTAGTTCATATTGCAACAGCATTCCAATGTATTGTTGTTCAGCATATTTTAACTACCAGAAAACCTGAGCAATGTCAAAGAAATTTCATTCAACTACTACATACAATTTTTGTGATGCATCCATAGATTCTATACAGACATAGTAACATCATATTTTTACTTAAATTTACGACCCATTTTCATATTCAATTTTAAGGATATTCACTCAGGTTCTGTGAAGAATTTGCCCTATACAATATCACTATTTATAATCCTTTTCGTAATGTGTCTCATCAGAAATATTTCCTTATTTTTTGTTTTGATCCATTCGGCCCTTAAAATAAATAGACTCTCAGATTTATGTTGGAAGTAGTTGGACTGCTAGTTACCTAACTGTCGTAAATTTCTAGAGTATTCAGTTTTTACTTTAATTTCACAACAGATCACATGCCAGACCCTCTTGGACTGTATTCTATTTCTTAAAATGTGAGATAAAGTTGCGCAAGTAGCATTCGCTGGCATAATTTGATAATATTTGTCTCTTGATACAGTTAGACACTCAGATTTATGTTGGAAAAATTTGGACTGCCAGCTAGGGAATAGTGATAAATTTTTTGAAAAATCAGTTTCTTTTACATTCAACTTCACTAAATAATACATTCAGCACCATCTCAACTTATTTCACATTTCATAAAATGTGAGACAGAATTTTGCAAATAGTGCACTGTCATAATTTGGTAAACTATTGAATATTGCACTTTATCAGTATGCAAGGATAAGATGTATGGAAAAAAGTTAATCACAGTTTGCCTATTCGTGACAGAAAGCTCTATTGGCCAATGTTAACTTGAGATGATTACCTCAAATGATGGGAATTTAAAAAATAAAAAAAATAAAAATAACTGGTGAATTGAAAACTAAACCAAAATATTTGAAAAAGGAGACTGTAATACAAGAAATAAGAGCAGATGAAAAAATTAAAAGATGAAATACTTTTAAAAAATATGTAATCATTTAATGTAACTTTACATAAACACTCAGAGCTGTTGATCTGTTTCTCAGTATGTACTCATAATAAAAAGAAATTCCTTAGCAAGCCAATTTCAACAAGTATTCCAGTGTCCATAACAAACTGTCACTTTAAATCACACTGAAATTGCTTTATTAGTTGAACCTCAAATAGATTTTAATTTTATGAAATTGGAGATGAAATAATGAATAGTCACAGATCATCAGTCATAATCACATGTGTTTCAACAATATAAGGAAAAGGGTAGACTGCTACTCAGTGTAAAGATGATATACAGTGAGTGTCATCTTTATGGTGTGTGTGTCATCTTTATGGTGAGTAATCATCTTTACAGTGATGAGTAGCAATCTATCCTTTTCCTTATTTTGTTGATATTCTAACTTGAAATTTCCATTGTTTCACATGTACTTCAAGTGCAGATAATTGTATCATCACCATATATTTGCATTTAATCAACATGCATGCTTCTATGATTATTAAAGGCCAACTTTGTAATATACATTTGCAAATGAATTAGATAATCAAAGGTTCTCTGCTTCATACATTAACTAAAGACATTTTTTTAATAATGGAATAAGTTGCTTACAGTTCAGTTAGTCTAGTCAGAATGTTGTTGATGCACTGAAACATGATATTTATAATCATAAAAGCAAAAGAAAAAGCTGTCATCTAAGAGAGGCTATCATAATTTTCTCTTAGAAAGATAAAGAATGGATCAGGGAAGCGATGCAACTATTTTTTTTAAAAAAGAAAAGAATGGAGATATTTTTGCTTTCAAAAAGAGCACATGCAAGGGAATATTAACATAACATTTTAAGAAGCTGTGAAAATGTAAAATACTGAGACAAAATGGCATTGATGTGTGGAAGACAATTGTCAGCTTCTCAGCAAAAAATAATGATTACATCAAGAAAGACGAGCTCTGTAGGTTGGGCAGTTTGTGTTATCTTTTCCCAGAAAGTATTTATATGCAACGGATAAGTACTGTACTGTAACAGAAATATAAATATTGTACATATTGGAAGATTGTTATTTAGCACTAAACAGCATCCAAAAGATAGAATGGTATTTGCATAATCTTCAGAATACCTATTCTGAGGACTTAAGAGCTAAATACAAGGTGAAAATGGGTAGAAAGTTGGCAGAAATTCAAATAGAAGAAGTGATTGATACAGAGGTTGTAGAATCTGCAGCTCCTTAAGCTATCTGGATGTAATAGAGCTATAAAATGTTCTTATTTAAGTTTTTTAACTGGTTCCGTCTGGACTTAGTGGAATTTCCATCCATCTCAGCAGAACTGACACTAGTGTTATAATGTGTTTTCTCCTTCAAAACACTGTGTATCGCTCATATAAGTTGTCAGAATGAGTTTGGTGAATGTGCCTTTTTCAAAAAAAAAAAAAAAAAAAAAAAAAAAAAGGCTCAGAATTTGATTTGAAAGTATCTATCAGTAAAACTTCAAAAGATACATTTTTGCATCTCCAATTATGTATACTGCTTTTGAGAAATTTCATAGGGAGTTCTGGTATACATACGTATACTCTTTGTGTTACCTTTTCAAAATATTTACATGTCTTTGAAGAAACAGATTCAGTGAATATGAAGCAAGTTTTTCAGAATTGAATAAAATTCTTTTTTGCTGATACACTATAACTGACATGGAATCTGTATTTCATAATAGCAAAACACCAGTGATCAGCAGCAAGCAGCTACTTAAACTGGGGGGAGGGGGGGCTGATTTACAATTCTCTTCCTAGTTTTAGTTACAGATACAGAAGAACAAGTGCAAAGCATTGGTTCATGTATAGTAAATATCCAGGATAAGTTTCTAGATAATTTTTAGAGTGACCCACAAATATCAGGCTAAAACCTTGATGATCCTAACTTTTCAGTAATTTAGCACTACTTTTGTGGTATTCATCTGCCTGTTGGAAACACTGCTGCATTGTTGTCATTACTGTGAAGGTAGAAATTACTTGCACAACTGTGGCAAAGCTGAGCATTATCTGTCCCAAAAATTAGTCGCTGACTACTTATTACTTTATTTTAAAAAAAAGGACAATATTTATGTACAAAAGGAACACAACACTTAACTAGGCTCTTTCACTGTGGTTTACATTTTTATCTTATTATCTGAAATGCTAGAACAAGTTTGGTACACAGAGAGGTAAACAGAACATACTTTTAGTAAACTGTGCTTGTCTCAGCAGTAAAAGAAAAGGAGGGGTGTCTTTTTTTTTTTTTTTTTTTATTGATGCTAATGTACTAAATCAATCCCAGTGTATTGCCTACTGCATAAAATTGAACATTACACATGTGAGATAAGAAATCTATTTTTTTACTGTAATAAATTAACTATAATGACAATGTGAACTGATCATGTTAACGTAAAATTTAGAAATTTGACACTTCAACTAGTCCATTTCTAAATAAAACTGAGAACAAATTTTGAGCTGTTTACACTCATTTTCTTGAAGTGTACATAATTATGGAAGAAACATTTGTCCTGCTAGCTATCATGCCTGCAGCATACTGCAGAGGACCCAAATTTTATTTATCTTGCTGATCACTCCATACGCAGTAGTCAAGCAAACTGTGCAATCATGTTTCATAGTCAAACAATGCATGGATATTTTTTGTGCTTATTTATGTTGGTTTCAGTACAGTGTTAATCTGGAATATGTACTTTTAATGACTGATAAAAACCTTCAATTTTGCATAAATTGCTGCTGTAATGAGTGAGTATACTTTTTTAAAAAATTACAAGGGAAACACTTCTTTCTGGAACATTGTATTTATATATAAATATAATTTTATTTAGTATTTATAAATAATAGTGTGCATGTGAATTTGTGTGAATGTGTGTGCACTATTTTGTACATATGTGTGCACTCTGTAATTTTTTCTTTTTGTGCCTGAACATATCTCTTGGTTAGAGGAAGTGCCAAGGATCCGTCCATTCCTTAAAGTCTCTGTTGATTGTTCACCTATGTTATAAAATTTTATAGTTCTTGTTTGTATATACTGATAACTGTTTTTGTACTTCAATAAAATGTTTTGTGTGAAAATATTTTTGTCATGTAATTCTATTTACCACCTACCAACTATAATGTACATAAAAATAGTATCTTTAGTTTTCTTTATATTAAACAGCAATGTTTTATTGCCAATTTTCCATATACAATATCATCAACAAATTGTCCAAACAATTTCACTACTACAGGCAACATATCAGTCTCAAACACAAATAAAAATAAAATGAAAACCCATCTCCCAAAATACATATTGCCTTGGTACGCAGATATAAATAGTCTACAATAAATAATGACACTCAGCATATCCTTGTTCCATAATACTTACCCCTGTAGTTGTTTTGGATGCATCATATTCAATGTGCATATATACATAGAAAGATTTAGTGTAACCCCACAACTAAAAACTAAATTTATTAAATAAATGTCTGCCTGTTCACAAAACTACATCTACATAACTACCCATGATCCTTTAGTAACAACAAATTCATACAACATGATGTTGTTGTTGTTGTTGTTGTGGTCTTCAGTCCAGAGCTCTCTATGCTACTCTTATTCTGTGCAAGCTTCTTCATCTCCCAGTACCTACTGCAACCTACACCCATCTGAATCTGCTTAGTGTATTCATCTCTTGGTCTCCCTCCACGATTTTTACCCTCCACACTGCCCTCCAATGCCTCAGAACATGTCCTACCAACCGAGCCCTTCTAGTCAAGTTGTGCCACAAATTTCTCTTCTCACCAAATCTATTCAGTACCTCCTCATTAGTTATGTGATCTACCCATCTAATCTTCAGCATTCTTTTGTAGCACCACGTTTCAAAAGCTTCTATTCTCTTCTTGTCTAAACTATTTATCGTCCATGTTTCACTTCCATACATGGCTACACTTCATACAAATACTTTCAGAAACGACTTACTTACACTTAAATCTATATTCGATGTTAACAAATTTCTCTTCTTTAGAAACACTTTGCTTGCCATTGCCAGTCTACATTTTATATCCTCCCTACTTCGACCATCATCAGTTATTTTGCTCCCCATATAGCAAAACTCATCTACTACTTTAAGTGTCTCATTTCCTAATCTAATTCCCTCAGCATCACCTGATTTAATTCGACAACATTCCATTATCCTCGTTTTGCTTTTGTTGATGTTCATCTTATATCCTCCTTTCAAGACATTGTCCATTCCGTTCAACTGCTCTTCCAGGTCCTTTGCTGTCTCTGACAGAATTACAATGTCATCGGCAAACCTCAAAGTTTTTATTTCTTCTCCATGGATTTTAACTCCTACTCCAAATTTTTCTTTTGTTTCCTTTACTGCTTATTATTTAATACCCAATAACATGCAGGTGTCAGTATCAACAGTGGTGATCTGATCAGAAAGTAACCTATTAGTATGTGTAGAACACATCACAAGCTATGTCTTAAAATGACCTCTACATCATTAACCATTCACAAATCTTTAAATTTCTTTATTTGATCACACAAAAAGAAGTCACCTGGATTAAAACAAGGAGTGTGTTTGTTACCTCACTAGTTTATCCTTATTGTACAAAATGAAGCAACATCAAATAAATACCAGACTGATTGTGTAGTAAGTCCAAACTAGTGCCTGCTATTTGAAGGGTACTCAAAAGTAAAGAGAACAATCCAAAATAGACATTTCATGTTTCATTGAACATGTCCAAACCCAATGCAATTGTCTCATTGTTTCACACACTGGTGGGGACGTTCTTGTATTTGTCAGAAGTTATGCTGTGCAGTGCTTAGAGAAGTATTTGTTTTCACTCCTTCACTGTTCATTCTGAGAAGCAAGATATAAGGTTCAGATGAGGAGAATACTCTTGTCATTTTATTTTTGGCCAAAAACTGCCTGACATCCAATGTTGACAATAGTAGAGCTATTATGCCAAAGTGTACATCATTTATTAGTAGCAGTAGTACCTTGGGTTACAAATGCATGATGCACCATCTTCCTCCTGTTGCAAAAAAATCACACCTACATTATTTTCACATTTGTTTTCACCCATATTTTTCTTTCTTTTTTTTCATTCCACAGTAAAGAAGCAATGTCCTGCTGTCTTGATTTTTGCTTGGTTTCTTCTGAGTTATCCCACAATGCATCATGTCATAACCTATAATGGTTATTGACAAAAAGTCAGAATTGATTTCGTGATTGTTCTTTCAGTTCCTATAATGCACATAGATAGCTCTCTGTTATTGGAAAGCACATGCAGAATAAATTTTATTACAATACATTTCATATTTAATTCTTTGATCAAAATGTGTCAGTATGAAGTCCAAGATATTACCATGTGTTCGTCCCATTAATTATTTGTTCTGATATGATCATATCATGGAAATTTTCAATGTTTTTGCCTGTTGTGGGATTGAAGGGTATCCCAACCATGGCTAGTCTTTGATAGACATCCAACCGCTTTCCTTTCTGTATGATTGCCAAAAAAGACCAGATGATTTTGCTCCTGATTGCTCAAAAAAAGAAATGTAACATGATGATATGACATTGTTGTTTCATGTCTGAAATTGCAAAACTGGCACAAGCTTGCAACAGCACTTACAAAAACATAAATCCGAAAGTCAGTAAATTCCCATAACACAACATTACTGAAGTATGAGAAGTTCAAAGTAGTGCAACCTGGAGGGAACCTGATAAATGCTTGGAATCAGAAGGACAGAGTTTAGGTGAATTTATGTTGGGGGAAAGGGCAAACAATCAATTCTGTGAATGCATTAGCACGCTCAAAAATCTTAAAGCACCTGTTTCACCAAGTTAATGCACCATAACTCTGATACCTTTTTATGACAATATGAAACTGCACACAGGTGCTGGGACTGTTAGCACACAGGTGCTGGGACTGTTAAACTTGGATGGGAAGTTGTGTTTCATCCCCTATGCAGTCTGGACTTGAAGCCATCAGATTACCTTCTCTTCAGGCCATTAAAGGAAGCTCTCGACTTTGAAGATGCAGAGACTGTGCAAAATTTCAAACTCCACTGATTGAGGAACAGCAGCAATGACTTTTACTGTTCAGGAGTATATGTCCTTGTTCAAAAGTGGGCAATATATATTGAAAATTATGGAGGATTTTCAATATTTGGACAACTACTCGCAGTTGCATGTTGCAGAAATGTTGCTTTACTTTTTTGTGAACTGAAAAGGAACTAAATTAGGAAGCATCAATTTCTGATTAACACTTGTCCTCTGCCATCATCGCAGACAGATGCAGATGCAGATGTAAACATAGAGGGAAATCAGCACATGACCAAATGTAAAAACTTCCTCTGTGCGCCATGAGATCTGTCACAACAGGACACTACATGCTAAAAGTGGAGCATCATTTCATTAATGTTTGTTAAGGTGTTTCCTCTTTCATGATAATAATATCTATCTGCAGATGTAAAATTAGATGCATCAGCTTTCAAAACAATGAATAACAAATTGATGTCAGTTCTAAAGGCTTCCTTGCAGGATAAGAGTCGCTAGAAACTCTTTGAGAAATCCTACTCTCAAGAAATAATTTGATAGTTACTATGACTACAACAGTGTATCCTGGTACAATAAGTAAGGTGTGCAAAAATTTTACATTTGGACTGCTGAAGCAGTGAATCAGGAATTATAATTTTACCAGCAAAAATTTGAATGTACAGTACCATACTGCTTACTTGTATTGTAGCTTCCACTTGTCTACATCCTAGATGTAAATGCTTTATAGGTACTGAGCAGTCTTCCCTTTGTTCTAGACAGTTGTGTAACTTAACTCAGTGTTTAAAATACCACACCTGCAAAGAATGTAAAATATGAAACATAAAAATACTGACACATTAAAAATTTTATACAGCTGAAATGTTTAACTATTTACATATTTCTGCAAACCGAATATTGTACTTTTGTCTTGTGGGTAATATTTGAATGAAGATATAACAAATGGTCTATATTAAAATTTTCCATGCAATGTATAACAAAATAGTACAGCAGGATATGATTTAATTTCTCATCTGATCAGGATAATAGCTTCCTAAAATTTCAAGTGCAAGCTGAATGAAACAGTATATTGTTATTCACTGAATTGAGAGAGGAGTCAGTTTGCTTTGGTGATGATAGAATGTCAGACTGACAACGCTGTCATGTCATTATGGTCTACAGTCAAGAGACTGGTTTGTTACAGTTCTCCATACTAATGCATACTATGCAAGCTTGCAAGCTTCGGTCCTTCTCTACAGTTCACTCCCCCCCCCCCCCCCCCCCTCCCCCCACCTCCCACCTTTCCATGCACACACTTCCCTCCATTACCAAATAAATCCTTGAGCCCTCAGGATGCATCTTATCAATCCTAACAACCAATTATTTCTTTTAGACAAGTTATGACTTCAATTTCTTTTCTCTGCAGTTTTATTCAGTAGCTGTTAATCAATTATCTGATCTACAAATCTAATCTACAGCATTCTTTGGTAGCACCACATTGCAGAAACTTCCATTCTCTTCTTGTCCGAGTTATTTACCACCTACATTTCACATTTCCATACAAGGCTGCACTGCAAGCAAATACTTCCAGAAAGAACTTCCTAATACTTCAATTTATATTGGATGTTAGAACAATATATCTCTTTTTCAGATACACTTTGCTTACTATTTGCCAGTCTACTTTTTATATATTCTCTACTTTGGCCATTGCCAGTTATTTGGTCACCCAAACAGCAAAACTCATCTACTATTTTTAGAGTCTCATTTTCTAATATTGTTCGCCCAACTTTGTTTGTCTAATCACACTACAATGTTTGTTTCAATTTTGCTGATGCCCATCTTATAATGTCTTTGAAGATGTCATCAATTCAAGCCCTTTGCCATCTCTGACATAATTACAATGTCATCAGTAAACCTTCAAGTTTTATTTCTTCTCCTTGAACTTTTATTTGTTTCCAGATTTCTCTTGCTGACTAACATGTCTCACTCCCTTCATAACATCTGTCTCACTTTAATACCTTTCAATCCTTATAGCTGCAGCTCAATTTCTGTACAAGTCGTAGAGAACTTTGTGCTCCGTGTATTTTATCCTTGCTACCTTCAGAATATCAAAGACTGTACTCCAGTTAACACTTAAAAATCTTTATCTAAATTTACAAACACTGTAAAAGTAAGTCTGCCTGTAACAAAAATATAAGGAAAAGGTAGGTTGCTATTCACCCCAAAGATGACACATTGAGTTGCAGACTGGCACAACAAAAGACACTTACACATTAGCTTTTGGCTAAAGCCTTCTTCAGAAAACAAGACACACATGCATGGCTGCCATCTCCAGCAGCTCGGACCAGAATGCATCTGTCACTTAGAACAGAAGCAGCAATCTGAAGGAGGGAGGGGGGGGGGAGGAGGATAGAGGGGTACAAATGAGAGGACAGAAGACCATTGTCTGGTGCAGCATGCATGGACTAGACTGCCAACAGATGCAGTATCAGGAGGCTGTGTGGCAGGCAGGTGGGAGGGGGGGGGGGGGCAGGGAGTGAAAAAGGAGAGGAGCAGGGAAGGGGAAAGACAGGCAGATGCACTGACAGAGGATGGCACACAAAAAAGCAGGAGATGAGTACAGGAAGGAAGTGATATCACAGAGGGGTTGGAAACTTGGGTTGAGGTGTGGGGACAGAGGATTACTGTAGGTTGAGGGCAGGACAATTTCAGGAGTGGAGAATGTGTTGTAAGGGTAACTGCCATCTGTGCAGTACAGGAAAGCTGGTGGTGGAGGGGAGGTTCCAGATGACTTGGGTAGTGGATCAGCCATTGAAATCAAGCATGTTGTCTTCAGCTGCATGCTGCACCACAGGGTGATCTCATTTTATCTTGGCCACAGTTGGGCAGTGGTTGTACATCATGGTCAACAGTTGGTTGACAGCCGTACCAATCCAAAACACTGAGCAATCATTGCGGCAGAAGTGATATATGACAAGGCTGCTTTAACAGGTGGCACAGCCTCTGACGGGGTAGAATAAGCCTGTGGCAGAACTGGGATGGGGAGTGCTACATGGGTGGATTGATCAGGTCTTGGATCCCTGTGGCAAGTGGCCAGGATCAGGAGTGGTGTAGGGATGGAATATGATGTTCTGGAGTTTGGGTGGGTGATGGAACACCACTTTAGGAGGGATGGAAAGGATTCTGGGTAGTATGATGTCCCCCATTTCAGGATATGATGATTGGTTATCAAAGCCTTGATAAAGGACATGAGGCAGTTGTTCCAGTACAGGATGGTACTGAGTGATGAAGGGGGCATTCCTTTGTAGCTGATTTTTCTTTTTTTGGGGGGGGGGGGGGAGTGGGAGGGTGGTTATTATTGAGAGTGTGTGGGGAATGTGGTTGGTTCCTGGGGGGTGGTGGGAGGATTGGTGGTATGAGAGAAAATGGTGTGTGATATCTGTTTGCGAAATAGGTCTAGGGGATAGTGTGTGTCTGTGAAGGCCTTAGTTGAGTCCCTCAGTGTACTGGACAATGGAGTTCTTGTCACTGCAGATACACCATCCCCTGGTGGCCAGGCTGTGTGAGAGGGATTTTTTGGTGTGGAAGGGATGACAGCTGTCGAAATGCAGGTGGTTGCTGGGACAGAGGTGTGGATGGAGCCATCAGAGAGGTGTAGGTCAACGTCCAGGAAGGTGGCACCCTGCATTGAGAAGGACCAAGTGAAGTGGATGGTAGAGAATGTGTTTACATTGTGAAGGAATGAGGATAGGGTCTCTTGGTCCTGAATCCAGATCATGAGGATATTATCAATGATCCTGAACCAGACTAGGGGTTTGGCATTTAGGCAGTTTGACTGGAGTTTGAAGGATGTTGGGAAAAGTAGCATTCAATAGCTGTAAGACCATTGGCATGAGGGATGTTGGTGTACAGGGAAGTGGAATCAACAGTGACAAGTAGGGATCCAGGAGCTGAGGGGTGGGGATGATGAAGAGTCGGTGAAGGAAGTGGTTGTTATCTGTGAGGTGGGAGGCTAGATTATGATCCAGTTGCTTGGAGTTGTTGGTCAGTGAGAGCTGAAATTCTTTCAGAGGGGGCACGATAACCAGCTTATATTGTAGATATTCCAGCCTCGAGTTTCCATTGTTTGTTAACCTTGCTTTATTCAATCTACCCTCTAAGATAGGCCAGAGGGTCAGTACTGTCTCATGTATCCTTACATTTCTCCAGAATTCAAACTGATTTTTCTAAAGGCTGTGTCCTTCCAGTCTTTCTGAAGTTCTTTAAATAATTTGTTTCAGTATTTTCCAACTATGGTTTATTAAAAGGATGGTTTGGAAATACACCTAAGAGCATGTTCCTTCTTTAAGTTTGTTTCATCTGTGTCTCTTTCTATTATTGCTTCCACTCTCTAGCCTTCCCTTCTTTGCTCAGTGCTAGGTCGTCATCTGAGTTGTTGATATTCATACAACTGCTTCACTTTCTTCCAAAGGCTTCTTAACTTTATATATAGGGACTCAATCTTTCCCACAGCCATGCATGCTTCAACAGCTTTGTATTTCAACAGCTGTGCTGGCCAGTGTGACAGCAGGTAGCACCACCAGAGCATCACCTGATGTGTACTATGCCCAGGCAACACTTTCGACAACAGGGTGCCCAGCCAGAGGAGTTTGAGAGGGGTCGCATCATAGGGCTGCAGGAGGCTGAGTGGTCCCATCATCGTATAGTGTGTCATACCAGTTGTATGGGCACCATCACTGCCTGTTATTGGTGTCAATGGATACAGGAAAACATGCTTGCATGACATGGAGGCTCTGGAAATCCAACAAACACCACAAGGAGGGAGAACTGACAGACTGTCTGCCATGTGTGAACAGTTCCAATGGCAATGATAGGAGCCATTCAGTGGGCTGTCTGCCTTCTATGCAACAAACTGCAAGCGGAAGTACCTTTTGCATAATGCAGGGCTCTCCACACAACACCGTTTCAATGCCTGCTGCTCATACCGCTGCAGCATAAAGCCTTGTGTTGGCAATGACAGACGTCCTGCAGACTGGCAGTGGGCCATGTTTAGTAAAGAGTTCCAGTTCTGCCTTGGAGGTGAAGACCATCAGGTCCCTGTCTGGATGCACATTGGACTGTGCCTTGAAGAGTAGTTTGTGGTCTCCCATTACACAATGCCCAACCTGGTGTGGCAGCGTGGGGAGTGATTTCCTATTGTGTCCATTCACTGTTAGTTCCTAATGGGCTCCATGAGAACTGCAGAGTATATAGAGGAGGTCTTGCAACTGACGGCTCTGCCGTTCACGAACGTACACCCCCAAGCCATATTTCAACAGAGCAATGCTCATCCCCATGACACTACCACTTCCTGAACGTGTTTTGCAGCTGTGGATACTCTAGCATGGCCACCTGCATCACCCCATCTTTCCCCGATCAAGAATGTGTGGGTGCCATGGAGTGTCTCATCAGAACTCCACTACCACCCACCAATCTGCAGGAGCTGCACAATAATGTGCAACCAGTATGGGCTGGAGTATCGCAAGTCTACATTGGAGACCTGTACAACTCCCTGCCATAATGTCTCAACATTTGTATTCTCAGCCTTGGGGGCGCAATGCCATACTAATGCATACGTTTTGCGGCCATGTAGTGCAATAAATTTTGGTCTTTCAAAGTTGAAAGTGTAATCATTCCATTTGTGTAGTCCCACCTGCATGCCTGGCAACAATGATCACAATCTGATTTGTCTTCTGGGCAATATTTTCCACATGTACAGCCTTCTTTCATGATTCTTATACCAAGTATTTGCAATGATTAAATTGCGAACTGCACTAAATTCTACCAGGCAGCTTCCTATTTCTTTTCTTTTCCCTGGTTCATGTTCTACTATTTTTCCTTCTCTTCTCTTCCTACTATCAAATTTTTGTACACAAGAAAAAAGTAATCAAAAGAGAAAAAGTGTAGTCAAATTTTATTTTTGTGATTGAGTTGCCACTTTAAAGCTCTTATGTATTCATCAGGGGGAAAAGACCTCGCAAATTATACTTTTGGTAATTTGGATGCTTCAAGTTGCCATTTGCTAACCTATCATTCCAATAGAAGAACAAACAAAGAATGGAAATGTTACTGAGTCATTCTGCCTAAGATTCAATGATGAATCTACAATTCATCTTCATAATTAAGCCATTTTGGTGATTAAATCTGAACCTCTGCAAATGATTCATAATCGAAGGATTACCATATTAGGGAAAAAATAGATTAATTCATGAAACTTTAGCAAGTCAGCTAAAAACCTTCATGCTGAATTTGAGTAACATTCTGTAGAACTCACCAAAGATACCCCTACTGACAAAGTATTAAAACTTGTTTAGATATTTCTGTATCTTCCTTTGGCAGTTTCACAAATCTCCACAAGAAATCTGATCAAAATCTAAGATGGTTGAGTGGCAAAAATTTGTAAAACTAGACTCCTTGAGATGGAATCACCCCATTCACATTAAGTGATTTAAGGAAGTCACAGGTAAATCCATGAGGCACGTTCAGAAAATAAGAGCCAGAGCCAAGTACCGTTTTGGAGCTGGGGGAAAAAACCCACATAAAAACATTTTTTTCTTTTCAAAGTAAAACATATTTTTAAAAGAAAGAGCATTGCTTGAAATAGTTTTCTACGCAGCTGCCACCACAGTTCAGACATTTGTCATAGTAGGGAAACAACTTTTCTATGTCGTCTTCATAGAAAGATCCCACCAGTGAAGACGGCCATTCCTGACCACCATTTTTTGCATCATAAGTGCTGTCAAAACGCCTTCCTCCAAAGGAAGGAGGATAAGTAGTAGTCAGAAGATGCGAGAGTGGGGCTGTACAAATGGCAATTGGATGTGTGAGATCAGGGCTGTACAGTGGGTGATCGAACTGCTCTCAACTGAGTTTTTGAATAAGGTTTTGAGTAACATCAACATGATGGGGACATTGTCATGAAGCAACAGGACAACTTGACAGAGCATTCCATGCCTTTTGTTTTGAATTGCCCTGATCTCACACCTACTGGTTGCCTCTTGTTCTTGAACTTGAGGCATGATTTTGGAGAAAGGCATTTTAACAACAATGAAGATGCAAAGAATGGTGTTCGGCAGAGGCTATCTTCGCTGGCAACATCTTTCTAGGACGAGGTCATATAAAAGTTGTTTTCCCACTACGACAAATGTCTACACAGTAGTAGCGACTATGCAGAAAATAGTTTATAAAATGCTCCTTCTTGTAAAAATAAATTTTGGTTTGATTTTTTTTCTCCAGAATAGAACTTACTTTCTGGAGATGACTTGTAAATCTGAATGGGAATTTGAAATCCTTTAAATGTCTGAATGTGAGTCCAGTGACTTACCGCATTGTCACTAAGTTCGGTTTCATTTTCCAGTGCCACAGTAAATCACCAGCTTATTTTTTGTTAATGTGACAGTGTAAAGCAACCTTCTGCTCAGATAAGACTGACACTAACTAAATACCTTTTTCTAATTCCATAATATTCTAATGTATTTGGCAATACACCAATGTTGGCACAGTCAAAAGCTTTCGTTTATCCCACAGACAGTGACCACATATTTCTTTTTCTTTGTGATAAATTCCACTGTATCATTAAAAAAAGCATACTGTCATGACAAATGATGTGCCATTTGAAAAACTAAAACTGTGAATCTGTTAATTGGTTACACACAGAGAAATAGATACCTATTCTTTTGTACAGTGCCTTCTGACACATACTAACCACCTCTTATTTCGAACGAGGTGGGAAATTCTACGAGTAAATAGATGGGGTTGCCATGGGTTACACTTTACATCTGGATATTGCTAATCTATACCCATACCTGGGGGCAAGAGAGGGCCATACCCCCCCCCCCTCCCCCCCTCTCCCCAACTCACAGGGAAAGGAAAAAACATAATGTAGTCAGGGGGTTTTCTGTTCAAAAAATGATTTAAAAGTTGGTATTCTACAGATTTTAACAGGGTTGGAAACTGAACTTTTGTATGTCTCCTTATGAGTTGTTATCCACCTTCCAAAATATTAAAAGCTCTCCACACCCACAGATCAAGTGCCTCTCCCCCTCCCCAAGGGGGGAAACCAACGTGTTCTACAGATATGTAGATGACATGCTTGTGGTGTGGCCACATGATAGAGAAAATGTACAGGAGTTCCTACATCACCTCAGTCGCATACGTGATAGCATCAGTTCACAGTGGAGGTAGAAGAGAAAGGAAGCCTACCTTTCTTCGACATTTTGATCAAGAGAAACTCGACATCATGTTGGGGTACTTGGTCTATAGAAAGAAGATGAACATGGACCTTTACTTTCATGCTCAGAATTTCCACCATCCAACACAACACAGCTTGGTACTAGCCATGTTAGTACATAGAGCCCAGAGTCCATCTGTGATTCAAAGAGTTTACTGAACGAGTAACAGTGTTTGTGGGAACATTTCCACAAAACAGAAAGATGACGCAAATACAATGTGCCTTACAGACTGATATGGGGAGGGAGGACAAGAAGAAGTAGAAGAAGAAGATGCCAAACTTGTGTCATTCCTGCTGTATGTGGGGCCACTGTCAGCATAGGTCATGAGAATAATGAAGAAGCACCAAATAAAGACTGTTTTCCACCAAATGCAGAAAACTAAGGACATGCTTAGCTTAACTGAAGACTGGCTGGGATTGCAGATGCCAGACATTTATGGTATTGAGTGTGAATGTGGGCTGCAATACTTCAGACTGACACAGTGATGCATCTCACAACACCGTACAGAGCACATCATAAACGTTCAACTGGGGCAGACAGACACGTCCACAGTTTCAGAGCAAGCACTGACAGGAACTTACCTTCGATTCTGAACGAATGAAGAAGATATGCAGTGCCAATAGATTCTGGGACTCAGTTGTCAAGGAGATGGTATAACTATGTCTGCACAACAATCTAATAAACTGGTATTGCGGATTTCAACTCAGCATGGTAAGGGATTCCACAGCTGTGAAAGCATGACAGGAACAGTCCATTCTGAAGGTGACAGAATGGACAGCCACTGTGACTCGAAGCCCACACCAGCATCATGCCACATTCCCCCACCACTGGCCATTCCCCCCCCCCCCTCCTCCAGTACAGCACCCTCTTCTGGGGGGCATGTGATTGGCCCACCTACAGAAATAGTCAGCAGTCCAGCAGTTGTAAGTACATACAACAAGGCATCTTGGCACATTGTCTGAAGATGAGGGGTCAAAACTCATGGAAACACTGCGACAACAACACCACTCAGATGATCACCCAAGGTTAGTTTATCACTGAAATATGCCAAGAAAGCCTGCAACACACCAGTTTCAATGGAACTGCCATGTAGTTATCACCATATTTTTCTCCATTCTTTTGTAGCAATCTGATTATGGAATATGTATCTCTGTATGGTTAATAGTGACTTGAAAAGATGTGTTACACAAGTAACTAGGCACATCTATGATAGAATGCAAAAATCTTTACTGCCCTACCTGATATCTGATAATAACTACACAACTCCATTGCCTACAAAGCACTGCCAACTGT
This sequence comes from Schistocerca americana, assembly GCF_021461395.2. Lineage (NCBI taxonomy): Eukaryota > Metazoa > Arthropoda > Insecta > Orthoptera > Acrididae > Schistocerca > Schistocerca americana. The sequence goes on from NC_060119.1 coordinate 345,640,545, forward strand.
TTAAGCTATTGTCTTGATTATGAAATTAAAGAACAAAATTACAAAAACCAGTGTGAGAATCATATCAAACTTCAAAGCATTTTGATTAATCCTTGATACAGTATTCTGGTAAATATCTGGTACCGAGCACCGCGACTTGAATCTGCGCCAGACAGCATGGAACTCAATGACCACTAGAGATCTCTGCAGCAGTCGCGCCGTAAGCCGTAGCTGTGCGCGCTCCTGGCCCTGAGTCTAACGTGAGGGCACCAGTGGAGCACGTGGTCCAAGCAGCCAATAGTGACATACCCTGTTGTGTATTTAGGCGGCTGCCTCTCACTCAGTGAGTCTGCCTGGTATTCACATTGAGTCGGTTGATGTCTCACTTACAGATATCATGTTTACGTTACGTGTGCTTACTTCCCGTTTACGAGTGGACATTGTTTTGATTTTGTGAGGTTATCTCTTGTGACCCTGTTGCTTAATACTTGGTTGTTGATCTTGGTGTCTTGCTCGGTTGTCTGTCATCGTGCTTGTCCTTCCATTCCCGTTCGTCCATCTTGTTTGTTCGCGGGCCATTCCCATTCAGTCCCGCCGCGTTTTCGTTAGCGGCCACCCCATGACTGTTTCTGTCGTGGTTACAACAAAATAAATGAATGAAAGTCTTGGAAAGTGGCAGATGTTTGCGGATGGTCAGACATATTACCTGACTATTGCAATACCAGGGACGTGAGACCATCATAAAAGTCATAGCAGCATCATAATGCAGCATTAAATAGTTAATTGTGCAGTTACACCAAAAGCATGACATCTTAAATGGACAACATTCCTCTCCAACACACATTAGTTCTCTTTTGTAGGGTAAAATGGAAACTTTTTGAAAAGTACTCGTAGCTGAAAAAATCATTAAAAATAAAAGCAGCTTCATGGCATGCCAAAATGTTGGAATTCTGTTACAAATTCACAAGATAAACATTATTATAACTATTATCTCCTCAAAATGTACTTTTTATTAAAGACAAGAAATGCTCTTCCCTCGTCAAGAAACAATAAAAGCAGATGAAAGACTTCCTGATTTGATCTGTTGATCAGAATGTAATGTGATACCCACTGAAATCAAAAAAGTGCATGTACAATGCTCCCAGTTTAATTATAATTGTGGAACCAACTGAAACAAAGCTGATGTGACAATTTGTGCCACAGAGTGCACAAAATCATACAGTCTATAATTAGTTAACACAGCACAGAATAACTGTTTCAAATCTAGTCACATAAAACAGAAAGTTCAACTCAGGAAATCGCTTAAGTTACCGAAAAGAGAAAGGCTGGCCAGTAGTTCCAGTAAGTACTTATTGGCTTTTCAATCTCTCTTGTGATTTTGACAAATTGTTAAAACTATTGCAGTAAACAAAAGGAAATAAGTAAAATATAAGTAAATGAACTGATTAAATTCATGATTGTAATAATTTACATCTATCTCAACCGTCTCCACAAAGGTACATACAGTCTTAATAAAACTCCATGATGACAAAAGTGAGACCATTGTCTATGAAGAAAGTAATATTAATTTTCAGTCAGATTATTGCAGTGACAGAAAGAATCACCATTTCTAATGGATCCTACTTTTACACATAGACTACACCACAATCAATGGTAAGAGATTTACCATGTAAACACAGAAGATTTGAAATTTAATGGAAACAACAATTGAAATTTAATTTGTTGACAAACAGATATATGATTATGGCTTTGGTGTGGCAGACACTGTTTTTTCAAATGACAAGAAAATTAAATTTATGTTTGAAATGCGCTAAATAATACCTGCAAAGTAATTGAGCACTACGTAACAAACATTCATTAATGAAAACAACATTGAAAGTGTGCACCAGGCTGTTTGCATGTCCTGGGCAAGTGCTTGACCAACTGAGCTGTCCAAGCATGACTTGCAACCCACCCTGACGGCTTTACTACCATCAGTTCTCTTTTTCAACATCCCAAATGTTACAGAAATTCTCCTGCATGTCTTTCACTCTGCAGTGGAGGGTGTGCTAGTTTGAAACTTGCTGGGAGATTAAAACTGTGTGCTGGTCCGGGACTTGAATCTGGGACTTAGGCCTATCACAACTTATTACAGAAAGAAAAATGGCTATGAGTGTACAAAATGAACAATATAAATGAAAAATTCAACACTTTCATTGACACATTAACCCATTTCTTTGAACTTGCATTCCCACTGAAAACATTAACCATACGGGGAAACTCTAGAACAAACAGCTGGATCACAAAGGGAATAAGGGTTTCATGCCAGATGAAAAGACTACTTCATGAAATATGTAACTCCAAAAATTCCTCACCTGTAGTACACACATACTATAAAAAATACTCCAAAATATTAAGGAAAGTAATAAGAGCAGCAAAAATAATGCAAAATGATGAAATTATTTATAATTCAGCTAATAAATCAAAGGCTATGTGGAGTGTTATAAAAAAAGAATGTGGGGAATACAGACAACCTTCCAGAAATATAACACTAGCTCATAAAAATAAAAAAGTAACAAACCCCTTAGAAGTAGCCAACAAATTTAACAACTTTTTCACAGGTGTTGCTGAAAATATGTTACAATCAAACTTTAAGATCACCCAGGCAAATGAATATAAAATAAGTGCATGTAGAGGATCAATGTACATCAGTTCTGTTTCACAAGATCAAGTAGCTAAAGCAACAAAAGGACTAAAAAATTACAAATTGGCAGGTATTGATGGTATACCTGCAACAATGTTAAAGAAGAGCGCATCAAACCTAATTGAAGTACTCACACATTCATGCGACTGCTCACTTCAGGCAGGCACTTTCCCTGATGTGTTGAAAACATCAAAAGTTATTCCTGTATATAAAAAAGGGGATAAAGAGAATGTAAATAACTACAGACCCATCACAATTTCCTCCTGCATCTCTAAAGAACTGGAAAAAGTTATGTATGAGAAACTTATGAAATTTATAAATAAAAAGAGCATCCTATGTAGTGAACAACATGGATTCAGAAATAAGAGGTCAACGACAACTGCTGTCTATGAGTGCATCAATTCCATCCTAAACCTGATGGACAAAAAACAGGAAACAATAGGAGTCTTTATTGACTTGTCAAAAGCTTTTGATATGGTGGACCACAAAATTCTGCTATCAAAGCTAGAAAGATATGGTATTCGAGGTCTGTCCAACAAGTAGATCAGTTCCTTCCTGACAAATCGTATGCAGGCAGTGTGCATCAAGCACACAAATATTGAACTAAAAACTGTATCAAATCACTTATCTGACTATAAACAAATAAAATGTGGTGTACTCATCATATTTGCAGATGACACCACGATTCTACTAAAAGGAGACGACAATGAACAGTTACAGCAGACAGTAAACACGGTCACGAAACACCTTAGCAGCTGGGCACAGAGTAATCAGCTTGTAATAAACAGTAAGAAAACCATTGCTTTAAAATTCCACAATGTTCCTAACAAGGACATGTTTATCCCATCAGTCTCTATCAATGACGAACCAGTTGGTAACAGTACTGAAACCAAATTCTTAGGACTTTGGCTGCAGAGTAACATCAGATGGAATAAGCATATTGAATATCTCAATGCAGAACTGAGCAAAACATGTTACCTTCTTTTTTCATTAAAATCATGCTATAGTGAGAAAACAGTATTGAATGCATATCATGCGTACTTTCATTCTCGTCTTAGATATGGGGTCACCTTCTGGGGAAACTCTAAAACAGGTAATAGCACTTTTAAACTACAAAAAAGGGCCATTAGAATCTTGTTTGGGTGCAAGCCTAGAGACTCTTGTAAACCCCAGTTTAAGAAATCTGGTATTCCTCCATTACCATGTGTATACATTATGGAAACCCTTTTGTTCTTTAAATTAAATGTAATAGGCAAGGACCGGAGACTGCAAAAAAACTGTGATATACATGAGCACTTTACCAGACAAAACAGAAACTTACATAAGGCTCAAATCAGCAGAGCACTGTGCCAAAAATGTACTTTTCACATGGGAGTTAAGCTTTATAACAAACTTCCTGAAAACATAAAAGCTATCACTGAGGTCAATACATTTGGAAAATCTCTAAAGTCATGTTTACAGCATCACTGCTTTTACTCCATTGAAGAATATTTAAATTTATGAAATGTGTTATATAAATACTTATGTGTAAAGTGTATTATTGTAAGCTTAAATACGTATGCCTTGAAATGACTTTCAGCCTGTATATTTATAACTTGACTTGTCCAATGTTTTATGCATAAGCTGCTATGTAGACAACAGGACCAATAAAATACAATCTACAATCACAGGCAAGTGGTCTAGTAACTCAGCTGACCAAGCAAAACTCACATTCTGTAAACATTGGTATCAAAGTAACTGGCTAGTAATTGTCCACATTTTCTCTTTCACTCTATTTATAAAGTGGTTTCACTAATGAGTGCTTCAATTTGTAGGGAAACTGACTACACCTGGAAAACAGAGTGCACAAGTGACTGAGTACGGTACTAAATTATGGTGCATTGTTCTTCATAGAATTTGAAATTTCATCACACCCTTGGGAATATTTACTCTTTAATGTTATAATAATTGATTTAATTTCATCTTTATCTGTTCCCTGACAGGCATCGGATGTAGTTGTCTCAGGACATAAGCTTTCAACAGTTCTGCATATTTATCTATACCAATAAAACTTTTATCTAACATTCTAGTGAGAAGAAGTGATTATTAAATGTTTTGCACAATCTCAAACAAGAGAGGTGTAATATGTTGAGCATTTAGCTCCATTATTCACTGACACTTCCTTCACAATTGACTATATAGTCTTGCTATTGTTCTGAGAGCTTCTATCTGGCTGGTATAACACATTGTCCTAGCCTGTCTAATGACATTTCACAGCACTTTGCAGTATTGTCTGTAGTGAAATTCTGTTGCTGGGCTCTGACTTCACATATTACAACAATGTTCCCATTTCCTCCTTCATTAGTTGCTTTTTATTAATGGATATTTGTCTGCAATTTTTAATGAGAAAGAGCTGTCAAAGAAAGCGATAAAGGTTTAAAGAAATGTATCATGATTGTCACTCAGGTTACCTATATGGTAGACTTCTTGCCGAGTTTGATATTTGAGATTGGCCTTAAATGTCTGCACTGTAAATGGGCTCATATATCTAAGTCTCTTCTTCATTACTTTGGGATATGAGTCTGCCTTGATCCCTTTCAGAATTATTATCTGTTGATCATGATCTGCTGGGACATTACCGATTTTGCTCACTCTGTGCCCATCCACTCAGGGCCGGTTTGAGAACATTTTTCCACAAAAGCAACTTATCACGTGATGCCCCCTCTCCTCCCTTTCTTCCTTGTACACTTTCATCCATGGCAGTTTTCGCTATTAATTGTAATACACACTGTATACAAATCCTGCACTTTGCCATCTCCTCAGCTGGTGCCTCCAAGAGGCCATTATAATTGTGACTCTTCTTCTATTAAAGTCCTACAGTCGTGATGTCTCTGGCACCCCTCTCATCTTGGTGCCTCAAGTAGAGGCTTGTGCCACTTTGGCCTTACACTGCCGCTGCATCCACTAGAGAACAACTGGTGAAGATAATGTCTATGATAATGCAGCTGTTTCCCTGAACTTTAGTTGGAAAGTGTACTGTTTGTGCCTGGCTGTAAGACTGAATTAAGTCCATTAACTTTTTTTCTCTGAACAAACAGTCAGAAAGTTTATATTGAAATCCCCAAACTAAATCAACTTAATGTTTTTCTTAAGCACCATGACTAGCATAGCGTCAAGTCTGGAGATGAAAACCCTGTAGTCAGAACTGGGGGATCTGTAGAGGCCTGTAATGGAAAGTTCTTTTTTTCCATGAAAATTCAAATGCTCTGAAATATTTGGCCTTTATAATGTTTATCTCAGCTCTTTTGTTTGAAATTTTACATTTGGAATCAACAGTCACACCTCCCTTCTACAACAAACTCCTTGCATAGATATCAAATAAGATGTAATCCTCCATAGGAAGATTAGAATTTCTTCACTACATAAATGATGGTCCGAGATCTATTAGCAAATTATACCTACTATATCTTCCCTAATATTTTGATTAATTAAGCTGACTCAACCTTCTGATCCGCATTCCCCATTTATTGAACTAATTTTCAGCATTCCTCAAGCACGGAAACTTCCTACTTGACTTCATCCTAAGAAAAGTTCTTGCCCTTCAACATGTTTCACCAGAATTTTACCTGGAATGAGTCCAGATCCACCTCCTATAATGTCAGTTATAACTTTCCAACCATCACTTCCCAATTCTAATCAGGTGTATGAAGGGCCTATTATATCCCAACCTACGGGTACTCTTACCTGACACCACTGACATGTTTGCCTTATCGGCAGTCATCAGTGCCCTCTCAAGTCTCACTCACCTCATGGCACTGCCAAGATAGTGTGGATTGTAATGCTGGAACAGCTGCAGAAAGTGAACATAAGTGATCCAAGTTTGAGTAGCAATCCTGTCCAACAAGTCACTGCCTATATCATATGCCTAGTACCTTTCAAGATTACTCCCTGCCTCTTCCAGTGTTACTATCTGATCCTCTTTAGTAAAGTCTTTGTCATCTTAATGAGTCTGGCACTTGGTTTAAAACTGCTAGTGACTTGGTATTCCTTCCTAATGTCTCCTGCAACTGCAGCCTGCTGCACTGCGGCCATTATTGCTAACTAGCAGCAACAGAACTCTCTTCTTAATTTTCCTATCTAAGTTAGGCTTCCTAATGATGTTGGGTATCTGTTGCATCTTAGCTGCTCCTGCAACTACTAGAAGATCCTCTACACATGATTCTGACAGCTGGCTAAACCTATTCTCAACATGTAAGGAGATAAAAGTAATTAGGACTCATATAAAGGCATATGTGTGAAGAATGGAACTTAAATAGTGTCAACTATTTATTCACAATCGATATAAAAGAGTTACATGTTTGCACCTGTTATGTCCTTCAAAGTAGTCACCAGTGTTATGTAGAACCTGTTACCAGCGATGTGGAAGGTGTAGTATACCGTTAGTAGAGCCTGTTCTGTTGATGGTGTGAATGGAGCAGTCTACTGCCTGTCAAATCTCTGGAACAGTTCTGAAGCAAATGCCACGAAGTGGTTCCTCCATCTTCGGAATCAAATCAAAGTCACAAGGACTTAAGTCCGGTGAGTATTGTGGACGGTACAGCACTTCCCAGTCCCATCAACAGAACAAAGCAGCTCTGTATGTGCCTGCGCAATGTCGTGCAAAATGATGGGTGGGTTGCACAGAAAGTGTCACTACTCCTGATGCTGCTCATGTTGGCAGTCTAGTCCTTGCACACTCCACCCCAGACAATGTTTGTCTCTCTCCCCAACCATACACCCTACTATCCCCTCTCCTTCCCCGCCCCCTCCAGATTGCTGCGTGCATCCCATGTGATAGTTGCATTCCAGCCAGAGATGCTGGAGTTGGTGGTGCGTGTCTATTACTGACGAAGGCTGTAGCCGAAAGCTTTATGTGAGTATCTTTTAATTGTACCTGCCTGCAACATGATGTATCTTCTTTATAGTAAGCAGCAATCAGTCTTTCCCTACATTGTTGACATTCCTACTTGGAGTTTTCATTGTCTGGTTCTCTCTGAGACATGCACAAACAGTGCTGCAAAACAAAATGCAGCTTTGAAACCATACGTGGTTAGCTATAGGAAGATATACAGGAAACTTAAGTGGCAGCAAAAAATTAGTAAATACCTCAGCTATTAAACAACAACAAAGTAAGAAATGAAATCCGTCTGAAAAGTTGTTATTAAAAATGAGGGAATAAATAAAGTAAGGAGCAGAAAATTCATCACAAAAACTAAAAGATGGGCAAATGATGATGCAATATAATCCACATAATATGTGAAAGTACCAAAGGACTTTGATTTGTCAATCATGATCTACTTTGGAGGAAATTATACTGCTCCACAAAACAAGTGAAGCATCCAGAAGGGGAGGAAACAAAATTAAACTTAATGGTTTGGGAGGGTGTGATGTTATCTGAGTGTTAACAAAAAATCAAGGTAAACTACACAGAACTTGGCCGTATGAGCCCACGTATATAATGTTGCACCTCCTCCAGCCTGGGTTCATGCACTGATTCAGATGGGAAGGATGTCATAAAGCCATTATATCCTCTCCTGAGGCAAGTTGCCCCACAACCGTTGTGTTGTAACTGGTCCTGTGATATCCTGTACATTGGCACTGAGAACGAGTTGACATCCAAGCTTGTGCCACAGATGCTACATGAGGGCCACATCTGGGGATATTGCTGGACTGCAGGAATATCTCAGTGTCATGCAAACAGTCCAAGGAGTCACATTCCGTGTGTGGTCAAGCATTGTATTCTTGAAAAATGGCACCATGATACCATCACACGAGATGCAACACATGAGGATGCAGGATATCTAAGACATATCATTGTGTTATCAGAATTCCTTCAGTCATTACCAGCCACAACTTGAAGTCAATCTCATGGTTCTTCACCTCATGATATCATAAGTGACAGCACAGTGCCTCTCCAAAACATTAGATGAATGGGATCTCCCCCCACGTTGCCAGAATACTCAATGACGATGATCATCTGTGGTAGTGCAGCAACATGATTCATTGCTGAAAACAACACAATGCTACTTATCAGCAGTCCATGTTTCCCAGTAATGGGGCCCCTCCAAAAGCAGCTGCTTGTATTCTGATGTTAATCGCAGCCTAAAGTGGTTGGTAACTCTGTAGTCTGGCTGAATGGAACTGCTTGTGTTCTGGTGTTAACGGCAGCCTACGGTTGTCAATAATTCCCTGATCTGGCTGCTACTAGTCTCTGACCAATGGCATGGGGAGACGCAAAGTGTTGCAGGGAGTTCATTACTTGTTCTTGGTTGGCAGTTGCAGATGGGATGGGGTTATGATGTGTTTGGTGCACAATGTGGCGAACCTCCCTTGCAATGGTCATATGTGGTCAACCGAAACCTTGATGATGAGTATGCCTGTCCTCAAGTTCCCTTGCAGCCAAACATCAAGCCAGTGTCACAACCGAATGTCACACAACTCTGGTTATTACACAATTCAACCAGCTGGGCAAATGAAGACCACAAAGAGCCCCTTTCAAGCACTGTTGGGTGCTGATAATACTGTTCATGTAAGTAGTGGCATTTCTGTGTCCTTTACACCGATCACTCGACATCTGATTCTGTTGATGCCCTTATAGACCCTACCACATCTAGTAACACTAAACACTAACAATATTGATGCACTCTGGTAGCCATTCTACTTGTCTGAGAATTGCAAGCCTACACATTTACATACCCACCAATGGTGTGTACACATACAATGTTACATTTGACATCCAGTCATGTCTTCTGGGTCCTTTACTTTTTTGTCAGGCAGTGTACACAAATGCAGTATCTGCTGAGTTGTAAGCAACTGGTTTGAGCCATATCTTTTCAGCAGGCAACAGATACTAGCAGTATGTTATGAAAATAAAAGTTATTTTTCAGGATACAAGAATGTTTGTTAAGGAGAGCCTCACTGATCCATGTTAGGCTGTTCATTATTCTTGATTTCTATAGATGATTTACCATACCATTTGCAGCACCAAAGCCAGCATTAATGTTACTTATTAAAGGATACACTGCATCTGGTTTACAGATTTTCTGGTTTGGTTACATCCTCAGAGACAGCTGGGCATTGGCACTCTGCAGTGTGCAGGTGTGTTTGCCTATAATTCAGTTGTTGCCTCTGCCTTTAAGGTGAAACAGTTATGTCTTGATTGTCATTGTGCCTCATTCACCAGACCACTATGAATGCTTGTTCCTCACCAGAACTGGCGGACTTGCACTTGCTGTACAGTGAAGCTAGAGGCTGTGAATGCTAAGCAGCATGTCTGCATCAATGATTCCCCAATAAATAGCCATATCACACACTGTTCCAAAGGCTACATCAGTGACTGCATGAGTATGGGATATTCTACACAGATTATGAGGGCATAAACACAAGAGGTTTGTGTATGCTGCAATTTGAAGAGGAAATAATGGACAGAGTTGAAGTCAACCCATTTACAGGCACATGAATGATTGCAAGAAATATGGGCAACACCTCCATGTGAAGAGTGCTCCATTGGCACCAGTTAAGTTCATTCCATTTGTAAGAGGTACAGGCTCTTGGACCAGCTGACTTGGAGACCTGTATGCAATTTTCACAGTGATTTATATAGCAATGTATTGTTAATCCTGAGTTTACACCATGTTTGTTGTTTACAGATGAAGCACATTTTACGGGAGATGGCTACGTAAATACCAACATTAGCTACATGTGGGCAGAAGAAAACGACTGTGAAAGTCTGGCCACACATAACCAACAACAGTTTTCAGTAAATATGTGAGCTGGTATTGCTCGCAAACATAATACTAGACTTGTTACTCTTTCAGCTCGTCTAGACAGCCAGATGTGTGTCAACTTTCTAGTAAATGACCTACTCGAGCTGCTACACGATGTTCCAATAAATAGACAAGCGAAAATGTGGTTTTGATGTGATAGTGGACAAACCAAATTTTAACCACCACTGTGTGTGCCAGCACCTCACTGACACATTTATTGTGAACTGGACTGGGAGAGGCGGCCTTGCACCTCGGCCACCTGACAGCATGCCAGTCGATTTCTTCCTGTATGGAGTCACATCAAAACTTATGTGTATACTATCCTTTTAGAGTATTGAGTCATTCTCGTTGAATGCAATCAGGCAGCATGTAATGCAATTGAAACCACTCCTGGCTTATTTAAGAGTGTCCACTTGGGAATGCATGAGGGTTGCAACACTCGTAATCACGTGGAAGGCTGCCACTTTTAGCACTTGCTCTAGCTGGAAGGACTAAATTTATAGTTACATGTTCCACAGCAAAGAAGTGGGAATACATTAGCCGTGACAGACTTTAAGCCACACGGTCTGAGGTGTCTTGGCACAGTTCGCTCGGCTGTCCCCCCCTCGGAGGTACGAATCCTCCCTCGGGCAGTGGTGCGTGTGTTCTCATCAGTGTAAGTTAAAGTTAGATTAAGTAGAGTATAAACCTAGGGACCGATGACCTCAGCAGTTTGGTCCCATAGGAACTTACTTCCAAAAACAGACTTTAAATTTCACTCTCTCTCTAGTGTTCTGAAGTGTCAATTGTTTTAGACGTGCTTTCATTATGTCTTGTCCTGGTAGCCATTGTGGAAAGAGGTGTAGTTGCTCACAGGAGAAGTAAATTGTTGTAGTTAAATTGCACTGTCTTACAGTGTGTAAAATAATACAAGGAGCCTCAGCCTTGTTTAGAAGTTAATCTGTGGCTTTCATTGTGAGGAAATTATACTCATATTCCCAAGAGATTTGTATGAAATTGTCGGGAAATCTACTTCCATAAGACCAGAGCATATGGATCAATTTTAGCGCAAAGTAGGTTTTGGAAAAAGCTAGTCATAAGGGAGGAGAAACTATAAGAACTTGTAAGAATATGCAAACTATCCACATTAAATCCCTGCTGTTGGGATGACGAGATTTCACCTACCAAGCAGGATCTACTAACCATATGTGTTGCATCTGCATGCCACCTATACCAATAAATTGATAAGATTTTCTACTAAAAAACCTTACAAATGAGTGTCTCTATAGAGAAAGATATTTTAGAAGCAAATCAGGAACCTTAATTTTGCTCGGACTACCCCCTTTCATATGGTGCAGATGACTGGATTACAGACAACACACAATGCTTGTACACGCCACACAGTGCCTATATCCTGCCACCTCTCAGGTACACACTAAATAATAAAGAGAGACCTAGTATTGCTCGTAAGCATCAGCAAATATTTTTTCTCTAAAGGAAGTTATTCCCCACGTCATGATCTGAATACGAGAAAATGAATATACAAATTCCAAAGTCTTTAAAGACACATCTGCAAGATGTATGGTTGTCTACTTTACAGAATATTATTTCCGCTCACTTCACAATGGATAAATACTTTATTTACTTCAGACGTATTGCTTCAGGACAAATTCCTTAAGACAATAAGGATTGAAAACAGACTGAACTGACCTTCTTGATTAGTTTCTTTATGCGTTGACTTCATTTTAAGTTGTTATTCGTCTACACCCCAAGGAATCTTTCAAAAGAAATTTTCATTTAACATAGAACCTTTAACATGCAGGCCCTTCTTTGATTGTTTAAAAATCATACATCAATATTTTTATGAATAAGACAAGTTTTCCTCCCAATAAGTTGTATGCTTGTTTAAATATCTTCTGGGCAGTATTCGGAAGGGAGTGGGCCCTTGATTGGTATGCTTGTGCCATCAGTAAACATTGTTTTGAACTGTCCTTTAGTCATTGGAAGATCATGTATGTAGGTTAAGGACAGGAATAAATCCTGTACTGAATCTTGTTGGACCCAACATGTTATTCATTTTATATTTAGTCTTATTCCTATGATAGTCTGTCAATGTAATCCTCTGCTTTCTGTTATGAGAGTAGGACTTCCATTCACGTAAGAGGGCTGCCATTTAATGTCATATTATTGTAGTTTGCTACAAAGAACTTTTCCTGCAGAGTCTTTCACAAAAGCCAAATTGAGAGGCAGTTAACAAAATATGCTTGAAAAATTAGTCAACATTGTATCATAGACCATTTTAACAAATATTATTGAAAATAATGGAAAGAATGAAATCTGAGATTAGAGGTGGTTTGTTTTTGTATCACATTATATGCATTGGTGTTGCTAAAGCATTTTTAATCAATCAGGATAATTTATACCCTGAATCACTATCAAGTCAACACAAGATTTTAAGACCAAATGAATTTTGTAATCTCTTTAGGAACTGTATTTTTGTAACTAGTATCTGTCTGACACGTGTACAATATGTGCTGAACTGAATTTAATGCATCCGAATTTGACTGTTGCATTAGGACTATAATAATCCAGCATGCTAGGGGATCTGTCACTGCTGGATTATTAAATATGCTAGATTATCAAGGCCATTTTTAAAAACCTGGTTTTAAAAAAAGGATAGGACCAAAACTTAAGAGTTTTAATATACAAAAACAAAATAAATATTATTTATTAAAAACAATAGGAGAGGTTACAGCATAAAAAAATTTAAATAGTGTATTACTTTTCTCTAAAATGAAAATTGAATTAAAAGGCAAATACTGTACTGCTCTATCAAATCAGTTTATGGCTCAAACTTTCATACAAGTTCAATATACATAAAAAAATTTCACAAGCCAGTTATGAAATAAAATAAGCACCAGTGATCTAAAACGATCAAGAACAAGCTAATTAACAAAAAAATGTTACTAAGAATATTGGAATCAACATCCTTAGGAATAGTGCGGATATCTGATGCCATTTAGAGCACAGAATATATTGGATTGGTTTAGCTGAGACCCTGGAACATTGCAAAAAGGATTAACTTGTTTCTTGGATTGACCTCTTTTTTGCACAAAAATTATCCTGTATGATTTACAGATTCATAATTTCAGAAGTGTTGTATTGTTGGTTACGCTCAGAGAATTTCACAGAAGTGTTTAAACCTTCTGAAGCCTCAGCTCAAGAGATTTGACTTGTAGGAGATTCTTCTTCCTCACCCTCAGTTTCTGGTGCCTCCTGTGTGTCGAAAACAGCTTGTAATATCACACTGTCAGTCAGCTCTTCTTCAATAGATAAATTTCTGTCCATGTCGATCCATTTGTCTACTACTTCTGCTAAAAATGCAATCAGTTCATTACTGGATGCAGGATTTATCACTTGTACAATATAAGAGCGATCAGTTGTTGACTCATTATTTGTACTGCTTTCCATTTTGGCTCAGTGAAGCAGTTGTTAGTGCCACATCAAATGGTTCAGATGTGTCTTGAAGGCGTACTGCCAACAACAAACTATAAATATGGGAAAATTTATGATGCATGCCAGACTGTCGAATTATCAAGTGGTGGATTAATGCAGTCTTAATGTAGTAGCTGCACTGAAGAAGAAAGTTACATTTGATGGACAATTTCTGCCATAGCTATTTTGTATAAACAAAACAAACATAATTTGTACTGAAATGTTTGATCTAAATGATTTGTGCTTTCTTCTTTTGAGTGTTTTAGTTTTTGTGTACATCGTCTGTCTCTCATTTTTTAAAATAATGTTGGTGGTCGTTTCAATTTGTGTAGAACTCTACCTTCCAAGCATAAGATATATTAATCCCTGGAGTTCTCCTCTGTTTTGGTTTTACCTGGTTTCTTTCAAGATAAACCAACACTCAATATGCTAAAAGGCTATGTACATGCAAGAACAAATTGTTTCATCTACACTAGATGCTTTACAAATCTCTTCCTAACATTCTTCCTATAATTAACCCCCAAACTGCATGGTTAAGCCACTGTTTAGGCTCAAATGATCTGCACCAAGCTGTTGAGCATATTTTATTATTAACATTTGATGATCTTTGTTTACTAAACCACTATCAGTTCTACTTCCAAATCATAAAATGTAGTTGGATCAAAAAAAGTAAGGATGTTGCACCACGTCAATCCTTGTCCGAAACTTTACTATGGGCAATAAAAGAAAGCAAGACTTCAAACAGCCTAGTTGTCCTTGATGATCACTGTATGACATAAAATCAACACTGAAGTCCCCACAAACAATCTTTCATTGATACTTTCTATTCAAGTTTATTGATTCTGTCCAGTAAACTACCAGTGCTATTAGCTTGTGCACACTGTAGTGCACAGCATTCAACTAATTTTTAATTACTGTGAGAGGCCTGGGATTTAATTCCTGATACAAATAATAACACTTCTTTTCCTCTCACTAGTCCTACAGTAGAACGATATTAGACTGCAAACCATCAACATGTATCTATTCTGTTTCAGTGATTTTCTACAGTCTTATACACAACAAATACACTGACATCCACCTGCCCTTTCATCTTCCTGTATGGATATTATGAGTCCATCATTTTTATTAATGAAGTTTCTGATATGTTTATGAAAGATAGTCTTTCTGAAGAATTTAACCTAAACAGACCCAAGGAACACAATGAAAATCACTGTGACAGCATCGATATGCATTAGGCTAGAAGCTTTTGGCAGCTTTCCATGCAATCAGACCCTTTAGTAGAAGCATTCTGGTACAAACTATGTCACATATGATGTGATCAAGTCCAAGACAAAACACGAGTCACAACCTGGGCAAATGGCCCTCTCCCCGAGTGCTTTTACAGGTTCTGCATTAATACAATTCAAGGATCATTTCATCCAGGATGTATCATACCGTTCATAAAGAAACACAATTTCATATTAGTACAAGGAGCATTCTCAGCCAAGATCTTTCTCAAATAATTTAAATCAAAGGTGACGTTACTGAGCTCTGCACTTGGCTTGAAAATACTGTTTATGTTGTCAGCATCTCTCACAGTGTTTTGCACCAGTTTGTCCGTCCACACACCCATGACCACTATCTACCAATACGATCTTCTTGTCTTCTTAACTCTCATCAACATACATCACCATATCTTCAAGAAGTGATGAAGGATTGATCTTGGGAAGTACGACAAACTTTTTTATTTAAGGACAGATTAACTAGGGAATATATAAAGAAAATATCACATTTATATATTCTGCCATAAATTTACAAGGTACATATACTGAACATTTTTACAAAGTCAATACAAATCAATACATCTTATGTAAACCTTACAACATATCTTACACCAAAACTACATTAACCTTCAATGATTTACAGTAAATGATTTGCAGTAACTGTTTGTGTCTTTGTTGTTATAGATCCTCAGTCAGAATGTTACCTTCCATAAGTAACGTACCATTTATTAATTAACAGGTTATTTAATACTCATGTAATTCAACCAAAAAAGTGAAGTATATTGGAAAATACACGTATGATGAAAAAAGAGTGGAACAATGGAAGGTCCAGGATGGAATATGACAAGACGGAAATGATAGATAGCCACTCACAATGTACAGGAAGCATTGAGCTGCAGGCAGGCACAATGAAATAGAATGCTGAAATATTTTCATTCTCAGACATAATCCTTCTTCTGAAGTAGAAAACTAACAGTCACACAAATACAACTCACACTCACACATGGCCACTGCCTCAGGTACCTCAGTGCCCAGAGGCAGTGGCCATGTTTTTGTGAATTGTACTTGTGTGAATGTGTGTGTGTTTTCTACTTCAGAAGAAAAAATTTGTCTGAAAGCATAAATATTTTAGCATTCTGTTCACTGAATATGTCTGCAGCTTGATGCCTCAGGTTTGTGGCAAGCAGCAATGTATCCTTTGTATAATGTTAAAAAAAAGAGTTAAACTACATAAAAAACAAAAATGTAATACTTAAGAAATGTTTTTACACACATCACAGCCCAAAATTACAAGAACAGATGTCCTAAAAACTTATCTTACAAAATATGTCATTTCTCTAAAAGTATACAATGCAACATTTAAAATTTACAAAAAAGTAAAACTTGTATTAACACAGTTTAGACAGAAACACATTTGTGCCCAAGTGCTCACATGATTGTTTTTTGTATGTGTTTATTACCTACAGGATGACGTATTTAAATGGTAATTTACAGTGTACATAATAAATGTTTCTCAACAGAGGTTTGCTAACAGTGTTGAAGTCCAAGGAAAAAAGTGTCAGATATGACTAAGGTTTTGCTCATCTAAGTATCTGTGATGAATATAACAACAGTCGGCAGTTTTTATTATAATCAGGTGTCTCGGTTCACATTACCATTTCACAGTTCAATGTAGAGCAGTTATTCAGTTGTTCATTACAACTCATAAGCAAACAGCTTGCTTCCTAGGCAAAAACTCCGAGCTAAAATACTAAGTAGTATGACAGAAGCTCAGATGAGATAGTTTACCTCTCTCTCTCAACTTATGATCTAAGCAAAAATTAAGAGTACTTCATTCACCATCTATGTGATTAAAGCTCTGTAAAATACATGATCAATGATGATAACTACTCCGCAGAGCAAGATCTTTTTCCAAGTGCTCAACAAATGTTGCACTACTCTCTCCTTAGACCAAATTACACAAAGCACCTATGCAGACAGAAGCAAAAGATTGAAAAGCAAGGTCGTGTGCTCTCCAAAAGCATTTGCCCAAGGTGATGCAGACACTGTCATGTAGCAATCATCTGGAGAAGCTTCCCCAAAACTGAAGTTTAAATCTATCTTTCTAATTTGTTTCTGGTAAATATGACTGCCTCAGCTAAAACTTTCTTCAGTATAGAGTATGAAAGGAAGTGTTTAAAAATAACATTCTGTACCATTTATAGTTCTGATACCATGCCTGAGCAATATCTTAGTATAGTAACTTTGTGCAGTATGTTACCAAAAATCATCATTGCCCTTGGTTACAATTTTAACATATTTACACATGAACTTCCTCATTCTATAATATTTTATAACAATACTACATTTAATACAGCTCACCAATAGGAGCATTCTGAAGCCACAGCTCATGAATAAAGGTGTACAGTTCAGAGCTCACCGACACCTGTTGAAACAAAGAAGTTCAAATTGATATAATGAAGCTAGAGACAAAACAAATAAATAAATGCATAAAAATATAAATTACTTAAAAAGTAATATGCAAACATCAATTCAGTTCTCGTTCCATAATGACAACACTATTTTACGCAACCTACAAAATCACTGGGTCCCAAAGGGATATATATTTATACATCTGGTGTCCAATAGTGTTTTTTATGTCGTCATCCGCATGTTAATCCGCACATAATAATTATTACAGAATTTAAATACAAATATTTGAATGGACCCAAATAGAGACGACGTGTAGGACAGAATATTAGGCAAACAAGAATAAAATCAGAGAGAGACACAATGACAGCAAATCAAATGTTGTACCAATTGACAGCAGTGATATGCAGGTACTTGGCCACAGAATATGACAACATAGGATGACAGCTCTCTTGTCCATATGGCTGTAACAGACATTGGGTTTGTCCACACTGTTGACTCAATGTTGTAGCACAGGAATTAGTGTAGACTGATGGCATCCTATACATAAGACGTTCCTGGCATCACAAATATATACAAGACTTGTCAGAGTGATTACAATGATGTAAACGAAAGTATTATTCCATGAACTACTTGACCAAACACAAAAAAATTATACTCTAGTATTTCCACATCTGTAGTACATGCTGATGAAAATTTCAATCTTACGCAGCTTATTTTCACTACACAAAAAATTCCTACAGATAAAGTATGGTGTGAGTACATGATAGATGCTGCGTGTATCTATTGTTAATGGAACTTTTAAGGTGAAGATCGCAACACAGCATGCCCAGTGGACATGAATGGGCAGCTTATGACCATCTGTTGGACTTTAAATTATTGGCATAGTGTAATGACTACAGAATAAGTGGTGACAAGATGGACTCAGGATAACAGTGTGGCAGGAAGATTAAGCATGGGTCCTTCCTTAAAGACATCATGAAAAGGTTACTGGATTGTTTGATTAGGTCTGACAAATAGATGAATGACAACAGCTGAAATCTTGGCAGAGGCTAGTGCCAAAATGCCACCATTAACAGAGATGCCAATTTTTAAGAAAGTGAACGAATAATGAGTCAGATAGTGCAGGCGGGAGGGGAAGAGTGGCAGGATATTTTAATGTGTCACTAAATCAAACATTACTGTAAAACCAACACACAACTGAAACAAATGGAGTATATTCAATGACTGATATACAAGAAGACCCCACTTTTCTTTCCTTTTTTTAAATAACTGCTAGAGTTTGATGTAGTCTCAGACCTGCACTACATTTCTGAAGGAGACGTTAAAGGACCATTTTTTTAAATGGAACAGTGAGTTTTGAAATCTCATTCCAAATTCTGTCAGCTCTCTCATTCTTTTCAATAGAGAATGCTTCAGATTGGTTAACAACTGCACTCTGTTTCCAAAGATTCTATTTCTCCTGATGATAGAACATCCTGAATAAACTTTTCTTTAACTGGTTATTTGCTAACAATGTACTTTTACGTATTTGTATGGAGCAATCTGACATTGGAATAAAAATTTTTCAGTGTAGTTTTGTCTAGAGAAACTTACTTACTGTAAGCCCTCATATTTGCCCCCAATGACCAACTCAGTCGCTTTTCTGTGCCTTAACAGACCAAATATCACATGAGGCAAATTACTATCACAATCTGGAACTGACGAATCTCTCTCAAAGTAAACAATAAAATCATTGCAAACATTATTTAATTATGAAGGAAGCTTATTCATAAGTGGTTTCTCTTGATGGAGGAATACATTTAAGAAGTTGAGAACTGGAAGAACAGAGCTGAGAAACAAAAGATAAAGCTTAGTAGATGGACTTTCAAACTGTGCCTTAACCTACAAAAACTGTGATTTAACCTACAGACATTTTGAATTCAGAATATGATTTACAGAAGAACACTTTCAAAGGGTCCACTGTTCTAAGACCCTCAATATGCACCATAGCAGAGACAATCACCTAGTAGAAACTTATTTCAATATTTTGCGTGGCTTTTCACCAAAGACTCACTGGCATATCTTCAAATAATTTTGCCTCTCTGAACTCTTTAGCAAGTAATAACAAATGTCAGTTAAAAATTGATCAATATTAATGTTTACAAGACCATTAAAGCCCTTTAGAGAGCTAAGTGCACACGATGAGAAGCACAGCCTTGCTGGTGAGCATTAATATTTTCTTTACAAATAAAGGAACTTACACCTTTGGAAACACTAGCCATAGTACTCTCATTATCACATGTGAAACCTAAACAGTTATCCCAATGACTCTCCCTCTTCTTCAGTTCATTATCCAAAACAGTTAATTTTCTTTTGCCTGTATTGTCATTGGTTTCTCAGACTAAGAGAATTATAGTTGAAATCTGCATAGTTTTGGTGTCAAAAAGCAACAGAACTACTCGGTGGAGCTTTTTGCCATTCACATCATTACTGCCATCTGTTGCCAGGGCAAAGTGCTAGGACTTCATTAACTTCATTACCCTTCCCTCAGTAGTAGAAGCCACACTTTTAACTAGTGCTCCTGTTATTGTTCTCACACAACCGTACTTGAAGGCTATTTTTGAATCAAGAGCCATTTTCTTGAACAAACATCTTACATGGTCACTGCATACTAAAGGAAAGTTGTGCTCAACAAGAATGCTGTAAATAATAACTCTGCATTTGTTTTCAAATTTTCATTTTCCAAGGATTGCGTAAAAATTGTTAAATTCTTGTTTGTGTCCTCAACTTTGTTGTATCTGAATGAATTTTGCTAGCAACGTATTTGCGGCAGTAGTCTCTTCAAACAACTACAAAACACATGTGAGTCACTTTAGAGCAGTGCAGTAAACAGGGCCATGCTTTGGAGTATTCCTCCCTAATTTTTGAACAATTCTTGGTTTCTTAGCAGTGTCACTAGTCCCAGTACCATCACCACACACATTTTTGCTGCACCAGAAATCACTTCATTGTATATTTCAAAATCTTTCAAACATATTTCCTCGATACATGCTTAGTATGCAGTAGAAGAGCTTTCTACGTTAATCTGTTTACGACAAATGCAATAAAAGCTTGCTAGTATGTCACACACACACACGCACACACACACACACACACACACACACACACACACATTATTCACTGAACAGAGCTCGACCCCAGTGTGTCATCACAACAAAACAAAGACACCTGCGCTGGAACTCGCCAGAAAGAGTCACTGTGTGAATAGCATAGAGAACAACTGCACAACATATACTACTTCATACCTGGTTATACATTATGATGAGTGAAATCGTACACCATACGTGGTATTTGGTTTAATCAAAAGGGCAAGTACCATTTAACAAAAACATAAAAAGAAATATTGTTGAGAATTCAAACTGTAAAGAATAATTCTCTCTTGTGCATCCTTTTGAGTACTTTATACACTTAAACTTGTAAATCAATACAAAACTGAAACATCATAATTTTTGCCATGCCACTCATACAGTAATAATTACTGAAGGAAATTCATAATTAATATGACCAATTCATAATAGTTGGATCTCTGCCATAAACTGTCAGGAATTGATTATTGGAAGCTGGGTTAAGATCTGGAGTTGGCATGCTTCATTTACCACTGACACAATACCACAAACAACAGACACTTGCATGTGGTAGAACCACACTCAACTAGGGCACTGAGTAGCACTCTGTGAGGTTCAGCAGTGAGTCTCATTTGTGTCTGCAGCGCCCAATCGATGCCACTGTGATGACTTAGTGGGAGGTCACATGAAGTAGCAATTTTCGAGATCCTTAATTCTCCAACTCCTGAAATTATGGTGTGATGGGGAGCTATTGGATATAACAAGAAGACTGATCAGGTAATCGTTGAAGAGAGGCTGAGTGCTTGCTGTATATGGAATGGTATGATATTTGGAGAGTGTTTGTTTCCAAGCACAATGAATACAAGAGGATATTTATGCTCATGGGGTCACACCACATGCTAATGTTGAACATGGACATCAATTCCAAATGGTAAGAAAGTTTAATCCTTTAATACCATTGTGTGATGAGCGTTTCTACAAAGATTGATAAATATCAAATTGGTGCTCATGATTTAACACTTTCCATTTCTGCCAATGCATATTTTAAGCAGAACAATGGACAAACACAAACTCTTTTGGCTTGAGGTGCTACTACTGGATGCAACAGATGGATGATATCTGAACAGCAGTCATCACATCAGAAATGTATCAGTGCCTACTACACATGCCATAGTTAGCATGACAATGCGGTGCACATAGACAAAAATGTTTAAGTATTCTTCAAACAATGACTATACCACTGATTCCCTGACTTGCCCAACTGCCCGATATTCATCCATATAAATATATTGGATACTGATAAACTCTTCTTGGAGTTTCAGCCCCATATCCACGAGCTTTCAGCTAAAGAACGTTCAGTTTAAACCTTTTCGATGTACAGGGTGCAGAAAAACAATCTAACCAAAAGAGTAGAGGTGAAAGACAGCATCAAAAATGGACTCTGCGTGTATGAAATAGGGGTCACAGATGCATCTTTTCGAAGGAATGTAATTGAAATTTGACATATGGATATCTTTGCTCAAAATGAAACGTAGTTCACAGAAAAGGCACATGTGAACAAAATTGCCTGGACTAATCATTCATTACAACGAGAAAAAGAAAAAAAATTGAAGCATCACCCCCCCCCCCCCCACGTGCATCATACTTAGCTGATGTACCATACAGTACTTCTTTAAAAATGAAAACAATCACAGGTTCATGTTTCAATACGTAATAAAAAGGTCCAACTAAACGAAAAATGAGTATGCTATTGTATACAGACTGGCCACCACTTAATTAACGTAAGTATGTCATAGCAAGTATTCAAACTGACTGCTGTTTCATGCTGGCATAGTGCTGTAAATATTCAGTTGTGACTCCTAGTTCCTATTCCCAAGTTCATTCATTTGATATTGTCTTTCTGCCCTACACTTTTGGTGAAATTGTTTTTCTGCACCTTGTATAACCCTTGAACACAAATGAAAGCCTGAGATCACTGTTTTCAGTCATGCATACGTACATGTAATGTATGTGGTGGCCGCAACTCATTCAGCATAAAAATGAAATGATGGTATGGCATTTCTGGCAAGAGACTCTACATAGGGTTGTTCAGCTGCTTAGTGCAAGTCCCTTTGTTTGACGCCACCTCAGTGACTTGAAAGTCAATGATGATAAGGACAAAACAACATCCCATTCCTGAGACGAAAAATTCTCCACTCTGGCCAAGAATCGAACCCGTCCCCACAACACTGCAGTCATCCACAATTAACACTCAGCTATGGAGGCAGACTAATTCGTCATAGTCCTCCAGGACCTGTTGTTCATGCTTTTTAAACTCCATGGAAACTGCCTTGTGGGAGATACTCCTGGAATACATCCAGGAACACTTTTATTCCATGACACAACATACAGAGGTTTTGACTGCACCTCATGTGTTGTTCACCCCATACCAAATTTCTATAACAGAAAATATACAGTCTAAAAATAGAAAACATGTCCATGTACTCCTGTACATATACTGTGGTATACTGTTCATTTAAATCAAACATATCATTCCTGGCATTGCAAGTTCCAGTTTACAACGCAACCATTATTGGGTTTCCATTTGATTCGTGTGTGTGTGTGGGTGGGGGGGGGGGGGGGGGGGTCTCAATAGGTTTCAAGTCTGGTTCTTTTTATAGCAACTGTACACATACACACAAATGGCACTGTGGGAGGATGTGTTTGGGTGTCTGTGAGTCTGTGTGTGTGAGATTATGTGTATTTTTGCTAGAAAAACTGCCAGAGCCCTAAAGCTAAGGAAAACTGTTTTTTGTTACATGGGTATGTACCATGCATTAGTCCACTAAAAGTGAGTGGTTGTCTTTCCCTTTTTTTATGTACTGTTTCATCCAGGAACACAGACAATTTGTTAACACAGTAGGACCTCAATTAACCACCACATTCTAAATAGAGAGAAGGGAAAACAGAGATTTTTGGATACTGGAAATCTATTTGAAGAAATAAATGTTTTTTGTTCCACTTTCTTAAACCTTGACATTGACTGCATTATGCCACTTGTTTGCCTGCAATATGTCCGTAGCTGTGTCAATTGGCTGTTGTTCCAAATACCCTTTGCTGCATAGTGGCTGATCTTTTTGTGTTCTTCGTTCTCTTCATTGTCTAACTCCTCTTGCTCAACATTATACGAGTATTGTTGCAAAATAAGATCAATGACTTGCAAATTGGTGACTAAATCTGCATTGCTGATTCATTAGTTTTTGGACATTCTTGCTCTTGGTTTAGGGTAGGATACCTTATCCATGATTTCTGTCGAGTTCTTTCCTTAACCCCCTGGTGCAGCGGACAGCTGTTAATGTCACTTCTTTGGCGTTTATAATCAGTTCAGAGGCTGCAAATGCACATGGTCTACTTCTGCTGATACTCCCTACTGGTGCTGTGCCCTGCGTGCATTTGGCAGGAGAGATTAAAAATGCCTAAGATGTGACATTAGCATCTGGTCACTGTAGTGAACAACTCCACAACAGGATTAAAGTTTTTCCTGAGCTTGACCAACTGTGTAAATTACATATTACACGGAGATGACAAAAAGTCATAGGATCCCTCCCAATATTGTGTCGGGCCTCCTTCTGCCCAGTTTAATGCAGCAACTTTATGTGGCATGGACTCGGCAAGTCATTGGAAGGCCTTGCAGAAATACTGATCCAGGCTGCTCTATAGTCATCCGCAATTGTGGAAGAGCTGCTGGTGCAGGATGTTGTGCATCAACTGACCTCTCAATTATGCCCCATAAATCTTTGATGCGATACACGTAGGGCAATTTGGGTTGTCAAACCATTCGCTCGAACTGCCCCAAAATGTTCTTCAAAACAATCTTGAACAATTGTGTCCCAGTGACATGACAATGTTGTTTGTGAACATGAGCTCCCTCTAGTACCATGGAAGTTATTTCCTTATGTCCTAACAGGTGTCCCATCATCCTGCCCATTCTTCTTGTCTGTGTTACCCCTTTATTCCTCTCCTTTCCGATTCTGTGGAGAACTTACAACATTCCTTATCTTATCTGTCCATCTAATTTTCAACATTCTTCTGTAGCACTACATATCAAACGCTTCGATTCTCTTCTGTTCCAGTTTTCCCAAAGTCCATTCAATATTGTGTGCATATGTACATTCTTAGAAATTTCCTCCTCAAATTAAGGCCTACATTTGATATTTATAGATTTCTCTCGGCCAGGAATGTCCTTTTTGCCAGTGCCAGTCTGCTTTTTATGTCCTCCTTGCTCCATCACCGTAAGGGTTATTTTGGTGTCTAGACAGCAGAATTCCTTGACTTCATCTACTACACTGTCCACAATTCTGATGTTTTGCTACTTCTCATTACTTTTGTCTTTCTTTGTTTTACCTTCAATTTATATTCTGAACACATTAGACTCTTCATTTCATTCAACAGATCCTGTAATTCTGCTTCACTTTCACTGAGTACAGCAATATAATCAAGAAATTTTATCACTGATATCCTTTTATCTGAATTTTAATCCTGCACTAGAATCTCTCTTATTTCCATCATTGTTTCTTTGATGCATAGATTGCACAGAAGACTACATCTCTGTCTTACACCCTTCTCTCACTGTTACTGTTCCCTCTTTATTCTTGTACATATTGTATATTACCCGTCTTTCCATATAGCTTATCCCTGCTTTTCTCAGAGTTTCAAACATCTAGCACCACTTTACAGTGTCGAACGCTTTTTCCAAGTCGACAGATCCTATGAATGTGTCTTAAGTTTTCTTTAGTCTTGCTTCCATTATCAACTGCAATGTCACATCTGCCTCTCTCGTGCCTTCAAAATTCCCTAACGCCACATTGATCATCATCTGGCAGATTCTCAATTTTCTTTTCCATTCTTCTGTACATTACTCTTTTCAGCAACTTGGGTGCATGAGCTATTAAGCTGGTAGTGCAATAATTCTTGCACTTGTCAGCTCTTGCTACCTTTGTAATTGTGTGAATGATGTTTTTCCAAAAGTCTTATGGTACATCGCCAGTCTCATACATTCCACAAGCCAACATAAATAGTCATTTTGTTGCCATTTCTCTCAATGATTTTAGAAATTCCAATGTAATGTTATCTATCCCTTCTACTTTATTTGATCTTAAGTCTTCCAAAGATCTTTTAAATTCTGACTAATATTATATCCTCCATCTCTTCTATGTAGCCTCCTGTTTCTTCTTCTATTACATTAGACAAATCTTCCCCCAATAGGGGCCTTAAACGTACTCTTTCCACCAATCTGCTCTCTCCTCTGCATTTAACAGTGGAATTCCTATTGGACTCTTTTAATGTTACTCCCTTTACTTTAAATTTCACTGAAGGCTATCTTTGACTTTCCTATATGCAGAGTCAGTCCTTCCAAAAATCATTCTTCACATTTTTCCGGATTTCATCTTAGATTCCCTGCACTTCCTATTTATGTCATTATTGAGTGAATTGTACCTCTGTATTCCTGAATTTCCCTGAGCATTTCTGAGTTCCTGAGTTCATCAATCAGTTGAAGTATTTCTTCTGTTACCCATAGTTTCTTCGCAGTGATCTTCCTTGTACCTACGTTTTTCTTTCTAGCTTCTGTGACTGCCCTTTTTAGAGATATCTTCAACTGAACTGCCTACTGAGCTCTTCATTATTGCAGCATCTATAGCATCAGAGAACTGCAAGCATAGCTTTTCATTCCTTAGTATTTCTGAATCTCACTTCTTTGCACATTTTTTCTTCCTAACTAATCTCTTACATTTCAGCCAGCTCTTCATCATTACTAAATTATGATCTGAGTCTATACATACTCCTGGGTATGTCTTATAATTCAATATCTGATTTCACAATTTCTTCCAGACCATGATTCAATCTAACTGAAATCTTCTCATATCTCCCTGCTTTTTCCAAGTTTACCCCCCCCCCCCCCCCCCTTCTGTGATTCTTGAACAGAGTATACACTATTACAAACTCAAATTTATTGTAGAGCTCTATTAGCCTTTCTCCTCTCTAATTCCTCACTCTATACTCGCCAATATTTCACGGCGTGACTCATAGAACATTATCATTTCCTTATTTGATCTTTTCCTCATGGTCACCTTCTCCTTGGTAGTCCTCTCCTGGAGATTTGAGTGGGAGACTAGTCAGAAATTTTTCACCAATAGAAAGATCATCATGACACTTTCCAACTATTGGGCCACATATCCTGCGGATAAACACTGTATCTTTAATGCAGTAGTTTCCACTGTCTTCTGCATCCTAATGCCATTGATAATTGCTGATTCTTCCACCTTTTAGGAGCAGTTTCCCGCCCAAGGGCAAGAGAGTGCCCTGAACCTGTGTCACTCCCCTGCCCTCTTTACAAGGCCAGACTTTGGGTGACTTCTTAAGCTGACGATATTTTGATTACTAGGCAAAGATGCTACTCCTGGACCATGGCGAAGACCATCAGCTCTTACCAACTGAAATCAGGACTCACATGCCCAGGCTATGGTTTTTCAGTAGCTAGGGTGTGACCAATACACTAATAAGCCAAGGAGAGGCAATACAGGTGGTGTCATGCTGTTAGCAAAGGCACTTGCGTCGGTCGTCTGCCGCCATAGCCCATTAATGCGAAATTTCATACCACTGTCTTAATGGATAGTCATCATATGTCCCACATTGATTTCTGTGGTTATTTCATGCAGTGTTGCTTGTCTGTTAGCAGTGACAACTCTATGTAAACAGTGCTGCTCTCAGTCATTAAGTATTTTTGGCACACTCCTAACTCTGTGGATCCCAACTATTTCCGAAATGAAATGTCTCATGCAGCTACACTTGTGATCAAAAGTATCCAGACACCCCCAAAAACATATGTTTTTCATATTAGGTGCATTGTGCTGCCACCAACTGCCAGGTACTACATATCAGCAACCTCAGTAGTCATTAGACATCATGGTAGAGCAGGGCTGGGCACTCCGCGGAACTCGTGGACTTTAAATGTGGTCAGGTGATTGGGTGTCACTTGTGTCGTATGTCTGTAAGTGACATTTCCACACACCTAAACATCCCTAGGTCCACTATTTCTGATCTGATAGTGAAGTGGAAACATGAAGGGACATGTACAGCACAAAAGAATACAGGCCGATCTCGTCAGAGAGTGCAGACAGTTGAAGAGGGTCATAATGTGTAATAGGCAGACGTTTATCCAAATCATCACGCGTGAATTTCAAACTGTATCAGAATCCACTGCAAGTACTATGACAGTTAGGCGGGAGGTGAGAAGACTTGGATTTCATGGTCGAGCAGCTGCTCATAAGTCACACATCACGCTGGTAAATGCCAAACGACGCCTCGCTTGGTGTAAGGAGTGTAAACACTGGACAATTGCAAAGTGGAAAAACATTGTGTGGAGTGATGAATCATGGTACACACTGTGGTGATCCGATGGCAGGGAATGTCATCTGCCAGTGTGTGCAGTGTCAACAGTAAAATTCGGAGGCTGTGGTATTATGGTGTGGTCGTGTTTTTCATGGAGGGGGCTTGCACCCCTTGTTGTTTTGCGTGGCACTATCACAGCACGGGCCTACATTGATGTTTTAAGCACCTTCTTACTTCTCACTGTTGAAGAGCAATTCAAGGATGGCGACTGCATCTTTCAACACAATCAACCACCCGTTCATAATGCACGGCCTGTGGCGGAGTGGTTACATGCCAATAACATCCCTGTAATGGAGTGGTCTGCACAGAGTCATGACCTGAATCCTATAGAACACCTTTGGGATGGTTTTGAATGCCAACTTCGTGCTAGGCCCCACTGACCGACATCGGTACATCTCCTAAGTGCAGCACTCGGTGAAGAATGGGCTGCCATTCCCCAAGATACCTTCCGGCATCTAATTGAATGTATGCCTGAGAGAGTGGAAGGGTGGGCCAACATCATACAGAATTCCAGCATTACCGATGGAGGGTGCCACAAACTTTTAAGTGATTTTCAGCCAGGTGTCCGGATAATTTTGATCAGATAAAGTAGCTCCAATTACAATTCTGTGTTCAAAGTCTGTTAACAATCATCGTGAGGCCATAATCACGCCAGAAACCTTTTCATATTAATCACCTGAGTAAAAATAACAGCTCCGCCAATGCACTTCCCTTTCATACCTTGCGTATGCGATACTACTGTCATCTGAATATATGCATATTGCTGTCCCATGACTTAGCACCTAAATGCACATGTTAAGGCTTCAAAAAGATTACAATTACCCTTCTGTTCTCTTCAACAATGTGCTGATGTATTTCCTGCTGTAAAATCATTTTTTAACCAGTCAATAACTCCCTGATCCATTGGTTGGATTAAGTCAAAGGGGAAACGAGGAGGGGCAAAAACATAGATTTTATGTCACCTTGAGGTATTGTCTAGGAATACAAATGTGCAGAGTGATAGGTTTTTTGATTTCAAGTATGTTTCAACAGCTAGAACAAATGCATCCAAAATCTGCTCTTCCAAAAAATTACCATTCATCCAAACACCTTTTCAGCTTTGTAATAAACAGAAAGTGCTGGCATGTTTATGTTTTTCAAGGGTCTTGTTTTCTTAGATTTGTCAATTACAATCAATGACAATTCATGGTCACCACTTTTGGTTCTTTTTCCAGTCTTTAACTGTTGTCACTCCAACACAGATTTCAGAGGCTGAGTTAGTAAATGACTCGTTTCTGTCAGGTCTTTGCAGAACACTTAGTTTCTGTTCATGTGTGCACACAACGCGTTTCCTTTTCTGATTTGTACACTTCTTAATCACACCTTAATAAATTGTTTATAACTATACAGCAACTTTAATTTTAAACAGAATACAGTAATAAACTTAAAAAGTGCACATGTAAAACAGCAGATTAAACAACACAGTAAAGCCAAGAATCCACCAGTCCAGCAATACTGTCAACTGAGTATGAGCGAGGATCGTGACTCAGACGGACATGGGAACACAAGCCAATGGTCGTTCCTTTGCACTGCATTTCTGGCACTGTGTTAGAGGAAACGTACCACTTTAAAAATACCCCAATGTAATAGCCACAGTCCAATTACTAGTATTCTGGAAAAAATTAAGTTTCTTGAAATATGCAATGGTGTCACAAACCATCACAACATGTATTTGTTCAGAAGGACAGTGGGTCATAAACAACAAGACAAGACATTCACCTCTGAAAGAAGCATGTATAAGCCGAATATACCTGGTTTAAAATCAGAAGTATTTCTTACAAAGCAACAAATGAAAGCTGTCAAAGTGCACAATGCATGTACATAAACTGTAGGAGCAGATGACAGTAATTGTCAGAGAGATTCAATGTTTTAAAGCTGCATGAAGCTCTACAATCCGTCACTGACATCTTGTACTGACATCACATTTCACAGTCCAATTTCAGATTCAAGACATGTCCACTTCATTTGTCCAGTTCTTTTCAGACCAGCCTTCCACAGACTTTTCACATTGGCAAGAAGGAAGAAAAGACGAATAAGCATGGGCAAAATATATGCAGGGAATTTAAAAATGCAACATACACCACTGTAAGTACACAATAGGAAATAATTTCACAAAGCTCATGGCTTCTGTCTCAAATACTGGCAAAAGCATTTGTTAGTCACAGAAGCCGTACTAAAAACAAAAATGGCGTGCCTTTAGAATTAAGCAGGTAATGTTGGATCGTAGTACTAATTTCTCCCATGACCAAGAACAATCATGACAATTGTCTTGTTTTACAGAAAGTAAACATTCCATCAGTTACAACTTGAAGAGTAGCAACGTGTGTAAATCTGCTACCTCACATGCAGAAAATTCAACAGAACTTGCCATGCACCGCTACCACTCTCAGTAATATGCCAACATACACCGATGAGCCAAAACATTATGACCGCCTGCTTAATAGCTTGTTTGTCCGTCTTTGGATGAAATACATCGCTGATTCTGTGTTGTCAGGGATCCGACAGTTTGTTGGTAGGTTTCTGGAGGTCTGTGGCATTGGATGTTCATGCACAAGTCATGCAACTCGTGTAAATAACAGGCCGCTAATCTGTGTACTCAGTGATTGCATACAACAGTGACCCAGATGAGTTCCATTGGAATTACATTGGCAAATTTGGTCACTAAGACATCAATGTGAGTTCGCTATAATGCTCCTCAAACTACGTAGCACAGTTCTGGCTTCAAGACACATAAAATTATACTGCTGAAAGATGAAATTGCCATTGGGGAAGACAACAAGCATGATGGGATGCAGGTGGTTTGCAACTGTCAGTGTCTCTTCAATTACTACCACAAGTCCCATGTAAGAGCAGGAGAACGTCTCCCATAGCTTAATACTGCTCCCACCAGCCTGCATCCATGGCAGGCTGCACATTCAAGTCGCTGTTCACTTTGATGACGAAGTTTGTGGGGATGACCATCAAGCTAGCGTAGCAAAAATGGGATTCTCCTGAAGATCTGACATGTTTCCCTTGACTGAAGGTTGAATCCCAATGGTTCTGTGCCTACTGCAATCGTATCATTGTTTCAGCATATGAACACATAGGGGTGATTTGCTGCGGAGCTCCATGTTCAACAATGTACGACGAACAGTGTGCTCCAAAATACTTGTGCGTGCACCAGCATTGTGCTCTTCCAGAAGAGACGCCACATATCACCATTTGTCCTGCATTACAGAGCAGACAAGCCTCTGAACCCAACACTCTGTGAAGAGACATGGACATGCAACCATTTAGTGCCTGGTGGTAGTTTCACTGTCTTTCTACCTCTTTCCGTAGATGCTCACGACAGAAGTATGTGAACATTCAATCAGATTCACCTGTTTTGAGATACTCATTACGTAGAGCCTGTGAATAACAATCTGCCCTTTGTCAAAGTTTCTTATCTCAATGGAATTCCCCATTTGCAACCCATACTCGCTAAGGTGACTCCTGTCTATGTCTGCTCCACTTTCATACATTTGTTACCATGCCATGTACCTTGCAAACCACCAGTTGGCATCCAACCTCACAGTGGGCAGTGGTCCTAATGTTTTGACTTATCAGTGTATTTCCTATCTTCCTGTCATAGAGCCACTACCCAACATCACATAATGAAAATAGAGGTGTAACTTCAGCTTGCTCCATCTAAAGCTGAACCTGAAAACTAGACTATGGGAATAAAAAATAGTTTAAAAGTGATTGGTAACAGTTTTCTGTATTTATATTTACATTTGGTTCTGCATTAAACTGTTATACACTCAATAACCTTGTTTGTAATCCAGAGCAAACCCAAAAGGTCCTGTTATGTTTGTCTAAGGATACACAAAATAAAAGTGTCAAACTTTTAGGAATTTTTATTGATGCCAACTGAATTGGGAAGAACATATCGATCAAGTTTGCAAAAAGATACTCATCACTGTCCTACTAATGTGTAAACTGAGAAATAAGGCTCACAGTAGTTAATTTTGTACGACACATTTCGTCCCCTTTCAGTCACATATCTTATTCCCATATCTTTTTAGGCAAAAGCCTCAGATAATGGCTGAAATGAAATCATAGCATATGGCATTATTGACTGGGGGAGCCCATATGGGACTGTTAGACCACCTGGTGCAAGTCTTTCTATTTGATACCAAATTGGCGAATTGCGCATCTTTTGTGATGAAGATGGGATGGTTAAGGTAACACAAACATCTAGTCCCCAAATGAAGAAAATCTCTGATGCAGTGAGGAATTGACCCCACAACCCCCATTCTGGAGGTAGCAAAGCTAACCTCTAGACTATGAGATTCAAATACAAACAGCTAAAATGTGGTTAACATATGGAACAAAATTTACACATTTCTCAAACAGCCAGCGCACATCTGCCCCCCTCCCCCTTGCCCTTTCCCCTTAGGTTACCTTGATGACTGTGGCATCAGAAAGGGCATCTGGACACAAAATTAAATGACAAAATAAAATTTGCTTATTGTTGAAAAAGCTGACCTTGTACCACATGGGATAAATACCTGGAAAAAAAGATAGATAGATATGGGGACATGCCCCTATTTATCAACACCTAAAAGAATTTCTGTTTAATAAGCTGTGATCTCATCAAACACTGTTGCCCTCTTTGCACCAGGTGAATAATACTAACAGCATTGCCAAGAAGAACATTAAAAATTGCGTAGTGATCGAAGCAATTCACAAACACATTACCAGAAATAATGCAATGAATGACATCCCAAAGCACAGACTAGCAAAAATTGAATCTAGCAGAAAGTAAATGATCTCAAAAATTTTTATCTCTCTCTGCTCGATCCATGCCATTAAAATATTTTAAAATTCAATTATATAACTGGCTGACAGAAAACTCATGTTACACTATGAGAGATTTGAACAACATGGACAATGCTGATTTTAATATTTAAGACTGTGGCTGTATCCTTTGATTGGACTAGACTTCTGTTTATACTAGGTTGGTGCAAAAGTTTGTAGCGCTTTTGTTTCATGTGTTAGTATTCCGGTTGCTATGGGTATACTTACATATTGTCATTTTGTTACTTGGAGACAGTGAGTGGAGCTGTGGACACTAGAAAATGGAGTGTCAAGTGGAGAAATTTGAACAATTCTGACATATTCCTCTGTGTGACAACAGTGGAGACAGCCAGAAAGGTTTGCACCCTATATGAGGATAATGCCATTGGACAGAGCATGGCAAGATAATGATTTTCGCATTTTGAGTAGGATCATTTTGACATTAGCGACTCTCAATTTTCAGGAACACCTTTGAGGTTTGATGAAGATAGTTTAAACACATTAATTCACAATAATCCACATCAGTGTACTCAAGAACTGGCAAATGGGACAAACTGTGATCATCCAACCATCGTGTGATATTTGCACACAATGGATATTAGGAGTATCGCACGCACTAAGCTGAAATCACAAAACACAGTGGGTGGTCATCTGCTTGCTCATCCATCATCAATTGGCTTGTGAACAACACGACCACTCCTATCCCGTAGTGCTGCTAGTGACGAAAAATAGCGTCTTTATGCTTATGTAAGAGAAAGAAATGAATGGTTGTGCCAAAACACAGCAGCAACTCCCCAAACAAAGACCTGTGTGCTTTCACAAAAGATAATGTTATGCATCTGTTGGAACAGCAAAGATGTGGTGGACTATGAATTGCTTCCCCAAGGTGTAACTATAACTGCCTACATTTACTGTCAACAACTGAGACACTTTGGGGACCATACGAATGACGACCTGGAAAACTGTGTCAAGTGATACTAATCCATGATAATGGTAATACCCACCTGCATCCTGCTAGACTGACAAAAAAGATTACACTAGAGTTGGTTTGGGAAGTCGTTCCGCACCCAAAAAGCATGCTCCTATCATGATTTGACGAGTTCTTCACCTGAAAACCACATGATTTTTACAGCCATGGAATTGAAAAGTTACCCCAGCATTGAAAGATTGCTGTAAATAGTGAAGGAGAATATATGAGGGTTATAAGTACATAGACCTGTTTATCTCTACAATGGTTTACATCAGCTTACAGCTTGAACATTTAGCTATTTTGTGACATAATCACCATTTCTGTCGATGCATTTTTATACACGCTGTGGCAGTTTTTGTATGCCCATGTCATACCAGCTCGCCGCCATGCTGTTCAGAAAGTTATGAACCTCTTCTTTCACATCGTCGTCGGGGCTGAATCGCTTTCCAGCCAAATGTTCTTTTAACCTAGGGAACAGATGATACTCACTGGGCGGCAAGTCAGGACTATAGGGTGGGTAGGTGATTATGTTCCACTGAAACTGTTGCAGGAGAGCAAAGGTTTGCTGAGTGATGTGTGGGCGAAAGTTTTCATGGAGAGAGTGTACGCCCTTGCTCAACATTCCTCTTCTCTGGTTATGAATTGCCCGTTTGAGTTTTCTCAGACTCTCACAGTGGTCCAAGTGGGCATAAAGTCGACCAACAATAACCCTTTCCGATCCCAGAAAACCGTTGTCATGACTTTATCGACATACTGTGTTTGTTTGAATTTCCGTGGCTTTGGCAAAGAAGGATGCCGCCACTGGCGTGATTGCTGCTTGGTCTCACGTGTAAAGTGGTATGCCACGGTTTCGTCACCCTTGACAATTTAGTCCAGAAAGTTGTCCTGTTCGGCTGCAAGGTGGTGAAGAAATGCGTGGGAAGCACCAACTCGTTGCCACATGTGGTCCTCAGTCAGCATGCGTGGCACCCATCTTGCGCACACCTTCCGGTAGTTCAATGTTTCCATTAAAATTCTGTGAGTGGTGCTTTGGGAAATCTCAGGAACCAACGTGCAGAGGTCATCCAGGGTGATCCACCCATCTTCACGCATGCTTTGCTCAACCTTCAACACTGTCTCCTCAGAAATTGACGGTCTCCCACTCCTTTGTTCACCATGAATTTCGGTCCGACCAGGTGCAAACTCTACACCACTTACGAACATTTTTGACATCCATGCAAGACTCACGATACACTTCTGTCAATTGGCGATGAATTTCAATCGGTGCAGTGCCCTTTGCATTCAAAAACCGAATAACTGCACGCAATTCGCACTTGGCTGTAACATCCAACAGGAGCTCCATTCTCAACGGCTGCCAAGCCAAGACTGAGCGCCTCAGCGTGGCGTGCACATGTTTACACACAGCGCGTGAAGCACTCTTCATAACAGTGTGACTAACTGCCACACAAACAGAGTTATGTACTTATAAAAAACAGGAGACCTTACTTTTGAGATTACCCTCAGATCGTTTATGACTGAAGTCTCTGTTGTGCGTAACTGTTGTGTATGTTAAACTTATGGAAAAACACTACGAACTCATGCACCAACCCAATACATATGATGAAGTCTGTATCATATAAAATGATCAATAGTGATTAGAGATTACATACACCAAATGAAAGTTGACCATGCCCCCTTTTGAACTGCAGAACTTTGATCATTCTTATGCTTCCTCCAAGGCATGATAATTTTGGCAAACAATATTATGTAAAATAAAGCAAAAATCGACTATGTTCATTTTACACAATGCTTAAGAGGGCATCTTGTCCCTATCTTTTCTGTAATGCATCATCAGTGTCGATTTCCTTCTTCTGAAGGCAAAAAGATGTGGTGCCTTTATAGACCTGTATGTATCATCACAAAACTGCCCTGAAGTGTTCTATGGCTGCATGGAAAGTAGATAATCATTACAGTCTTCTCAACAATAGGCATAAAGCTAGCTATAATTATTTACTAATGGTCACTAATTTTTTAAGCGCTGATAAAAACTTTTATATCAGTCTTACCTTATATGGTGTTGGATTCAGATTTCGTTTGTGATCCTGCCTCAGAGTGCGTAGAGAAGCATGGACTTTTGATCGCACCTCACTGAGTGTAGGAAGAGGGCAACAAATTTTACCATCCTGCCAGCAAACCTTAAAAAGAAAGCACATCAATTTTAAATTATGCCTGTATGACAGGAATTCCCAAAAAACAAAGACAAATGAAACACACACCAGAATGAAGTAATCTATAAAATATCTTGATAGGAGCCGACATAAACTGCTTAAGAAAGTTTTCCACCGGTAGCATCAAATACAGTTCTTTTTTTTTTCTTTCTCTCTCTTTTTTCCTTCCAGCTGGAAACCTCTTGCCTCAGTATTCTTTTGACCACAGGAAATTGTTACATACAGCCATCTGTGTATTGGAGGTAAAAGCAAATATGTATTCTCAGTGTAGTTCTGCAGTATGTGCTGTGTCTCCAAGCATGAATTGGGCAATGCAACTTGCGTACGCAGTTCAGTCTGTCGACATGGCTGAAAGGGCGATTTCTAGTTGAGACCACGTACACAATACCACTTTACAGGAAAAAGTATTGCAGCATGGGAAGCTGCCCACTGATCTGGCATACACTGCACTGATGTCATTCGATCTTTTGACCAACAGTGTGAGACAAAAATCACTGAAGGTCTGCCTTGTAATGAATGCCCAGTCAACAACACCAGCTGATGATCATTACCTACAAACTACGGTTCAGAGGTACCCAGAGGAGGCTATCAGCACGACTGTGTTGATCCAGACAGTATGCAACCACTTCCACATAATCAGTTTGTCCTTGAGGAGTCCATAATAAACAACAGGGCAAATCCCTTAGTACTATGGTGTGCGAAGAAGGCAGACAAGGAAACGCCTGGAACGAAATCTGGATGAATGCTGTTTGGTTCTCTTCACCAAAAAGTTTAGGGATTTCTCTCTGACACCTAATAATCATTGAAAGAGTGCGGAGGCAGCCACTTACAAAAGCACATCTTGAGTTTGCTCAGGTTCTGCCATCTAGGATATCAGTCATGTTTTGGGCCAGTATCATGTATGCCTGTCACTGCTATCACAGGTAATTTGAGGGCTATGCAGTACCGGTACAGAATCCTCCAAATGTTGTCCAGCTTTACAATCAACATTTTGGTAATGGGTTTGTTGAAAGACAACAATGCATGAACAAGCTGTGTGCATCTCTACAAGCATAATTCTTTCTCGTCAGTCAAGTAGAAACTTCATTACAGTGAATATGTATGGACTCTAGCATGGTATAAAAGCTGATCCAGCATGTGCTGACCTCTTGTTTTAGCAATGAATTCCAAGATGAGTAGAAGCCACTTTTCTTCATGTGACATACAATGCATATGACCGTATTTGTTGTTGCTGTGATCTTTGGGGCATCGCTAAACAAGAAATTATCTTCATCAAAAATGTGTCTAGCTGCTGTGTTAATATGAACAACACACGAAAGCCATTCACGATTTTCCAAAGTTTTTATTATCTTGGCATGCTGGTCAGAGTAAACAAAGAAGTTATGCAACACTTCCAACAAAATGTTCCAGTCAGCCATCCTCTCTTATTTCTCTCATAATATTTATATTCTACTCAATGTCTGGGGATTTAGCTGCAAATAAAACATTACTCACAAGAGACCAATCTGTGTTTATTCAAAGATGAGTGAAATAGAACATCACTGTCTGTGGCACTGAGAAACTACTGAAATCATTAAAACTGAACAATGTTCCTAGGCCTGATGGTATTCCTACCAGATTTTATAATAAATTTATGGCCATTATAACCCATCTTTCAATAATAATATATAGGAGATCCCTCGAATAAAAAACAGCACACAGTAGACGGCAGAAAGCAAAGGTCCCACCCATCCACAAGAAGGGCAGCAGAAGTGCTACAGAAAATTACCATCCAATATCACTGATGTCTATTTGTTGTATAATCTTAGAACATATTATGAGCTCAAATGTAATGTGGTATCTTGAATAGAATGACCTCCTCCATGCCAACCACCATGGATCCCGAAAACATCAATTATGTGAAACCAAACTAGTGCTTTCTCACGATTCCCTGACAGCCTTTTCACACGATATCCTGAAAGCCATTCATCAAATCAGTCAAAAAGATGTAGTGTTCCTTGACTTCCAAGGTATTTGAGTCAGTACCACATGTACGCTTATTACTGAAAGTATGATCCATGTGAGATTTGCATGTTATCTAGGATGGAGAGTCATCGATGTGAAAAGGTGTTGGGAGCCCTGCTGTTCATACTGTATATTATGAACTTGCAGACAATATTGATTGTAGCCTCAGGCTTTTTACAGATCAAGCCATTATCTGTAATGAAGTAATCTCTGTAAAAAGCTATGCAAGTGTTTAGTCAAGATCTTGATCAGGTTTACAAGTGGTGCAAAGACTGGCAAATTGCTTTACATCTTCAGAAATGTAAAATTTTGCATTTCATAAAAAAAAGAAAAGAAACCATATCCTTGTTTGAATCATTCGACTCATACAAATATCCTAGTGTCACAATTTGTGGGGATACGAAACTGAATGATGACATAGATTGAATCATAGGTAAAGCAGGTGGAGACTTCGATTTGTTCATGGAACATTATGAAAATGAAATCAGTCTACAAAAGGAGATTGCAAAAAAAAATACTCATGTGGCCCATCCTAAAATATTGATCAAGTGTTTGGATTCTGTACAAAATAGAACTAACAGGGGATGCTGAACAGATACAATAAGGAGCAGCACAAATGTTCACACACATTTTGACCCATGGGAGAGAGTTACAAAACTGCTGAAAGAACTGGCAGACACTTGTAGATACACAAAATGTTCAATGAAGGCCTGCTCAGAAAGTTTCTAGAATCTTTTTTAAGCGAGGAATCTAGGAACAGACTACACTATCACTCCCACAAGGATCACGAAGACAAGATTAGACTGATTACAGTGTGCACAGAGGCCTTTCAGTAATCCTCCTTACCATGCTCCATAAATAAATGGAATGGAAAAAGCCCTAATACTTTGAACAATGGGAAGTAATCTCTCTCGTATACTTCACAGTGGTCTGAAGAGTATAGATGTAGAAATTATTTGCTGTGAGCACCAAACAGTGCATCTGATTGTGCAAATCAGTCAACATATCAACTGTCACAGCACGTGTTTTATTAACAACTTTCATAATAATGGAAGGCATTTTTCTGTTTCAAACTGCATCAGTCTGTCCTCTGTCACGTGTACTTTGGTGGAGAGAAGTGCTATTACATGTGAAATACAAACTTCTCCACAGACTGCCTCTAGATCTATTCATTCTTGGCCTTGTTCTTTAAAACATTCACTACAAAGATAATTAAAAGGTTTCATATCTTTAGCACCCCCTGCAATAAACTTTGCTGCTTTTTTTTTTTTTTTTTTTTTTTTTACTGCTAGTATCCCTGAATGAGCTTTTGAAGTGTGGGATTACTTACAACTGTGTTTCTATAAAATGAGTCATTCCCACCTGGAAACACACTAATGTAGAGCAGTTTTTGAACAAAATACCCAGCAGACATGCTATTTTTTCAACAATAAACAATAATTTATTCCAGCTGTTGCTATTTAGACCCTCCCATTTCTTCACAATTTACACCCTGGTTTCAATTTTACTTCTTACTGCACTTGCTTCCTCATGCTGAATGTTTCCAGACAGACACAGTAAGTGAGAAGCCTATGCTAGCTGTAGTCACATGGATAAAATTATATTTCACACCTTTGGAGTCAAACATGACTTAGGATTTTGTCACCACTTCTACTTGTGGCCACATTAACTTGGGTGGGAAGCCTATACAGTTAGGTTGTGCTCACCCTGCCTAACATTTTATGCTCACTTACTCAGCCTTGTATGGTTAACATGCCAAGGAGCATTCAACTGTGTTCCATGCATGGAGTGGAATAATATGGTAAGGAATATTGCACAGCAGCAGATTCTGATTTTACAGTAGTGCATTTTCGAACATACTGTCTTTATGTCGGATACTGTTTTATTTTCTTCACACTGGAATTACTTTTTTTATTTTCACATGGCCTTGTAAGGGACAAACTGTA
This sequence comes from Schistocerca americana, assembly GCF_021461395.2. Classification (NCBI taxonomy): domain Eukaryota; kingdom Metazoa; phylum Arthropoda; class Insecta; order Orthoptera; family Acrididae; genus Schistocerca; species Schistocerca americana. The sequence goes on from NC_060119.1 coordinate 345,680,655, forward strand.
CCTATAGGAAAGTATAAATGTGTAGGTGGGCTACTTAAATAGTGGTGTCAGCTACGTGATTTAATAACTTAATTTTTTGCTTTACTTTTGCGTGTAATGTGTCCAACTGTGAGAATTATCAGAACAGAAGCTCTCCAAAATTAGTGCTTACGGCTTTTTTCAGTATCAATCCTGCCTTTAGCAAAAATGCTTCTACACATTTCTATAGTCGTTTTGCATAGCTTGGAACAAAACTTAATGATCAACTGTCTTAAACCAGAATTTTCCAGTAAACGCTAAAACAATATTGTTATTTGCAAAGTCAGAACACATAATGCACTAATACTAGTGCTTTGCAATTATGGACCCTCACAGATGGACAATCAATAACAATATTAACACAATCTGGAAACAGATATGTTACTCAATAAAAATTAAAATAAAGAAACTGAAACTTAACTGGACACAATGTGAATATCATTCTCGTCATGAAGCAGCTTCATAATAGTAACAAAATACTTGCATCTTACACTGTAAATGCCTCTGTCTTGAACGACTGCTTTCGTAATTTTTCCAAATGTGTAGGAATTTTATAAAATGTGTACATTAAACATTCCATACTATAAGTCTATGTTTTTAACTACTAAACTGAGATGAAGAATTGTTTATGTGCCTTTTGATAGCATAGTGAATCACTGAGTTGTCACCTTTACTCCTTAATTTAGGATCAAGACACTGAAACATTTCTCTTCGTGTTTACATACTATTCTTCTTTCCTAAATTTTTTTTAATGAAACCATCTCTAAAGGCTCAGGAAGAAGCATTAGTCTTTACAAGCTAATATGAATTAGCTGCAATGGGAACAGGGTAGAACAGCACAGAGACACAAAACACATTAAACTCCAAAGTTTATTTTTATAGATGAACCACATAAAGCATGAAATTACGGTTTAATCTTGCAAGTTATTTTTAGACAGTATTGTGCTCATGTCACACTTTTCGAAAACATATTTAGTGTCAAAAATTTTCAAAGCCGTATTTCCAAGAAAATGATACAGAAGTGTTCCACCGAAGTTCAGATTTTTCAAACATTCAGATATCTCTACTAATGGTAATTGCTGAAATCAATCAATCCCCTAGAAATTATAACTCCCTCTGTCATAGCCCCTTCTGTATCATTTTGTGGCTCTTCAGTTAAATTGGATGTCATCCTTCCATTGCCCTAGAAATCAGTTTTAACATGTGACATGTTCAAACAAACCTTAAGTAATGGCTCCACTCTTGTTGGAATGACATAAGCACGTTTTGATTCTTCAAATGGATGCCTGCACAGCACTTTGTGACCCACCTCCGGTGGTGGCTCTACAGATCTCTTAATTAGATCAATTAGCGCATGCCCTAAAAAATAGAATTTTATCAACATTTACAACGTTATCCACTATGAAAATGTTAACTATGAAAATGTTAACAAGAGATCTGAAAAATCCAAAAAATTACACTTAAGAGAGAGAGAGAGTGTGTGTGTGTGTGTGTGTGTGTGTGTGTGTGTGTGTGTGTGTGTGTGTGTGAGAGCGCGCGCGCGCAGAGCCAATGTTTTACTCATTATTGTTAAAAATATACTAGAGTTGGACAGGGTACAAAAGATCAGAGAAAGCATACAAGAGCTACACTTTCAGCCTTTTCCTATAGTGTGTATTACTTGATGGCACAGTCCATATCAATTCTGGCAGACTAGGAAAAAATCTTACCTTCATAGTCTCAGACCTTATTGAATTTAGCATATGTTAAAATGAAGGACTAAGTAAGGAACACATCTTTTTTTTCTCCAAAAAAATTTCTGCTCCGAGATACAGCCCTCCGAATATGACAGTGCGCATACCATTTTGAAGATGCGAATTTTGGAAAAAATGTTAAAATTCTGTATCTCTGGAATAGTTCTAGATATTTTGTTGGCTTTTCTTCATTTGAAAGATAATTGCTTTTTGATTACAAAGAAATCCTCCATTTGGACTTATCTGTCAAAGTTCTTTTACTATAACATTCTAAACTTTTTTATAATTTATGCAAACAATTTTTTCAAAAATGCCAGTCCAAAAAAGTTTGATTTTTTTCCCTGTTGATTAGTACTATATAGTTCTACATTCCCTGAAAAGAAGAGCTTCCACTTTTAGGTTGAACAGGTTTAATAAACAATAGAAATTTTTGCCATACATAAAATCTGTTTCATTATCACATAACAGGCTCATAAAAATAAAAACTAGCCTTATTTAACATAATTTTAGTTTTGAAAGATGAGTAAGAAACTCATTTTTCAAGCATTTTAAATGGTTCCAAAATGTATGTGAAAGGTCCAAAGACAAAGGTTTCATTTTATACAACTTCTGTGCACTTTGTTTTGTACTAAAATTAGCCAGTCAATTAACTAAAAATGTGTTCCACTGCTTCCTTTGATATAGAGAGATGCCTTCGTGTTGAACCAATAGGAATTGAAGCACTTGCAGTCTTCAAAACATTGTGAACAGAAAGTGAGCACTGATGGTGGTGTTGCTGTCCTCCAGCTGGAAATCTATATCCAGGAGCTGGTCCATGTGTTAGCATGTAAAGTTCACTGCAGTTTCATTTAACTCATAACTGGTGTCTGTAATCTCAGCAATCCACCAGTCACCCCCTTCTCAGTTGTGAACCTGAATATTATTCTGCTGTTTCTGAGGTGTTGGCCGAACAAATGAAATTTCTTCTCTCTTGCCCTTTAAAGTGCGTGCAATGTGAGTTCACCCATCACTTTGAGTGCAAAAATGTGTCTTCGGAATTCCTTCCACAGGAGTAGTTTGTTTGAACGATTCTTTTTTCTGCTCACGGAATCCTTCGATTTGCTCTTTGCACGAAAGAATGAGGGCTGTGGATGTGTAAGATTTCACAACTCTCGTAAAATCCTCAGCACGCTGCATCGCAGCTGTATTTGGTCCGGAAAGATTATGTTTTGTTGCATGGCACTTCAGCAGGCCTCCTACACCATCACAAGGCCCCTTTCCATGACCAGTGGCATTGAATACCTGGTCAGTTGGCACAAGCAACTTACTCAATTCAAACAGCTGGTAACAATTCTTAAAATGAGTAGGAGCACCATCAGAAATAATTATGTTCTCTGCCCGTTTGCAGTTTAAGAATTTTGTGCATTGCTAGCCAAGCATGTGCTGAGTCATGTCCTGTGTCATCACTTATAACTGCAACACTTGTGGCCTTGCTTTGAAAATATCTTACTCCTGTAAATACTGAAACCTGGTCGTTACTCCAATGATACCCCTGTACTTCTTGTGGGAGAATTACACACCAGTTCTCAGCAAAATCACAGTGAAGCACTAAACATAGTTCTCCAGTCTGTGCAGACCTCTTCACTTCTGCAATGTGTTGTTGCAATTCTTCAGATGCTGGTGTGTTACTGCTTTCACTGATGATTTACTAAGTTCATCAATGAAACTGTCAAACGCAACAGTTTTCTTAATTTATTTTTCTCCCATGTCACATATGTAATTTCTGCAGAGTTATCTACTACGTCTTCCAGGCCAAGTGTCTGTAAAGACAGTCCTCCCTTTCCAGGGCAGTCACCACATTCTTAAAATAAAAAAGTCCCTCGCTTTACGTCACAGACTACTAACAACTTCACATGCCCAACCAAGATGTCATATGTCATGTGCTCCAGTAAGGTCTTCAAAGTTTCACAGAAAGTTCAAAATTTGTGCAGTACACACATAAACAGACATCTCTAGGTGGCTATGGAGCTACCCACTTAGGTCGTAGCACATAAAATTTTGATCTTCCAATACCGTAAGTGAAGTTGTGTAGTTGCTCTTACAAATTCCAAAAGTTTCTTTAATACTGCGAGTCATGTACCTCTTCACTTTCACAACTTTTTGACCTTCAACTGTTACAGTTATAGTGTCTTTTTTTGTTGGCACTCTGGCAAGAACAGTCCCATTTATCTTTCAGATAAAATGACTGCACTATTTGAACTTGAGCTGCTTCAACAGGATGATCATAATAGGGATCTGGTCTTCCAAAGACTCCTTTTACAAACCTCACATTTCTTGATTTCCTACCATGTACTTTGATACTGATGGAACATGGTCCAAAATTGTTTTCTTTGAAAATGTCTCTGGAATAATAGTTAAAACTTGCACCTTTTCACAGCAGGACGCACAACAGCTGATATGATATTTGTGAAAAATTCCTGGCAAGAGGTGCAAGAGTGCTTTGGTTCATTTTCTTCTGAAGATGGAATTTCTACTTTGAAGAGTGTGGTCAGTTTTGCGGTAGGGTATTCATCCATAGCTTTAGTTATTTTCTCTGTGCTTTCTTGATGCATAGAGCTTATGACTTGACTTTACTGACCACAGTTTCTTAACAGGACTAATACCTACCTCTGTAGTTGACTGATTCAGGGTATTTAATTCTTTTCTATTGATGCAAAATCTGCATCATTTGCACCATGGCAGACTTCACCTTTTTCATATAACACCACTGTTATTCTGTCAAAACATTTAGAACACAAAAAGTCATCACTGGGAACAACTTCACTTTGTTTTTTAAACAGTGTCTTCAAATGAGAACACTTATTCCCAACCTGAACAAAGTCTGTTTTTTGTTTGTCTTATATATCACTCTTTTATGGATATGCAAACAGTCAGCACACTTCACTCGCCTGTGGCCCCAGTCAGAACACATTTTGCTGCAATTTAGTTTCTTACGATAAAATAACACATGTAAAGTTAAAAACTATTAGATGGTTTTTTTTTTATTAAACTGAAAGTCTTAACAGAACAACTGAACAAAAACATCTGTTTTACTCTTTGATGGTACAGCACTTAACACCCCTCCTCAATTTAATGATTTTACATTTAACGCTAACAAAAATTAAAATAAACCCAATAAGCACCTCAAAGCAATGAATCTAAGAGCTGGTAAGCCTTTGGTAAAAATATCTGCAATCTGGTCCTCCAAACGTACATGCTCGGCCGCGATGATCCTGCGGTGGTGGAGTTGACGCACAAAATTATATTTAACATTGACGTGTCTCAACCGTCGAAGTTCCAATGTTTTCAGTAAACGTATACAGGACTGATTATCCTCAAATATACGAATTGGTAGCTGGAGTGGAATTTGAATATCATCCAGCAAATATTTCACCCAGAGTAACTCAGCTGCAGCTGTTACCAGAGCTACATATTTTGCCTCTGTAGAAGACAAAGCAACACTAGTCTGTTTCTTTGTTGCCCAACAGACGGTGTTTCCAAAACATTTTAATAGATAACTAGAGGTAGATCTTGCCTCTTCTTTTCTATTCCATTTTGCATCAGCATAGGCCAGAAGAACTTCTTGATTCCCCTTTCGATAATGTAGTCTCATATCGATGGTTCCTTTGATATGTCTCAAAACTCTTTTTAAGCTTTTCCAGAGTTGTTCCGATGGATTATTTTGGTATCTGCTCAAGAAGTTGACCATAGCACACAAATCAGGTCTTGTTGCTGTCTGCGTACATCAAACATCCAATCAACTCTCTGCAAGGCTTATCGATGATTTTTCCTTCCGTGATTTCAAGTTTAACTTCTATAGGCATCTTGACCGGATTACAATCTTGCATGTTGAATCGTTGTAGCAAATTCTTCAAATACGATGTTTGGCTCAGATACATTTCTCCGTTGTTCATAGAACTCTCGATTCCCAAGTATGATTATGGTTCTCCTCGTTCCTTTATTTTGAACTTCTGCTTTAACTTAAAATTTCACTCTGTCCATTTCCTCTCTATTATTTCCTGCCATCAAAATGTCATCAGCATAGAGCACAAAATAAATAACAACTATCTTTAAAATCATACAGTAAAGACATTTATCTGCTTCTGACTGAGTGAATCGTATAGACATAAGAAAGGTGTGAATAGAGTGATTCCATGCTAGTGGTGCTTGCTTTACGCCATATAAAGATTTCTGTGATCTGCAAACCAAACCAATTGCGTCTTTCAATTCTTCTCGAATACCCACTCCTTCAGGAATAGTAATGTATATTTCCTCCTTGAGTAATCCAAGAAGAAAACTGGTGGCGACATCAAACTGTTCCAGAACCAGTCCTAGTTGGATTGCAATAACTAGCATTATTCTAACAGTTCAAGTCGAGCCACTGGTGCATATGTTTCATCGTAGTCAAATCCCCTTTTCTGTGAACATCCTTTTGCCACAATTCTAGCCTTGTGTCTTATGATATTTCCACCCTTGTCCTTTTTTAATTTGAACACCCACTTACTGCCAATAGTCTTCCTTCCAGGTGGTAATTTAACATAGATCCATGTCCTGTTTTCCTTTATAGAGTCAGTTTCATCCAGTACAGCTTTATACCAGTATTCCTTATCTTCACGATTTGCAATTTCCTTGTAACTTTTCAGCACATCATCCACAAATGAATAAGCATTGAGTGCAAGGACAGCGTAGTCTTTCAGATATTTAGGATGGTTCCTCTTCCTGGTAGAACATCGAACAGTTTTCTTTTCCGACAAATTTTCAGCTCCCTTTTTGTCACTGGTCAGTTCCGGTATGGGAATTCTTTCATGACCCCCATCACTTGACATAAACGTTTTCGGGGTATGGTACCGCGTCATAATGTATAAACCTACTGCTGGTGGAGAAAAAGCAACGTTTCGGCCATGGTTACAGCAGCCTTCTTTCTCGGTCACTTGGTTTGGCATCTTCTTCGACGTCTTCATTATCACCCTTCTTGAATGATTCCCTTACAGATTCTGGGATCCAGTCCTCAGCTGGTTTACTTTCAAACTCAAACCTTCCTTCGTAGAAAACAATGTTCCTTCCTATGACTATTTTTCCTTCCTCTGGACACCAAAGCCTGTAGCCATTAGGTCAGTAACCAGTAATATAGCATTTTAAGGATTTGCCTTCAAATTTACCTGTTCTCAATTCCTTTGGTAGCAGTAGATAAGCAATACATCCGAACACTCTCAGCATTCTCATTATACCACAAAGCTGCAGGTACCTTTCCTTCCAAAGCCTTGGTAGGACTTCTATTAAGCAGGTACACGGCAGTTGGTTGGTTGGTTTGGGGGATTAAAGGGACCAGACTGCCATGGTCATCGGTCCCTTTGTTCAAAGACAAAGAACACCCACAGAGAATAAAAACAAGGAACAGAAGAGATCACAGACGATACAGAACAAGAGATACTGAGACAAAGACAAGACAAAACAAACTAAAACCACACAGAGTGTGACGGTGGTTGGCCGACCATAGACATAAAAAAGGAAAGGCCAACCACTTAGAAACACATTTAAAAATCAGTGTAAAACCATAGGCCAAAGGCCAGAATCAACACAAAACAATAAAATAAAACAGAAACACTCAGAGTAAATGATAAAATCCCCCTGCCCGAATAAAACTTAAAACTAAGTCAGCCATAGTGGAGTCGTCTGTTAAAAGGGCAGGGAGCGTAGCAGGCAGCGCAAATGTCTGCCTGACCACAGCTAAAAGGGGGCAGGCCAGCAAAATGTGGGCCACTGTCAAAGCTGCCCCACAGCGACATAGAGGAGGGTCCTCCCGGCGCAGTAAATAACTGTGTGTCAGCCGGGAGTGGCCAATGCGGAGCCGGCAAAGAACTACTGAGTCCCTGCGAGTGGCACGCAGGGATGACCGCCACACAGCCGTCGTCTCCTTGACAGCACGGAGTTTATTGCGCATTTGCAGTTCGCGCCATTCATCGTCCCATAGCGCCAAGATTTTGCGGCGGAAGACTGCCCGCAAATCAGTCTCTGGGAGGCCAACGTCCAGAGATGGCTTACTGGTGGCCTCTTTCGCCAGGCGGTCAACATGTTCGTTACCCGGGATACCGACATGACCGGGGGTCCACACAAAGACCACAGAGCGGCCGCAACAGGCGAGAGTATGCAGAGACTCGTGGATAGCCATCACCAAACGAGAACGAGGGAAATACTGGTCGAGAGCTCGTAAACCGCTCAGGGAATCGCTACAGATAACGAAGGACTCACCTGAGCAGGAGCGGATATACTCTAGGGCACGAAAGATGGCGACCAGTTCAGCAGTGTAAACGCTGCAGCCATCCAGCAAGGAACGTTGTTCGGAAAGGTCCCCTAGAGTGAGCGCATATCCGACACGACCAGCAACCATCGAACCGTCAGTGTAAACAACACCAGAGCCCTGATACGTGGCCAGGATGGAATAAAAGCGGCGGCGGAAGGCCTCTGAAGGGACTGAGTCCTTAGGGCCCTGTGCCAAGTCGAGCCGAAGGCTAGGGCGACGAACACACCATGGGGGTGTATGCAAAGTAGCCCGGAAAGGAGGTGGAACAGTGAAACCCTGGAGCCCAGAGAGAAGCTCTTTGACGCGGACCGCTATTGTACAACCAGACCGGGGCCGACGTTCTGGCATACGGACGACCGACCGCGGGAACAGGAGGCGATAGTTTGGATGCCCGGGCGAGCTTAGAACATGGGCAGCATAAGCGGCCAGCAAACGTTGGCGTCGGAACCGCAGTGGAGGTACACCTGCCTCCACTAGTACGCTGTCCACAGGGCTGGTGCGGAAAGCACCAGTGGCAAGGCATATCCTGCTGTGGAGAATCGGGTCCAGCACCCGTAACGCAGATGGGGATGCTGAGCCATAAGCCAGGCTCCCATAATCCAGACGGGACTGGATTAACGCCTGGTAGAGCTGCAACAGTGTAGAGCGGTCGGCGCCCCAGCGGGTGTTGCTCAAGCATCTCAGAGCGTTTAGATGCCGCCAACACGTCTGTTTCAGCTGCCGGATATGAGGCAGCCAAGTCAACCAGGCATCGAAAACCACCCCCAAAAACCTGTGGGTCTCCACCACAGCAAGGAGTTCGTCGGCAAGATAAAGCCGCGGCTCAGGATGGACTGTTCGGCGCCGGCAGAAATGCATAACGCAGGTTTTGGCTGCCGAAAACTGAAACCCATGCGCTACAGCCCAAGACTGCGCCTTACGGATAGCGCCCTGTAGCTGACGTTCAACAGCTGCAATGCCAGTAGAGCTGTAATAAAGGCAGAAGTCGTCAGCATACAGGGAAGCGGAGACAGAATTTCCCACGGCCGCAGCAAGCCCGTTAATGGCTATTAAAAACAGACAGACACTTAAAACAGAGCCCTGTGGCACACCGTTCTCCTGGACGTGGGAGGAACTATACGAGGCCGCGACTTGCACGCGGAAGGTACGACACGACAGAAAATTGCGGATAAAAATCGGCAGAGGACCCCGAAGACCCCATCCATGAAGCGTAGAAAGAATGTGATGACGCCATGTCGTATCGTACGCCTTCCGCATGTCGAAAAAGACAGCGACCAGGTGCTGACGGCGGGCAAAAGCAGTACGGATGGCCGACTCCAGACTCACCAGATTGTCGGTGGCGGAGCGGCCTTTACGGAACCCACCCTGAGACGGAGCCAGAAGGCCCCGAGACTCCAGTACCCAATGCAAGCGCCGGCTCACCATCCGTTCAAGCAACTTACAAAGAACGTTGGTGAGGCTAATGGGACGGTAGCTGTCCACCTCCAGAGGGGTCTTCCCAGGTTTCAAAACGGGGATGACAATGCCTTTCCGCCATTGCGACGGAAACTCCCCCTCGACCCAAAGACGGTTGTAAAGATCGAGAAGGCGCCGCCGGCAGTCCACTGAAAGGTGTTTCAGCATCTGACAGTGGATGCCATCTGGCCCAGGAGCGGTATCAGGGCAAGCAGCTAGGGCACTGCGAAATTCCCACTCACTGAATGGAGCATTGTAAGATTCTGGGTGGTTGGTGTGAAACGAAAGGCTCCGACGTTCCAGCCGCTCTTTAATGGAGCGGAAGGCCTGGGGGTAATTCGCAGAAGTGGAACTCATAGCAAAATGCTCTGCTAAGCGATTTGCAATGACGTCGGAGTCGGTACAAACGGCTCCATTCAGTGAGAGCGCAGGGACGCTGGCAGGGGTCCGATAGCCGTAGACGCGTCGAATCTTGGCCCAGACCTGCGAGGGAGTGACATGGAGGCCAATGGTGGACACATACCGCTCCCAGCACTCCTTCTTGCCTTGGCGGATAAGGAGGCGGGCCCGCGCACGCAGCCGTTTGAAGGCGATAAGGTGGGCTAAGGAGGGATGTCGCTTGTGACGCTGGAGCGTCCACCGGCGATCTTTAATCGCTTCAGCGATCTCAGGCGACCACCAAGGCACAGCCTTCCGCCGAGCGGACCCAGAAGAACGGGGAATGGCAGATTCGGCGGCAGTAACGATGCCGGTGGTGACAGATTGAACCACCGCATCAATGTCATCAGTAGAGAGAGGCTCAAAAGCGGCAGTGGAGGAGAACAAATCCCAGTCAGCCTTATTCATAGCCCATCTGCTAGGGCGCCCAGAAGAGTGACGCTGTGGTAGTGACAAAAAGAGCGGAAAGTGGTCACTACCACACAGGTCGTCATGCACACTCCATTGGACAGACGGTAAGAGGCTAGGGCTACAGATGGAAAGGTCAATGGCGGAGTAGGTGCCATGCACCACACTGAAGTGTGTGAAGGCACCATCATTTAACAGCGAGAGATCGAGCTGCGACAACAAATGTTCAACGATGGCGCCTCGACCTGTGGCCACTGACCCACCCCACAGAGGGTTATGGGCGTTGAAGTCGCCCAATAGCAAGAAAGGCGGCGGCAATTGGGCGACCAGTGCAGCCAGGACATGCTGCGAGACATCACCATCCGGTGGAATGTAAAGACTGCAGACGGTAATAGCCTGTGGCGTCCATACGCGTACAGCGACAGCCTCTAAAGGCGTCTGGAGAGGGACAGACTCGCTGTGCAGAGTGTGAAGGACATATATGCAGACGCCACCAGACACCCTTTCATAAGCTGCTCGGTTCTTGTAATAACCCCGATAGCCACGGAGGGCGGGGGTTCGCATCGCTGGAAACCAAGTTTCCTGGAGAGCAATGCAGAAGAAAGGGCGAAGGCTGAGAAGTTGGCGGAGCTCAGCTAAATGGTGGAAAAAACCGCCGCAGTTCCACTGGAGGATGGTATTGTCCATGGCTGAGAAAGGCGTGAAAGGACTGGGAAGGCAATTTACGCCGCTTGTTCACTCACTGCCACCGATTCAGTACCCGTACGAGAGGCATCCATGGCGTCTGAGGGACCAGCGAGATCAAGGTCCTCAGCGGACGCTAGAATCTCGACTTCATCCTCAGACGCAGAGCACGAAAGGTGCGGTGGGGTTGGTGCCATCGCAAGTTCCTTGGCCTTAGAGGTCTTTCTCTTGGACTTCTCTCGCTGAACCTTGGGTTTCACCGGCTGGGAAGGCTTCACCGATTCAGTCTCCGGGACAGAGGAGGATCGTGAAGCCCTACGCCCGGCCGCTGGTGAGGACTTATGCCACTGGTGGCAGTCATCCTTCCCGCTGGTGGAACCCTGGGAAGGGAGGGTCCCAAGGGAACTCTTACGGGCGAGAGTAGCCGAAGAAGTTAGACGCTTCTCCGGCTGAGAAGCGGGGACGGACGTCCCCGACGGGTGGGAGGAGGTTGCTCCCGAGGTAGGTGGTGCAGGAGCAACCGGTTGGGTAGAGCCCCCCACGGGCAAGGGGGCAGGAGGAGTCTTACTGCTTATCGAGCTGGCTGGAAGTCTCGAAACTGATGGAGCTAGCACAGTTGTTGTAGCAGCTGCATAAGTAGATGTCATTCTCACAGGATGGAGTCTGTCATATTTCCATTTGGCCTCAGTATAGGTCAGCCGGTCCAGGGTCTTATATTCCATGATTTTGCGCTCTTTCTGAAAGACTTTGCAGTCAGGCGAGCAAGGTGAATGGTGCTCCCCGCAGTTGACGCAGATGGGAGGCGGGGCACATGGACTATCGGGATGAGATGGGCGTCCGCAATCGCGACATGTGAGGCTGGAAGTGCAGCGGGAAGACATATGGCCGAACTTCCAGCACTTGAAGCACCGCATCGGGGGAGGGATATAGGGCTTGACGTCACATCGGTAGACCATCACCTTGACCTTTTCCGGTAACGTATCACCCTCGAAGGCCAAGATGAAGGCACCGGTAGCAACCTGATTGTCCCTCGGACCCCGATGAACGCGCCGGACGAAATGAACACCTCTACGTTCTAAGTTGGCGCGCAGCTCGTCATCAGACTGCAAAAGGAGATCCCTATGGAAAATAACACCCTGGACCATATTTAAACTCTTATGTGGTGTAATAGAAACGTTAACATCCCCCAACTTGTCACAAGCAAGTAACCTGCGGGACTGGGCGGAGGATGCCGTTTGTATCAGTACTGACCCAGAGCGCAGTTTAGACAAGCCCTCCACCTCCCCAAACTTGTCCTCTAAATGCTCGACGAAGAACTGAGGCTTTGTGGAGAGAAAAGACTCCCCATCAGCTCTCGTGCAAACTAAGAATCGGGGCGAATAACTGTTACCTCCATCCTGAGACTTACGCTCTTCCCACGGCGTGGCCAGGGAGGAGAACGTTTTCGGATCGTACTTCTGAGCATTAAATTGAGCCCGAGAACGCTTAGAGACTGCTGGCGGCTGGCCGCCAGCAAGAGATGATGTACCACGCTTCATTGCGGGTCATCCGCCCTGATGCCACGTACTCCGACCAAGGGCCCTCCCCACGGGTGCCACCCAGCCACAGCAAAGGCCACCTGGCAGGATGGCCATTGCCGGGAGTCCTGATGCCCCAGGGAGATGGGCATCTACTCCTTGGCATACGTGGGGAGTGAACGGCACAGGCATCAGTAGAGCGATCCCTGTGTTGTCAGGGGGCTACAACCAAGAGGGTACATGGCGACCCCACCACAACGGACTGGCTACCGTGCTGGATCTTAGGTGCAAAAATGGCCAAGGTCGTCGTCACAGTTAAAAGAAACACTGCAGAGTGCAGCGTGGTAATCGCCCAAGAGATCGAAAACGAGCGGGACACCATTGCAACGACGAGAAAGACGGCTATAGGTCTAATTGCACGAAGGATACAGTGCACCATGTAAGGTGCCCTTCCCCAATTGGCTCGCTCTTCGGAATAATTTAGATAGATGGAGGTCAAACCCGAGAGGGGACCATCACATAAGGCCGAAACGTTTGAGACTCCTTTTAGTCGCCTCTTACGACAGGCAGGAATACCACGGGCCTATTCTTACCCCCGAACACGGCAGTACGAACAGCTTCTGACCAGAACATTTTATCTAATTTACACTGAAGCACCATACAATGAGCTTTCTCAATAATAGTTCTGTTCATTAGCTCTGAAACACAATTTTGCTGATGAGTATATCTGACTGTAAACTCAAACTGTATTCCTTGCCCTTCAAAAAACAGTTTCAATTCATTTGACATGTATTCACGACCACTATCACAGTGCAGTCTACTAATCTTCAAGTTGAAATAAGCTGTAGCCATGGTATGAAACATCTTCAGATAACGAGTTACCTCTAACTTTGATTCCAGTGCATAGGCCACTGTGAAATGCGTAAAGTCATCGACGAACATGAGCACATACTTCTTTCTGTCGAATGATTCCGGTGCAATTGGCCCACACAGATCACTGTGGGTCAACTGAAAAGGTTTCGTGGTACATTTCCTATTGTGATTGTATGGCAGCTGTGACTTTTTCCTTCAACCCAATTTGAACATTGTTCCGTGGAGATTGTTGAAGTGTCCAGTTCCATATCATCAACTAGTGACTGGAGGCGTTTAATGTTACCATAACTCAAATGGCCTAATCTGCTATGCCACAGTTTCGCATTAGTTGCAGTTGAAGCAGCTGACACAGGTTTTCGTTGCAAAAGATTTACAACATATAACTGAGATTCATTCCTATTTGCAATGGCAACAGTTACTTTTATTTTTTAAATTAAACCTTGAGCCTTTTCAAATGTGATACTAAAACCATTCATTTCCAATTTTCTAACTGACAGCAAATTATAATTAACATCAGGCACAGATAAAACATCTTTAATCGTTAGCTGAATTTCCTTTCCTTTTACCACACTAGTGACTTTAATTTCTCCTTTTACTTTAGGCTCAAGAAAAATGCCTGACTTAGCTACTCTGACTTTAATTGGCTCTTCCAGTTCCCTTAAATTAGTGAGAGGTATCTTACTGTTTATCAGATGTTCCGTTGCTCCAGAGTCCAAGAACAATTTTATGTTGTTTGTTGACTGATCTTCATTTGATGCTGCAAAATAAAACCCATCTTCTTCTTTGCTGTTAGTTACGACCACAGAGTTAATGATTCCTGAGTTCTTGTTTGGTACCTTTACTCTAACAATTAGCCGTTTTGTGACCAGCTTCCCGCAACAGTCACAAGTAAAGTTCAAAGAAGTTCCTTGTTGACATTTTGTTTTACTGGTGTCTGAAAAACCCTTTTTTTGATACCGTTAAGTCTGAAAATCTGTAGGAGACAGTGTTACAGTGTTCACCATTTCTGTTTTTCCTGACAACTCCCTTCCGCTTTGATTCTTCATCCAGTAGCCTATTTTTCATGAAGCTCAGCGTCAAGTCTTTCACTGAGAGGGCTTCAAGTGCAGTGACCATTATGTTGTATTCTGTAGGCATCGTTATAAGCAAATGGCACACTATGTCCGTTTCTTCAACAGTAGCTCCAGTCGAACGTAAATCACAAATCAGTTTATCAAACTTCAGAAAGTGGTTAAATAGCAAATCATTTGTTGTGTTAAATTTCATAGTTAACAATTGTTTTTTCAACAGATGTTGACCAGCAATTCCTTTTCTCTCTAGCGTATTGCACAGAGAGGTCCATGAATCAAAAGAAGTTACATTATCTTTCGTGTATTCTACATCTACATCTACATTTATACTCCGCAAGCCACCCAACGGTGGGTGGCAGAGGGCACTTTACGTGCCACTGTCATTACCTCCCTTTTCTGTTCCAGTCACATATGGTTCGCGGGAGGAACGACTGTCTGAAAGCCTCCGTGCATGCTCGAATCTCTCTAATTTTACATTCGTGATCTCCTCGGGAGGTATAAGTAGGGGGAAGCAATATATTCGATACCTCATCCAGAAATGCACCCTCTCTAAACCTGGCGAGCAAGCTAGACCGCGATGCAGAGTGCCTCTCTTGCAGAGTCTGCCTCTTGAGTTTGCTAAACATCTCCGTAACGCTATCACGCTTACCAAATAACCCTGTGACGAAACGCGCCGCTCTTCTTTGGATCTTCTCTATCTCCTCCATCAACTCGATCTGGTACAGATCCCACACTCATGAGCAATACTCAAGTATAGGTTGAATGAGTGTTTTGTAAGCCACCTCCTTTGTTGATGGACTACATTTTCTAAGGACTCTTCCAATGAATCTCAACCTGGTACCCACCTTACCAACAATTAATTTTATATGATCATTCCACTTCAAATCGTTCCGCACGCATACTCCCACATATTTTACAGAAGTAACTGCTACCAGTGTTTGTTCCGCTATCATATAATCATACAATAAAGGATCCTTCTTTCTATGTATTCGCAATACATTACATTTGTCTATGTTAAGGATCAGTTGCCACTCCTTGCACCAAGTGCCTATCCACTGCAGATCTTCCTGCATTTCGCTACAATTTTCTAATGCTGCAACTTCTCTGTATACTACAGCATCATCCGCGAAAAGCCGCATGGAACTTCCGACACTGTCTACTAGGTCATTTATATATATTGTGAAAAGCAATGGTCCCATAACACTCCCCTGTGGCACGCCAGAGGTTACTTTAACGTCTGTTGGTTGGTTGGTTTGGGGAAGGAGACCAGACAGCGTGGTCATCGGTCTCATCGGATTAGGGAAGGATGGGGAAGGAAGTCGGCCGTGCCCTTTCAGAGGAACCATCCCGGCATTTGCCTGGAGTGATTTAGGGAAATCACGGAAAACTTAAATCAGGATGGCCGGATGCGGGATTGAACCGTCGTCCTTCCGAATGCGAGTCCAGTGTCTAACCACTGCGCCACCTCGCTCGGTTTAACGTCTGTAGACGTCTCTCTATTGATAACAACATGCTGTGTTCTGTTTGCTAAAAACTCTTCAATCCAGCCACACAGCTGGTCTGATATTACGTAGGCTCTTACTTTGTTTATCAGGCGACAGTGCGGAACTCTATCGAACGCCTTCCGGAAGTCAAGGAAAATAGCATCTACCTGGGAGCCTGTATCTAATATTTTCTGGGTCTCATGAACAAATAAAGCGAGTTGGGTCTCACATGATCGCTGTTTCCGGAATCCATTTTGATTCCTAGAGAGTAGATTCTGGGTTTCCAAAAACGACATGATACGCAAGCAAAAAACATGTTCTAAAATTCTACAACAGATCGACGTCCGAGATATAGGTCTATAGTTTAGCGCATCTGCTCGACGACCCTTCTTGAAAACTGGGACTACCTGTGCTCTTTTCCAATCATTTGGAACCTTCCGTTCCTCTAGAGACTTGCGGTACACGGCTGTTAGAAGGGGGGCAAGTTCTTTCGCGTACTCTGTGTAGAATCGAATTGGTATCCCGTCAGGTCCAGTGGACTTTCCTCTGCTGAGTGGTTCCAATTGCTTTTCTATTCCTTGGACACTTATTTCGATGTCAGCCATTTTTCGTTTGTGCGAGGATTTAGAGAAGGAACTGCAGTGCGGTCTTCCTCTGTGAAACAGCTTTGGAAAAAGGTGTTTAGTATTTCAGCTTTACGCGTGTCATCCTCTGTTTCAATGCCATCATCATCCCGGGGTGTCTGGATATGCTGTTTCGAGCCACTTACTGATTTAACGTAAGACCAGAACTTCCTAGGATTTTCTGTCAAGTCGGTACATAGAATTTTACTTTAGAATTCACTGAATGCTTCACGCATAGCCCTTCTTACACTAACTTTGAAATAGTTTAGCTTCTGTTTGTCTGAGAGGTTTTGGCTGCATTTACACTTTGAGTGAAGCTCTCTTTGCTTTCGCAGTAGTTTCCTAACTTTGTTGTTGAACCACGGTGGGTTTTTCCCGTCCCTCACAGTTTTACTCGGCACGTACCTGTCTAAAATGCATTTTACGATTGCCTTGAACTTTTTCCATAAACACTCATCATTGTCAGTGTCAGAACAGAAATTTTCATTTTGATCTGTTACGTAGTCTGAAATCTGCCTTCTATTACTCTTGCTAAACAGATAAACCGTCCTCCCTTTTTTATATTCCTATTTACTTCCATATTCAGGGATGCCGCAACGGCCTTATGATCACTGATTCCCTGTTCTGCGCTTACAGAATCGAAAAGTTCGGGTCTGTTTGTTATCAGTAGGTCCAAGATGTTATCTCCATGAGTCGGTTCCCTGTTTAATTGCTCGAGGTAATTTTCGGATAGTGCACTCAATGTAATGTCACTCGATGCTCTGTCCCTACCACCCGTCCTAAACATCTGAGTGTCCCAGTCTATATCTGGTAAATTAAAATCTCCACCTAAGACTATAACATGCTGAGAAAATTTATGTGAAATGTATTCCAAATTTTGTCTCAGTTGTTCTGCCACTAATGCTGCTGAGTCGGGAGGCCGGTAAAAGGAGCCAACTATTAACTTAGCTCGGTTGTTGAGTGTAACCTCCACCCATAATAATTCACAGGAACTATCCACTTCTACTTCACTACAGGATAAACTACTACTAACAGTGACAAACATGCCACCACCGGTTGCATGCAATCTATCCTTTCTAAGCACCGTCTGTGCCTTTGTAAAAATTTTGGCAGATATTAATCTCTGGCTTCAGCCAGCTTTCTGTACCTATAACGATTTCAGCTTCGGTGCTTTCTATCAGCGCTTGAAGTTCCGATACTTTACCAATGCAGCTTCGACAGTACTGCTGCCCTTTCTGTAGTTGCCTGAGGCCATTATAACCTAAAAAACCGCCCAGTCCATGCCACACAACCCCTGCTACCCGTGTAGTCACTTGCTGCGTGTAGTGGACTCCTAACCTATCCAGTGCAACCCGAAACCCCACCCTATGGCGCAAGTTGAGAAAACTGCAGCCCACACGGTCGCAGAATCATCTCAGCCTCTGATTCAGACCCTCCTCTCGGCTCTGTACCAAAGGTCCGCAGTCAGTCCTGTCGACGATGCTGCAGATGGTGAGCTCTGCTTTCATCCCGCTAGCGAGACTGGCAGTCTTCACCAAATCAGTTAGCCGGCGGAAGCCAGAGAAGATTTCCTCTGATCCATAGTGACACACATCATTGGTGCCGACATGAGCGACCACCTGCAGATGGGTGCACCCTGTACCCTTCATGGCATCCGGAAGAACCCTTTCCACATCTGGAATGACTCCCCCCGGTATGCACACGGAGTGCACATTGGTTTTCTTCCCCTCTCTTGCTGCCATATCCCTAAGGGGCTGCAGATTCCTCGACTTGCGCCATAGGGTGGGGTTTCGGGTTCCACTGGATAGGTTAGGAGTCCACTACACGCAGCAAGTGACTACACGTTGGAGCTCCCAACTACCAGTAAGCCCACCCTCTGCGACCGCCCGGATCTCGCAGACTGAGGGACAACCTCTGGAACAGGACAAGCAGCCATGTCCGGCCAAAGATCAGTATCAGCCTGAGACAGAGCCTGAAACCAGTTCATAGACAAACTGGAGAGGTCTTCCGTTCAGCCCTCCGGAATGTCTTTCGCCCCCTGCCACACCTCGAGACGACCTCCCACTCTACCCCAGGTGAGGGATCAGCCTCAATGTGGGCAGTATCCTGGGCAGCCACAGTAGTAGTCCGATTGGGGGATGCGTGGGACGAGCTGGCCGTCCCTGACAAACCCCCATCCGGACCCCCACAGTGATGCCCATTGGCAACAGCCTCAAGCTGTGTGACCGAAGCCAACACTGCCTGAAGCTGGGAGTGAAGGGATGCCAACTCAGCCTGCATCCGAACACAGCAGTTGCAGTCCCTATCCATGCTAAAAACTGTTGTGCAAAGAACGTCTGAACTAATCTACAGAGAGTGCAAACAAATCGACACAAAATTTAAACAGTTATTAAAATACAAGATTGCCTAGTAAATGCAGTAATGCTGCTACTGGCGCACTGCTGACACACTGCTTGGCGGCGGAAGGAGACTACGCGATTTTACACTATTCGGGTACTAAAACGTGATGCTACAACTCTCAAATACTATAATATGCCCGAAATTTATGAATTAAACAATGCAAATACCAAAAACACGCAAAGAAATTAAGAATTAAACTATGTAACAAATAAGTGAGCTAAGAGTATACGACTTGCTGCTGCAGCTGCTTATCCAACGGCGGCAGGGAGCACACTGGCTGTGATCAACCGGCACTGGCCATTCAAAACAAAAACAGAAGACAGACGACTACACGAATTTACACTATTCAGGTACTAAAACGTGATGCTACAACTCTCAAATACTATAATGCAAGTGACGGTCGGCAATGTGTTGATCAAGATGAGACTTACATTTACGATCTTGTTTAGCCATTTCAGCCAATCTTGTTTCCTTTGCGGCATGCTACATGTTCTCCTCTCCATTGACAAATTCCACCTTTGTGAGATAATTCGCTTGCACAAATGGTAATAGTTCCAGTTCCTCGAGGAGATTCTCCATCCTGACTTTCCAGTTGAATTCGTTCCATCGAATAAAGAAATACGATATTTTTCCACTTCAGTTGCCATCTCGACTTAACTTTACGTGAGAGTACACTTGGGGCCAGGTATTTATCGCATATTGTGTATATTTAATACAAACCTGAGCCCATAACCTGGTGTAATTTAGTTTCTTACGATAAAATAACACACGTAAAGTTAAAAACTATTAGATGGTTTTTTTATTTAACTGAAAGTCTTGACAGGGCAACTGAACAAAAATGCCTGTTTTACTCTTTGATGGTACAGCACTTGACCGAGTCACATAGAGAATCATTAAAATTTGATTCTTAACACATTTCAAACAGTCTTTTTCACAAACATACTGCAACTGTGTCAACTGGCAAATTCCTCACAGAAACACAGAACTCACTGGATGGTCTCAGATTTCTTAGAAGCCTCTTCAGTAAACAAATTAGCAGTGAACAACTACAATACAGAAACCTGCAACGAACAACCATGACAAAGAAACTGACAAGAAACTACAACAAAGTGTATGAAATACCTCCAAAATAAAACTGAAAAGAAATAACTGCAACAAAGACTAAAAAAAAAAAAACACACATTGCAACAAAGAAATTAGTAAGAAACAACTTCATCAAAGACATACACTAGCCTTGAAAGATAAAAAAAATGATTTTTTAAAAATAAAACCTGTCCAACTTAAAAGTGGAAGCTCTCGTTTACAGAGAATATGGTACCAATCAACAGAAAAAAATCAAACTTTTCTGGACTGGCATTAGAAAAAAGTTCTGTAGATTATGAAAAAATTCAAAACGCGACAGTAAAAGAACTTTGACAACTATGGCCAAAAGGAGGATGCCATTGTAATCATACAGCAATTCTCTCAAATAAAAAAACTCTAACAAAGTATCTAGAACTGTTACAGAGATACAGCATTTTAAAAATTTTTCTGAAATTTGCATCTTCAAAATGGTGTTTGCAGTGTCATCTTTGGAGGCCGTAACTCGAGGCAGGAATTTTTTTGGAGAAAACAAAAAAAAAAGTGTTTCTTACTTACTCTTGAATTTTAGCATTTGCTAAATTCAATAACATCCGAGACTATGAAGGTAAAACCCCCCATGCCTGAAGTGATACGGATTATGCCGGATGTAAGTTTGACTTTTTTTATAATTGGAGGGTTGGTGCAACTTTTCTTTCTTCCACCATTTATACCTCTTCCCCTTTTTCAATACAGCAAAGAAAGAATAATATACTTTGTAGGGTGAGGAGAGTCTTTACCCACAAATGCAACAACATAAATTATTGTGCAGGTCTGACACACACACACACACACACACACACACACACACACACACACACACACACACACACACATCTCCATAAATAAAAATGTGTATGTTCATTTGTTCAAAATCTCAAATTTCTGAAATATCCCTAACTGCTTTGAAATTTTAATACAATATTACATTCAAATATGTCTGTGTTTTATATACCTATTAGAGTGCCATCTTATAATATATAAATTAATATTTAATATAGAAAGGGGAAACGATGTTATCAAAAACCTCAAGAAGTACTTGACTGATTGTACTTCAAATTCTAATCCGATACTCTAATGAATATTCGGATGGACTCTTCAAATTTTTAGGACTTTCATATGGACATAAATATTCTTTTAAACAACAATGTACAGGTTTTTACTGTTAAAACCAATTGCAAGAGAGAAAATGTGTTTTGCTCTTCTGTAAATATGTGTGGTTTTGTTTTCTTTCTTTTAATCAGTTTTAACTACAATAGGAGGGCACTTAAACCATTAGAAAGACTGATTCTCCCATACAGATTTTTTTTCCTCATTATAAATATTTTTAAACAAAAATTGTACACACAATGATGCGCTGTTTTACTTTTCTTCTCAGATTAGGATTAAAAAGGTTCAAGATCAAAGAGACAGGAGGGTGGGGAGGGGAGCAGATGGACACAGAAGAGGGAAGGAGGAGATGGACATAGAGAGGAGGAGGATGAGAAGACGGACAAAGAGAAGGGGAAGAGGAGATTATGATGTAAATCCAATTCCCACACATATTTAGCAACTAAGAAGCACTGCCACATTTGCTAGTTTAAAAATATATTTCACTCAAAGACTTTGACATTTTTAAAATTTCCTATTAGGATAAAGAAACAGGAAAATTTTATAAATGGAAGAAAAATTCATTCAAATCATCAGTGAGGACATCACATACAGTGAATGAAAATGCAGTAACAATAGAACAACATACACTAAAATTCACAAGCACACTTAATAGTGATCTGGAAGCAGTTGATAGGTCACAAATTAAAGTTACAGGTAATGAAAATAAGAAGAGTTTACTGAAAGGAAATAAACAGAAAAAAGATTAACAGAAAACAGGAATTAAATTCAGGGCACAACGGCAAACAAAATGTGAGTTGCTACTAAGATGATTCAGTGATAGGGGAAAACGGGCTTTGGGAACAAACAGAAAAATATGAGAAAGAAATGAAAAGGTGGGTGTGGGGAGGAGGGGGGGGGGGGGGGGGGGGGACGAAGAAACAAGATAAAAACACGGAAACAATTATAGTTGAACTGAACAAAAGAGCTATTTCATTTCATGTAAAAATCAGAATGTGAAATGTTATACAGATGGTGGTAGTGTCACATACACAAGGTATAAAAGGGCAGCTCATTGGCAGAGCTGTCATTTGTACACAAATGATTCATGTGAAAAGATCTCCAAAGTGATTATTGCTGCATGATGGGAATTAACATGCCTGGAACACAGAATGGTAATTGGGGCTAGACACATGGGACACTTCATTTTGGAAATAGTTTGGATATTCAGTGTTTCAAGATCCACAGTGCCAAGTGTGTGCAGAAAATACCACATTTCAGGCATTACCTCTCACCACAGACAAACTGTAGTCTATGGCCTTCCCTTAATGAATGACAGCAGCAGCATTTGCATAGAGTTGTCAATGCTAACAGACAAGCAACACTGCATGAAATAACCGCAGAAATCAATGTGGGGCCTATGACGAATATATTTTAGGACAGTGCAGCAAAATTTGGCATTAATGGGCTATGGCAGCAAGGTTTTGTCTCCCAAGTCTCAATTTCAGTTGGTAAGAGCTGATAGTAGGATTTGAGTTTGGTGCAGACCCCACAAAGCCGTGGACCCATGTTGTTAAAAAGGCTCTATGCAAGCTGGTGGTGGCTCCACAATGGTGTGAGCTGTATTTACATGATATGGTCCCCGAACTGAACTGATCATTGATTGGAAATCAATAATGTAGGAAAAGATAAGATTGATACTTACCATAAAGGTGACACATTAAGTTGTGGACAGGCACAATTAAAAAAGACAATAAATTCTTCAGGTACAGCCTTCATCAGCAAAAGAGAAATCCACATCATTCATACACACAAGAATGCACAGCTCATGCACACGACAGCCAACTCCAGTAGCTCGGGTCAGAATGCAACTATCATATGGGATGGAGGCATCAATCTGAATGGCGCAGGGAAGAAGAACTGATAGTAGTGTGTGGATGGTGGGAGAGAGGAACACTGTCTGGTGAGAGGTGCACAGAATAGAATGCCAACAGGCACAGCATCAGGAGATCATGGGGCAGGGAGGTGGGGAAAAAGGAGCGAAGAAGGAGAGGTACAGGAAAAGATGGGTGAGTGCACTGGAAGAGGACAGCAAACGAAGCAGGTAGGAGACAAGAATGGGAAGGATATGACAGGACAGAGAGGGTGGAAACTGTTAGGTGAATGGGCTGTGGGAGACAAAATGTTAGTTAGTTACATGTTCCAGTGATCAATCTCATGGTAACTGTTATGAAGTGGAGTGTGTCAAGTGCATAAGAAATGCACACATGAATCAAGTTTCTTTTCTTCTGTTTTTTAAGCTTAAACTTTTAATTACCCACCCCATTCCCTTACATGGCACAAAACGCATATATTATACCTATAGATTTATTTATGCCGGTTCATGAATTCATCTATGGTATAGAAAGAGTTGTCAAGAAGATATGATTTCAATTTATTTTTGAAACTATTACTGCTTTCTGTCAGACATTTTATTTCATATGGTAATTTATCAAAAAGTTTTACAGCAGCATATTTTACCCCTTTCTGTGCCAAAAATAGGTTAAGTAGAGTATAGTGCAAGTCTGTCTTCCTTCTCATATTATAATCACGAATGTCGCTGTTGTTTTTAAAAGTGGTCCATGTTGTTGAGAACAAATTTAATTAGTGAGTAAATGCACTGAGAGACTATTGTAAGAATTCCTAACCTTTCAAATAGATGCTTATAAAATGTGCGACAATGAGCCCCACATATTATTCTAACAACTTTCTTTTGAGCAGTGGATATTTTTTGCCAAAGTGTTGAGTAACCCCAAAATATTATTCCACATGACATCAGAGAGTGAAAATATGGAAAGTGTGTGAGCTTGCTAATTTATATATCCTCACAATTAGAAATTATTTTGATTGCATAACTTGCTGAACTTAAACGCTTTACGAGATCCAAAATATGAATTTTCCAATTAAGATTCTCATCTATACGTATACCCAAAAACTTCGTATGCTCTACCCTGGCTAGTGACTGCTTTTGATGTGTTATATGTATTGAAGGATCTATACTCCTTGCAGTAGAAATCTGAATGTACTGTGTTTTTCAAAGTTCAGAGCAAGCCCATTTGCAGAAAACCAATCAATAACTTTTCCGAAGACATTATTTGTATCATTTTCTATTGGAGTTTCTTTTACTGGATTAATAATATGGATTGTATCATCAGCAAACAGTGTCAGTATAGCTTCTCACTTCAGATAAGAAGGGAGGTCATTCACATATATCAAGAACAGAAGGGGACCCATGATCAAACCCCGTGGAACATCTAACATAATTTCACCCCAGTTAGATGAAGTGGGAAACTTCCTTAAATCACTTAAACCATTCAAAGAAACTTTTTTGCTTCCTGTTGTGTAGATATGACTTGAACCATTCATATGCTCTTCCCTATATACGATAGAATTGTAATTTCTGTAAAATAATTTTATGGTTCACACAATCAAATTCTTTGGACAAGTCACTGAAAATTCCTATTGGTGACATTTTACTATTTAAAGACTCTATTATGTGGGCAGTGAAATTGTGTATTGCTGATTCAGTAGAACAGCGTCTTTGAAATCCAAACTGTGATTTACTAAGTATCCCATTACTGTTGAGATGGCTAACCACTCTTGAGTACATTACTTTCTCAACGATTTTTGAAAATGCTGTAAGCAAAGAAAACTGGCTGGTAATTGTTGACATTTGTGGTGTCCCCTTTTCTGTAGAGAGGCTTAACAATGGCATATTTTAACCTGTCTGGGAAAATACCTTGAGTTAGTGACGCATTATCAGGTGTGACTCAGAACATCAGCTGGAACTGTTCCACATTGTTTTAATATCTTGTTAGAGATGTCATCTACTCCAAAAGAACATATATTTGTCAAAGTTTTAATGATTTTCCTTATTTCACAAGAGGTTGTTAGATGAAAATTAATCTGACAAGGATTTCTCAAAACTGACTCTTCCACATACTGCTTGGCTTTTTCTTTTGAACTATTCTCACCAATTTCTTCGCCTAAACTTAAGAAATGGTTGTTAAATACATTAGCTACTTGTGTACTGTTGGTTAAGATGGTCTCATTGTCTTTAATACCAATACTACCTACCCCAGTGCTTACTTTTCCTGTCCCTCTTCTAATAACATTCCATATTAATTTGATTTTATTGCCTGAGTTATTAATTTCATCTCTCATGTACATATTTTTTGATTTTCTGACAACTTTTCTCAGTATGTTACAATAATTTTTATAGTGTAAAATCACTTCTGGGTCTTTACTTATTCTTACTGTCTCGTACAATTTTCTTTTTCTTTCTGCAGACACTTTAATACCTTTAGTAATCCCAGGTTCCTTTGAAAATGTTTGGTATAACATTTAGCACTTTTTTTGGGCAACAGTGTTCAAAAAGGGATATAAATTTATCAAGAAATATGCTGCTTTTATCATTAGCATTTGGCTCTTCCATACATCTCTCCAATTAACATTTCTAAGTTTCCCTGAAGTGCTCTATAGATACCGGGTTGGCCAGCCTTAAACTTTTGCTTAATGGTTTCTGAACTGTTGACCGTGCTAGGTTCTGTAAGTTAATCAAATGTGCACGATGGTCTGATAATCCATTTATCACAGGGAAAGCGTGTCTTAGTTTTACATCCTCTTGCTGTACAAATACATTATTTATTAGAGTGCTATTGTCTTGAACTATATGTGTAGAGAAGCTGGTAGTAGTGGTGAATCTTTGAGTATGGACTCTACAAAAAAGACAATTGATTTATTTAAGGGGAAAAAAGAAAAGAAAAAAAAAGGGAAGAGGGCTGTTAGTCTGTATCTTGTGGTAAGAGGACGTGTTGCTAGGCCATCACTCAGAACGTATTGTTACATTTAATGAAAATTGATATTTTAGTGATAAAACCGAGTAAGGTATGTGTAAGAGTTGCCAAACATTTATGTATACAAATTTTCTGGAAGTGAAGAATAGAAATATCTTCTTTTTTTTTTGGAAAAGGAGGTGAACTTCATTATCGTCACCGTCTATCAATTGACAGAATTGCAAGTGTACAAAGTTCACTAAAATACAGGAAAAGAAATGCATTCTCTATAGTTTTCATTCAATAAGTAACAACCTCTCATAATTTCTTAATTACAGTAATTGGATTATATTCTTGTACAATAGTATGGTGCTGAACTCCATTGACCAATTTTGATGTAGCAGGAGGTGTAGTTTGAAGGAAGTTTGTGTGCCAAGCAATCTCCTTTTCTCACGAAAAGCAGATTGCTGTTTGATCTTATTTACTTACAACAGTGGTCCCTTAGGTATGAAAAGCTAGGAAAACTTGGGCTAAAAGCTATCCGCAATACGGCCAAATAACTAACAGAGTCATATTTTAAACCTCAGACAACAAGATTTTCATGATCTGGACTCAGAGCCAAAACACTCTATCTTCGATGCTTCAAAACCTCAACACCTCCCCCATCTGCTTCACCTGGTCCTCCTCAACCCATTGTGCCACCTTAGTAGATGTTGACCACC